>NC_090650.1:223235107-223940107 GCF_040937935.1 Hyperolius riggenbachi
GCGATACCACATGTGTGACACTTTTTTTGCAGCCTAGGTGCGCTAAGGGGCCCAACGTCCTATTCACAGGTCATTTTGAGGCATTTGTTTTCTAGACTACTCCTCACGGTTTAGGGCCCCTAAAATGCCAGGGCAGTATAGGAACCCCACAAGTGACCCCATTTTAGAAAGAAGACACCCCAAGGTATTCCGTTAGGTGTATGGCGAGGTCATAGAAGATTTTATTTTTAGTCACAAGTTAGTGAAAAATGACACTTTGTGAAAAAAAACCAATAAAAATCAATTTCCGCTAACTTTTGACAAAAAATAAAATCTTCTATGAACTCGTCATACACCTAACAGAATACCTTGGGGTGTCTTTTTTCTAAAATGGGGTCACTTGTAGGGTTCCTATACCGCCCTGGCATTTTACGGGCCCAAAACCGTGAGTAGTCTGGAAACCAAATGTCTCAAAATGGCTGTTCAGGGGTATAAGCATCTGCAAATTTTGATGACAGGTGGTCTATGAGGGGCCGAATTTTGTGGAACCGGTCATAAGCAGGGTGGCCTTTTAGATGACCGGTTGTATTGGGCCTGATCTGATGGATAGGAGTGCTAGGGGGGTGACAGGAGGTGATTGATGGGTGTCTCAGGGGGTGATTAGAGGGGAAAATAGATGCACTCAATGCACTGGGGAGGTGATCGGAAGGGGGTCTGAGGGGGATCTGAGGGTTTGGCCGAGTGATCAGGAGCCCACACGGGGCAAATTAGGGCCTGTTCTGATGGGTAGGTGTGCTAGGGGGTGACAGGAGGTGATTGATGGGTGTCTCAAGGTGTGATTAGTGGGGGGAATAGATGCAAGTAATGCAATGGCGAGGTGATCAGGGCTGGGGTCTGAGGGTGTGGGCGGGTGATTGGGTGCCCTAGGGGCAGATGGGGGTCTAATCTGATGGGTAGCAGTGACAGGGGGTGATTGATGGGTAATTAGTGGGTGTTTAGAGGAGAGAACAGATGCAATGCACTTGGGAGGTGATCTGACTGCGGGTCTGCAGGCGATCGGATGGTGTGGGTGGGTGATCAGATTGCCCGCAAGGGGCAGGTTAGGGACTGATTGATGGGTGGCAGTGACAGGGGGTGATTGATGGGTGGCAGTGACAGGGGCTGATTGATGGGTGGCAGTGACAGGGGGTGACAGGGGGTGATTGATGGGTGATAGGTGATTGACAGGTGATTGACAGGTGATCAGTGGGTTATTACAGGGAAGAACAGATGTAATTAATGCACTGGCGAATTGATAAGGGGGGGTCAGAGGGCAATCTGAGCGTGTGGGCGGGTGATTGGGTGCCCGCAAGGGGCAGATTAGGGTCTGATCTGATAGGTAACAGTGACAGGTGGTGATAGGGGGTGATCGATGGGTAATTAGTGGGTGTTTAGAGGAGAGAATAGATGTAAACAATGGATTTGGGAGGTGATCCGATGTCGGATCTGCGGGTGATCTATTGGTGTGGGTGGGTGATCAGATTGCCCGCAAGGGGCAGGTTAGGGGCTGATTGATGGGTGGCAGTGACAGGGGGTGATTGATGGGTGATAGGTGATTGGCAGGTGATTGACAGGTGATCAGTGGGTTATTACAGGAAAGAACAGATGTAATTAATGCACTGGCGAATTGATAAGGGGGGGGGGGGGTCTGAGGGCAATCTGAGCGTGTGGGCGGGTGATTGGGTGCCCGCAAGGGGCAGATTAGGGTCTGATCTGATAGGTAACAGTGACAGGTGGTGATAGGGGGTGATTGATGGGTAATTAGTGGGTGTTTAGAGGAGAGAATAGATGTAAACAATGGATTTGGGAGGTGATCTGATGTCGGATCTGCGGGCGATCTATTGGTGTGGGTGGGTGATCAGATTGCCCGCAAGGGGCAGGTTAGGGGCTGATTGTTGGGTGGCAGTGACAGGGGGTGATTGATGGGTGATTGATGGATGATTGATGGGTGATTGACAGGTGATTGACAGGTTATCAGGGGGGATAGATGCATACAGTACACAGGGGGGGGGGGGTCTGGGGGGGGGTCCTGGGGAGAATCTGAGGGGTGGGGGGGTGATCAGGAGGGGGCAGGGGGGGGGGGTAAAAAAAAATTAGCATTGACAGATAGTGACAGGGAGTGATTGATGGGTTATTAGGGGGGTGATTGGGTGCAAACAGGGGTCTGGGGGGTGGGCAGGGGGGGGTCTGAGGGGTGCTGTGGGCGATCAGTGGGCGGGGGGGGCAGATCAGTGTGTTTGGGTGCAGACTAGGGTGGCTGCAGCCTGCCCTGGTGGTCCCTCGGACACTGGGACCACCAGGGCAGGAGGCAGCCTGTATAATACACTTTGTATACATTACAAAGTGTATTATACACTTTGTAGCGGCGATCGCGGGGTTAACATCCCGCCGGCGCTTCCGCATGGCCGGCGGGATGTTACGGCGGGTGGGCGGAGCCAGTTGCCGGGGGAAGCGCGCGTCATCAATGACGCGATCGCTCCCCCGGCGTAGCAAAAGGACGCACCGCCTTAAGGCGTATTGCGGTCCTTAGGGGATCCACTTTGCCGCCGCCCATGGGCTGTGGGCGGTCGGCAAGTGGTTAAAAGTCCTGGGCGTATTGGCCTTAAAAGGGAAAAATTCCTTCCCGACTCCAGATGGCAGATAAATCTCTGGATCAACTCTCTTTTTTTCCTCCATATGCAGATCATGTCCCCTAACCCTAGGGGCAAAAAAGTCATCTGCCAAGCTTTTGTATTATCCTCTGATGTATTTATACATAGTAGTAGCAGTAGGGTATTGTACCGTGTTAGCCATCAGTAAAAGCAAGAAGTTTTAAATCAGGATGCCGAAAGCTTGTTTATTCTTATTCATTTGTAGTTAGCCAATAAATGGTATCATCCTGATTTAAAACTTCTTGTATTTATACATGTTAATCAGGTCACCCCTCAGTCGCCTTTTTTATAAGCTAAATAAGCCCAGTTTGTCCAACCTGTCTTGGTAAGTGAGATCTTCCATCCCTCTGATTAATTTAGTTGCTCATCTTTGAACCCGTTTTTGAGCTGCAGATTCATGTATACAGTGATGTGAAAAACTATTTGCCCCCTTCCTGATTTCTTATTCTTTTGCATGTTTGTCACACTTAAATGTTTCTGCTCATCAAAAACCGTTAACTATTAGTCAAAGATAACATAATTGAACACAAAATGCAGTTTTAAATGATGGTTTTTATTATTTAGTGAGAAAAAAAACTCCAAATCTACATGGCCCTGTGTGAAAAAGTGATTGCCCCCCTTGTTAAATAATAACTTAAAGTGAATCTAAAGTCACTTAAAAAAAACGAGATTAACTTACCTCCTGGCCGCAATAGCAGCATAGGGGGCGATATACAGGCTGGGAACGCAAACAATCACTCGCGTTCCCATCCCTGTCGGCCGGTGACGGCCAAACCGGAAGTGCTCGCCGGCGGGTCCTGGGACATCGGAGCGGAGCTGCGAGGGCACCGATCGTCTGCAGGGGGCTGAGGGAAGCCCCAGGTGAGTTAATCTCGTTTTTTTTAAGTGACTTTAGGTTCACTTTAACTGTGGTTTATCACACCTGAGTTCAATTTCTGTAGTCACCCCCAAGTCTGATTACTGCCACACCTGTTTCAATCAAGAAATCACTTAAATAGGAGCTATCTGACACAGAGAAGTAGACCAAAAGCACCTCAAAAGCTAGACATCATGCCAAGATCCAAAGAAATTCAGGAACAAATGAGAACAAAAGTAATTGAGATCTATCAGTCTGGTAAAGGTTATAAAGCCATTTCTAAAGCTTTGGGACTCCAGCAAACCACAGTGAGAGCCATTATCCACAAATGGCAAAAACATGGAACAGTGATGAACCTTCCCAGGAGTGGCCAGCCGACCAAAATTACCCCAAGAGCGCAGAGAAAACTCATCCGGGAGGCCACAAAAAACCCCAGGACAACATCTAAAGAACTGCAGGCCTCACTTGCCTCAATTAAGGTCAGTGTTCACGACTCCACCATAAGAAAGAGACTGGGCAAAAACGGCCTGCATGGCAGATATCCAAGGCGCAAACCACTTTTAAAGGGAACCAGAGAGGATTCAATATACATACCTGGGGCTTCCTCCAGACCCATACGCACGGATCGCTCCCACGCCGCCGTCCTCCGCTGCCTGGATCCGCCGCCACCGGGTCCCGTCATTGCCGCGAGTCGGCAAGTCGGCCGGCGGACGCGGCCAATTCTCCGCATTACAGGGTGCTCTCTCTCCATACAGATACGCATGTGGCTGCTTACTGCGCTGCCGCATGCGTACATGTATGGAGGGAGCCCCTGTGATGCGGACAATTGGCCGCGTCCGCCGGAAGTGACGGGCCCGGTACCGGCGGATCCAGGAAGCTGAGGACGGCGGCGTGGGAGCGATTCAGGCTTATGGAGCTGGAAGAAGCCCCAGGTATGTATAAAATCATTTTCTTTTTTCAACCCCCCGTTCCTCTCTGGTTCCCTTTAAGCAAAAAGAACATTAAGGCTCATCTCAATTTTGCTAAAAAACATCTCAATGATTGCCAAGACTTTTGGGAAAATACCTTGTGGACCGACGAGACAAAAGTTGAACTTTTTGAGAGGTGCGTGTCCTGTTACATCTGGCATAGAAGTAACACAGCATTTCAGCAAAAGATCATCATACCAACAGTAAAATATGGTGGTGGTAGTGTGATGGTCTGGGGTTGTTTTGCTGCTTCAGGACCTGAAAGGTTTGCTGTTATAGATGAAACCATTAATTCTACTGTCTACCAAAAAATCCTGAAGGAGAATGTCCGGCCATCTGTTCGTCAACTCAAGCTGAAGCGATCTTGGGTGCTGCGGCAAGTCAATGACCCAAAACACACCAGCAAATCCACCTCTGAATGGCTGAAGAAAAACAAAATGAAGACTTTGGAGTGGCCTAGTCAAAGTCCTGACCTGAATCCTATTGAGATGTTGTGGCATGACCTTAAAAAGGCGGTTCATGCTAGAAAACCCTCAAATAAAGCTGAATTACATCAATTCTGCAAAGATGAGTGGGCCAAAATTCCTCCAGAGCGCTGTAAAAGACTCGTTGCAAGTTATCGCAAACGTTTGATTGCAGTTATTGCTGCTAAAGGTGGCCCAACCAGTTATTAGGTTCAGGGGGCAATTTCTTTTTCACACAGGGCCATGTAGGTTTTGAGGTTTTTTTCTCACTAAATAATAAAAACCATAATTTAAAACTGAATTTTGTGTTCAATTATGTTATCTTTGACTAATAGTTAACGGTTTTTGATGAGCAGAAACATTTAAGTGTGACAAACATGCAAAAGAATAAGAAATCAGGAAGGGGGCAAATAGTTTTTCCCATCACTGTATATTGTATAATACAATTGTTTTGTGATTCATTAAAGGTCTGCAACATCAAAGGCATTTCTATCTTATTTTTCAGTGCCATTCAGTGTGGTTTGGTGCAGCATCAGTGGTTCAGTGATGCACATATTTACTTGATCCATTACGGATTCCATAGTATGAACTCTAAGATTGACAGTTCTTAGTTTTGGTATCCTTTCACACAGCACATAATTGCTGACTGTTGCTCTGAATGCAAAGCACACCTGTGATATGTGACATTTGTCTTTGAGCAGAGATTAGTTTACTGGAGTCTTCATGCTCTCACAGACTTTAATAGTACAGGAAGGACTATAAAGTTGTTGGACCATGCAGCAGTGGGAGCCATAGTAAATGCATTTTAGGATTTTAGGAAAAAGACTCACTGGAGTCTCAGTAATGGAGTGTAACATAGTTTATTATGCTTTCTGAACTTCCTGATTTGTACTTTGTGTAGAATGTTAACTAGGTAAATATTTCTATGTATTTTTATCCTGTGAAGAGTAATGCTTTAGCATTCAGCATCATATGTTGTGTGCTGATATTCATTTTTATTTGCTTAGTAGGGATATTTCAGAGATTCCTTTTAGCGCCTTGATGTTACAATGAGACACTTCAAGGTCCTAACCCTCCGAAGAAACACAATACTGCAAAACCATTACTGCAGAGGATACATCAAGCTAACGCAAAATACCATTAGTTGAGCTATCAGTATTCACAGTCACACTTGAAAAATCTCTGTTAGAACAAAATGAATTGGTCAAGGTTATCGTAGATGTTGTTACTTGTTTTTAATTGTACTTAAGCATGTGCCCTCAGAAAAGAGTCTCTACTACATTATTGTACCAAATAATTTACAGCAGATCGCTAACAGGCTGCTGGTTGCATGTCTTGCTGCTTCATAACACAATTATAAGCTAAGATAACCTCTATTCTCCAAACATTGATCCTGGTGGAAAATTGATTCCATTGTAGGCCCCACCGTGACTCCTATCCCTAGGGTAAGTCTACCTGCCTCTACTGGTGTCTCTCTTGTAGTACTAAAAGAGTAATGTGGCAGCAGAGTGCCTTCCTCTCCTCCACTGGTCCTGGCAGGCTGCTAGAGTTATCCAGTTTCTAATGCAACCTGCAGCAGAGCACAGTGTGCCGGATTAGAAGAGATTCCATTCCTGGCTCCATTACTGGGTCTCCTTTCTTCCACCACTGCCAATCCATATCTCATCTGGGTCCAGGAAATGTGTCTTCCAGGTGCTCTGTCACTGTACTCCAGCCTTGCTCTTGATCCTGAAGGTTCATATTTGCAAAGGAAAGTGAGATTCAAGAAAGCATTGAAGGACTTTGTAAGTTAAAAGCCAAGAATACACAGGAATATGACCTGGAAAAGATTAAGTACTTGTGGGTGGACACTGGCCAAAGAATGAAGACCCACTAGTAAAAGTATGAGTGGCAGCTATTTTCACCTCCCGTCAGCATGCCCCTTTTCCACATATGCTGAATTAAGGAGCAGGGTTAATACTGGTGCTCTGGTAGGCAATGTGTGTCAATGGGCACTCTGCATGTGTACTACTTTAAGTGGCTGCAGGACCAGGGGGGGGGGGGAGAAAGAGTGGGGGCTGAAGTGTCACTGTACACTCTGTTTTAACCCAAGTATGAACTAAAAGACAACACATGACCAGCACGAGTTCCTTTAAAGTGACATAAACTCTTGCACAGGACAGAAGGGAAACATGGAGAAATGCATCCTGTATGTATTTAGAGAGTTTAGCCTAATTCCACCTCATCTGTGTCTAATCACAAATTGTAATTTGATCCCTCCGCTGTGTCAGTTGGCTGCCACGGCAGAGAGGCTCATTTGGAAGCACAGGACGTTAACAATAAGTCTGCTTCCATGAAGGCAGGAAGTAGATACACCGCAGATTTATTGCAGGGTTTGTATCAGCTGTAACAAAGAAATGTTTTTGTTAAAAGGTTATTATGCTGTTGCTTATCTTATACAGCAGAGAGGATGTTCTGAGTTCATGCAAAGAGTACAGTGATGAATACATTGGATTATAATAGCAGTAGGAGAACAGAGGCGCCAGCAGGATAAAAGTGGATAAAAACTTTAAAATTTGCTGGGAGGAAGTGGTGGACTTACCTCCATAAAGCAGACACGAAAGACTGTCTGAATAGTAGTCACCACTCCACTGAGGCGCTACACCTGCTATTGCTGAAATTCTGTCTTGTCCCCATTTTTATTGCCTGATGAAGCGGGCTGGGCCTGCGAAACGCGTTGCACTGTTTTGGGGTACTAATTAATAAATGTGACTACTATTCAGACAGTCTTTCGTGTCTGCTTTATGGAGGTAAGTCCACCACTTCCTCCCAGCAAATTTTAAAGTTTGTATCCACTTTTATCCTGCTGGCGCCTCTGTTCTCCTACTGCTATACCGTGTCCACCCCTGGTGGAGGGGTGATCTACCCCCTTTCGCATCTACAGAGAGCGACTTCTTATCCCTGAGTGAGGACAGGTCTAATCTCCTCACCTGCCTATACAGTGGTTGCCTGTGTGGTAACCCATGTTTGTGAGTATAATTTTCTCACGATAACCTTTACTTCATTTATGCTTAACATACTACACTATATTGGGCTCTCGGTTTCTCTACTCTTTATTGGATTATAATAGGCTTTTGTCGGCTATTGAGTACAGATGATCAACTGTGTCTGATTCTATGTTCCAGATAACTGGTGCTCAGCTACTGTTTACATTATTATTATTATTATTTAGTATTTATATCGCGCCGACATATTACGCAGCGCTGTACAGTGTATATATATATATATATATATATATATATATATATATATATATATCTTGTCACTAACTGTCCCTCAAAGGAGCTCACAATCTAATCCCTACCTTTGCCATATGTCTATATTATGTAGTGTAAGTACTGTAGTCTAGGGCCAATTTTTAGGGGGAGCCAATTAACTTATCCGTATGTTTCAGATAAATGTGTTTACACTATAGTGGCATTTATGTTTATGCCAAAGTGGCGTCAGATCAGAAGTTGAAATTTTAGTGGAAAGATTAGATTGGATTTTAAAGGGGAACTTCAGCCTAAACAAACATACTGTTATTAAGTTAAATTACTTATGTTAATTAGAATAGATAGGTAATATAATCTTTTATCCACCCTGTTTTAAAAGAACAGGCAAATGTTTGTGATTCATGGGGGCTGTCATCTTTATCATGGGGGCAGACATCCTTTTGGTTGAAAGGAGGTGACAGGGAGCATGAGACAAAGTTCCAACTGTCCTGTGTCCTGATAACCCCTCCCAGCTGCACACACTAGGCTTCAAATGTCAAATTCAAACTGTAAAAAAAAAAAAAAATTGCCGCAAAATAGCAGAACAAGAACAACAACATCAGAAATCCCATCACGCTTTGCACAGCATAAGGGGAAAACTGCCCGGGCAGTTTTCTTCTGTGCAGCTAAAAATAAGGCTTGTATAAGAGAAACAAAGTTCTGATGCCGTGAAACTGTTAAAGAAACACCAGGCCTTTTCAGTGCTGCTGAGTCAATTTTTAGTCTGGAGGTTCACTTTAAGGTGCGTACACACGCACTACCGCCGGCAACGATGGGTCTTTCAGACCCTCCCGCTGGGCGGACAAACCTTGGAAAAATGTAACATGCTTAAAATATGACCCTAAAAACACAGCAGAAACAATATGAATATTACAGTGGCCAAAAAGTTTTGAAAATGTACCTAAGCAGAATGACTGCCACTGTATATATACAGTGAGTTGCAAAAGTATTCGGCCCCCGTGAAGTTTTCCACATTTTGTCATATTACTGCCACAAACATTAATCAATTTTATTGGAATTCCACATGAAAGACCAACACAAAGTGGTGTACACGTGAGAAGTGGAATGGAAATCATACATGATTCCAAACATTCCATGCCATGCACTGATGAGGATCAAACAATCTGAAACAGTCTGTATGCCTGTTGGATTATTATGGCTCTGTACAAATTAACAAGCTGACACATCATTGCATTCCAGCGGTTCTGGAGGTGTGTTTAGCTTCCAAGGGTACAATGGTTAATGTGCATATATTCAGCAGTGTTGCTCTGGGAGACATCTCAAGCTCACTCCAACCTGAATTATCGCAAATTCTTTCTGTTTTAGGAAAGCAAACTTTTGTTTTTATATATACATTGGCAGTCATTCTGCTAGGTACATTTTCAAAACTTTTTGGCCACTGTAATATTCATATTGTTTCTGCTGTGTTTTTAGGGTCATATTTTAAGCATGTTACATGTTTCCAAGGTTTCGTCCGCCCATCGTTGCCGGCGGTAGTGCGTGTGTACGCACCTTAAAATCCAATCTAATCTTTCCACTAAAATTTCAACTTCTGATCTGACGCCGAATACTTTTGCAACCCACTGTATATATATATATATATATATATATATATATATATATATATATATACACACACTCACCTAAATGATTATTAGGAACACCTGTTCAATTTCTAATTCAATTTCTAATTAATGCAGTTATCTAATCAACCAATCACATGGCAGTTGCTTCAATGCATTTAGGGGTGTGGTCCTGGTCAAGACAATCTCCTAAACTCCAAACTGAATGTCAGAATGAGAAAGAAAGGTGATTTAAGCAATTTTGAGCGTGGCATGGTTGTTGGTGCCAGATGGGCCGGTCTGAGTATTTCACAATCTGCTCAGTTACTGGGATTTTCATGCACAACCATTTCTAGGGTTTACAAAGAATGGTGTGAAAAGGGAAAACATCCAGTACGCGGCAGTCCGTTTTTAACTGGGCTTGGGTCTACTAGTATATTATAATATGCATTGCACAATTTTATCATAATTCCTTTTTTTTTCTCACTGAGCTGTCCAATCCCCTCCCCCTATCGCTTCATTATCCACAAGAGGTAGAGGGGGGAGCTGTGAAGTCTTTGATCCAGCTGTGAGTTTTCAATCAGCTGTGTGCAAAAGAAGAAACTCCCATTCCACTGGCAGCTCTATGCTTCATGCACATATCTCTAGATCATGTGACATCTCCAAAGGGAATTTCACTAGAATGAGTCGATCAAATCTGAGAATTGTGTGAGTAATGGCATAGCTTACTATCCACCTCCACTAACAGTGGTAAACCTGGATGGATTAATTAGGGCTTCCTTTGTCTGTTCACAGAACACATGCAGTTGGCTGTATACCTCCTAAGATACACCAACTTTGTTCCTCCAAGACCCACATTGGGGTATACAACCTACTGGAACTAGTTTAATCAGAAGCCTTTGACATGAAAGTCATCGGATGCAAATCAGTCACCATGGCAGGTTGAACATTGTCTCATTAGCTATCCTGCCCCCTTAGTTTGTGAGCCTATTGGGATGCATTGTGGAATATATAAAGCTACATTTTCTTTGTGTTCCAATTTTCTTCCTTCTGTGGCTTAAGATCTGTCTCTGCCAGAACACTGCTTACAGAATGACACAGACCTCAGAGGCATTATTAGCATAATTATTAGCATAAACCTGTGTGTGTTTTCCCCTAACACACTGTCACTGCACAGCTGAATAAAGGTGTTTCTGATGGGGGCAGGATGGAGGCCAGATGTGCTGAAGAAAAGTAACGCATGGGCCAGCCAAAAGGTGGCCCAGATTACAGGTTACTTAGCTTAATTATCTTACAGGATAACGCTTATAGTACTTCAATAATCTGTTTGGTGCTCTGTGGTGTTTATAACCGTCTTCTTTTATAATAGCAGGCACATTTTTTTTGTCTGCCTTCACTATGTTTTTATGCATGTCTTGATCAAAAGAAATACTAGGCATCCAGCAACAGATCTCCATTCATATTATACAGCAAGGTTAGCACGGCATATCGTTCATTTGTGTATGTCTTCGGCAAATAAAAGCTGCTCACAAGTTCCATAATTGTCCCTGTCTGCATTAATGTGCAATGCCTTGGCACTATTACCAGCAGCTTTTGAATAGGCATCCCTATTCCACAAAGGCCTGGTGGAGCCTCCATTAGATGTGAAGCCTGTGTGAAGGGCGTATGCTGTCAGATTCACATAAAAAACAGAAAAATCCTGTCAGTGCCATATGAAATGAGTAATTAGGCACACGGCACAAAGGAGGAGTGTGTTAAATATTCACAAGAACACAAAAGAGGCGAGACACAGCAGACAACAGAGGGATGAAGGCCTGTGTAGATCAATTGCTTTAAACAATTGGACAGATGTAACAGTGATCAAGGGGAAGTAAGAAACAGAATTCATTACATTGCAAGTTTCAAAGGAAAAAAAATACTGGGCTATTAAGTATTTTAATAATATCTATATTCCTTACATCAACAATCTATAAGATCGTGGAGAACGGTTTACAGCCAGATAAATCATGTAACCTCAGATCAGATAATTACACATTTCTGAGAAATTACAGCCCTCTCTGGAAAAGGTTGATATGAGAAATGAGCGGCTAGTCCCATCAACAACTGGGAAAGAAGTGATGCTGCATCGTCCCAGGCACAGATAGCGGTTAATGCAAACATATTAGCATTCAAAATGCATCCAGTTTTATAGCTACACAATATAATATTCACGAGGTTCCTGTCAAACAGTTTGAATTGCCCAGCATGGGCCAGATACACACAGTCATAAAATGAGCTCATGTTCAGCTGTCTCTACTGAACAGTGCTAAGACACAAGAAGAGGCCAGCCCCGCTCTTAGCGCACTGTCTGGTTACTTGTGTCTTAACCAGTTTGTGCTTCAAAAGCTGGATCCTACTGGAATCTGCGAGTTCTATTTTTGCAATAAAACTTTGTAAGTAGTATTAGTTCTGACACTTTAATTTATACAGTTACAATGTTTCTTTTTCCACAGCATAATTTCAATAAAAAGGGCATGTAGAATCTGAGGTAAAACGGATACCAGTCCAGGAGACTACAGATCAATGACAGAACGTGCAAAGTTATTGTGGCAGTGGTGGGAAGCTACCAATTGCTGCCACCAACAGTCTTGCTACTGCTTGTAATGGAATCTGCCATCTTTATTTTCCAGTCTCATGTCAGGTATGATATATTAACTGAATTCTTTAGAAAAGAGTTTTCCTGAGGGAAATGCATGAGTCTGTAAATAATTATTTATGAACTGGGACATGTGAGGGAGCAGGAGAGAAAGGTACCTAATGTTTACTTATTTATTTATTTGTATTATTCTGGTTAGACTTGATGGATGGATGTCATTTTTCAACCAAACTAATTCTATACGTGTAGCTTTTGTCTTAGAAATATGCAAGTAATACAATTGCTACTAAAAAGTAAATGCAGATATGACGAAGCATACAGCTAGATACATTTATAGTATGGTACTTATTATAACATGAGATTCCCATTTGGATATATTCACACATGAGGTGCAGATAGTTGATCACAAGTGGCTGGCAATCCAGAACTGATGAATGCAGAGGACAAAAGGAGAGAGGAAGAAGAAGGGAGGCCACAGAACTCCTGTATAGAGATGGCCAATGAGATGCCAATATGTGTGACTTGCATGCAGATTTCATGGAAATTGTATTCAGCATGGAATGAGACTAATCAAATCTGCCAGGAAGTACATTTAATAGGCCCAATTCTTAGCTGTACACAATTTTTCATGTAATTTGCATGCATGCTGGAGACATTAGTGTCTCACTGACCATCTCTAATATGGTATGACCAACTCTAAGACTCAACACACACCATACAATCTTGGTTGTACAGATTTACCAAATCTATGTAGTATAAGGGCCAACAGATTGAAAATACCTTGAATGATTGATTGGATAAGCTCTTATACTACATGAAAGTGCTAAGATTGAACAACCAAGATTGTATGGTGTGTGTTGAGCGTCTGTCCTGATATGGTGCATGGCAAAGTATTTGCTAATTAGCAAAGTATTTGTAATAGCAAATTATTTGCTAAATAAACACACAGCTTAGAGCAGTGGTCCTCAAACTAAGGCCCGCGGGCCAAATGTGGCCCCCTGTGGCTTTTTTACTGACCCCCCACACACAAATTGTATCACTTATAGATGCGGTCAGCTACATCTTTAAATATTTGTGGTCCTTATAAGGAATAGCAGTGCTGGCACCACCCATCCACACGGAAGCCAGAAAGCAGTTATTCGCTGGTTTCCAATCAAATTCCACATCAGGTGACACTGCTGTCCACTGCAGGTTGTCACCTGGGTATGCTTCACTGTCTGACCCGCAAAGACTTGTACATCATTTTATGTATACTCCTGCCCCCCAGCAGTCTGAAGTACGTTGACCCGGCCCTCGACCCAAAATGTTTGGGGACCCCTGGCTTAGAGGTTCTGATATTACTTCAAGACAGCAATATCAGTAATAGATTATACATGCAATGGAGACAGTCTGGTTTAACATAACAACTGCAAAATGCCCTTAATTTGTTATGATCATTGAGCATATTGTTCCTCTCCCCATCTTACATATCTGTTGAAGATGACAGCTTAATACAAAGAGTTACAACCCTTTGCCATGTACTGCAGTCACATGTTTCAACAGTTTCTACCTCCAAACCTGATGGATCTTTGGTGTTGCAGAAAATATCTTTAAATACTTGTATCGCTTTGCAAAGGCTTAAATTGCAATACAACCTGTGGATTCTACCAAATTCACTTTAATTAAACCACCCTTCACTTATCTGTAGACTGAGAAGTGGCCACAGCT
Source organism: Hyperolius riggenbachi (assembly GCF_040937935.1). Lineage (NCBI taxonomy): Eukaryota > Metazoa > Chordata > Amphibia > Anura > Hyperoliidae > Hyperolius > Hyperolius riggenbachi. The sequence continues at coordinate 223,249,262 of NC_090650.1, forward strand.
ATAATGACCTGGCTTCATTTATTTACCTTGGGCCAAGTGCCACTAGTGCAGAAGATGGTCTTAGAGTGATAATAGAGCTCCTACAGAATAAAGTAACTGACACTGGCAGATTTGTATCTTCCAAAACGCCAGTGCTTCAGCATCCCACTAATGCATGGTGTTACAAATGCTGCCATTCGGCTACATTTAACCTGCACCTTAATGATGCTCATGGCCAGCAGTAAAGGACCACTATCGCGAAAATTGTAAAATCTGAAGTACATGTAAACATATACAAATAAGAAGTACATTTTTACCAGAGTAAAATGAGACATAGATTACTTCTCTCCTTCTCTCACTTACAGTAGGTAGTAGAAATCTGACCAAACCGACAGGTTTTAGACCAGCTCACCTCCTCATGGGGGGTTCTCAAGATTTTCTTTATTTTCAAAAGCACTAAGTGAATGGCAGTTGCTCCGTCCAACTGGCAAAAAACTGTGCAGTGAGCAGGAAGTCTGGCAGCATAGTTGTATAAATCTTTTTCAGGGAGTGTCTTTAAGCTGAGAATTCCCCATGAGGAAATGAGCTGGTCCAAAACCTGTCGGTTCTGTCAGATTTCTACTACCTACTGTAAGTGACAGCAACATAGGAGAGAAGTAATGTATGGCTCATTTTACTAAGGGAAAAAAATGTACTTTTTATTTGTATGTGTTTACATGTACTTTAAATTTTACACTTTTTCACAACAGTGGTCCTTTAATTTGGCACCGGTCGCCTATTAGTTGTAATGACGTTCTAAAGTAAAGGTGGCCACTAATGATACAATCTTTTTCATCCAATTTTACCAAATCTATGTAGTATTATTATTATTATTATTATTATTATTAAGTATTTATATAGCGCCGACATCTTCCGCAGCGCTGTACATAGTATATATAGTCTTGTTATTAACTGTCCCTCGAAGGAGCTCACAATCTAATCCCTATCATAGTCATAGTATAAGGGTAAAATGAGTAGATATATTGAATGGATAATTTAGGCAGTTACCTTATATTACATAGAAATGGTAAGATTGGATGGAAAAGATTTTATCATTAGTGGCCACCTTAAGATTCTGCTCTAGGAAATTAAAAGATAATAACATCGGCAGAAAAATGAATCACTACAACTGTAAATCATGGTATATGTCAAATACAAAGAGTATAGCAATTTATATTGAGGTTAATTCAAACAATCATTTATATTGCATAAATGAAATGAAATATTAATTAGTTCTGTCACAAAGTGTTCCTCTACATGTACCTATCAAGTCACCATAAAGAAGATCCCTCAGTGAAAATAACAAAACAAAAGAAAAACCAGCAATGCTTCATAGCTAGATATGTGACTAAAAATACAACAATCTGTAAATGCCATATTTCCTCTCAACATGTGGATAAAGTATTACTTACACAACAGAATTACACTTCAAAAGCTTGATCTGACAAATAAACTACACAGAATATGTGTTTATAAGTGCCAAGAAATCCTGCATTCTAATTTTCTGGTCCAAACATTTAATTCCACATACCAGTTAGCATACGCTGGTACATTAATTTTCCCTGCTGGTATCCTCTTTATGACAACCATCTGTTCAAGTTTTACTCTTCTCTCCCTAATGCCATCCAGAAAAAAATTAAAAACCAACAAGAAATGTTTCTGAAGGGACCCATAATTACTAAAATAGATTGGAAATTCAAAATGAGAAAAAAAGAGGGGGAAAAAAAATCAATTCACATATGTGCTTCTTTATTTTACATGTTTTGAAATACAGTATTTGAATGCGTTAGAAACATGGTGGCAGCTGGGTACAAAGCACTACAGGCTGCGGCGCTCTGTTTCCAGGGTTACAAAGGATTTGACACATTTTAAATCACTGAAAAGCAGTTTGCTGTACATTAGAGAAGTATATGGATATTTGCGTTATGCCAGTGTTCTATTGAACAAAAGACACCTACATACATAAAACCTTAACGCCCATAGATGATACAGATGTTTCATGTACAAAAGGCCTTGTTTTTGTAAAATCAGGTATATTTCACTTGGTAAAACCCTGCATATTTCACAGGATCAGAAGCCTTCTCAAAAACACATAAACTGTCCACACGCATAAAAATAAACATGAAAATGAACAATAAAACAGAAAAACGAATATCAAAGATCGACCACAACTGGAACAACATCTGATGATACTGTAGATCCATATTTAATGTATTGTCTGTTGGCTAATCTATTAGTAATTTTGCCTACTGTAGAATTAACCCGTAGTCATTTGCCATTGTGAGGCTGTGTACTTTACTTGAGAGAAGAATTATATACATTTCTTAGTGACCATAGTTCTGCCATTTTACAAATACTCACTGAAGTCCAGTTATAATAAGGCTCTAAAGTTCTCAGTCTCCTGATCGTAGAGCCAACAAAACCATGTGGCACTGAAAGCTTCCAGGTTGTCATCACATCAAATCAGGTCCTGCAGAAGCAGTTATATCATTTCAAGTGGAAAAAGAGAGCATCTCTACAAATCCAACTTTAGAAAAGAACTCTTTTACTGCAAGTAAATAATTGCAGAGAGTCTGTGCAAGCACTTGCAATGTAAGGCTCTCTATTACTACTGTATGGGCCAGTAAGTGGTAGTATTATTCACTCACCAGCTCTCCCATCATTCATTAAGGGCCTATTTACACTACACTCGGATTGTGGATGCAGAAACTCCAATGAATGCCAATGGGAAATCTGCATTAGAAAAATTGTGTTTAGTGGAAACAGGCCCTAATGTCAGCATTTTCACCCCCTCCATCTGCAAGCTCTATGGCCACCCCCACCTGTGATTCAGCATCCCGCCCAACTCGGCAGCAACCATTTAGGTCGCAGCTAGGGGTGTGGGGGAACCAGGGGGGGGGGGGGGGGGGTAGGTGGCCACAGTTTCAGAAGACTTTATGAACAATATGCCATGTTGGCTTTGCTAAAGAAGGGGGAATGGGTTTCTGACATTACTGAATTACAGGCGAGCAGGAGAGTTATTAACCCTAACACTCTCTGTTCCGTGCAGCAGTAATAGAGAGCCTTACATTGCAAGCTATATATTGTTCACCAATAGTTCTCTTTAATATCAAAAGAGGGATCTAAGGCCAATGAAACAATGTAATTTTCACAGCTTTTATCAGATCTGCGGCACACATTTGTTGGTATACCCATAAAGACTACAGAAGGGTACCCACCTGAAAAGATGTGGAATAATCTCTGCTGTGTACCATCTCCCCAAACACTTCCTTGCATTATTTCCCTAGCACTGCAGCACACTATCCACACCAGCAGCAGCCCACACCATCAATCACCCCCCCCCCCCCCACACTCTTCAACACATCTCCACTTCATCCAATAATTCTTCACACTATCTTCTCTCAGCACTGTCCACATCCAGGGCCGGTAACAAATTCACTTGCCTGGTTAGAATAAGGGGGCCTGTATTGAGTCCCCTAACTGGTGGGATTTAATTGCTTCATTCGCTTTCACAGGCTTTCCTGACAGACCTCAAAATCAGTGCCACCAACTGGCATACAGAAGATGCATATGTGTTTAGTTCCCTTCACTTCACACTGTTTTCCATGACTCTAGAGCTTTCCTGATACCTGTGGTCACTGGCTCCAGAACAAGGAAATAACTCAAGAAACTTGAGAAATAGCTAAAGTAGAAATACGGTGTCCCTTCATGCCAGGGTGGAAACTACACACACACGTGCATCTCCAGTACTCCCTGGTGATGCCGTGTGGCCATGCTGATCTTGAGTTCTGATTGTATATTTGATGGCCACCTTAAGATGGAAAGATCCTGCCACTGCCTTAAAGAGAACCCGAGGTGGGTTTGAAGAATATTATCTGCATACAGAGACTGGATCTGCCTATACAGCCCAGCCTCTGTTGCTATCCCAAACCCCCCTAAGGTCCCCCTGCACTCTGCAATCCCTCATAAATCACAGCCACGCTGCTGACAAACAGCTTGTCAGAGCTGGCTGTGTTTATCTCTATAGTGTTAGTCTGCTGCTCTCCCCGCCTCCTGCAGAACTTCAGTCCCCGCCTGCATCCCTTCCCTCCCTGCTGATTGGAGGGAAGGGACGGGGGCAGGGACCGAAGCTATGCAGGAGGCGGGGGAGCAGCTGAGACTGACACTACAGATGTAAACACAGCCTCACAGCACGTCTGTGATTTATGAGGGGTTGCAGAGTGCAGGGGGACCTTAGGGTGGTTTGGGATAGCAACAGAGGGTGGGCTGTATAGGCAGATCCAGCCTCTGTATGCAGATAACATTCTTTAAACACACCTCGGGTTCTCTTTAAGGCAATACTTGTGCACACATGCAGATGCAAAGTAAGTAGGGTGGGTTTACTTTCATGGATGGCTGGGCCTGAGCTGTGGGTGACAACATCCCTATGTCTGTTTCATGCTCCCACACTTCTGAGGCAGCTTCAGAGGAAGTGCAGGAGTGCGAAACAATGGTAGGCCTTACCAATGTTTTGCACTCCTGCACTTCTTCCGATGTTGCCTCAGAAGTGTCGGAGCGTGGAATGGACATAAGTTGTCACCCTAAGCTCAGGCCTGTTGTCACCCACAGCCCCCGCCACCCATGCAGGTAATCATATTATTAATCTGCATATGTACAGTAAGTATTGATGTATTCCACCTTCAATAAACTAGAGACGTTTTAATGCTTACATCAGTGTCGATGGAATGCTTACAGCAGTGCAGATAAAAGTGCGGCCCTGTTTTCACCCCTTTTTAACAGTAACTCCCTACTCTCACACTCATAAGGTCTGTACACATATCCCATTTTAATCTGCAGATGACCAGACAATTTTACCACTTCCATAGGAGCATACCTACACAGTCTGTTCATAGTATTCAAAATCTGTTGGCCCTCATACTACATGGCAGAGGTAAAATTGGCCAGTCATCTGCATATTAGAATTGGATGTGTGTACGGAGCCCTACTCATTAAAGGACTCCTGAGGCCAACAACTTAGTTTATCTTTATTAATCTGGTGCTTCTTCCAGCCCCCAGAAGTTATTTTGGTCCCTTGTCGCAGCTCGAGTCCTCCTCAGTGTCCCGCTGGCCACACATAAAGATCGCACATGTGCAGAAGCACAGACCCACCGGTGGGTTGTGATCTTTGCGGATGGCTAGTGGGACACCAGGGAGGACCGGAGCTGCGGCAAAGAACCATAATTACTTCTAGGGGCTGGAGGAAGCACCAGGTAAGTAAAGATAGATTAGGATGTTTGCCTCAGCAGTCCTATAACTACTTTCTGACACCTCACCCTAATTTCCCCACCCCAGTGTCCATTCCTTACTAACACCTACCCTTATTCCCCCCTCCAAGTACTGCCCAAAACTGACATCTAACCCTGACCCGTTCTCTACTATCCCCTTGCTAAAGCCTAACCCTAACAACCAAATGTAATCTTCCTGTAATCAATACTTGCCACTTGTTTATACAGGGCCAGCTATTTTGGCTGAAAAGTTAGGACAGGTTAACACTGAAAGCATTGCACCAGATTCCCCCGTTGCCAATCAGATGTTGTGACATTCAGTGTAATGGCAACACATCCATTGCTGCACATGACACATCACTGCATTTATTTTTTCCCACTGCACAGTAAAGGCACAGAATCTGTGCAGCAATGGAGGTGCGGATGCAGCTCGTTCAGTGTAATTCAGTGTAAACCTGGCCTTAGGCAACTATCTCAACAATTTAATGCCTCAGTTTGGCTGTATAATAGCTGATCTATTCCCCTCCCCCCATGTTGGAAGCATGCACTGGGGGGAGTAAATTTATTGCATGTATGGTTAGGGGGTGCAGACATGACACCCTGCCTAGGGCCCTGCTTGGTCTTAATCCATCACATCACCTCCTTTATTTCAGCAAACAGCTAGTGCCACTCTTTTCCACGGCACTGCTACTGTCTCATAATATCTTTTCCTTTGAGCACTTGCAGCATGGCACCTCACACTGCCAATCTCTGCACATGACAGAATTGCTACCTCTAACTAAGCAGTCTGGAGGTGATAGGGTGAGGTTGTATAAGGGAGTGTGTCACCCAAAACAATTGGTACTGATTATTACAGACAGAAGTTAAAGAACAAGCTCAGTGTAGGGGGCTGGACAGCAAACAAGGGATATGCTGTGAGACTAAACTTGCTGCCAGGTTTTGACAAATGAGATGGTTGGTTGTATTATGATACTGGCAGAAACTTGGGCTATTCAGTGATGCTGATAGGCTTTGGGCTGCACTGTGAAAAGCCTGCTGAGCATGACTACTCTTTTTGCCACCTCCGTTAGCCCCTTGTTCTTAGTGACAGTTGGGTCTGGCAATCACCAGGAGGATGTTTGTATATTCAAACACAGCAGTCTCTGTAACATCAATATCAATCTACCCAGTTGCAGTGGTAATATTGCCAATAGTACCATTATCGTGATTGCAGTATAACAAAATCCACAACAGACCTGTTTGATTTCATGTGAATGACCATGTCTACCCAATAACAGTGGTAGCAGTAGGAATGTCTGCACAGTTGTGGTTGCTCTCAAACTAGGCACAGCGGACAATAATGGATAATGTGTAGATATAACCAGCAGCCTCTGAATGATACTTGCTTGTCTGTTCCAATCAGGGCTGCGTAGTCGGTACAAAAATCATCCGACTCCTCAGTTTATGAAACCACCGACTCCGACTCCAGGTACCCAAAATTGCTCTGACTCTGACTCCTTACTAGTTTAATTTTTACAAAGGCTATGGATTTGGTTCAAAAATTATCCGACTTCGACTCCCCAGTTTATTGAAACCACTGACTCCGACTCCAGGTACCCAAAGTTGCTCCAACTCCGACTCCACAGCCCTGCTTCCAAACCAAAAAAAGTTGGCTTGGACACCAAGTGGGGAGCATGTGAAGAGGTACACATCCAGCAACCAGCTTTTTCATGTTTTGTCTTGTGGCTCAAGAAATCATCAAGGGTGTGGCCTGTAAATTGAGGTAACTTGCAGTGACTGTGTAAGACCACTTCTGTATTATTTGATTTATGTTTTGATTTCACTTGGCTGAGAGCTGCCAACCCTTTTCACATAATGACAGATTATCTTTAATAAATATCTACAACAGATATTTGGTAAAGTATGGTCCCTGACCTGGAGGCGCCTTAGTTAATCAGGCCAAGTCTGGGATTCTAGTAAAATCAGAAAGCCATTATACATTCCTTTGTATAGGGTCTAATTATCTTCACCACTAAAGAATTATTATTTGGGGGCGTGGTCAACATGGCGACCTGAGCGGACGTGTGGTAAAGAGGCTCCGCTGCCCAGCTTTCTTTTCTCCGAGTATCACTGCTCAAACATAGCTGAAATATACCCAGAACGCATTCTATAAGATTGAGATTCACCCAGGTGCAAACTGGAGAACTGGTTCGATCCCCCGACTGAGGGTTCCGCAGAAATCAGCACCGCGGCATCCGACTGGGGAGATACTGCAGGCCCTGCCCGCGAAAAAGTATCATCCTCCCGCTATCACCCCTACGAAGATCCAGCAATGTCGCAACGCAACAAGCAGAGCAAGGAGAAAGGCGACAGATCTAAGCAGCCAGACCAGCTCACGGCTACTCCGTCTGCACAGAAACTGAAAGACAAAGGCGACAAAGAACCAGACATCATGGCCGCGGTTGAAGAGCCCGAGCCACTCCCGCCATACGTGGGTACAATCATGGAGGCAATACAATCATGCCAAGCTGCTCTCACAGCAAAAATCGACCATGTGGATGCTGGCTTGGGATTACTCAGACAGGACATGTGCAACATCCGAGAACGAGTAACAGCAGTGGAGAGACGTACCTCGGATACCGAAGACACGATCAGGACACATAGCAATGATATCCCTGCTATGCAAAGACGGCTGAAGAATCTGGAAGAAAAATCGGTAGATGCCGAAAATAGGAACCGACGTAATAACCTCCGTATGGTCGGCCTTCCAGAGGGCTGCGAAGGGAATGATGTGCCTGCATATGTGGAACAAATGCTACGACGGCTTCTCCCTGAAGACACTTTTTCTCCTTTCTTCGTAATTGAAAGGGCCCACAGGGTTACTAACAAAAAAAATCCTCCGGGAGCACCTCCTCGAGCTCTGATCTTCAAGATCCTAAACTTCAAAGATCGTGATAACATCTTAACGGCTGCGAGGAAGGTTGGAGACCTGTTTTTTGAAAACCACCGTCTGATGATCTTTCCAGACTTCACAAATGAGACACAGAAGCAGCGCCGGTCATTCTCGCAAGTTAAGCAGAAGCTCCGTGACCGCAACATCCCCTATGCCATGCTCTTTCCAGCAAAGCTCAGGGTTCAGGCGGGGGAAGAAGCCAAGTTCTTTGAGACACCGGCAGAGGCTATGACCTGGGTGGATGCTCAACCACTACCACCCGAGAAATAACACACTGTTCCTTGTCTTTTAAACTGTAAGTACAGCATCATTCATGCTTAGATACTGACTATCGGGCACCGCTTGTGTCAATCTGCCTTTAATGACTATATAACGTATACCCTTCACTACTGAGGTCAACCCGTAATCTGCATTACCCTTCAGCAGGTGAAAGATTTATCGCTCTGGAATTGTTGTTGTTAATTAGCTAAGTGACTGTTCTATACTACATAGCTCCTAAGCCTACGGACTGGATCTGTCGTCTATAATTTTATATTATAGTATTGCTCTCGCAGTAAGGTTTTCCCTTTTTTTTTTTTTTTTTTTTTTATTCATCCTAGACTGGGATTAGTACTATTAGGAATCGTGGTCGGTGTGTATCTTTTATATCTGTCCTGTATGAATGTACATATGCACTGCTTCACGTGATGGCCCAGGAGTCCTGTGATACCGGGTCAAGGGATAAATCTTTCAAACCCTGATTCACCATTGAATTCTAGTTGGCGCGCCATTAGTGGTGTTGGCCTTTCTATTTTACCTGCCCCCTAACTTATTTGGCGCGCGCGCGATGTTTGTAACGGCCAGCTACAATAAATGCTGTATTCATAAACCCCGTACTCTAAACGTGCTTGACCCTAGTGTACGGTCTCCTGGGTTGTCCAGGAATACTAAATCCTTACTGTGCCATGTGTACATGATCTGATCGTGCAGGACTATGACTACTCATTCAACCAAGGTGATGGCTCAACCGTCAAGGTTGAAATGGAAACAAGCCTCGCTATACCGGCATGGCCATTACGGTCATGCTATCGGAAATACGAGCTAATAAGCAATGAGCGATATTCTGCATACAGCAATTCCTTTACTCTTTTTCTGTGTGCCTTGTTCGGGTGACGCCGCGGGGGACCGATCAAGCAAATCCCTCTCTCCTGAAATGTTGCTACCCCCCTTCTTTTAACTAGCACCACCATGTCACGGCGGGGGAGTGATGACGACCTCTGTAAAGTCACTATCATTAGGGCATTCTCGCTCGTGGGAGGTGAGAGCACGATCCCTATAGCGTGTCAATCCCCTACGATACATCCACATGCTCTCTGGACATAAACATTGACGGACACGTTGCCAGGTATCGGTCTCCCGGGGCGTCGTTCGTTGGGGGCAGGTTTTATTTTATTTCATTCCTGTCATTTCATTTTATTTTTATGTTAATCTATTAAATCAAACAAGCGCAACTGGATAGGGCAGGCATGCTTCTATAGATGTGCCATCCTAGGTCAACATACTCTTGGTACACAGTGTTTCCTGGATCTTATGGCTTAGTGGGGAATGTGTCCCGGGATATGCCCGCCACACTACTATATGCCACTCTTCGGTGCTCTCGATAAATACATCATACCAATAACCCTACTTACAGTATAGGTTAGATCACCTTGAAGCTGTGTTAAGTACAAAAGGCTGTGCGGGATGCCTTACTCTTCCCACTCTAATAATGCATAGGTGAGCATGGCTATACACATGACCGGGGATCTAACTCTCCTTTTATAATAGGGAGATACCGCAGAACAAATATCATCCTTCCCTGATATACAATGATAAGGCTAAACATATATTACAACCTGCTAGCCTACATAAAGGGCAAAAATACTTTTAAATAGGAAGCATGCCTCTATCCCCTCTCATGGCCGATAGTAACCAGTAGGTGTCACTATAACCCTGCCTCACAGACCTGGCATGGAAAACTACTATAATATAGCACATATAATAGAAGTCACTGTTCTGCTTATCCTTACCTCTTCTTGGGGGTAGCCTTGATATGAATACCTTTCCCTGGAACGGTGACTCTACTCTAACTAAGATATAGCCTTTAAATGAATAAATGAACGTATGATGCATTTACACTTTTGGTGGCTAACCCTCCCAATGCTGACCACCACACATTCCCCACACAATAAATATGAGGTACCGCACAGTGGCATTGAATATAACTAGGCACTGACTGCATGATGCAGACCAGCAAGTGACAATTCTACCCCCATAGCAACACTATTAACGGCGAGCAGCATATACTCTGTGTATATTGATCTATTTACTACAAAAGAGTTCAGCTCTGTAGGCTTTCTAAAGCTTTGCTTTATACTATGATATGTTTAGTTTAAAGTCATATATTATATTGTTTGTAACGTGTAAGATATGCACCCCCAACCCACATTGGGTTGGGTGCACTGGGTGGCGGTTCCCACTCGCACTGTCCGCTTCCCCACAGAGGTGGTCTTAGTGAAATAGTATTGACTAAGTTAGTCTAGTGAGTTTGACTACCTCTGCAACAGTTATATTAGTTAGGGTGCAGACATGCTCTTCCTCGTGGTTAAGGTAAGAGATGTAGGGCGGGGGGGTTCTTGGGTTATGTCTTCTTTTGTTATCTTTCTTCTCTCTTCTCCTTCCCCTGGCTCCGGACTTGCCTTCTGGCTATATCCTGATTGGTTACTGCTTACTCGGTCCCAAGTTTCCTGGTTGAAATACAGATCCCGGATTTTAAATCTATTATGTACTTTATTATTATCGTTAATCATACGAAATGGATACACTTAAATGTTTATGCTGGAACACTAGAGGGTTGGGCTCTAAAGTTAAAAGATCCTTGGTATTTAACTACCTAAAGCAATATACCCCACACATATGTATTTTACTTGAAACACATTTAGTCGGAAATAAAATTCTATCGCTTAGGCGCCCTTGGGTGTCACAGCACTACCACTCAACATACTCCTCCTACTCCAGGGGAGTCTCAATACTTATTCATAAATCTATCCCGTTGCGGATAATAGACTCATGCTGTGATAGCCTGGGACGCTTTGTCTTACTTAATATTGAACTCTACGGCCTTGAGTATATTATTGCAGGAGTGTATATACCACCGCCAGTGAACAAGCAAACCCTATATGATATAATTACAAGATCCTCCAGGTGGCATGGTGACAGACTTATTATAATGGGCGACTTCAACCTAACTATGAACCCCGCAGTAGATAGAACTAGTAATTCCTCCAGAGATGGCACTGATTTAAAAACTTGGGCAGACAGTAATCACATGCATGACCTGTGGAGGTGGAAGCATCCTACAGAACAAGCCTTTACATGTTTTTCCGCGGCACATCACTCCATGTCCCGCATAGATTTAGCCTTTGCTACCCCTCCTGTATTACCTCAAGTACAATCTATTGATATTCTACCGTCAGGCATATCTGATCATGCTCCTGTCCTGCTTACAGTGACTATTTCTACTAAACCTAAGGACCGACTATGGAGAATATCACGCTTCTATATAAATGAACCTCTAATACAACCCCAAATATCTCAAGCTATACGGGACTACTGGGATACAAACTCTGGGTCCACTTCTGATCCAATCGTGTGGGACGCGGGGAAAGCGGTTATTCGAGGGCAATACATGACAGAACTTAAGACATATAAAACAAACTCTAGAGCACATATACTAAACCTTGAAAATAAGGCCAAAGAGGCTGAAAAGGTCTTCATACAATCTAACTCCCCGGAGTCCTGGAGATCCTGGCAGCAACTTATCAGAAAATGGAGGCTTGCTCAAATATCCCTAACTAAGAATACCATGCTGCACCAAACACAGCGTATTTTTGAGTTCGGAGACAAAAATAGCAAGCTGCTGGCCTGGCTGTCCAAGGACTCCAGTATACCTACAGCTATCCCTGCTATAACAGACCAGAACAATATTATTCAAACGAACCCAGAACACATAAATAAAGCTTTTTCTACCTTTTATAAAACCCTTTACTCCTCAAGAGCCCACTACTCCCCAGAAGAACTAAATATCTACCTGAATAACATAGATATGCCAACTCTCTCTGAGCAAAATAAAATAATCCTTGACAGACCAATATCCACTGAAGAAATTCAGGAAGCTATAGCTGAGCTAAAACCTAACAAAACTCCTGGATCAGATGGTTTTCCATCTGAATTTTATAAATGCTATACTGACATCCTAGCGCCTAAGCTGCGCCTTCTGTTTAACGAAGCTATAGAGGGACAACCCCTACCTGAGTCTTTCTCCGAAGCAATTATCATTCTCATTCTTAAACCCGGGAAAGACCCAACACAATGCGGATCCTACAGACCTATCTCACTACTTAATACAGATGCCAAGATCCTAGCCAAGGTGTTAGCAAACAGGGTTAAACCAGTGATAACTTCTCTAATCCATGGCGACCAATCTGGTTTTATGCCGAATAAAGGCACTGACATTAACCTGCGCAGGCTTTTCACTAACATCTCTTTATCCTCCTCGGTGCCCGGCCATCGGATAGTTGCCTCGCTGGACACCGAGAAGGCATTTGATTCAATAGAATGGCCTTATCTTTGGGAAATCCTGACCCGATATGGGTTCGGCGATAATTTTATCAAGTGGATCAAAGCCCTATATCAAACTCCTAAAGCAAAAATCCGCACTGGAAATAACATCTCTGAACCGTTCCAGCTGCAACGGGGTACCCGTCAGGGGTGCCCATTGTCCCCATACCTCTTTGCCCTTGCAATTGAGCCCATGGCTACTCTAATCCGCGATACCGAACAGATCCGTGGGATACCAGTGGGGTGTATTGAGGAAAAAATATCGCTATATGCAGACGATACCTTACTATATCTAAACGACTCAGAAAGCTCCCTGACCTCGGCCCTAGATATCATCACGACTTTTGGCTCATTTTCAGGCCTCAGGGTTAACCGAGATAAGTCTGTCATCATGCCACTGGACGGTTCTCAACCCCATACACCTTCTACCTTGCTACGATGGGTGTCCGAATTTCGATATTTGGGTATTCTAATAACAAACTCGATATGCGACTATACTAAACTTAATATTATGCCAGTTATGGAGGCCTTTCGGAGGAAATCCCAAACTTGGAAACATCTACCGCTCTCACTTATTGGGAAAATAAATATATTTAAAATGGTCTTCTTGCCTAAATTTTTATATGTATTCCGTAACTCCCCAGTTATGGTTCCCAAAAAATTCTTCAAAAATCTACATTCCCTAATCTCAACATTTATCTGGTCAGGCCAAACCCCTAAAATTGCCCTGACCACACTACAACTAGATATAAATCAAGGAGGTTTGGCACTTCCCAATATGCAACTATACTACTATGCAGCAATACTAGTCACAGCTAGATGGTGGATGTCCCAGGATAACTATAATCCTGCAGTGGTGTCGGAAGCGGCACGTTTGGGTTCTTACGAAAGACTGACTCTCCTGTTGTTTAGAGGGACTGCTAACGATGAGCGGTGTACTATCCCAATGCAAACAGTCTGTAAGGTCTGGTCTGCAGCCGTTAAATACTTGGGTATAGATAATCAACTCTCTCCACATACCCCTATATGGGATAACCCTAACCTACCACACTTTACCCAGATTCCAGACCCCAAAATATGGGCTAAGGCCGGAATCAAAAGCCTACAACATATTATTAAGGATGATGCACTATCCTCATTTAACATACTGAAACAAACATACTCACTTTCAAACAAGATGTTCTTCCGTTATTTACAGCTTCGGCATGCCTTCACGGCACAGTTCCCTGGCGGCGCTCCTGAACTGGTTGTGCACGATCTTGAAAATACCCTCCTGACCAAACACTTAGAAAAATCTTTATCAGTGATCTATTCGGTTCTTATGTCTAAAAACAATGAAAAAATCCTTCGGTGTCAGGAAAAATGGAACATAGACATTCCGGGCTTAGATAACACTGATTGGGAAGATATCCTAGAAGATTTTGTGAAAATTCCCATCTCAGCCCGGGATAGGTTAATTCAAGTCAAATTCTTGCACAGAGTATATCTTACCCCAATAAGAATGCACAACATCTGCAATGCAAATAGTCCGCTTTGCCAGAGGTGCTCTGCTGGAGACGGCACGTACTACCACATGTTTTGGAGCTGTGATAAAATTAAGACATTCTGGACGAATATATTTAATATTATAAATGAAATTCTTGATTCATACGTTGATTGTACACCAAAACTCGCACTATTGGGGCTGTTTGAAGAATCATCCTACAATAAATTTACACAATACCTAATCCGTATACTGTGTTTCTATGCACGGAAGGAGATACTGCGAGTATGGAAAGGAGATGCTTTACCGTCCATAAATATGTGGAAGCGTACCATTAACAGAACCCTTCCATTATATCAAATGACATATAAGAATCGTAACTGTCCATTAAGATTTTATAAAATATGGGCACCATGGTGTGATAACAGTAATACAACTGGATCGAGTATAGAACCTGATTAGTCTCATACTCCTCCTCCTAAGACATTAACCGGGATCATAAGCGCTGATACTGTCTGTGCAGTGGCCGGAGGGTGAGTTTGGAGCCAGCCCCTCTTCCCTTTCTTTTTCCTTCTTACTCTATTTCTCCTTTTTCATGCTTTCTCTGTCGTCTTCCCTTCTTCTTGTGGAGATACTGGTATTCTACACGTAACCTGTGGTTTATCATCACACTTTGAGATGCAACTACTTTGATACTTAATGACGGATTATAATATGTATTACCTCCAGTAATCAACACTATACAAAAGAAATGTAGGAACACTTGTTGCCATGACTTATGTATGTTACATCTCCCTTCCTGTATGTGTTTGGAATGTCAAACGTGATGATAATATGACTTTGTTATAACTCCCGGATGTGGGAGCACAGTATTTCCCTTACTGTATCTGTTCCTTTTTCATGTTAAAATAAAAATTGATTTGTTAAAAAAAAAAGAATTATTATTTGTTTATTTATTTAGATTGTTTTAAATTGGTCTTCTATTTTTTTAGGCCCTATATTTAAAAAAACAAAACAAAAAACTCACAAGAAATATGGCTTTGGTCAGGCTGACTTGCTTTGCTTTGATTTGCGTTTATCACTAATGGGTAAGTATAAAAGATTTGCTTATCTGTCTGCCTAGCTTGGCACTAAACAGAAGCAGTTATATTACTGCACATTCTGACTAATATGGTCATTGATATTTTATTCTGTCCATTCAATACCAATCTAATCTTAATTAGCTTAAGAAGTAATTGTCATGTATATACAAGGACATTAGCAGAATCGCAGTACTGACAGTATGTAATCTGCCAACATTCTTGGTATGCCAAAAAACACGTATAAAATAAATTAACTCCCAGATCAAAATCCCTGTTGCACACAGAAATGCCCAACTCTTAAATTCATAAGGCCTTGCAGACATGGGTTAATATTATAGCAGATGATTTTTGAGCAAACTGGGAACAAGAACAGGTAATATCTGCATTAGAAGACTTCATACGTCATCAGTTGATAGGATGAGATACTCAGCAAGGGTTTTGGGGTTAAAACTTTGGTCCACTCATATAATCTCATCGGATTAGGTTAAAGTTGAATTTTAAAGTACACCTGAACTAAGAGGGATATGGAGGCTGCCATATTTATTTTCTTATAAATAATACCAGTTGCATGGCTATGCTGCTGATCTTTCATGCACCAGTAGTGTCTGAATATTGCAGATGAAACACACATGCAGCTTATCCGGTTAGACTGCAGTCAGAAACATCTGATCTGCACTCTTGTTTGGGGGCTATAGCTAAATCTATTGGAAGCAGAGGTTTAGAAGGACAGCCAAGCAATCTCCATTTAAAAAAAAAAAAAAAAGGAAATAAAAATAAATATGGTAGCTTTCATATCACCCTTAATTCAATTGTACTCTAATGGTCATTTATCATTTGTCAACAGGAAGCAAATTTGGCCTTCTGCTTTAAGAACGTATTTGAAAGCAAAGCTTCAATCAAAGAAATTCACCTCAACAAGCCTAAGCATATAAGCCAGGGAAGGAAAGCAGGTGCAACTGGCAGAATTCTTAGGCAGCTCTGGCAAAAGACATTAAAACAGCCACTAATGCCAGATGATCTCAGGGAAAGTCCTTTTAACATATTACCCGCCAATGTTTCATCAGTAGGAGGCAGACTCCTGGCTTTAGCAAAGGTATGAGAAGACAATGGCCTCGATTCATCAACACTTAGCAAATTTGTTAACAACAGTTTGGTAAAATACCGAATTTGTTAACTTCATTTCAGGATTCATCAAAGTTATCTACAGCTGTTAGCGAACATTCGTTAACGATTCGGTAACGATTCGCTAAAACGGAAGAAAGTGCAATTCATGAAAAAGAAAGTGGGCGTGGTTTAGCGTTACATTTAGGATTAGTTATCTCCATCCCTGCTCTGTCGTTATTCCTGTCAGATCATTGCTGACAGAGAAGATGGAGCCATTTGAAGTGGTTATGTATCAGCTGAGAGTGATTCAAAGGCGCAGAAGGGCAGGAATAAGGTCTGCAACCATATACATTTGTAAGAGAATAGATTTATTTGCTATAACAGGACATCTGCATTTCTCTTGAATCATCTTGTAAGAGAACACAGGCAGTGTCAAGGTTAACTAATTTGCTAGCTGCACTATAATTTTTTAGAAAAGGCTCCTATCAAATTGTGGGATTGTCCCAACCACTTTCAGAATCCTGGTCCAGGTGTTAAGCCCTATTCAGAATGTTGCTACGTAGTGCTCAAAGGACTGCCTTTTACCCACAATTGCATGGGAATCTTATGGCCTTGTGTTAAATTACCGCTGTAAAATGGAAATATCGACACGTTACCGAATGGTTACCGAATTGTTATCGAATTCACACCGAATGCCGAAAAACCTTGATGAATACAACTAGAAATCGCTAAACTTCGAATTCGGTAATTTAACAAACTGGAAAAAGTTATCTCAAAGACAATGATGAATCGAGGCCAATGTCTCAGATCTCTGGATACTAAACATAATCTCCAAGGAACATATTTTGAAGTTCAAACCACCCAACAACCATGTATCAATCCATCAAAATGCTTATCTCAAATGAATTAACACTGAACCAGTATGTAAAAGAGGGAAAGGAGTTTACTCTCCAATCTTTTTAGTGTCAATAGATTCATAATGGAGTCACTCCAGATGATTGTCTGTTGAGTCATCCAAACAACTTTCTAATATCCATAGATCTGAAATATGCATATTTGTATGCACCAATTCAATGGACTTTCGAAACCTTGCTGTTTCAAATTCAGAGCATTACCTTCTGGTTTTTCTACATCTCCTTGCACCCTTACCAAAATTCTGCAAGCAGTCATCTCACTCCTACGACTAATGGTGGCCACACACCATACAATGTTTGTGTAAAGCCTGGCAGATCTCTCGTCTTCCTTCAGCCTCTATACCCCAATCTAATACAACGCTCTTCATCTATACGCCAAGGCCCCCCCCCCCCCCCCCGTGAACGGGAGACCAGAACGCCTACCCGACTATGCTTACCCCACAGGACTTCAGCGTGCAAGGTATAGAGACTGAGGCCGGGGAGACCAGAGTACTACCAGAGTCCGCTAATGAAGATAAATGTTACTTGATAATATCAGGAAATAGCGCAGGATGTACATGTGGAGGAGACAACTCAGATCACAGCCGGAGTACTAGACTAGAGACAGGGAGGAAGGTTGCTCACAGTGACCGCAGCTCTGAGCTTCCGTTAACCGCCACAATAAACAAGACCAGGAAGGTTGCTTAGAGCGACCTTAGCTCTGAGCTTTTGTTGTCCGCCACACTGTATAAGATAAAGACAGACAGAAAGGAATGTTTGTCAATCTAATCGTTACCTCAGCGATGGCAAACATCCACACAGGCCAAACGAGACAGAACAAGAAGGAGCGTAACTAATAGCAACCGCTGCTATAGTCATGTCCACAGGATCAGGACTAGCAGGAGTGGTAGCCAATCACTACCGCAGGGATGGCTGGGTCCAGGCCAGCAGGAATGGAAGGACTTAGACATGCACAGGATCAGAACTAGCAGGAGCGCTAGCCAATCACTACTGCAGTGACCGCTGCGTCAAGGCTAGCAGGACTGGAAGGACTTTGCTGTTTGCCCACGCAGGAAGCCTGGAACAGCAACTGTCCACAAGGAAGCAAGACAAGGTAAATACAATAGAGACATGGGACCCAGCCACCAGCTATGGCAAAGATGAAAGCTATGACAGGCAAAGTGTCAAGGAAGGAAGAGGCTTTTATATGGACATCAACCAATGAGAGCAGAAATGCAAACTCCAACACAGCTGAATGGTAATCACTCAATCCTGTGTTACTCTGATTGAAGACTGCAGGCTGATTGCAGATGGCTAGGACACTCATTATAAATGCATGCAATATTTTGCAGCAACATGCGTGCAGGAAATCTAGCACTGTCTGGCTGCAGCTCAGTTGCAACAAGCCATAGGTGGATTCATGACAGCATCCTGAGCTGCTCTGAACTGCAGAGTGATTGCAGGTGACAATGACACTCATTGTGAATGCAAGCAAAACCATGCATCAGTATGCATACAGAGAAATCAGAATTGCCTGGTTGCAGTTCAGCTGCAACTAACAGGGCAGAGATCATGACAGTTTGACATTTCTTTTTAATTTGAGAATTACAATTATTTTTTTTCGATTTGACTGTAACATTTGTAACAAAAAATTTTGATAATAAAAAATGGAAAATTCAGTCCGCTTTCTCGCTGTTCAACCGATTATTGTTTATAGAATAGTCATAAAATTGAACTTTCTTTTTGTATTTTGTGGCAACCTTAAAGGATACCCGAAGTTATGTGTGACATTATGAGATAAACATGGGTATGTACAGTGCCAAGCACACTAATAACTATGCTGTGTTCACTTTTTTCTTTCTCTGTCTGAAAGAGTTAAATATCAGGTATGTAGGTGGCTGACTCAGTCCTGACTCAGACAGGAAATGACTACAGTGTGACTCTCACTGATAAGAAATTCCAACTATAAAACTCTTTCCTAGCAGAAAATGGCTTCTGAGAGCAGGAAAGATACAAAAAGGGTCAATAGTTCATAGATTTTAGCTCTGGCATACTTCAATGAAAGCAAAAACAATAAAACTGTTAAAACGTAAAAAAGTAGATTTACAGTAAACATAAAATAAAATTGTGGAATATCTTATAAAGTCATTTTTAGGAGAAGGAAGATAGATACAATCGTTTATTTCATTAGCTTATTTTTGCTTCGGGTGTCCTTTAACCACTTCAGCCTACAGGTGTTTTCACCTTCAGGACGGAAACAATTTTCCCCTGTCAGCACTACTCCCATTCATGCGCCAGTAACTATTCATCACACATAAATGATCTATAGCTTGTTTTGTTTTTTTGTCACAAATTAGCTTTTAGCGAGCGATACTTGAGTGATACTTTAGAAGTGATTTAATGATACTATTTTTTCTTATAAAAAAATCTGTGGTGGGTAATTTAATTTATCACCACTAGATAGCGTTAGAAACACTTCCTGGTTTGTCCATTCACTACAGGCACTGCAATTGGTTTGGGAAAGCCATGCTACCCTTCCCAAACCGCCGACACAGAAATACCACATGCGTGCACCGCCACTTAAACACTGGATGCAGATACACGTCCAGTTAGACTTGAGCGGCGTCTATCTGGACGAGAATACTTTTATGATAGTTAAAGTGGACCTGAACTCAGAAGGTCCTCTCTGCTCTAAAATATACACAACAGAATAATAACCTTTAAACTAAACATTTCTTTGTTACACCTGATACAAATCCTAAAATAAATCTGCACTGTTTCTACTTCCTGGTTCATGAAGGTGAGAGATCAAATTACAACTTGTGATTGGACACAAATGAGGGGGAATTAAACAGGCTAAACTATCTAAATACATACACCCTGTATGTTTTCCTTCTTTCATGTGGAAGAGTTCAGGTTCACTTTAAGGGGCACATGAATTTACCACTTTTAGACAACATTCTAATCCTCTCCAGCTCCAACAATTTATTAATAGAGCATAAAGAACTTGTTTTGTCGATTTTACAGCACTTCGGAAAAAGTCAACTAGTCCCCTCAAGATCTACAATTTACCTAAGAACAAGATTCAACACTGTGCCAAACAGAGTAACACTGCCAGAAGAAATGATTCTCAAGATTATACAATTCATATCCTTGGCTAAATAATCTCACCAAATAACAACAAGATCTTGTATATGTCTCATGGGGACACTCACCGCAACTATTCCCATGGTGAAATGGGCTTGTTTTCATGTACGAACTTTCCAACTAAATTTCCTGAAGCAATGGAACAAAACCAACCTTCAACAGAAAATTTACAAATCGACACAAAGATTCCACTAACTTGTTGGTGCCACGGTACCATGGTACTCATCAGGGAAGCTCCTCTCTATGCATTTTGTCCCACAGTACTCATTAGGGAAGCCCCTTATGAGTCCCGTGGGATGAAACGCATAGGGCAGAGCTTAGAGGACGGAGTTTGCAGGAGGCTGGTAGCTACCTGGGAATACTGATTTTATATGCACATAAGTTTTACTACAATGTGAGTGCGAGTTTATAACTTTTATGATTAAATAACTTTTATTATTAAGGCAGTGGATTTTTATAGCTTTTATATGTGGGATGAAAACTTTTTATTGTGCGCTGTGCAGGAGTTTGGGTGCATTAAGCTCTTATTCTTTAAATATTTCTGTGTATAACTGCTGTTTACTACCTTATTTTGTAAATCAGGCCCTAGGTAATGTAGGTGGTGAAATTATGCATATCGGATAATAAGGTTACATCCTAAAACCATGGTGTTAACTTTGCTCTAATGCTAAAGACTCTCATTTCGAGGCTTACGTTAGTGACGTATAGATTACACATTGCCTGGAATCATAAGAACCAATTACTGAATCAGAAAACACAAAAGGCAAGAAATGCGGCAGGAAGGTTCAGTCAGATGTTTTACTACATACAGACCTGAATCAAGATAAATGAAAGTAAGCGCAACTGTTTGTAACATTTCATGTCAATCAGGCGGGTGTGTGTGAGGACTCTTGTCAGAGTTTACAGTTACATTTGCATCCATGATTATTTCTATATCTAACAATGACTGATCTGAGAATGGAATGATTATCTAATTTTAAGATCTGATTTAGCTATGATGTGACCACGATTCAATTAGCTTTAGTGCTCTGGGATGTTGCTCTGACAGTCTCATTTGTCTTCAGCCAGTCTGAAGCCACCAATCGCTTATTATTACTAACGTTACTGCTGTCTATCATGTTAGCAAAGAACTGTGGTAAAGGTTGCTTTCCTACCATGTAAATAGTAAAATCTGTCCCTGGGCTGATACCATAACTCACTGTAGTCATTGCCTAAAGTAAACAGAAGCGCTAAATGAAAATGGAGTATGAGACTTAGATAAAGGCAGGATTCACACTTATTGCAGAAAACTGAACATTTTTCAGGTGCATTTTTTTCACATTTGTATGTGAATATTTAAATGTTTTTTTTTTTTCAGAAAAGGTTAAGGGCCCGTTTCCGCTACTGCGGAATTCACAGCGGTTTTTCACATGAAATTCCAGCAGGGTAACTCTGCCTATTTCTTCAATAGGCTTGTCATCTAAATTGCATTTCAGACAGCATGCTGCAGTTTACCGCAGCACAGATGCGAATTCCTATAGGCATGCATGGCAGTGATTCAGGTGGAACTTCACACAAGCACGAGTGCCTCAACCAATTCGGAAACTGATGCAGCACCCCAGTGGAAATAGGCCCTAATGAGTCAATGGAAAATCGTATGTTACGTGCAAATCTGCAAGAAGTACATCTTTTCATTGCTGTGTAGAACAGACCAGAGGCACCAACAGAATAAAAACAAGCAGTAAAACATTTAAAAATGCTTAGGAGGTAGTGGTAGACTTACCTCCTTCAAGCAGGCACATGCAACTGTCTATTCAAACAAAAATTAATTTATTGGCATACTCCAGGGGGTTTGCAACGCATTTCACAGGATTAGACCTGCTTCCTCAGGCAATAAAAATAGGAGCACACAACAGTATTCGGTCCGGGTAACACCTGGCACCTCAGTGTTACCTGGACCGAATACTGTTGTGTGATCCTATTTTATTGCCTGAGGAAGCAGGTCTAATCCTGTGAAACGCGTTGCAAACCCCCTGGTGTATGCCAATAAATTAATTTTTGTTTGGATAGTTTCATGTGTCTGCTTGAAGGAGTCCACCACTACCTCCTAAGCATTTTTAAACGTTTTACTGCTTGTTTTTATTCTGTTGGTGCCTCTGGTCCGTTCTACACAGCAATTAATATCCACCCTTGGTGGAGGGGGATACCCCTTTTTCCTATCTACAGAAAGCCACTTTTTATTCCTGAGTGAGGACAGGTTTAATCTACTCACCTGCCTTTACAGTGGTTGCCTGGAGGTAACCCTGGTTTGTAAGTATATTTTGTACTCTCTTTCATAACCTCATCTTGTTCAAACTTACTACACTATATTGGGCTCTCAGTTTCTCTTTTTAGATACATCTTTTCATGTATGCGCAAACACCAATTTTAGAAGAAGTGCAATTCTCCATTAACTTTCCTTACATGTGCAGTAAACGTGTCTTGACACATTTGCAGAACGCACACAAATTTTAATAAGCGTGAGCCCTGCCTAAGATCATTTGTCTGTGTGGTGATAATAGCAGGAGTGGGGCAAATCTATTCTTTCAGATGTATATCATAACCTATATTGCACCACTGTCAAGTCTATTCAGCATTCCTTCAGAATAAACAGCATTTATTTATAAAGCCCACAGGAGCTAACATTTCTCAGCTTATAAAAAAATGATGGTAGTTTGCTATTGATTGAAAACACAACATGCAGGCATGGTTTTAGGTAAACAGGGCCCTGAGCAAAACTGAATGGGGAGGCTCCTTACATATTTATACTGTACTGACAATAAACTTGTGACCTTCACAGTCCCAGACTTGTGGGGCACCCTAAGGAGCTCGGGACCTTGGGAAATTGCCCATTTTGATCCTATAGAAGCACCAGCCTTGGCAACATGGTTGGAGCCTACCATGAATAACACACACTTCAGAAAAGTAACACAGACAACACAAAAAGATACAAACTGTCAAAAAATATGCCCAGAAATAGGTGCAGCGTACCATTTATCATTCCATCTGTAACTTTATTAGTATAATTCCAGCAATATATGCACCATTTCATGGAATTCAAATAATGACCACTCAGGCATTAGTTTAAACATTTATGAATTATTTATGAAGTGTTAACCCATTATGATGCAGCTCCTAAAACAATTTGTCACACAAATATAATTTTTGTTGTAATGTTTCTAATATAATCCGATGCAGATTAATTAACAATTTCAAAATGCATACATCAGTTATTACAGAGCCATTTTTTCCCCACTATTCTTTTCGGTATCAGACGGCAAACTGGTCCACTGATGCTGGTTTATGGGGAGCAGAGAAAAAAGGATATGAAAACTACCATTTGAGTCAGTTTCTAACTTTCCCTCAGCATTTAATCTGCAGTCTTTATCGAGAATAAAAGCTTTTATTGAGAGCCTCACTTAATAGTGACTGGACCATTACATCTATCATGCCTCTGACACAAAAGGGATGTCTCTGTGTAATGGAGAATGCTGGTTTACTGTGTCACACTGACCATAATTATAGATTTTTCAAAGTGTTTTCTTCACTATTAGATAGCCACAAACACACTGGGGAATAGTAAAAAGGCAGCATGTCTTCACTGTATTTCAGAAATGTATTTCTAACAGCTAGTTTTGTTGAAGAATGACTTTCATATATTTATAATTGGTGCTCAGCAGGCATAGAGGCAATAGGCTGTATTTATGTGTGTGCTGTTGTATCTTAAACATGAAGCAAGTTAGGTCATGCATGCACTCAGTGCTAATTCCAGCTATGCACGTCATTAAAGAAATAAAGCACCTTTTATTTGTATCGCTTTCCCTGTTGTGGAGCTAACAGACAGTGGAAGTGTTATTTATAAAGTTGTGAAGAAGCTCTTCTGAGGAGCAGCCTCACCACATTTAGCTCAGTGAAGAAGGGGAAGGCAGGGGATTTCCTTTGGTACTTGTGCTGTAGGTGAACTCTAAGTTGTTTACTTGAGATAATTTAAAACTTAGAGGGGCCATGCATGCGCAGAAGAGCCCACTGGCGTGATGGAGCCAGATTACCAGGACCGATACAAGGAGAACAGAGGCACTCAGGAAGACGGCAAGGGACACATTGCTGCTCGTGGGGCTGGATGAAACCCCGGGTGAGTATCAAATCTTTTGATTTGCCTATCTCAGGTACACTTTAATAATAGCTACAATGGTAAGGTAATTATATTGAATTAATTTCACAAAAAACTCCCACCACCACGTGAAGACTAATCATAAGCAGATTGTACTCTGGGTAAAGTATGTTGCTCACCCTACATCTTCATCATCTTCAACACACTCAGCCCCAAACTTGCAAGCTCCACATCTGGGATGTTTCCTGTGAACCTCAGTTCCAGATCCTTCATATTCTGCAATGAAAAAATAATTTTTTGTGATAACAATACATAACCAAAAATACAAACACAATCTAAGTATATCAAAAAGAAACTTAAAGGAAATTGCACTCTTACTAATGAAAAAGTACAGACTACCCAGCAAGCTCATGGAGAACCAGCAGTCACTGGCGTGTGTAAGGGGCTACAAATGAATATTCACAAATACCTTGTTTTAAAAAGGCAAACTTTTGTTTTAAATAAAAAGTAACAATTCCTGTAATCACACAAGGGTATTGTGTTTTACAGAGGCCCATTCACACTATACGAAGCGCACAAACATGATCAATCAGTTTCCTCTAGAAAATCAATGAACACAGCTGGAAATTGTTCTCTTGGCGTACGAGAGGAATCGGCGCAGGAGACTTGGGCGCAGGATACAGCCGGTATATGGCTGATCCTGCTAGCGCACAAGTCCCAGGCGTGTTAAATACTATTCCCCCTCCAGGCCGCCATGGATGGTGGGGAATGAAATAATTCGGCTTCCAGCAATTGCTGGAAACCGAATTATTGTGTTTTAAAAGTAACTTCAGCTCCGTCTTCTGACGGCGCCAAAGTTACTCCCTGTGGGCGCCGTAATTCCTATTACGGCCTATGGTGGCGCCAGCTGCGCCCAAGTCTCCTACGCTGGATTCACTGTGTTCGGTTCTCTTGATGACTTTGTGGGCTCACTCAGGATCACTCACAATGTAATATTCAGTGTTTCTCATCATATTATTAAATCATTTCAAAGTTTGTACTGATGATTTGCTCCACTCCCCAAAGATAAATTCTGTATAGTAGTACGGGAACATCTACTGTCCCCACATTATGGGCACAAGTCTGGCACCTCATATGGATATAGATGTTGGGAATGAAGCTGAGTAGCAGTGATTTTTTTTAAATAGTTTCTGATAAAATTGAACATTTTCCAGTAATAATTAAGACAAGTGAGAGTAGGAAATATGTGCCATAATTTCTAATCTACCTGAAGTTAGGTTGTAATGACCCCAGAAGATAAAGACACCAATTGAGGGGTAACTGGGTGATGCATTGTTATTGGAGGAGCACCTGTGTGGTGTGCTAAGCATGCTGGGGCAAAAATGGGCATGGTCGTGCAGATCAAATAATGTATTGGAAACGTCAATGCACTTTCCTCCCATACTTAAGCAGAGGCCACATGCCCCTCCCCCCCCCAAAAAAAAAACAACAACAACATAGTTTTGCAGCATTTTACCTAAAACAACATAACTAGGCAGCATGTACACCCAGACATCATATTTAAGCAGTATGTTCCCACAGGTAACATGTCTAGGCAACAGATTTCCCCAAGGTAAGTAGTAGGTAGTTTGCCCCCATTCGTTTTAAAATCGAAAAATACACAAACTCAAACATACCATACTTACCTTTTAGCTCACTTACTTCCTGCAGTCTCCCTGTCTTTAACAGCAACAACTATCCCCCAAGTGCCAGGTCAGTCTACAATGAAATGCCCAGTGATGCGCCATATCACACCACATCCCCTAAGACTGGCATGGTCTGCAGAGGATGTTGTCTTCTGCCTGGCCACACAAAGTGAATTTAGGGCACCACTGCTAAGGATTCAGGTTATGGGTCCCAGCAATGCTACTGAGTAGGAAAATTGTAACTTGATACTAGCAGTTTTAGTGTTTTTTCTTTGACTGCTTTAAATTACTTTTAATCTAGTGCCTGTTTACTTATACTTCATCAGTATCAAAATATTACTTTGGTTTGCAGTCTACAACCAGCTTTAGATTTTACCCTACATCCATCAGATTTCAATTCCATTGTAACAACATTACAGTGGAATCTTGGTTTGCGAGCATAATTTGTTGCGGAAACTTTGAGGATTTCACAGACATGTGACATTCTACAGTCCCTAAACTTAAATGAAGGACAATCCTGCAGCGTCAAAGAAAAGAACCATTGGCTCAGTTGTGATCACGTATACGTTCTGTGCTTTTATATCAAGAAGCTGCTTGCTTATTAAGTCAAACTTTCATAACATTTTTTGCTTGTCTTGCAAAGTGCTCTTAAAGTGAACCCGATGTGAAAATAAACGGATGAGATAAACATTTGTACTTACCCTCCTACTGCTAAAAATTACCTTTTTAGATATCTCATGGTTTTATTTTAGATTTATACATTTACAAAGAAGATTGAATGTTTTGTTGTCTCTAATCAGTGGCAGCCTTATTCAGTGTCCCTAAATGAAAATACATTAACTATTGACCTTTTTCTATCGCTCCCTGCTCTCAGAAGTTATATTCTGCCAGGAATTTTTTTATGGCTGTAATTTGCTTATCAGTGATGTTTACTATATTGCCAACAAGGTACCAACAAGACAGAAGCTGTCACTTTCATGCCTAGAAATTAACTCTTTCAGGCAGCAAAATAAAACAAGCAAAACAATGTTTTGAACTGTACATACACATGTTTATCTCATCATGTCACATGTGGCCTCAGGTAACTAAATTACCTTACTTGTATTCTATGGTTTTACTGTACTATGGAATACTTCTTGCGTGACTGCCTTCCTCTTTTCCCCTTGAGTCAAAAACAACATGCACAGAAGGTACAATTTCAGCAACTATGAATACTGTCCTTGTTTTACTGTAGTGAGACTGGATTTCATGACAAGGTATGTGGCTGTACATCTATAGAATGCTATGGATCACAAATGTCTATTAGTAAATGGGGCTGACCATGTGGCCATATAAGGGAGCCCATTCCACTCAGCACTTCCTCTCAGCAGTTCAATTAAGTTTTCTGCCACAGTGTTTTCATATGAGTGAAAAAGAGAGAATATTTTTCTTAACAGAAATGGAGCTTACCTTAAAATATTATGCATGGCTGCCAGTAATTAATGTACATCTGCTTCTGCTTTGAACAGGCTGTGAGGCTCCACACTGATGGTCTGATAACCCTGTTAGGGGGCGCCTCCCCTGTAAACTTATAGTTATGGTAATGCTTAATGCTAGTTGATGCAGGATGTCTAATGAATAATAAAGAATACCCTTGTGTATTTGTGGTGCATACAAGAAATCAATATTCTAAGCTCTGCGGAACCACAAACTAGAATTATTAGCAAAGTAAATGAATCTCTGGATGGAAATTTATCTCAGAATGAATGAAGCTTTATTTTCCAACACAGGTGGCAGGAGTACACAAGAAGCAAGTGAAGCTATAGACCGTAATACATATTTTAGCAGTAATTTGCTTGCTAATAATAAATACCATCTGGAAATGCACTGGAATGTAAACCCATAAAAAGGACTATCTGGGAGAAACCAAGTTACATAGTTGTAGCCATGTTAGCGCACTTGTAGCATCAAAACATAGTTTGAGCGCCAGATTTAATACTTTTTTCATCAGCACTAACAGTATTTTCTTGAAGGATAAGCTTTCTGGAGTGAAAACCATCAGATACTGAGCACACAGTTTCAACTCCTGAATTTCTACATAATTGACATACAAAACATAACATACAGAACTCAACTTCTTTTTTTGATAAAAACAATAAAAGAATGATGGTTGTGTACATCAAACACAGCTGTTTTTCTGGGATGCACGTACTACAGGGTACCTTTATGTGCTACTTTTCAAACTATGCCATAAGCTCTGCAGCATCTATTTGCAATGTGCCCTCTGCACTATTTGGCCAGTTTTACACTTGTTTTTTGCATTGCGATGCTCCTGCCACATCGCTGAGCAACGCAAAATACCTCACTCACATGACCCTGGGGCAGAGTGAGCCAATAGGGTCATATGCATAGCGCTGCCCCCTGCTAAGTGAAGTGCTCTCTGCTAGGCAGGAAGTACATCACTGGGATTTCCTTCGGTCTGCACATGGGTACTGCAACACACTGCGCTGTAGTTTACACTCTCTGCTGCCCATAGACTTCCATTAATTAAAGACCCGTGCATTAAGTTTGGTGCTTGTGATAAAATGCTGCTGCCCTTGCGTCAGCTCGGATACCTCTGGTGCACTGCAATTGCTTGCAATAAGTGTGAACGTCTTCATAGACTTTTATTGCTTTTACAGCCCCTTGCGGTAAAATATGGTAGCGCAATGCAGGAATTACCTGCAAGTGTACAAGGGCTCTCAGAGAACTGGAAGCTAATGTAAGGTCTGTTCTCATCTCTTCCTGTACATTACAATGTTGGGTATGGCCAACAACGGTGGATTATATATGACAGGGGGATATGTGAAGATGGGGCTAACTTCAACTCCCTACTCCCTACTTTCAGTGCATCAGAGGAAAAATATTACAAGTAGGATCTAGAGTGTCATCAGCACTATTATAAAGATTCAAGCACCACATGGAGATTTGCTGGAGACTCATTCAGTTAAAAGTATTGATAGGCTAACGCAGGTGGATAATATATTTACAAGAAAGAGTGCTAAAAGTTACCAAGGGAAAAAAAAATTGTCAAGGACAAGGCTTCCTCCCCATAATGTTGCCCAGGAGGAAGTGGGGGTAACTACAGATGAAATCTGGTATGCCCCTTTAATAATGACATGGACATTGGTACTAGTTAGGCAAAAATGATTTTGCTAGTACTAGTCTGCATGGGAGACAATGGGTTGGAAAGGGGGTCAAACTGATTTTTTAATAACAAAAACAGGTAAAGAGATAAGAAAGCAGTAGGCAATATGATGTGCATAATGTGTAAGAAAGAAAACTCTGCAAACTTAACAGAAATTACCCATTAATACACTTAAAAATTGCATTCCAGGGCAGGAAATGTTTAAGGTTCAGCACATAGTTTTAATGTACCAGCCAAATTAGTACTTGCGCTGGCACTACAAGCGTCACATTTCTACAGTAGTTGAATCATCTAGTAAAGTATGATGCATGCTTATAGTTTTACTTGCATGAGTTTTTGGTGGGGTAAATGAACAGACACACGGGGTTCAGATATCATGTAGCCAAACCCCACATAGCCACTAAAAGAGTTAGCCGTAAATGGAGGTGGGAAGGTTAGTGTTAGGTGTAGGTAGGCGTGAGTTAGTGTTAGGAGTAGGTGAGGGAAGGTTAGTGTATAGGCATATATAGGAAAGGGTTAGGCCCCGTTTACACTTAATCAGTTGCTGTGCGTTAGTACGGGTTGGTACACGTTAGTAGGCGTTTTTTACATAGCAGTGCATTGTGACAAAGATTTCAGTTAAAACGCTTTAAAGAGGAACTCCAGTGAAAATAATTTAATATAAAAAGGTGCTTAATTTTTACAATAATTATGTATACATGATTTAGTCAGAGTTTGCTCATTGTAAAATCTTTCCTCTCCCAGATTCACATTCTGACATGTATTACATGGTGACATTGTTACTGTGGGCAGATTATGTAGCTGTTCTGGCTTTAACAGACAGCTATAAACAGCCATTTCCTGTGTGTGTCATTGTTACATTGTGGCAGTTTGCCCAGAGTACCGTACGGTACCAGAGCCTCTTGTGGGAGGGGTTTCAGCACAAAATCAGTCATACAGCGCCCCCTGATGGTCTGTTTGTGAAAATCATTATATTTTTCATGTAAAAGTGGGTATCAGCTACTGATTGGGATAAAGTTCAATTCTTGGTCGGAGTTTCTCTTTAAGTGTGAAAGGTGCCGTAGGAAAACATGGGCATTACAGTTTTCTTTCTGTTTTAACTGAAAGCAACTGATTAAGTGTAAAAGGGCCCTTAGCATGTGAATTAGGTTACAGTGGTAGATATTAAAATCTTGGTAACATAACTGATAATTTACTAGCAGTTTAATCAGACGCCAACATTTCCAGATGCCATTACTTAATGTTCACAAGAGAAGACTATGCTACATACACATATCTATGTGTATACAAGGTGACAGCAGCTTCCAGCTGAAACTTGATTTGCAGGGAAACCTGGAGTCAGTGGTATACAGTATTGAGGTTGCAATATGGATAGTGTAATGGTTAAGGGCTCTGCCTCTGATGTAGGAACCTGGGTTCAAATCCTGGCTCTTCCTACTCAGTAAGCCAGCACCTATTCAGTAAGGAGTTCATTGGGCAAGACTCCCTAACACTGCTACTGCCTACTGAGTGCGCTCTTGTGGCTGCCTCGCAAGCGCTTTGAGTCCGACAGGAGAAAGGCGCTATACAAAAAAAGGAATTATTATAATTTTCCTTTAAAAAAACTGCCCGTTTTTCATTCTGGTCTTTGATGTCTGTACTTTCTGAGCCACACATTTTCACATGCACATAGTGACCACATACTTGATATAGATTGCTTGATCAGCATATTCCTTCTGCATCACTGACTCAGAAAGAACTATAGACAAAAAGAATTTGCCTGCTAGATGAGTAGCATTTTTCTTAAAGGAAATAAAAAAACAACAACCTCCACTCTAATTGGTCTGCTGCTACCCACTATAATATACAGCAAGCTGGGATGCACTATATATTGCTGCACCTTCCTTTCATGGGGAGCATGAAACTTTTTTTTTTAGCAAGTTTTTGTACTTTGTTTTTTTACCTTTGGGGGGTGTTGGACCAGACAAGATAGCCTTTTCTTGCTATGCACATCAATGAGCCTAGGGGTCCTGGTGATGGTTCACTTGGCGTTCCTTTTTTGGACCACTTCTGGTAGATACTAACTACTGTATTCTTGGAACACTGCACAAAACTTGCTATTTTGCTATTTCTGCCCCTGAGTATTTTCAAAAAAGGCATCACAATTTGTCATGTGACTCTGATGCTTCCTCCTTCCAAGCCGTGTGAAGCACAGCATGAACTGCAAGTGAACTTTTGTGACCCTGTTCACTTTTTCAGGTGCTGAATTGTTGAGTGTGGGAGAATATAGGATTCCAAATTTGAACACCAACACTATTCAGACCTTCGTGCTTGCCCTTTTTTCCAGCATCCAACACATTGCGTTCAATAACTGTCCGTTTTCCTACTATCTTATATATCTCTTGTCAGATGCCTTGTAATAAGATAACCAATGTCATTTAACCTCTGTCAGTGGTTTTATTGCTGTGGCTGATTGGCAAATTCCACCTTAACCATTATGTTGATAATAGCAATACAGATCATAATTTTCCTCTATTCATATCGTTTTCTCTATTAAACTGAATTATGAACTGCACAATGAGGAATATAAAAGGTCTGACATAGTAATGTTAATTCTGTTGGTATTGTCATTGGGGGTTAGAATAAAAAGACTGTCACTGCTGGGCCCTTTGCTTTTCAAAGCAATGTCAGTGTTTTGACCAGCACAGTTCCATAAATGATTACGCCCCACACCAGCCAATTACTGTCAGGATTCCCATATGTCTCGCAGTAAAGGCTGTAATTTTTGTGTTGACACTTCAGTCCACTTCTTCCGACAATGTGATAATTTAGTGACTGTGTATGCAGTATGATGCTTTCTGCATTTGTTTAAGCACATCTTTTTGTATAAGGTCTGCAGATGATGTTAGCCTCATATAAATTGTTATGTTCACATTGATGGCAAAATTATATATCCATTGCCCTATGGTAATGTTTGTTATGGACTACTGCGCTCTCTCTCTCTTTTTAAAATCAAAGCCATAGTATAACATAATTCCTCTGCTCTTTACACCAGATGAATTTTGAATGAAGCTGAAATTGCCGTACAGAAAAGAAATGTTAACTAAAAGACGCCAATCGTGATGTCTTTTCATACTGCACAACGTTGAAAAACATATGCTTTTTAATTTACTGGCATGTGCTGTAAAGTACTGAGTATAATTATAGGTAAGCATGTATTTAAATATGAACAGTATACTGTATATGTAAACTAGGCAGAAAGAAAGGAGTGGGGTTTCAATTTGAAATGATAGTGCTAGGCACTAGGATAGTCACATGGGTACAGGAGACAGCAAAAACCAAAACTGCATTTGTAGGCGCTAGTGATTTGAAAAGCTAGTGCTAATGCAACACTATGGGCCTGATTCACAAAGCGGTGCTAACAGTTAGCACGCTGGTGAAAAGCCCTTTATCATGCCTAAACTCAGTTTAGGCATGATAAGTTTAGGGCCTATATGCAATTCACTTTTTCACCTGAGTTTTCTCCTAGGTGATATTTTTAAATTTGTCAATAAAATGTCTTTTAAGCCACCAGCAAGCAAGAAAATACTCCAAATAATTTCGATAATACTTTTGCACTTACTTCTCAGTACTTTTTCAGTTGAAAAATGCTGGGAAATTATTTAAAATAGAAGATGAAAAATTATCTCCTAGGAGAAAACGTAGGAGAAAACTGGAATTGCATATGGGCCTTGGTGTGATAAGTTTAGGTGTGATAAGTTTAGGCATGTTAAGTTTAGGTGTGATAAGTTTAGGCATGATAAGTTTAAGCACCAACTGGGTTAGTCCCGCAGTGCACAGCTGATCAAAAGTTTTGCTCTAGCAAAGTCTGGTGCACTTCGCATAGAGTTTAATGGCACTGCTTTGCGTGCGGGACTTTGCGTGCGATCTAAACTTATCTAAACGTAGCATGCCTAAACTTATCATGCCTCAACTTATCACGCCTACACTTATCACGCCTAAACTGGCTTTTCACCAGCGTGGTGCAATGGTTATCACGCCTAAAGTCTCTAACTGGGTTAGCACCGCTTTGTGAATCGAGCCCTATGGGTGACTTTTATAAAATCCCATCGCTCAAGTAGGATCAGACCCATAGCATTACATGAGCAAGAGTACAGCTCTGCGATTTCAAATCGCAAGCACCTAGAAATGGCTTAGTAGAAAAAGTGGTCACTGTGGGGATACCACGGTCACCTGTATGATAAGGAGAGACCAGGAGCCAAATGGTGCAGTATTGTGGGGTATTAGATGTTAGATTGTAGTACAAGAGTATTTATACTCACAAAGGTGGGTTGCACTCCCTGCAACCACCGTATATCGCCAATGGGGAAATAACCGTCCCCGCTCGGTATTCAACTCTGGAACTGGATGGTCACACTTCTGGTTGGTTCTTTTTAGTTGTAGAAAACACCACACCCGGAAGGTGAACAAAAAAAAATACGGTGGAGGGAGGTGTCACGGGGTTAATGTAAAAATATTAACCTATTGCCGACCGCGTCACGCCGATAAGCATGGCCACGGCGGCAGCCCCAGGACTGCCTAACGCCGAATGGCGTAAAGTCCTGGGGCACACTTCTGCAATTCTGCTTGGTGGGGGGCGAAGCTCCATTCCGCCTTCAGTCTCCCAGAGGTGGTCGCCGCTCGCCATCTAATTAGCATGTATAGCGCTGCGATCTAGAGCAAGTGTCTAGTGTAACACGGCTGTCCCCCTGGGACACAGGAGAGGCTGAAGCCTATGACAGCCGATCGCCGTGATTGGCTGTCTGGGGGAAGGGAGGGATTTGAAAGAAAAAAATAAATAGTAAAATGTATTATAAAAAAATAATATAAATATTTATTTTAAAAAAATAAACACTGGGGGAGCGATCAGATCCCACCAACAGAGAGGAAGCTCAGTTGGCCTATTTTACATAAAATGGCCTGGTCTTTAGGGGGTTTAACATTGTGGTCCTCAAGAGGTTGATTTTTCAGAATGAGTAAAAGGACAACGCGTTTCACAGGTCTCAGCCCGCTATTTCAGGTCAGTACAAGTGCCTTTAAAATATGCGTCCATGCTTGTGACCATATTTTAAAGGCACTTGAAACACGTTGTCCTTTTAATCGTGCTGAATAAATAATTTAATCTTTTTACATTAACCCTCTGGTTTGGGTTCTTCCATCTGGAGTGGTAAAGACACCTCCCTCCACCGTATTTTTTTTTTGTTTCATTACATTACCTATTTTTGGGCGCCTCCACCCCCAGTACTAGAAATGGCTTAGCACTGCTGGTGTGTTCCAGGCCGTAGGGCTCATTCCCACGTATTTTAATGCAAGTGACTTGTGCAGTAATTTCGGCTCAAATACAAATGAATTAAAAATGCATAGAATTTGTAGGGAAAATGCATACAAAAATGCATGCATTTTCTATGCTTTTCCATGCCGTTCTAGTGGGAATTAGACCTTATTGGTCTCTTTGCAAGCTGGATCTATCAGTTTAGTCACTCAGCCAGCATGTTTGCCAGCATCATATATTAAAGGAGACCTGAACTCAGAACTCCTCTCTGCTCTAAAAGAAACACAACAGCATAGTAACCTTTAAACAAAAAGCATGTCTTTGTTACATCTGATACAAATCCTAAAATAAATCTGCACAGTTTCTACTTCCTGATTCATGGAAGAAGACTTGGGGCTCGATTCACAAAAGCGTGCTAAGTGTTAGCACGCCTGTGCAAAGGCCCTTAGCACGCCTAAAGGACTTTAGGTCGTGCTAAGCTAAGTGAGCTAAGTTATCGCGCGCAAAGTTTAGCACCATGCGACGGTTTGGGCGTACCGGTGCGACATTATAGGCGCATCTAGTGTGCCATTTTCGCTAGACTTTGCGCGCGATAACTAAAAGCTGTGGGCGTGCTAACTACTTAGCACTGTAGTTAGCACACCCAAAGCTTTTAGGCGTGCTAACTAAGTTAGCACGCTTTTGTGAATCAAGGCCTTCTTGTTTACAGCCTGTGCTTTCAAATGGGCTTATCTGCCATAGGCAGTCATGTGACACAGGGGAGAGATCAAATTACAACGAGTGATTAAACACACAGGGTGCATTTCTGTTACGTTTTCCTTGTGTCCTGTGCAAGAGTTCAGGTCCACTTCAAAATCTAAATTTCAAGGATTCATATTGACTAGCACAGGCTGCTGTTGACAATAAGATGTGTATGAAGTGCATGGCAGCATTCAGCATTCTACATCATTTATCTGGGGCCAAAGGCTGAAAGAAGAAAAAAAAATCCAAGCACATTACAATTGTCAGAAGAAAGTTCATGTAACAGTCCAAGCTTGAAAATCGCCTGGCTCCACCCCCTAGTCTACTCATGTCTGAGCTGGAGATGAAAAACTCACTGCAGTGCCAGATTATACATGCAGGGAGAAGTGTATGCTTTTTGCCTTCAGCAGAAACAGTTTACATCTTTTGGATTGGAAGATAGTTTGTGTAAAGATATATTTGTTTACTTAGCAAGAGAGCAATGAATTAAGAACATTATTTCTCTCAGATCTATTAATATCACTGTACTATTAATATTATTGTGCAGATGTTCATTTATATAGCACCAACATCTTTCACAGTGCTTTGCAGAATCATAGTCGTGTCATAAAATCAAATCTGTGTGTTAAAAAAAATGACATGCATATATAGAGGGATGGACACTCCAAAGGTTTCCTCGATCCTCCAAGACCCCTCCTCTGCCTTCCGGGACACTCTTCTCCTTCATAGCCGTGCTCATATACTTAGGGTTTGCGCCTGTGCAGTAGCAGTAGCATGGAGCTCCGTGGCACGGGGCTCCATGCTACTGCACAGGCCAGGGCAGTACTTTGTGCCTGAGCAGTGCGGATGTACTTCTACTGTACATTGAGGGGAGTGTGGCCGTTATATCTTCATAGGGTCACAGTGCATGGAGGGGTGTAAGAAAACCAGGGAAGCCTCTGTACCTTCCAGATGCTTACCTCTTCTGAGGTAAGTATAAACCCCCTCCCCCACAAACACACTTCAAGTACCCTTAGCTGTCTTTCAGAGGAGCTCACATTCTAATCCAGGAACTATAAGTCCCACAATGCATTGCAGGAGTCTGACAGCCACAGTCATGACTCATAAAGGCAAATGCATTGTGGGACTTGAAGTTCCGTAACAGCTGGAGGGCCGAGTTTGCCCATGCCTGTTCTAATCCCTACCATAGCCAAAATCTAATGTCTAAGGCCAATATTTGGGGAGAACCAACTCATTTTTCAGTATGTTTTGGGCATGTGGAAGCCACCCGTGCAAACACACAGTGAATACACACAAACTGTGTGGATAGTATTTTCATATAGGAAAACTTTCATAGTGACATTTCCTGTATCATAAAACCAATTTTTTCCTCACCATGGGCTTGATTCACTAAGACAAATAGCATGCCTTATCAGAGATAACACGCCTTATCAGAGTAGCATAGCTAACGCTACGAACTTATGCCTGCTAATTAGCAATGTTGAGAGCTCCACTCGTCCTGCCCTGAGCCCCAGCGGGTTCATAGAGCTTGTTATGCTACTCTGATAAGGCGCGTTAACTTTGATAAGGCGTGTTAATTTTGATAAGGCATGCTATTTGTCTTAGTGAATCAAGCCCCATGTGTAAAAAAGCAACAAGGTTCAAGTGTTAATGACTGTGTAAAGACAACGATTAAGAAAACGGTTAATGTCTACAATAATGCTTTTATCGGTAAACCTTGAGTACCACTTTATACCATGTATTCATTTAAAGATAATGACAGTAAGAATATGTGCACTAAAAGATGTCACTTGCAAATCAATTTTATTGGTAGACGGGCAGATGCTCTGTTACTGGTCTGCACCGTGATTAATCAAATTATCTATTGGGCATTTTGTTCTAATATAACACCATATATTTAGTGGGCAGATAATTACTTTTGTGTCTCCCACACTAATTTAGCAGGATAAGCTTCTGAACTTGCAATAAACAGAGCAGCACAGAACATTAGTAAAGGATGAACTAGATTCCCTATGCAGGCTGCCACTGATGGCATGTGATCATTAAGCTTTACAGCTTTAAAACACAATTCAGAACCTTTTCTATAAAATTCAACCTCCAGGACAGGCATATGTAGGCTGCCAATGCTAACCATTGTCTAAATAATTCTAGAAAATGGTCAAAGTAGCACATGCACATTTACTAAGCAAAAACTGGCAGCAGGTGATGGCTGTATATAAAATCACTGACGTGAACGCTGGCCATCTGGAGAGGTGCAGCTCTTGTCCGCTCAATGGAAATCAATGTTACTGTGACGATACATTTACAGTATTGGAAAAGTATTTGGACAACATGACTGCAATTTTTACAATATAAAGAAAATACTTTATTTGTTTTAATAAAATCTAAAGAAAAAAAGCTTGCCCCTCATCCCCCCTTCTCCGTTTGTTCTCTATGCAAGCTGGAAAATAATGGCATTGTGGAATACACTGCAGTGGGTTCTACCACCTGAGCATTACCAAGCCACATTGTCCATGACATTGGGAAAGGGTTTTTGGGAAAGGGGAGTACCAGTAGGTAATCTGCAAAAGTAGCATAGCATGTACCAAAACCAGCTAAAATACCTATTTCTTTCTTTTTTGTTTGTTTCCTTCTGCATTTATTTTTTCTTCCTTCTTTTTCTCATTTCTTCCTCTTTCTCTTCTACACACTCTTTACCCCATGTCTAATGGAGTTCCCTTAACACAGACTGACTAGATATACCTTCAAGCCTGTCTTTTCTTTGTTTGTTTTGTGTGTACGTGTGTGTGCCAAATATGTAGTGCGGAAAGCTGGTTTGGATGAGTCATTCTGGAATTAAAATAGCTAGCAGGAATATTAACAATCTGAGATATGCCGATAATACCACTATGGCACTATGTTCTGGTTTTGTTGACTTGGTGCCAGTGGTGCAGTGTTGCTTTTTCTCAATGCCCCCCTTTTATATCATCTGTTAATGCCCCACCTTTCTAATTCCTCAATATTTCCAGCCAAGGAACAGCTCCTGCATTGCCATAACATGACTCCTGCATTGCAGAGGTTTATCGCTCCACTCCTTGGTGAAAATTCTGATCACGTAATGAAAATGGACAAACCTAAAACATTGTACCATGTAAATATGGCCATGTTCTTATTTCTTCATTCTGCACTGCTCTAAGTTTCATCTGCCCACAACATCATATAGTTTATCTACTACGCTTCCCTCATTACAGGTACATATATGTTATAGAGCCATGTCAACCCAACATGCAGACAGCCTGTTTTGGACTGCTGATCCTCCTCAGTGCATGGCAGTGATTGATATGGCTCTATGGGATAGAGCTTGGACCAGAACAACAGCAGCTCGGGGTGATCCAAAATCACTTGGAAAGTATAGGGGACCAAAAAAAGACCAAAAATCCCTCCAACTAAAAAAGCAACGCTTAGTGTGGTTTGCATTCTTCAAGAAAGAGTTCTAACTTGTTATACTGGGTGCCTATCTGCGTGTACAGACCACTCTGCTCGATTATTGCCAACATGTCTGATCTGAATTTTGATACATTTTCCGAACGGTTTTAATCTTTTTTTCTATTGGTTTTCGGAAAAAAAAAAGTTCGGAAAATCGATTGAAATTCAGATCGGACATGTTGGAAATAATCGATCTGGCATGTAAATCTGCCAGAAAATTGTATGGTGTGTACCTAGCATTAGAGTGTATGCTTGTCAGAAAAAGTGAGTTTTGAGGGTGTAATTACTGTACATATCTATTTAAATTAAATTGTTATATTACATTTAAGTATGCACAAAAAACAAGTTACATAAGCTTACCACTCAAAACCTACTTCTAGATGTTGTCCTTCTTCTTATCAACTAAATAGGCCATATTTCCACTTGTTTACAAGCAGACTCATGCATTTGTAAGAATAAGTCAAATCTATATTATTTAAGCTTCTTACAGGCTGAAAGGAGGCAAGAGATAATAAAGTCGGCTTTATTATAATGACATTATATATATTATTTCCTCGAAACTTTGAAATGATTAAACTAAGCAATAATAGCAATTCTGAACACATGCCAGCTGTCAATATGGTTATGAGAACTCGGGCTGTCATCTAGAATAATTGTATATAATTTCTATTCATATGCAAATACAGTGCATTTATTGCTCCATTTTAAAACGGTAGTAAAGTGATTAACGTACATCTTCCCGAGAAAAAAAGCAAAAACTGATTGTGTCCACTGAAAGTTATTAAATTAGCCACTTAGAAAAATACAGTTCCCACACATAACACTGATGCTAACATTGGCCCTTTCAGTAAAATCAAACTGAACTCTCTACTTGGTGTAGGACCCACTCACACTATTCTACTCATGCTCTGCTCAGATCCCACTCCTGTTATTCATACATCTTCCCTCTACTCAAACCCATGCCCATCCACAAACTCCCCACCATAGTACCCACCTTCTATACAGGTGGCTCACTCACTCTAAACAGCGAAAGCTAACTACTTATTAAACTCTAAACTCAGGCTGATTGCAGACTTTGGGAAGGACGCAAAGAGAGAGCAGGGACCTTATTCTTAGCCTTGCCCTCAGCAAAAAAATCTGATTCCACAACACTATCACCTTCTATATCTAAAGTGTCCACCTCAGATACATTTGAGCCTATGCAGTTGGGCATTCTTTCCTGTCATCATATGTGGCAGAAACACTTGTGCCTCTACTGTGAAGGGCCTGGTCACTTCTCTCAAAGCTGCCTTGCGAGGCCTTCCAATAAGACCCCCCTCATCGACCCTACCTTCTGCAAGAACCTAGGTAGGTATCCGTTCTCAACATCTGCAGCTCTTCGAAACATGTCTTGAAATCAAAGCCATTCTGGACCCTGGAGCATATATTGGGACATTACTTTCATGAAAAAAATGAAATCCATTAAACATTCATCTGGTTGACGACCAGATCATCTGTGGTCTTGTAACCCACGAAGCAGCTACTCTAGTTTTCTCTTGCTCCACTGATCATCAAGAACATATAACCATTGATATTTTTATTTTTATATGTAGAGGCAGCTGTTGGATAAACATGATGGAGTGCAGAGGGTTAATTTAATTTGATATGCTTGCTGCATTACATGGCCACACTCCTGCCCGTCAAATATGTCTTTAGCTAATTCCTATAATGTCAGTCTTTAAGCAAACGTGCTAACACTATACCTGCATTTAGCCACTTTTTCATGCAGAGGCAGCTGTTAGCTAAAGTATGGTGAAATGCAATGGGCTCAATTAATTTGATCTACTTGTAACCTTTGATATTGTCTCATCTCTTATCTTTCCAATCATTATTGCCTCATTCTAGATAAAGACTCACCATACAATGGGTGGCAGACTGGTAAAATTTACTTGGGTTCCATCTACTGTGCATTGAAATGCCCCCCCCCCCTCCTCCCCCCCCAACTCATCTGTCAATTGCTATGCCCCCAACTGTGAGATTGGTGAAGTTTGCCATCAGTTTCTGGGTGCTTTTGGTGAAAGAGGAGCTAACATCCTCCCTCCTCATGGTCTATATGATTGTTGTAGTGAATTGCTACAAGGAGATACTATAAACCAACCCAGTACATCACTGCTTAAAAAAAAAAGAAAAGAAAAATTCTCCTTGAAAGGCACTTGATAAAAATAAAAAAATATGACCGATTCAATACTGTGGGCCTGGTCCAATTCACTTGTTCTCCTAATTTTTCTCCTAAGAAATATATTTTTTCTTTTGTTTAAAGTAACTTTTGCACTCTGCAAAGTAACAAAAAGCAGGTGAAAAGGTACTGTCAAAACTATTCTCAGCATTTTCTTGATTGCTGGAGGCTTAAAAGGCATTTATTTATGTCTCCAAAACATGGGATGAATGTTTTAACCAAATTACTTTGACACTGGGCTTTCCTGTACATAAAAATATTGGCACCACATTATTTAGCAAAGATTGCCCAGATCTCAACTCACATCAGAATAAACTTGTATCCCCAATCTGTGTAGCCAACACCCTCCCTCATCTTGGTTGCTCCATAAAATTTGGTGGATATACCGTATGGAGCAGATCACCCATACGCTCAAGTCTACTGTACACATTTTTGATAAAATTTGGGATCCCTAGACGTTAAGATTCCCATTAGGTCAAACACCACCGAACTGACTTGCATTCTTCCTTTCCAGGTCACACCACATGCCTTCTTCTCCTCTCTCTATTTGAATGTAGCCATGCAAAATACCACGCCATGACCCCCTTTTTTTTTTTCTTGCGCCTTCTGTTTCTGGCTTTCTTTTACCCTGCAGACGCCAACTTCTGAAGCGATATGTTTATCTCTTAATTGTGATACTTTGTTAGCATTTTAATCTCTATGTTTTACTGCATTTGATTGTATGTATCGCAAATTTTTTTTTGAATAAAGACTATAGTAAAAAAAAAAAATAGGCATTTATTTATAATGTGAACATATCAACTAGGTGAAATGGATTGGGCTCTGTCTCTCCATTTATTTTCCTTCATTTACATAAAACAACCCTCTAGTATTCCTTGCAATTAATAAATCAGGCCTCACGTATTAAAAGCATATAGAGAAGGGAACACATTGCTCTGCTTAGTTGCTTTGCATCTAAATGTTGAGGATTAATGTGGG
This sequence comes from Hyperolius riggenbachi, assembly GCF_040937935.1. NCBI lineage: Eukaryota > Metazoa > Chordata > Amphibia > Anura > Hyperoliidae > Hyperolius > Hyperolius riggenbachi. The sequence goes on from NC_090650.1 coordinate 223,291,492, forward strand.
TTAGAAAGCAGACGCTAGCAACAATTTGGATGCTATGTACACTAGCAACTCGGCATTTTCTTTGCACAAGCTTTTAAACATCAGTTCATGATTTTAATTAATGCTGTCTTCATTCCTGCACAAGAGCTATTACAAAAATGAGAGATGCCTGGTAAGAGTCAGTATATCACAGTACGCATTAAGCCAATATAATTCATGTAGGACTAAGACATTCAAAAAGCTTTGTTGACAAGGACACAACAAGCGCAATCAGTAATTTATGAGCATAAGCCAGTGGATGTGATTGGTCAATTCCAGATTGCTGTGGATTTGTGCCAATGATCAATACTTTCTGATTTCTATTAGGATTTATGATAGTCTTTGCCAGCCAATATTTATCTAATCCCACACGTTTACATGTAATGTTTGCTTTCTGCCTCAGCAGTTGTTACTGGCCAAGAGGACGATGAAGCAGCAAATTGAGTTCTGACAAAATCCTCTTAAGCAACGTTCAGAGGAAATCAAACGCTTCCTAAATAATCATTTTATCTGCTGAGCTACGGTAATAAAAAACTGCACTGAGAATGGAATCCACAACTATAGCCTCTGATAAGGAAAGGTTAAATCCAATGTAAAGTGCACTGTCTTAAATGTGAATATTTAGTAAAGATCAGATTGATAGATATGCTCTAAAATGCAGGTTGAATGCTACGGAAATAAAATGAATGCTATTCTGTTAAAATACCTCCTAAACTCTCTATCTTCCCTACTTTAAACTTGTTTCCACAACCATGTAATTACTAGAAGATTTATATAATTGGAATATAGGGCTTAATGGACCAAAAAGTCAATTTAACAATGTACTATGGTAACACGAACTCCATCTACGTCTAGCAAGTATGCTGTTACTCTTGCACTTCTAATGTGTATAGCTTTGTATAAGACTTCAATGGGTGGTCTGAGGTGAGAAATGCACACTTTTTCCTGTTTCTTTTCTCACACATTTCTATGTTTATTTACATAATTTATTTATAATGTGTAATATAAAGTCCAATGTAAGTAGCGGCTGGTGGGAGGGATTTCCTAAGCTTAAGAACCTCTCCTTACACTGACAGGTCAAATGAAAGATCATGCAGAGATGAGAGGATGTGCTAAAGGAAAGGGTACTAGTCTAGCTGTACAGAGCATCTGGAGAAATGAAGATATACTTTTGGGGGGTTATCACGGTGGTAATATGCTGTGGAAATAGCCTTTATAGCCAAGATCAACTACAGACAAATTGGGTAATGTAGCTTATAAATCAAACCATTGATAACTGGTACTAGGGATGCTCATGTGTATGAGAACTCAAGAAATGTGATCAGGTTTGCAAAGTGATAGATTTGCTTTAACCACTTTAGGAACACAGTGCTAAACCCCCCTAAAGACCAGGCTATATCTATGAAAATAGGCCACTGCAGCTTTAGGGCCAAGCTGCAGGGCCGCACAACACAGCACACTAGTGATCCCCCCCCCTTTTCTCCCCACCAACAGAGCTGTCTGTTGGTGGGGTCTGATCGCCCTCCCTGTGTTTATTTTTTTTAATCAATATTTATGTCTGTTTTTTTTAATAAAAATTACTATTTTTTTATTCACCCCTGCTCCCTCCCTCCCCCCGCCAGCCAATCAGCGTGATTATCTGTCATAGGCTTCAGCCTATGACAGCGGATCACTGCCCAGCATATGGAGGGGACAGCCGTGTCACACGGCTGTCCCCAGTACAGCGCTGCTGCCGATTGCAGCACTGTACATGTTAATTAGACGGCGGGTTCGCCGTCTAACAGTCTACCGAGCGTCAATCGCCAATTGGAGACTGAAGGTGGGGCAGAGCTCCACCCCCCAAGCAGGAGATGCGCATCCAGCCTGCGCGCGTTCTCCTGCAAACTGCAGCTCCAGGACTTGACGCCAATTGGCGTTAGGCGGCCCTGGGGCTGCCGCCGTGGCGATGTCCGTGGGTGGTGGAGTGGTCTTAAGGTAGTTAATCACGTCCTGCTTTAGTATAGGATCACATTTTACAAGGATATAAGATCAAAAAAGTGGAACTCCGGGAACCAAGAATAATTTTTTTTTATCTTTAATATTAAAAATTGCAGAAATTTGACAAGAAAAGTAAAGAAGGCAAATGATGCCCAACGGAATTTTCAACTATATAAGCCTTATATTGTTCAAAATTTTGGTGGGCCTCATTTGCCTACTACTGTCATTGAATGGATGGATTTTTCACTATTGAAGATTTTTCTTGTCAAATTTTCTGCAATTTAGAATATTAAAGATAAAAAACACTGTTCATGGTTTTCTGAGCTCCACTTTTTTTTATCTTACATCCTCGTAAAAAGTCTACATTACTATTTGGTGCAGTTGAACACTACTAAGGATATTCTTACTGCACCAACCTCCCACCATTTTTCTATATCTTAGTGTACGATCAAAACCAGCAAATCAAAGCCTTACTACTACACTGGGTGTGATAGGTTGTTAATCTTTTAAAGTAAAGATGAATTATACTCCTGCTTATCAGGGCTGTGGAGTCGGTACAAAAATCCGACTCCGACTCCTCAGTTTATTATTCCACCGACTCCGACTCCTCGACTCCGACTCCTCTAATTTGCATATTACAATCTTGTTGATTGAAAGTATGTAACATGAAATTCGTCTCTTAACTCTTAACCAACGCTTAGGAATTTTAAAAGACAACTGCAGTGAGAAGGATATGTAGACTGTCATATTTAACCTGCTGGGCGGTCTGGACGAGCTCAGCTCGTCCAGTACCGCCGGAGCCTGCCGCTCAGGCCCTGCTGGGCCGATTTGGCTGAAATAAAAAGCAGCACACGCAGCCGGCACTTTGCCAGCCGCGTGTGCTGCCTGATCGCCGCCGCTCTGCGGCGATTCGCCGCGAGCAGCGGCGAAAGAGGGCCCCCCTAGCCGCCTGAGCCCTGCGCAGCCGGAACAAAAAGTTCCGGCCAGCGCTAAGGGCTGGATCGGAGGCGGCTGACGTCAGGACGTCGGCTGACGTCGATGACGTCACTCCGCTCGTCGCTATGGCGACGATATAAGCAAAACAAGGAAGGCCGCTCATTGCGGCCTTCCTTGTTTATTCTGGGCGCCGGAGGCGATCGGAAGATCGCCTCCGGAGCGCCCTCTAGTGGGCTTTCATGCAGCCAACTTTCAGTTGGCTGCATGAAATAGTTTTTTTTTTATTAAAAAAAAACCCTCCCGCAGCCTGCCTGGCGATCTTAATAGAACGCCAGGCAGGTTATTCCCTTTAGTCATAGACTAAAACTAGTCCTTGGTAAGAGTACTTGTAAAAGGTACAGACCGGAGCAAAGAACATCTATCAGGCCCTAGGCAATGTAACTGTGGGTGCATGTAAGAATGATGTGCAGGTACTCTGCAGGGGAATGAGGAGATTCTTCCTCTATTACACATTCTTCATTTAAAATCTGAACATGGATCAGGCCCTAGGCAATGTAACTGTGATGTGCAAGAGAATGAGGTGATTCTTCCTCTATTACACATTCATGCACAATTTGAACCAGGTTTATGGGTGATAGACAACACCTCTGTGCTCAATGTGCACAACATTCTCAGTGGATTCCCTGCAGCTCTGTGGGGAGTGCATATGTAGAGTATAAAACTACTGTGTAACAAAGTAAGTTTAAATAAAGATAATTGGTCTCATGTGTATATGCAAAATGTATCAAATTTTATTAATAGGTAAGCTAATAAAAACCTGGGATAAGGAATGGGAAGGGGTTGGGTAAAAACACATATAAACAGTAAACACACTGCGGAGCTACGTTTATCGCTTTACTGGCCAGCTATATAAATATATATTGGTTACTCATACATACATACACTCAGCACATTCAACTTATATTGTTCCTGGATTTGAACAGTGGTACCACTTAATTAGTCCTTTAGGCTGCGCAGCAGAGTAATAGATGCTGTTAGTAAGCAGTTATTAGCAAGAATATGCCTTAAAGAACAAGCGACACCCATGCTAATCTAGAAATAAAAACCATATATATGGGCTGGTGCACACCAAAACCCGCTAGCAGATCCGCAAAACGCTAGCAGATTTTTAAACGCTTTTTTTTATTTTTATGAGGCGTTTTGCTAGCGTTTTGCGGATTGCTGCTGCGGTTTTCAGTATAGTAGATTTCATATATTGTTACAGTAAAGCTGTTACTGAACAGCTTCTGTAACAAAAACGCCTGCAAAACCGCTCTGAAGTGCCGTTTTTCAGAGCGGTTTGCGTTTTTCCTATACTTAACATTGAGGCAGAAACGCATCCGCAATCCAAAAAATGCCTCACCCAGGCATTTTTCGTTTCTGCAAAACGCCTGCCGCTCTGGTGTGCACCACCCCATTGAGATACATTGACCAAGCAGATCCGCAGCCGCAAGCGGATCTGAAAACGCCCAAAAAGCCGCTCGGTGTGCACCAGCCCTTAGAGTAGATAAATACTACTTCTACTTACATAACAGATGTATTGTGCTATCCACGTAATGATCCCTGTGAGTTTTACAAAGGAAAAGCAGAGAATCCTATTCTAGGCAGTGGCCATCTTGCCAAGCTAATGCTGACATCATATCCTCCCTGACTCTTGTTTTCTCCCCTCCCTTCTCTTGCTCATTGTGTATTTGTTAGCTGCCCTCCTCCCAGAGTCTTTTTTTTATTTACACATCCAATCACTGAGTCACCTCAGCCTTGCTTGTAAACACAAGTGATCAGCTAGGCAGGGAAATAAATGGAAGAGGAGGAATACATTCTAGATAAAAAGAACTCCCAGCATTCAAAAGAACTCCCAGCATTCAACTTTTTGGCACTAGGGCCAGTGCTCCTATAGTATGTAATAACTCCAAACCATAACAGCAGAAAAAAGTTTTGAATGCAGGATTAGCATCTTTATCACTTAATACACTCAGACCAGTTGCTGTTGAAATTTGATTTTTATGGTGACAATACCGCTTTAAGCAAATGCATGCAATTCAGTCTATGTAGATGGCCAGAATCAGTCATTTAGTTGTGCTTAGACGGCTAACAGTGCATGTTTTAGCGTTAGGAGAGGTAGACAAACAAGCAGTCCTTAAGTTCTATGCAGATATGTGTAAACAGTAATGTTTATCTTGTTTGATGATCAATCTGCTGAGGGCATAGATATCTCACCACTATCTTCCGCTGCTGTGCTCTTCCAGTGCGCCTTTTTAGATGAGACCAGTCTCTTACATTCTTGGACTTGAAAGTGACAGTACAGAACGATAGGCTAATGACTTCTACCTACAGAAAGTTAACTGCAGGAAATAGCCTACTGCATGCATCTAGCTACAATCCTCCACCCCTAATAAGAGGGATACCCTATGGGCAATTTGTGCGCCTTCGTCGTAACTGCTCTACAGATGAACTATTTAGAAGCGAAGCCCGTGAAATGTACCAAAGATTTCGTGAAAGAGGCTACTCACACCGTATACTTAGAAGGGCCCTTAAAAGGGCCTGGAATTTGAATAGAAACTCCCTTATCCAGCCCTTGTTGAGGGAAAATGATAAAGAGGAAGGAGAACAATTTATCAGGATGGTATCTAGATATGGATCGCATTGGGAAGACCTAAGAGGAATACTAACTAAGAACTGGGGAATCCTTACCTCATCCCCAGAAATAGCGCAAATTATAGGTCCTAGACCTTTATTAACGGCACGACATGCACAAAACCTTAAAGATAAACTAGTTCATAGTGAATATACTAGAGACAGTACTACATGGCTGAATAAAATGATTCCCAATGGGACCTATAAATGCGGTAGGTGCAAACTATGTCCGTTCATTGACAGACAGAACAATAAGACATTCACTAACAGCTCTGGAACTAGAACATATGACACAAGATCTCACATAAATTGCCAAACCAAAAGAGTAATTTATATGATAGAATGTCCATGTAAGCTCAAATATGTGGGAAAAACCAAAAGAATGCTAAAGGAGAGAGTCCTAGATCATTTGCGTCACATAGAGGAAGGTGATGAGGAGAAAAGCTATTTGGCAACTCATTATGCTGAAGTTCATGGAAGCAATCTAGAGGGCACTACAGTTAAGGGACTATACAAGCTGGAAGTGTCTACTAGGAGAGGAGATTATGATGATGTACTATACTGTAAAGAGGCCATGTGGATATATAAGCCTGATACGCTGTATCCACATGGCCTCAACAGGGAATGAGATTTGAAGGCGTATTTGCGCCTAGAAGCATATAAATAGAGATCACGTAATCCACTTTATTTCCCTTTAGGGTATGTGTGGAGAAAAGGCATGAATGTATTGTATAGGTCACTATGAAAAGAATTAGGAAGACTATTAAACCATGTCCTTTTATTGGAGATACACCCTGTGATGGTTATGATAGCCATACTATCTATAATGGAAAAAGAGGAAAAGAGGAAAAAATTGCCTATACTCCTCTAAAAACGAACGTTCCCTGATACGTTTACTGGCAAAATCTCACTGCTCTAATGCCATCTTGAGGTACCTCTGGAAATTGCCTGCTACAGCTCTCTCAAAAGAACTAAGTATTGGCCCTATCAGAATGGAGATAGGCGGAGAGAACGCATGGCTAAATAGAAGTGAAAGGAGGAGTGACGACACACCCTGAGGAAACGCCCCTAGAGGCGTGAAACGCGTCGGTGGGCGGAGCTACGTCGCGTCTGGCCGAGCTGGTTACCCTCACGCACCGCCGCCTAAAGTACTGGAGAGACGGAACACGCTGAGTGAGGAGGAAGGTGATAGCGGAGACCCGGTGACTAAGCAGGCTGGGACGCCGGACGCCCTAGGGTCCGCACACCACCATTCAGCACAGACCGCTCTATCAACGGCAAATCCACTCTCATCTAAAAAGGCGCACTGGAAGAGCACAGCAGCGGAAGATAGTGGTGAGATATCTATGCCCTCAGCAGATTGATCATCAAACAAGATAAACATTACTGTTTACACATATCTGCATAGAACTTAAGGACTGCTTGTTTGTCTACCTCTCCTAACGCTAAAGCATGCACTGTTAGCCGTCTAAGCACAACTAAATGACTGATTCTGGCCATCTACATAGACTGAATTGCATGCATTTGCTTAAGGCATATTCTTGCTAATAACTGCTTACTAACAGCATCTATTCCTCTGCTGCGCAGCCTAAAGGACTAATTAAGTGGTACCACTGTTCAAATCCAGGAACAATATAGGTTGAATGTGCTGAGTGTATGTATGTATGAGTAACCAATATATATTTATATAGCTGGCCAGCAAAGCGATAAACGTAGCCCCGCAGTGTGTTTACTGTTTATATGTGTTTTTACCCAACCCCCTCCCATTCCTTATCCCAGGTTTTTATTAGCTTACCTATTAATAAAATTTGATACATTTTGCATATACACATGAGACCAATTATCTTTATTTAAACTAATATAGACTGGTTGTGTATTGAGGTGCAGCGCTATTCAATTGCGTATAAAACTAGTGGACCTTGCCCACAGCAAACAGACGCCATAGCGTGCACTACAGTGCAGATCCAGGAGGTTTAGTCACCTCAAGCATTAGGAATGTGTAACAAAGTGAACATGAGACAGATGAAATTAAAGTTTTATACATACCTGGGGCTTTCTCCAGCCCCCTTCAGGCTAATCAGACCCTCGCTGTCCTCCTACGCCACCTGGATCTTCTGCTATGAGTCCAGGTACTTGAGCCAGTCTGGCGTAGTGCGCATGCACACACACACACAGCACTATATGCGCAGGTGCAGATCGCTCCTGGCTGTAGGAGCGGCACGTGGCCGGACTGCGCTGACTGGCTGAATTACCGAGAGTCATAGCAGAAGATCCAAGTAGTGGAGGAGGACAGCGAGGGACTGATTGGCCTGAGGGGGGCTGGAGGAAGCCCCATGTGTGTATACAACTTTCCTTTTCATCCATCTCAGGTACCCTTTAATTTGTAGTCACCAAACCAAATTTTATCAACATATCAAATTATTTGATTTCATGAGCAAAGAGAGTGCATACATTTGCATAAATCAGCATCAACGCAGAATTATTTCTAACTCATTGACCATCTCTATTAGTGACACAGCTACACATCAGGCTTTATTCTTACAGCATAGATGTTATTTAGTATATAAGAGATTCCTGTGTACACATCATATATACTGTACAGTCATAATCAGATATGTATATCTGACTTTAAAAATTGGGGAATGCTTTATTGAAGCAGCACAAGTAACTAATTTTGATTGGTTTATTTCATTTTTGAGGACTAAGCACAGCTATTACTGTATACCGGTATATAAATTATTTATGATGACTTCTATCTGAGAAATAGAACATTTTATCGTATTTTCTATTTTAATTACAGTTAAAATTCATTAGAAGTCGGAGCATTTTTTCCCGACTCCAGGCACCCAAAATTGCTCCGACTCCACGACTCCGACTCCACAGCCCTGCTGCTTATTAGTACTTTACTTGTGCTTGAGAAAGGACGTCTTACATCCAAAATAGACTAGTATGATTGCTGCAGAATTGGGATGTTTTTGTAAACTTGAGTTAAGATTATTGCCTTTTATTCTTTCCACATTTTTGCATAATATAACTTGTATAGTTCTGATTTTGAAACTCCTTTCCCAGGTTTTTTGCTTCAACCACTTCTTCCTGGCCTTGAGAGTTTTATTTTTTCCATACTGACAATTCCAGCAAAGGACCCCTGGCAACTGTGTAAATACGGAGCTGGGGTTAATAATAGCCCCAGGGTTACATCAGTGGTGTCACAGACATAACCCCACTGTGTGCATTAATATTCCTCTGTACTAATTGCTAGAGCAGGGATGCATATCTGATCACTCTGTTGCCAGAGTGACGGGATAGTGTCACAAATCGCCATCCCATATTACTGCACACCCCCACTGAGTCACAACTATTATTACTCTACCAGGGAATCTCATGTCTTTCTTGTTTTCTCCCATTTCATTTTTGTAATAAAGCAAAGCTAACAAAGTCATCTTAGATTTCTTAGTATTAAAATGTATTTATAAAGCACAGTGTTAATACCTGTGCCTCATCATTTAATGCTTGCTTTATGCAGGTCTTAAGTTATTCTTCCTTTTTATATGTCCTCCTTTTTGGCCCGATGTAAAGCTCTTTACAAATAAATGCATTTTCCTACCTCCAGATGGGCAGCTTCTGGATGCTTGTGACAGGAGACAGGTTCCTGCCTCCAGAAGGGCAGCCTCTGGATGCTTGAGACAGGAGACAGGTTCCCACCTCCAGAAGGGCAGCCTCTGGATGCTTGTGACAGGAGACAGGTTCCCGCCTCCAGAAGGGCAGCCTCTGGATGCTTGAGACAGGAGACCGGTTCCCACCTCCATAAGGGCAGCCTCTGGATGCTTGTGACAGGAGACAAGTTCCCACCTCCAGAAGGGCAGCCTCTGGATGCTTGAGACAGGAGACAGGTTCCCACCTCCAGAAGGGCAGCCTCTGGATGCTTGTGACAGGAGACAGGTTCCCGCCTCCAGAAGGGCAGCCTCTGGATGCTTGAGACAGGAGACCGGTTCCCACCTCCATAAGGGCAGCCTCTGGATGCTTGTGACAGGAGACAAGTTCCCACCTCCAGAAGGGCAGCCTCTGGATGCTTGAGACAGGAGACAGGTTCCCACCTCCAGAAGGGCAGCCTCTGGATGCTTGAGACAGGAGACAGGTTCCCGCCTCCAGAAGGGCAGCCTCTGGATGCTTGAGACAGGAGTCAGGTTCCCGCCTCCAGAAGGGCAGCCTCTGGATGCTTGAGACAGGAGAACTGTTCCCAGCTCCATAAGGGCAGCCTCTGGATGCTTGTGACAGGAGACAGATTCCCACCTCCAGAAGGGCAGCCTCTGGATGCTTGAGACAGGTTCCCAGCTCCATAAGGGCAGCCTCTGGATGCCTGTGACAGGAGACAGGTTCCCGCCTCCAGAAGGGCAGCCTCTGGATGGTTGAGACAGAAGATCGGTTTCCACCTCCAGAAGAGCAGCCTCTGGATGCTTGTGACAGGAGACTGGATCTCGCCTCCAGGAGGGCAGCCTCTGGATGTTTGAGACAGGAGACAGGTTCCCACCTCCAGAAGGGCAGCTCTGGATTGCTTGTGACAGGAGACAGGTTCCCACCCCCAGAAGGGCAGCCTCTGAATTGCTTGTGACAGGAGACAGGTTCCCGCCTCCAGAAGGGCAGCCTCTGAATTGCTTGTGACAGGAGACAGGTTCCCACCCCCAGAAGGGCAGCCTCTGAATTGCTTGTGACAGGAGACAGGTTCCCGCCTCCAGAAGGGCAGCCTCTGGATGTTTGAGACAGGAGACCGGTTTCCACATCCAGAAGGGCAGCCTCTGGATGCTTGTGACAGCAGACAGGTTCCCACCTCCAGAAGGGCAGCCTCTGGATGCTTGTGACAGGAGACAGGTTCCGGCCTCTAAAAGGGCAGCCTCTGGATGTTTGAGACAGGAGACCGGTTTCCACCCCCAGAAGGTGTAACGCTGAGGGGTCATACTTTCTGACCAGCCAGCACAACAAGGCTGAGAGCTGAATTATGGAAGAGGCTTCACTGGCTGCCCAGAGCAACTACAGCTCTGGGCTTCTGATAAGACGCAATGGCAGCGCAGTGCGATGTTGCGCTGCTCTTGCGATAGCAAATATTCAGAGAGATACAAGACAGACTGGAATGAGGTAGCCAATAGCAACCACAGCAATGGCTACCTGCAAAGACAGGACTAGGAGGACAGAGGCTGACAGAATGAATGCTTGCCAATCTAGTCACTATCTCAGTGACAGCAAGCATTCACAAAGACAAGAGTGAGGTAGCCAATAGCAACCACAGCAATGGCTACCTGCAAGGACAGGACTAGGAGGACAGAGGCTGACAGAATGAATGCTTGCCAATCTAGTCACTATCTCAGTGACAGCAAGCATTCACAAAGACAAGAGTGAGGTAGCCAATAGCAACCACAGCAATGGCTACCTGCAAGGACAGGACTAGGAGGACAGAGGCTGACAGAATGAATGCTTGCCAATCTAGTCACTATCTCAGTGACAGCAAGCATTCACAAAGACAAGAGTGAGGTAGCCAATAGCAACCACAGCAATGGCTACCTCGCAAGGTCAGGAAATAGCAGAATCAAAAGGCAGGCAAATGTAATGCATAGACAAATATACAATAGATCTGATTTCCTAGCGTATTACAATTTACAGCACGACTGACTAACATATGTATATATCGGCGATGAACCGATATATCACATAAGCAAGGAACACTGGCTAGGATCAGGAGCAATACAGCGAACAAGACTAGGCAATACAGAATCTCTATACTAGAAGGAGTACGTATATATGTTCCCGTGGAAAATACAGGATCTTCTCAAAAAATTAGCATATTGTGATAAAGTTCATTATTTTCTGTAATGTACTGATAAACATTAGACTTTCATATATTTTAGATTCAAATACACACAACTGAAGTAGTTCAAGCTTTTTATTGTTTGAATATTGATGATTTTGGCATACAGCTCATGAAAACCCACATTTCCTATCTCAAAAAATTAGCATATTTCATCCGACCAATAAAAGAAAAGGGTTTTTAAAACAAAAAAAGTCAACCTTCAAATAATTATGTTCAGTTATGCACTCAATACTTGGTCAGGAATCCTTTTGCAGAAATGACTGCTTCAATGCGGCGTGGCATGGAGGCAATCAGCCTGTGGCACTGCTCAGGTGTTATGGAGGCCCAGGATGCTTGTCAGAGTTCCCGGGGCCCCAGGCTGGCTCATGCACCATTGTTTTTAATTTTATTGTAGTATCCCATGCAGTTTAGTTAGGAGGGGGGCAGATGAGAGGGAATATCCTGCACGCTGGTGCCCCCTGCTGGTCATATAGCCATTGTCTATATGCAACTGAAGCCCTCTCCAACGACTGGCTGACTTGCTCAGCTTCTGTTTGATTAATCACTGCAAGCTAGGTGTAACATATGTGTGCACTTCTCATTGGCTTATAAGGAGCCTGCAGGCTTTATAAAGCAGCAGAGAACTGTTTGGGAGTGAGTTTCTCCTCTTGTGTGTTTGGTAAGTTTTAGAGCAGTTGGAGACAGGCCTTGGGGGTGGCAGCTCCAAGGGTTTGGCTGCGCTCACATATGGTGTTAGATGCTGGTTCTGGGGCCCCGTGCAATGAGAGTTCCCGGGGCCCCAGGCTGGCTCATGCACCATTGTTTTTAATTTTATTGTAGTATCCCATGCAGTTTAGTTAGGAGGGGGGCAGATGAGAGGGAATATCCTGCACGCTGGTGCCCCCTGCTGGTCACATAGCCATTGTCTATATGCAACTGAAGCCCTCTCCAACGACTGGCTGACTTGCTCAGCTTCTGTTTGATTAATCACTGCAAGCTATGTGTAACATATGTGTGCACTTCGCATTGGCTTATAAGCAGCCTGCAGGCTTTATAAAGCAGCAGAGAACTGTTTGGGAGTGAGTTTCTCCTCTTGTGTGTTTGGTAAGTTTTAGAGCAGTTGGAGTCAATGCAGCTAGCTATCAGGAGATTTTGGAGCACTTCATGCTTCCATCTGCTGAAAAGCTTTATGGAGATGAAGATTTCATTTTTCAGCACGACCTGGCACCTGCTCACAGTGCCAAAACCACTGGTAAATGGTTTACTGACCATGGTATTACTGTGCTCAATTGGCCTGCCAACTCTACTGACCTGAACCCCATAGAGAATCTGTGGGATATTGTGAAGAGAAAGCTGAGAGACGCAAGACCCAACACTCTGGATGAGCTTAAGGCCGCTATCGAAGCATCCTGGGCCTCCATAACACCTGAGCAGTGCCACAGGCTGATTGCTTCCTTGCCACGCCGCATGAAGCAGTCATTTCTGCAAAAGGATTCCCGACCAAGTATTGAGTGCATAACTGAGCATAATTATTTGAAGGTTGACTTTTTTTGTTTTAAAAACACTTTTCTTTTATTGATCGGATTAAATATGCTAATTTTTTGAGATAGGAAATTTGGGTTTTCATGAGTTGTATGCCAAAATCATCAATATTAAAACAATAAAAGGCTTGAACTACTTCAGTTGTGTATATTTGAATCTAAAATATATGAAAGTCTAATGTTTATCAGTACATTACAGAAAATAATGAACTTTATCACAATATGCTAATTTTTTGAGAAGATCATGTATATAACGTAGCTCCACAGGAATAACTGAACTAAGACAGGGAATATATTTTACAATAACAAGGGACCCAGTAACAGCTTAAACAGAGCTGAGACTATGACGGGCCGCAGTCTAACAGGAGAAGCAGGCTTTTATGCTGGCATCAGCCAATGGATGCATGCATGCAAATCTCCACAGCTGAATGGTAATCACGCAATCCTGAGCTGGCTTGAATACCATTTGCTAGCTGAAAGACCATCATAACAAATGCATGCAGTACTATGCAAGAACATGCATGCAGGAAATCCAGGGCTATCTGGCTGCAGCTCAGCTGCAGCAAACCATTAGTGGAATAATGACAGCATTCTGAGCTGTCCAGAACTGCAGAGCAATTGCAAATGACAAAGTGACTCACTGCGAATGCACAACCGAATGCAGACTGACAAACCAGAAGTGTCCACTTGCGGCTGCACCTGCAATGGACAGAACACGTCACAGGAGGAATCCTAACAGAAGGGCAGCCTCTGGATGCTTGTTACAGGAGACTGGTTTCTGCCTCCAGATGGGCAGCCTCTGGATGTTTGCTACTGGAGACTGGTTCCCAACTCCAGAAGGGCAGCCTCTGGATGTTTGAGACAGGAGACCGGTTCATACCTCCAGAAGGGCAGCCTCTGAATGCTTGTTACAGAAAACTGGTTTCTGCCTCCAGATGGGCAGCCTTTGGATGTTTGTTACTGGAGACCGGTTCCAACCTCCAGAAGGGCAGCCTTTGGATGCTTGAGACAGGAGACCAATTCCCACCTCCAGAAGGGCAGCCTCTGGATGCTTGTTATAGGAGACTGGTTCCCACCTCCAGAAGGCCAACCTCTGGATGCTTGTTACAGGAGACTGGTTCCCGCCTCCAGAAGGTCAGCCTTTAGATGCATGTGACAAAAGAAAGATTTCATCCTCCAGTTTGGTAGCCTCTGGATGCTTGTTACAGGAGACAGGTTCCTGCCTCCAGAAGGGCAGCCTCTGGATGCTTGTTACAGGAGACTAGTTCCCGCCTCCAGAAGGGCAGCCTCTGGATGCTTGTGACAGCTGGTTCCCACTACGAAATGGGCAACCTCTGGATGCTTGAGAGAGAAGACAGGATTTCACCTCCAGATGGGCAGCCTCTGCATGCCTGAGACAGTAGATAAGTTTCCACATCCAGATCTAGAAAAGTTATTCTCCTGCATAGCCTCAACTATCATTGAACTTACGCCTCACACTCAATTTTAATATACTCTGCTTCATCCCTGGGGATCAAGCAAGCTCATGACTTCAATCAATTGACCATGTAATATGCGAGAAAAAAGAATGCACCTAAGGACAGTTACCCTGTACTGTGGATATGTGTCACTTTTTAACCAAATGAGAATAAAACAGTTTAACATATGTGGACAATAAGGTCTAAAGCTCAATAGTTAATTTCTCATTATCCATTGTGCTCTTTTCCAATGGATGCCTAATTAGCCTAGCTACTCAGATAGCCTTTCTTAATGATCGAACAGTTAGTTGCAACTTATGGAAATCATCCTTAGAACTAACACTTTGTGGAATGAATCAGTTTCATGTTGTCAACAAAAAAACACTTTTTGAAAATCTCTCCTGTTCCTTCCCCCTTCTGCACAACTGCCAACTCATAACTATCTACAGTACTTAAGATAAAAGAGAGTTACTGGCTAAGATAAAGGTTGACTGTTGGATTGGGAAGGTTAAAAAGCACCGGAAAGTGTGCTCAACAACAAAACATAAGTCTCCCACATTTAGTATTGATACTGATTTGATGGATAAAAATCTAATTTACTCACCCAAAAATGTAATAGACAGCTAAAAATGAAACCCTGTCCTGAACCCCCCCCCCCTATCTACAAAACCGCTCAGGAATTTTCCTCCCAAGTGTAAATACAATAGAGCCCAGATCTGTAGCCAGTCACTAGTTCTGTTGCTGCATCCTGTCCCCAGCACTGAGGCAGAGGCCTGATCCCTCGTCATTCCTCTCCTCAAAGAGGAATCTCGCGCAATCAGGCTGCGGCTGCAGAACTGGATGCATGCTGTGGCAATAGAGCTGGGGGATGGTCCATTAACACTTTAGAGAAAACAGCCATGGCAGTTTTTGCCAATGAAAGGCACATTTTTAACTGTCTGTCACATTTTTGGGAGAGCGGGTGAGTAAATTAGATTTTTAACCATTAAAATAGTATCAACAATAATAATGTGGTTGACAGCTGAGCACAGTGAGCCATGACCACTGAGAAAGACAGTCAAATTAGACAGAGAGGCCTGGGCTGTTGAAGTCAGTAGAAATGGCTGTGTTGTAAAAATGTAAGTACACATTACTCCTGAAGGATGTAGGAGTCCTGATTCAATAAGAACATCTGAGTTTGCTCACAGGAGATGTTTAATCATCTTATCTCCAGGATAGAATTTCACAACTCGCTAGTGGTGAGGTACCATATAGAAGTTGAGAAAAGCATTTAGGACAACTCATTCTGTGTAGTCCTCTGCTTACGGGACACTGAAAAGAGTTTATTGATAGTGTCCAAAACACCTCCTGTGATTAAAGTCAAGAGAAAAACTGGGAAAAGAAGAGCTTTTCAGAAGACTGAGCCAACACACAAATCTATTTGTAAATTGCACTGGGTTTCATCTGTTGTTCCTCTGCTTGGACTTTATTTTTATACACCCAGTTCCATACAAGTAGTAACATTACCTGGGTGATCTCATATGTATCAGTAACTAATATAAAATACATTTACACTCATTTGTAATGCTTGGGTTCTTACAGTACATTTCTGGATTTGGATACTTGTTTGTTTGGCATGTTCGTACTGCATGTGGCTTTCATCTGGGTGCTTCAGTTTCCTTTTTAGCCGTCAAACATGCGGCCAATAGTTCTAACTAATTGTATTAGCGTGACTGTGGTAAGGACATTAGATTACTAAGCTCCACTTGGCCTCTGACTGATGTGAATAGCTGATATTCTCTGCGCGTTGCTGCGGAATTTATCCAAGCTATATAAAAAGGTTTCAGCTACAATATATCAACAAATAATCATAATGTTTTTCTTTGTCATACGTATGCTGCTAGTGACATACATGGCATTTAGCTTCTCTAATCATACCGTGCGAATCCGGCACATAGCGAAGAGTTATAAAAAAAACAGATGCCTTTAAATGTGAAAAATGCTTCCTCTGGTATCTCACGACAAGCAGATTTAGCACTGTGTCAAAGTTAATATACACCGTGAGTGTTTGATCCTCATGCTTTCAAGTCCACAATAAATCATACACCATAAATCAGTTGACCTCCTATCCTCTCATGGGCACTTCATCCAAAAGTCCACCTCACAGCTATCCAGATCTCATATTCCACTAACTACCAAACAAAGGCTTGAGAGGACTGTGCAAGAAAAAAAAATCCTACAAGAATATAATGGAATCCTTGTTTTACCAGCTCACAGTGCAGATACCTTGAATAAAAGCAAAATTCCATGCACATGAACATGATGCTGGTATCCAGGTAGACATAATCTTGTAGGAGATATAAGGAAGATATCAAATAGTAGCTGCTATGTGAGTTACAGCAGCCATCGTCCACAAACCATTGTACCACTGCACTAGCTGCTGCTCTTGCCAGATCAAGTATGTGTCACTTACCGCATTTGTTACTGTTATTACTGTTATTTCTTAATTGCAAAAAAGTAACTACACCAGTGTTTCTCAACACCATTACAGCATTTGCCTCTTTGTGAAAGATGGTATTTGCCAAGTACCCCCCTATAGTAAATAACATAATCTCAAGTACGCCTAAACATATATATATATGCTTTTATAACTTTCCATTATGATTGTATGTTTAGCATATATATTTACTTACGCTTATTTATACCTGATTAATCATTTTCTTTATCCCAAGACTATGACATATATATAAAAAAAAACATATCTAATAGGTCTATTAAAGTGGTCTAACACCCAGCATTTCAACTTTGCTTTAAAAGATTGCTTACAGCTTATAAACTTTTATGCCAGATTTTTTTTTTTTTAGCAGAAATTCACTGAATGGATTAAACATGACATTTTAGTGCTGCATTTAGCTAGAAATCCTCCTCCGTGCTTGCTTGTTTAGTTACAAATGTATCTATCTACAATGTAACAAACAAACACTGCTCTGACAGAACAAAGAGGGCTTCCCTGGCAGGCTTTTCGAAGGTCTATTTGTATTCCAAATAAAGATACATTTGTAACTACAGATAAGAACGGATGCGGATTCCTAGTTAAATCCAACACTAAAATGTCATGTTTAACCCATTCAGTGAATTTCTGCTTAAAAAAAAAATCTGGCATAATAGTTTGTAAGCTGTAAGCAATCTTTTAAAGCAAAGTTGTAATGCTGGGTGTTAAACCGCTTTAAGTCCTTGACTGCATCACATTGGACCATAGTGAGGACACTAAATGGGCAATGGATTAGCAATTATGCTTGCATTTATTAACTAATTAACTCAAACTGGATGCATTTGAGCTGCACTAAATCAATCTGGACGCATATATGAAGATTCTAAGATCTAGTTTGTGCTACGTTGCAGTGGGTGCTGAGGTGCCAAAGTACAGCCTGTGTAAAGTTGCAGTGGGTACCAAGGTCTGGTTTGTTACAAGTTGTAATGGATGCTATGTAGTATTGGGTGTTAATTTGCAGTGGTAGCTAAGCAGTATTGGGTGCTGACTGAGCAGCAGATGGTGCTAAACAGTAGTGGGTGCCATATGAGTGCTGGGTACAGGCCAAGGGTGGGTACTGGGCGCATGTAGGTGCTGTTGATAAAACATGAGTGGGTAGTGAGTGTCATGTGGGTTGGATGTACCCCACAGGTACTGAGTGCTATGTGGGTGCAGGCCATGGAAGGGTACTAGGTGCATAATGGCTAGGTACTGGGTGCTATGTGGGTACACACCATGGTTGAGTTCTGATTGTGGGCCATGAAGGTTATTTGGTGCCATGTGGGTAGCACATAGGTGGGTACTGGCTACTGGGTGCTATATGGGAGCTAGTTGCTAGGTATGGGAGGTACTAAATCCCATGTGGGAGCTGAGTGCTGGCTATGGGGAAAACTTGTTGCCATGTGATTACTGGGTGCGATGTAGGTGTGGGTGCTGGGTATTGGGGAGGGGTGGGGGGGGTGTGGTCCGTATTTGCATGCAGTGCAGGAACTCAGTGCCAAGTGAGTTCTGGGTACAGGTACTAGATGTCATGTGGGTGCTAGGTGCAGGTACTGGGTAGGTATTGGGTTGAGTGCAGATGAAACTACTAGGTGTCATGTAGGTAATGGGTGCTGGTACTGCCATATGGTGGATGCAAGTGAGTACTGGGTGCATGTACTGGGTACCACATGGGTGCGAATACTTAGTGACATGCCTGCACTTGGTGCTGGCTATGGGTGGGCATTGAGTGTTATGTGGGTGCCGAGTGCAGATATTCAAATCCATGATGATTCCATGTGAGGGCACTGGTTATCATGTGGGTGCCGTGTGGAGGCTGAGTGCAGGTGTAAGCACTGGGTGCCATGTCGATGCTGGGTGCAGGTACTTGATATAATGTGGGTGCAGATGTAAGTACTGGGTGCCATGTTGAGGATGGGTGCAGGTACTGGATATCATGTGGGTGAAAGTAGTGGGTGCCAGCTGTGGGAGGAAACGGTGTGGGTTCTGAGTAGCATGTGAGTGCTTGCTATAGGGAAGAGGAGGTGGCTCCTGGATGAATGTAATGTGGGAGCTGGGCATGGAATTGTCACTGTGGGTGCAGGGGGAGGGTGAGGTCAATGTGGGTGCTGGGGGATGGAGAGGTCAGTGTGCATGCTGGGAGAAGTCATTGTAAATGCTGGGGGTGGGAGAGGGCAGTGCGGGTGCTGGTGGAGGAGGAAAAGGTTGCAGTGCATGTTGGGGAAGGGAGGGGTCCCTGTGGGTGCTGGTGCTCGAATGCTTGCCTACAGGTCTCCTGTCGGGGAACTGCCTCTCAACTCCAAAGTGACATGGGAAAGGCGGGGCTTCCTGCGGGTAGTGGGCAGGGCATATTTCGGCCAGGGTAGAGTTTATTTTGCGTAGCTGAAGGGGCTTTTTTTTATTCAAATAAAAAAACGGGGGGTTGGACACACAGAGCCACCCCACCCATCCCCTCCCCCCCCCACACACACACGTGTCTGCTTTCACATCCCCAAAAAATACTGGATGTTAATTGGTCCTCCCCAAATTGGCTTACGATTGGGATTAGACTGTGGGCTCCTTAGAGGGACAGTTCTTTGAAGCATTATGGAAGATTCCAGTGCTATATAAATGCTGTATAAGGTGTGTACGCGAGAGCATTAACAGGTAAGTAGAATAGGAATTTATTATTATAACAGGAACTCCTCACAGAGGTTAACATCATGGATCTACACTTGCTTTTTATTAACCTCATTATCTGCTTTTACTAGATTACAGGAAATGGTGGTAGCTACAAATGTCAAAATGATTGCCGCAAAGTGTTTTTGTAAGTAATACCGAATTTCTAAGCTAACCTCTTCCATTTTATGAAGCACAATATCTGTAATTACACTTTGCATATTATTTTATAGCGCTACATATATTTGGATCATAAATAGGTATGATTGCTACCAGTTTATTTTAGCTTGTAAAATTTAAAAATACCCAGTAATTCAAGGTATTCACAACACTGCAGAAACCATATGAAAACAGTGATGGCATTCAATGCAAAATTACATTATGAATATGCAGCTTGAAAATGCCTGAATACTAGGGCTGGAAACTTGCTGGCAGAGAATACTGGCAAGGACTCACTTAGCACCGCCAGCAACATGATGCTTGTTTGCAGGTGACAAGTGTGCGCACGCATGCAGATTTGCACAGAACATTACCTCCAAGCATACTGGCCCAGTTTGTAACTGTTAGCTGTGTAGGCAATCAGCTATGGAAACTGAAGTAAAAATAATTAATGTGGCAGATTTTCCATTTTTTTCAAAGACATCTCCACAGAAGTATTTTATTTTAGTGTTAGTTTGGAAATGGACTAGAGCCTCCTGCTTGATTGTTTTTTTCTTTATTGCTGTCTGTACTGTCATTGGAGAGATTTCCGTTATCATTGTGAATTCTGGTGGTAGCAGGGATAAGAAATGTGGGGCAGCAACTAGGCTCTTAGCTTTTCCCCACTCTATATAACAAGATTCCCTGCATTTCTTAGTGGTAAAGCCAAAGAACCAATGTTCTCAAGTCCTTTCAAGTGAATGACCACCCACCACAGGTAAGCCATATGAAAAACATTGTGATGACTCAACACTCTGTTTTAAAATTCTTTGTTTGGTTAGGTTCGCAAAATAAAGAGTTAAAACTGGAGTTTGTACTCATGACATTGCGTCTCAAATAACTGCTATATCTTCTATGTTTGGACAGATTTACCCATTTCTTGTTAGGAATGGACACAAGAGAAATTGTCCCAAATGTGGATGCAGAAAGCTCTAACGCTTTTGTGTAATATCCAAAAATACAATAATTTTTAAAATGAAAATGGAGTTTGTATGTTCTCCACATGCCTCTGTGGGGTTTCCTCCAGGCACAGTTTCCTCCCACATCTAAAAACATACAGATAAGTTAATTGGCTTCCCTCTAAACAGGACCCAGTCAATGATGGATATATGACTATGGCAGACCATGATGGGCATATGATTATGGTAGGGATCGGATTGTGAGCCCCCCTAAGGGACAGTTAGTGACAGGATCATGTACTGTGTGAAGTGCTGCAGATAATGTCAGAGCTATACAGATACTAAATAATAATAATAAATGGGAAAATATTAGGAGCTAGGCATTATTCTATAGGAAGTCAGTGCTGAGGTCAGGGCTGGATCCCCAGTTTGTGAGTAGCTTTACTAATGTAAACGATCATGTCTGAAAGGCAAGATCATGGCCAAGCCCAAGTCTTTGCATGCGTTTATTAGACAATGGCAAATCAAAGCTTGATGAATATAAATATACTGATGGAGCACTTAAAAAGAATTAAAGTTAGCTGGCTGCCAGAGTATTTTACACGCATATATGCACAGGCAGCACAACATTGTGAGTTCCCTTGAAGATATAGATTATGATTATATAAAGGACAAATATGAACATTTTTACATGAAATATATTGGTCCATGATCCCATTAGTATATTTTAAGTGCCACAGCAGAGTTGTCAGCAGAGGAGAAGCAAAGGAATGACCTTATCCGTGTTTAATGTACCTTCTTGTCCAATCAGCAGGTTGAGGTCAAAACAGGTTTTAGTGCATAATTTTATCACAGGAAAGTGGGATCATCACCCTAAGGTGAATTCACTATCCATCTGCCAAGCTAGAGGTGTGTAAGAGGCCAAACTTATTGCTTAGCTGTAATAGAGAAAAGTGAGTGTAGCTTTGCCGTTGCTGTATGCAGTATAGCCCAGATTGTTTGTCTCTAGCAACATGCAACTTGCCTCTAATGGCCCATACACACGGGCTACAACTGTCGCTGCAACCACGTGGCACGCGCGTGTTGCGTCGACAGGTCGCCCGTGTGTATGACGCGCGCGCCCCGAACCGTCGCTACTCAGAGCTGTTGCTGGGCGATTGACTTGGTCAATCGCCTGCAATAGCTGTCGCCGCAACTTCGACGCAACTGTCGCTAGTCCGCCGTGTGTATGCAGACTAGCGACAGCAACTCCATACACAATGTATGGAGCTTCCGGCTGGGGGACGGCGGGGGGGAGGAACCTTTGGCGACAGCTTCCGCCGCATCTCTGTCCCTCTGTGTGCCATGTGTACGGCTGTTGCACAGAGGGATCTGGCGACGAGCTATCGCTGCTTTTTTTTTTTTTTCCCGGCAACTGGCAACATTTGTGCCTCGTGGGTACGAGGCTTAACAGTCTTCAGCAACATTTCGCCAGTCTCTACCAACATATAACAACAAGCCTCTAACAACATTTCACCCATTTCTATCAGATTCATTTAACATGTTCCTAAACTCTGTCATTCTCTCTTAAATTGTCATCATTTTCTAAAACTATTTTACAACATATCTATAAAATCATGTAGTAATATGGTAACAACATTTTACATTTCTGATTATGGATTTTAAATGTGTGAAATCTATACAAAATACATCAGCAATTACCTTAGCAGTCTGCAAATGTCTGTTAAGATACTTTAAAGGGAACCTTAACTGTGGGGGCAAAAAAAAATTCACTTACCTGAGGCTTTCCCAAGCCTCCTGCAGCCGTCCTGTGCCCGCGTCGGTCCTTCGGTGCCCTCCGGTCTCCCTCCGCGGCTAAGTTTCGTTTTTGGCCGACTGCCAGTCGTCCTCCGGCAAAGCGTCTTCTTCTTCCGCATTCCCCGTCGTAAAGAGCCGTAAAGCGCGTCCGCATGACGCAAGACGGCTGCAGGAGGCTTGGGAAAGCCCCAGGTAAGTGTATTCCCCCCCCCCCCCCCCACAGTTAAGGTTCCCTTTAAGGCTAGATCAATGTGCTCAGCTGCATGTCAACTCACTGCCCATACAGTTCTATGAGGTTGTTCACAGTACTGCGATGTAACAGATTGCATTATTCTAGCTTGCTGTATGTAGGCTTTGTATTAAAGTCTATGTGCAGTCTCCATTGCAGTTCATACTCATTATAATGCATGCATTATGCACCTGACCACTCTGAATCCAGCCTAAAAGTCTCTTGCAATGTACAGGCAGATCTCTATCTGTCTTCAGTAATTTGGCAGCAGTCTGTACCAAAGAACAGTTAACTCTTTGCACACTCACATGCAAATGTTCAAACAAATGCATTCACATGGATCAATCATCCAGGCACCACTACTATCCCTACAGCTAAGTTAAAAGCCCGGGTTACAAAAGAATGCATTCCCTTGCATAGTCACCTACACTGCCTAGATATTCGCAGCTGTCCTAACTGGGGCCCTGTAACATGCATAGTGCAGACATGCAATCGTCCATTGCATCGAACCTACCTAAAAGATTAGAAGCACATCCTGGTGTCCTCTCCTAGGACATATAGTGCATCAAACTAAACTGATAAGGGAGCTAACAAAATATATTAATGTCCACTATGCACACACCAGCATCAGCATCTAGCAAGTGAAATATAGGTAAAAAGGTAGTAAAGTTACTTTGGGACAACTTAAACGGTTGAGTACTTTTTTGCTTTATAGAAGCAAAAAGGAAATTGTATTCACGAGGTTCAGTGTTTATCTCCTGTAACCCAAGAGAAAAGCCTATTGAATCAGGGCTCAGGTTCATTATCTGGGGTAAAATTAAACAAAAATATTTCATTTTAAAGAAATTGAAATTACCTCCTTCTCCTGATCCAGATGCAAAATCTGTATAAAAAAGAAAGCAAACAGACATTAGTCATACAGTCTTTCTTTGCACTACTTATTTATTATATCCAAATTGATATGCAGAATGACCTTTTATTGAAGTGATGTACTAATGTTTGACAGTCTGTCTTTTCATACTTAGAAAAGATTCAGCTGTCTGACATCTAACAACATTATTGCAAAGTGAAAAGCAACAGCATAAAGTCATAAAGCAGGTATACAGTTGAGACAAAAAAAAATCAAAATAAAATTGTGAACTTTTAGATATGTTTACAATTTCGACATGGACGTTGATAAAATGAGATCTGTTTAGATTTGTGCTTTCTCTCCATGCTTGTGCAAGTTTCTCTCAACAATCAAGACACCTGTAGTAAGTTAACCGACATCTGATCACAGTACATACATGGGGAACATTACAGTAGATTGTGGGATCTGTGAAACTGCTTTTCCTACAATCTGCAAAAATAAAATTTTCATTGTGTCGTTGTGTCATTTGTGCCGCAAAAACAAAGATGTATGCTACTTTCGCTTGAAAGATTCCCAGTACCCACCTACTACAGCGCACAGACATGAAACCAGTATGGTTGGGTAGTGCTGTGTTTGTGTCCATTTGTGTTGCAAAAAACATTGTTCCATCTTTTATAGTTTATGAGATATTTAAGTTTTTTGTAAAGGTCAAAAGTTCACTCAGCACCCGTGTAACAGTGTTTCCCTGGGTGAATATTTGATCTTTATAAAAACTTTAAAGAGACTCTGTAACAAAATTTTCAGCCTTATTTCTTCTATCCTATAAGTTCCTATACCTGTTCTAATGTGGTCTGTCTTACTGCAGCCTTTACTAGTTGCACAGTGGCTGTATTATCTCTGTTATCTAATCTAATCTTCTTTCCTTTTCCGGCTTTGTCAGCTCAGGCAGGAATGTGCTGCTCTGCTGTGATAGGATAGAGATTATGCACACCCTCTCTACGCCCACTACAGGCTCTGTATGAGTCAGACTGAGCTTCTCTGAGCCTATGCTATTTAGCAGCCATGTTTTTTGTTTGTAAACACAGCCTAAAACTGGCAATTACAAGCCAGGATCTCAGTAGGGAGTGGCAGAAACAGCAAAGAGGGGCCCAGGAGAACATAATGAATAGAATGGTATGCTTTTTATAGTAAGAATTGTAGAGTACAGATTCTCTTTAATATCTCAAAAACTATAAAAAAATGACTTTTGCAGCACAAATACAGCACTAACCAACTGTACCAGTTACATGTCTGTGCGCTGTTGTAGGGGGGCTAAATGATGTTATTTTCTAAATAAAAAATAATTGCTACTATCGTCAAAAGTAATCAACAGCACAAATTGACACAAATGTAGCACTAACCGAACATAATGGAATGCTGATTGCAGGAGGACAACTTCACAGAGCTAAGATTGTGAACTCCTTTAAAAACAGGTACATTTTGTAATTGCTGTGAGTAATATGCTGGCTATAGGTAAAGATTTAAAAAACAGTTACAATCATTTATTACAAGTATAATGCCTACACATGTGGTAATCTTATTTATTAACTTGATGTTAGTGCCACAGTTTACCAACACTGAAAACTGGCAGGAAAATGTCCACTAGTAGGGACACTACTGATAGGGATGTTGACATATTGGAAGGACAATATCTACAGCATGGCATTTACAGTAAATAATGAGTCCCATTTTCCAATCAATTCAGATTTGAGATTTACCTGCTCTGCAGTATGATTTTGGACTATAGTAAAGGAACAGTAAATAGCACTGTAACAATCACTAATATTCTCAATATAATTGGAAGGAGAACACCAAGAAGCTTCTTTGCTTTGAGCTTTCAATGGAAATAAAGTCTGCAATTTAAAACATTTTCTTGTCCTTTAAAACTTATCAGCTACGAAAGACTTATTATTCCTCAAAATTTCTCACAAGGCAAACGTTTGGCTTACGGTATATATTAGAATGAGTAGAAAATGTCTCAGATTGTTTGATCAATGGGTCCAAGCATAATAAAGTATTCTTTAAGGCTTCTTGCACACCAAGACGTTGCATTAGGTGGCACGTTAAGGTCGCATAACATGCACCTAACACAACGTATGGTGCTGCAAGAGCCGACGGTAGAGTGAGCCGCGTTAGGCGGCTCGAGTCCTATAATGTCTCCCAGAGTGGCGCTGATTGGCCAGCGGGACCACGTGATGCGGAGCGAGACACTCCGCATCACGTGGTCCCGCCGGCCAATCAGCTGCCGCCAGTGCAGTGAATATTAAGTAGCCATGTGCGCGGCTACTGTAGCTGGCTCTCCTCGCCTCCTCTCCGCCCCCCACTGCGCATGTGCAAACAGTCTAACGCGGCTATAGCCGCTCCAACGCCGTAGCATGCTGCACTTTGCACCGAACGTGCAGCATTACATGTAACGCAACGTGGGCTGTGTGAACAGCCCACTTGTGTTACATTGCTGTGCGTTGGGGGAGCGTTACAGGCGCACTAACGTGCGCCTGGAACGTCTTGGTGTGTAAGCAGCCTAAAGGGAACCTAAAGTGAAGTGGAAAAAAGAAGTGTTTCACTTACCTGAAACTTCTACCAGTACTGTGCCCACCCCGTCCTGGAACAATCCTCCAGTTCCCCGCAGTGGTTTAGTTTCAATTTTGGTGACTGAGCCTGCCGCCGGCCACTGTACCTGCACAGTACAAGAAAATCTCTACTCAGCCTGCGCAGGACGCTCCCGGTGACTGGAGCATGAACGAAGACACGCGCAGTGACCGGAAACTGGCTCTGTCACCGAAATCGAAACAAAGCCACTGCGGAGCACTGGAGGTTCCTTCCAGGATGGTGCAGGGGGCTGGTAGAAGCACCAGGTAAGTGAAACTCTTTTTTTTCACTTGAATTTGGCTTCCCTTTTAAGAACAACTGCAGTGAGAAAAATAAGGAGGCTGCCATATTTATTTCCTCTTAAACAGTACTAGTTGCCTGGTAGCCCTGCTGAACTACTGTATTTGGCTGCAGTGTTGTCTGAATAACACCAGAAACAAGCATGCAGCTAATCTTGTCAGATCTGACAATAATATTAGAAACACCTGATGTGCTGCATGCTTGTTCAGGGTCTATGGCTAAAATTATTAGAGGCAGAGGATCATCAGAATCATCAAATAAATATGGCAGCCTCCAAATCTCTCTCGTTACAAATGTCCTTTAAAGACAAGAGAATGGCCAGTTCCTACTTGGAAGATATTGCTTTTCATTGGTAACACAACAGGAGTTGTAGGGACCCCATCTCAATGTTAATTTAAAGGACAACTGTAGTGAGAGGTATTTGGAGGCAGCCATATTTACTTACTTTTTAGCAATACTAGTTGCCTGGCTATCCTGCTGATACTTTGCCTCTAATACTCAGCGCTGCGTAATATGTTGGCGCTTTATAAATACAATAAATAATAAATAAATAAATAAATAAAATAAATAAATACCTTTAGTCATAGCCCCTGAACAAGCATGCAGCAGATCAGAAGTTTCTGACATTATTGTCAGATCTGACAGTATTAGCTGCATGCTTGTTTCTGGTGTGATTCAGACACGACTGCTGGCAAATAGACAAGCAGGGCTGCCAGGTAACTGGTATTGCTTAAAAGGAAATAAATATGGCAGCCTCCATATACCTCTCACTACAGTTGTCCTTTAAATTCCATTCAGGGCACACAACCTGTACCTGAGCAGCAAAAGTCATTTTAACACTCTTTCAAAGTAGATAATAAGCTAGCCAAACATGTTAGCAATGTCCATTCACTGTTAAAATACATTTTGTATAATAGTCAAACCATGTCCCAGCAGCTCTATATGTGATGTTTGCTGAAGGAAAACTGCACAACAACCAAAAATGTTAAATTAATGCTTCCTTGCAAACATTCCATTGGTGCCAGTTTGTTTACCTTACTACCTGAAATACTCATCTATTTCATTGGCTAACCGATTTTTATCATATACCATGAAGCATTATTTAAAGTGTTAGGACTATTGTATATGTCTTCAGGGACAGCAGTAATGAGGTGCTCCTCTGGGATAGTGCATGTGATTGTATCAGGCAGACATTGTTAGCACTCACTGTGCCAATCTCTCTCAGTACACATAGCACATATGCAGAAAATCATTTTTCAACATGTACCACCTGCCTAAAGGGGATTTTTCTCTTATAAAATATGCAGTGAAAGTTTCATAACACTATACTGTAGATTAGAAGATTAAAAAGGATGCTACTTTTCTGCCCTTGACTGTATATATAGGAACTGTGAAACTCGGGGAGTCTATTTGTCTACGCTGCCTAATCATGTGTATTTTGGGGAAATTCTGCCTCATTTGGGGTAATTTGGGTGAAACGCCGCATAATTATGTCTATTTGGGGAAAAAACTGCTGCATTTTGTGTATATTGGGGAAACTGGTGTCTAATTATGTGTATTTTGTGGGAAAGCACTGTCTAATCATGTGTATTTTGGGGGAAACACTGCCTCGTTTTGTTTATTTTTGGGGAAACTGCATAATTATGTATTTTTGGAAGGAAAATGCTGCCACATTACGTATATTTTGTGGGGAAACACTGCCTCATTTTGTGTATTTTGGAGGAACCTCTGCCAAATTAAGTGAATTTTTTGGGGGAAATGCTGCCAATTATGTATACTTCCGGGTCAAGCTCTGTCTAATTATGTTTTGGCTTATGAAAAGCATATTGGTACATAGGCTCAGGGATGGCCCGCAAAGAGGAACATGCTCTAAAAAGTTTGAGAACCACTGGTATACAGTATTAAACTCTGTATGTAGCTCTCTTCCCTTTGCACAATGTTTATGTAACGATTGGGTGCAGCAACTCAGACGTCTGATTATTTGTGATCTGCAGAATCACCAATAATACAGACGCTATACCTGATTATGTGGTGATCTGCAGTATCACCAATAATACTAGTATAGCTAGCTGAGAGTAAGGTGTGGTGTTTGGTGCAACAGTATAGACTTCTCCAGAGGAGCTGGAGGGTCTACCAACACAAATAACAATACCTTTACCAGAGGAGCTGGCAAAGTACTAATAATGAAAGAATTAAGGACGTTTGGCTAAACCTTACCAGAGGAGCTGGTAAGGTACTAACAGCACAAATGACTGAATAGTTTAACTAGACCTTGCTAGAGGAGCTGACAAGGTACTAACAGCACAAATGACTGAATAGGTTAACTAGACCTTCCTAGAGGAGCTGGTAAGGTACTATCAACACAAATGACTGAATAGTTTAACTAGATCTTCCCAGAGGAGCTGGTAAGGTACTATCAACACAAATGACTGAATAGTTTAACTATACCTTCCCAGAGGAGCTGGTAAAGTACTATCAACACAAATGACTGAATAGTTTATCTAGACCTTGCCAGTGGAACTGGCAAGGTACTATCAGTCACTGGAGCTATGCAAGTAAGTCTGAACCTCACCAGAGGGGCTGGTAGGTTCTAATAGCTAGAGCACCTCACCAGTGGCTAGGGCCCACTGGTGAGTACAGTAGTCAGACAGGCAAGATTCGATAACAGGCAGGTAGAGATAGTACAAAATCGGCAGGCGAGAGAGTAGTTAATATCAGGCAGAGGTTCAGCAACTAAAGTCAGAAAGGCAGAGATACAGAATCGTTTAGCAATAGCAAGGTCAGAGAGTAGCCAGAATCATACACAGGTTATCAGAATACAATGTAATAATAACTAACTATAGATAGATGTATATTGCAAACACTGCATATACATCTATCATCAACAGGAACCTCACTAGGTCTGAGCGCTAACACGAGTGTATTCGCAACAGCAGACGAGTTGCCAATGATCTGTGAAGGCTTAAGAAGCCGAGGAAAGCCCAGCGCCACGCCCCCTAGCAATCAGCCAATCCGAGCGGCGTGAGTCACTCCTGAAGTCAGCCAACCGGCAGGTCAGCTGACGCGCCTTCTTCCAGCATAAAGGTCCTGTCTCCGCGCGCGCCCGTGCGATACAGAGACCCTATGAGCAAGAGACAATGCCGTTCCCGGAGTGCTGGACGCCGCCGGGACGGATAAGGCCTGTGAACAGGGAAAAAAAGGCAGCTGCGGGTATAGCCTGCGTATCCGCAGCCGCCACAGTTTCAGATGTTACAGTTTAGATGTTAGTAAGGTTTTCTAGTGTAGCATGTTGTGTAACGCATCAGAGTTTGTAACTTTCATTGAAAACCCTTGTGTATGTTAACCTGCCTGGCGTTCTATTAAGATCGCCAGGCAGGCTGCGGGAGGGTTTTTTTTTTAATAAAAAAAAAACTATTTCATGCAGCCAACTGAAAGTTGGCTGCATGAAAGCCCACTAGAGGGCGCTCCGGAGGCGATCTTCCGATCGCCTCCGGCGCCCAGAATAAACAAGGAAGGCCGCAATGAGCGGCCTTCCTTGTTTTGCTTACATCGTCGCCATAGCGACGAGCGGAGTGACGTCATCGACGTCAGCCGACGTCCTGACGTCAGCCGCCTCCGATCCAGCCCTTAGCGCTGGCCGGAACTTTTTGTTCCGGCTACGCTGGGCTCAGGCGGCTAGGGGGGCCCTCTTTCGCCGCTGCTCGCGGCGGATCGCCGCAGAGCGGCGGCGATCAGGCAGCACACGCGGCTGGCAAAGTGCCGGCTGCGTGTGCTGCTTTTTATTTGAGCCAAATCGGCCCAGCAGGGCCTGAGCGGCAGGCTCCGGCGGTACTGGACGAGCTGAGCTCGTCCAGACCGCCCAGCAGGTTAATAAATTACTGAGGAGCAGAGATTTCCATTGCATTCATTCTAATGTTAAACGTGTTTATGTCAGGAGCATCAATATGTAATTTAAATAATCCGAATCTCTTGTTTTCTCACCTTATTTCTTTACACAATGCTGGGAGGGGCAGCAGAAAACAACTGTGAATCTTCATTTGTCACAAGCTGGCAGAGAGGACCATTTACAGAAGTGACTCAGGCTCTGCGGTAGACAATGACTTGTCTAGGTGCAAATGCCTGAACTGCAAGCCTATCCCCTTTCATCTCTGACAACAGTTTTCATAAAAAAGTGCCTTAGCATAAATGCTTTTTTTATTACCATACTTGTCCAGCTGCATAGATTACATCAAGTGATTTACTTTTAATGAAAATCTTTGTAATAAGACACCTATAGCTAATGGATCTCCCTCCTGAGCATTTAACTCAATCATTAAAGAGCTAAATCATTATTAATCTTCAGAGTCTTATCTTTGTAAGGGAAATGCAGCAGAAGGTATGATGATCGTAGTGTGTTATCACTGTTACACCTCCCTATAGCATATTTCTGCTGTGTGTTTTGACTGCCTGCATGGAAGCTGCCATCTTGCTAATGATGGCATCACTGTTCATGTAAAGGGGATCTCAGCCACCCACGGATGAGTTTCATTTTGCGTGTGTATGAAGCTTTGAGCTGAGGTACAGTGTTAAGGTCAGGCTAGGGTTGTAAATTAAAGTTAGGATGAATAATGTTGCACCGTTAGGTAGATAAGGGATTATTTCACATGCTAGGCTTAGTGTTTGTGGCAGTCAAAGGGTTACAGCTAGGGACAAAGTTAAGATAAGTGGGGACATTTGGCAGTGAACTAGGGCCTAAGACAAGGGTGGAAAAATTCATACTGAATTCAGAAGCCAGTATGTCCCTTCCAAGAGCCAGCAGGATTTTTTAAAGAGAAAAACTCAAAACTTAGTCCAACCGTGGGTCAAGGTTACTGTTAAAAGGACCCTGAACAGACAAAAAAAACCCGGAATCTGAACTTACCTGAGACTTCCTCCAGCCCCCCATAGCCCACGAGGTGCCTCCTCGTCCTTTCAGTCCCTGCCGGTCTCCCACTAGAGAATGCCAAGAGTGTGCAAAGCAGTAATCAAAGCAAAAGGTGGCTACTTTGAAGAACCTAGAATATGACATATTTTCAGTTGTTTCACACTTTTTGGTTATGTACTATACTTCCACATGTGTTAATTCATAGTTTGGATGCCTTCAGTGTGAATCTACAATGTTCATAGTCATAAAAATAAAGAAAACTCTTTGAATGAGAAGGTGTGTCCAAACTTTTGGTCTGTACTGTATATTGAAGTGGAAGACCTGATTGGAAGACTGTGGATGGTTGCAATCAAAGGACTTCTGTTTAGTCAACTGTAAGGCAGCGCATGGTTCTGGTTTTAAGATTTGCAAATAACATTTAGTTAGCGCTTTTTTTCCTGGCAGACTCAAAGCCCCAGGGCTGCAGCCACAAGGTGCGCTCAGTAGGCAGTAGAAGTGTTAAGGAGTCTAGCTCAAGGACTCTCTACTGAGTAGGTGCTTGCTTACTGAATGGGAAGAGCCAAGATTTAAACCCAGGTTGCCCGTGTCAGAGGCAGAGCCCTAAACCAGTGCACTATCCAGCCGCGCAGATCACGCAGATTACTCAGATCGCTAATTTATGGCTGCTTTTCCACATTCAGCATGATCCCATTTATTTAGAACAGATCATCATAGCCAGTGGGCAGTGGCATAGCAATAGAGGATGCAGAGGTTGCGACTGCACCGGGGGCCCCTGGGCCAGAGGGGCCAACTAGGGGCCCTCCTTTATCAATCTTATTATCTTTTCATTGGTGCTATGCTGGGATTGAACACCTCTATATGCACATGGAATAGTTGCTAACCTTAACTAACTGGTTCCTCACTCTGATTACATCTCTCTGGCACTGCAGCAGTACTTGGTGGGTTTTGAGGCTCCATATCAATAGAGTTCTTGGGGCCCAATGTAAAACTTGCACTGGGACCTCAAGCTCCTTAGTTATGCCACTGCCAGTGGGAGTCATGAGGCGTAACATTTGGGGAAAGCGCCCTTTCTCAAGTGTCCCCATAAAGGGCTTCCTACCGAAGAGCTGCATGTCATGCTGGCTGTGATGACTGTTCAGTGGAGTTTACTCCTTTTTCTTCATCAGCACCTTGCAGGAGCTGGCATACTCTGCTAAAATAACAGCATGCTACTGAATTCTTTCTTACACATCAATTTCCAAAAAGAACAATATAGCTGAAACAAGTCGGCTAGAACAAAGTGGAATATTGTGCGTTCTGACACACATAGCTGTCACCTGTTCTGCTGCTAGAGGAAATTGAAAGAAATAAAAGACTTGAAGCACTTAGACCTTGATGTTTCTGTTTCTTGCACCTAGATGTTTGACAATAGACACACAATTCACACATTCCCCTACTTAAAATCTTTTGTTCTTGGCAATAGTAGAAATGCACACAATATGCATTTTTTTATATAGCGCCAAAATATCTGTTCATATGCCATGTCTGAAACCTTTGATTTTCTTTATACTGTAATGTGAGCACTAGGTGTAAAACATAATGCCTTGCTGTAAAAACCTAACTCCAGAAAAAGACTTAAAACGGAATCTAATAGCTTTGGAATTACGTAGTTCACATGTTATGTTTTCGTGTGAAATGAGGCTTCTGCGGGTAGGAATTCTGTCTTCAAATTTTGATCACAGGATAAGAAGCAGAGGTGCCTGGCTCTTTTACTGACCACATATGCTATTGCTCCATTGTTATTGCCTGATGAAGCGGGATAAAACCTGCGAAACGCGTTGCATATTTAGAGTTCATAAATAAAAAATATTGACTGTCTTTGCTACAGTCGTTGTGTGTCTACTTGGAGGAGGTATGTCCACCACTACCTCCTCTATTTACTATTAATTTGGTTTTTAAGCTCATTTAGCTTCCTTTTATCCTTTTGGCGCCTCTGTTCTCCTGCATCACTAAGTGCTGAGTAAGTGTTAATCACATCCCATGAATCAATCTTAATCAATAATTGTTTGTTTTGAGAAAAAATAATGTTAGTGTGAATGTGGCATAAGCACTGAAGCATTAGATGCAGCCCCTGGGCCACAGATCAGGTACCAGGAGCCCGGACATTGCAGACCACATTCTGGGAAACTCAGCTAATGAACCAAGAAAACTCTTACACACTGGTGGGTTGCCTTTCCAGTGTGTTTCTGGTGGGGATGACTCTGCATGGGCCTTAGACTGTTAACTCTTTGCACACAGTAGCCAGGAAGGTAAGGAGTCAGTCAGGGCCAGTTCTTGTGACAATGTTGCCCCGACACCCCATCTCTCCCTCCCATGTAAGCAGCATTAGGGTCCTATTACAAATTTCCTAGGGCCCTAAGACAGCTGCCACCTTCTCCCCCAGGTTTTCCGCTAACTTTAGCTTTGTTCCCGGGGCCCCTTGCAGGGTTTTTAGCAGCATTTTGATTAGTCTGTCCTCCATTAGTCTGTGCATTCCTGTCTTCTTCATCCTCGCAGGTGTGCCTCTCCTCCGGCGCATGTTCTTACATAACACGTTGTTACGTATGCGAAGATGAGGATGGGAGAGCACAGACTAATGGAGAAGCGTGTCAGCTGGGACACATGAGTTGTAACGCTGCTAAAAACTCTGCAGAGGCCTGCAGTACAAAAATAAAGCTGATGACAGACTTGAGGGTGGGGGGTTAGTTGAGGGGGGAAGCATGGCTCAGGGTCCCTGGGGCAATCCTTAGGCAACATTTATTAAACAATTATCAGACAAAACACACAGCCAAAAAAATAATCAGCAGCTTGGCTCAGCATCTGGCTACCTCACTGTAGTCCCTTTCTGACTGAGGCTAAAGCATTGTACACACACTCCAGTTGGATGTTGCCCAACGGGGATCGGGAGCCAATCACTCAGACGACATTGCAGGGTCTAGGCTGTACAGATATGTAGTTATATTACAAGTTGACGGTGTGTTCTGCTGCAATGCGGGAGGGGGGGGGGGGTAGAGTATCAATGGAGCAGCGCAGATGTTACGTCTTGTGGCAGGTGGGTCGAGCGGGTAGAACAAAGATATCAGCCGTCGCTCTGGGAAATTGATATGCCTGGTGAATTACTGGCCAAATGGTGGTCAGGGCTGCTGTACACGCGCCGGATTATCAGCAGAGGCAGTCATTATTGCTTGCCTCAGCCAACTTGTTCAGGGTCTGTAGTAAGTATTAGAGGCAGAGGATCAGCAGGCCAGCCAGGCAACATGTATTGCTTAAAAGGAAATAAATATGGCAGCCTCCATATCCCTCTCACTTCGACTTCCTATGTACATTGGGTAATGCCCACACTATAGCGCTGGCAAAACACAACACGCACTCTGCAAGTTATAATGTGCACGTTATTTTTCATAGTATGAAGAATTGCTCTGCTACGCACTTTATCGCAGATGTTACTCAGAAACGCACTGTAGAAAATGTGTTTGGATAATGAGGTCCATTTCAATGCATAGATGTGGACATGCCCATACAATTGTAATGGCAGTACATTTACATACAGCAACACATATTAAGCCAAACATATCACTAGACATTCAAAGTACAAACTGGCAATGCAAAGTTTGCAAGGGTGTTCATAAGAGTGCTGTTCCTCTCCTGCTCTAGGAACCAGCTGACCTCATTCTGACATGCTGCTTCCTGATCATAGCAGCACCCATGCTCTCCCTGCACCATTGGAACATCCGAATAGCAGATCCCATTGGCAGGGAATCCACCCTCTCTTCCTTGACTGGCTCTACAACCCAGACCAGCTTTGCCAAAACTCAACATGCAAATAAGAACTAAACCGTTTTTTTTTTCCTGGAGCCTAAATCTAAAAAGTACCTTATTCTAGGTGCCACATAAATGCCATCATTGTATCCACAAATCTGATGGACAACCTCTCTCTTTCTTTTGTCTCTCTCTCTCTCTCTCTCTCTCTCTCTCTCTCTCTCTCTCTCTCTCTCTATATATATATATATATATATATATGATACAAAATGGTAGATAGTGATTATATATCCCTGGACTTTCCACAAGTATCACATCTTTAAATTCAGTTTCTTTCCAATACTCTTCCTCTGTCCTTGTGCGATTTTTCTTTTGTCTGCCTTCCTGCTGCTGAAGCTATAATCTGTAAATAAGTGAATCATGTGGAGAATAACAATGTCCACAAATCAAAGAGTGAGCAGAGATTGTGCAGTGTGGTGGATTGGGAAGGAGATTGCTATGAACATTTTAGTGTGATACGTGTGAACCCTCTGATCTTTCACTCCTCTATCTCAGTTATTGTTTAGTGACTCATAACAACGAACTCTCCTTCACACTTAATACAATTTGAAGATTAAGTTATGTATTTATTTTCTGCGGTGTCTCCCAGTCTCTGTATCTACTTACTTACTTATCCCAAAGAAATTTCTAATGACACAGAAATATTAAAGTGTACCTGAAGTCAATTAAATAAAGATTGGATACTTACCTCTGTAGTAGGAAGCCTCTAGATCAGCCTTTCTCAACTTTATTACCCTGGAGGAACCCTGCAAATAACTTTTGGATCTCAAGGAACCCCTGCAAACAATTTTTTTGTATCGCAAGGTACCCCTGCATTTATTTTGCAGGAGGCATGGTCTTTAACCACTTAAAGAGAGACTGAAGCGAGTTAGATAGCATTTGATTATTGTAAAGCACCTTACATAGTGCTAAATCGCCGCTAACCCTTAAAGCTGCAGTGGCCTTAATTGTAAAAAATAGCCTGGTCACTGGGGTGTTTAAGACTGTGGTCTTTAAAGAGACTCTGAAGCGAGTGAGATAGCATTTGATTAGTGTAAAGCACCTTACATAGTGCTAAACCGCCGCTATGCCGCGGCAAAACGAGGGGTTTATACCCCCCAAATCCCCCGTACAAAATCAACAACTTTCTTGATAGTGGATTTTGCTGCTCGTGGAGGCAGAGCTATGAGCTGCAGCTCTGCCTCTCAGCGCGTCAATCTGCCGGCGGATCTCCGCCTCTCCCCGCCCCTCACTGTGAAGGAAGCTTGAAAGGGGCGGGGAGAGGCGACGATCACCCGGGATTGACGTGCTGAGAGGCAGAGCTACAGTGATTAGCTCTGCCTCAAGCAGGAAGCGCTCCCCGGACCTAGAAGAGGGTATTTGGGGGGTATAAACCCCTCGTTTTGCCACGGGATAGCGGCGGTTTAGCACTATGTAAGGTGCTTTACACTAATTAAATGCTATCTCACTCGCTTCAGAGTCTCTTTAAAGACCACAGTCTTAAACCGCCCAGTGACCAGGCTATTTTTGTACAATTAAGGCCACTGCAGCTTTAAGGGCTAGCTGCAGGGCCGCATGTCTGCGCATGTCCAGTAGCACAAAGCTGCAAACGCTGTAAATGAGTGTCTTCATTCTGGGCATGTTTAGGCAATACTCACGCATATGCAGTATGGATGTGCTCGTACACGGAGGGTAACGGGGCCATAAAGAACAAGAGGGTCCCAGGCAGCAGTGGTGGGCTGAAGAGGGATTTGGACCCGAAACTGTTAAAAGAGGTTGCACAGCATGCCAGTTAATTTAGGCGCCACCATAGCCTATAATGTTATTACTGGCTATAGCGGCACTACGCGGTTAATTTGGGCTCCGGGGGGCTGACATCAGCTCTGCAGCGGCTCCCCCTCCAAACTTCTGCTGCAATTTTCCTTTCTCTAATGCTTGGTACACATTATGAGATTTTCTGGCAAATTTACTGCCAGATCGATTATTTTCAACATGTCTGATCTGATTTCTGATTGATTTTCCATAGAGGTGAATAGAAAATCGAATGGAAAATCAATTGGAAATCAGATCAGACATATTGGAAATAATGGATCTGGCAGTAAATTTGCCAGGAAATCTCATCATGTGTACCAGACATAGGCTTACGCAAATTGCAGTGGCTCACACAGCTTCTGCAGAGCCACTGCACTCTGCAGCGGCTCTCACCAATCAGGTTTTTCTTTGGGTGCCAGGGGGCGATAGTATAATTACTGATATTCTACTGTCTGCATTTCCTCGTACCTATTTTAACGGGTGTGCCTTTTTAATGTATCCCTCTGGACCACCCAAAGGCTTTCCGCTACTTAGGTTAGTATCTGACTTTTATCATTTTTTTCCTCACAGTCTTGCTTTAACATATTTTGCCTTATTACTTATCTTGCCAGCATATATATAAAAAATAAGTATTCTCCCAATAATTGTTATGTACAGGGTCGGACTGGGACACTAAGGGCCCACCAAGGAAGTTTCAGCCTAGGGCCCACCAAGGAAGTTTCAGCCTGCCCCCCCCCCCCCCCGATCCCCTCCTCCTCCTCCTCCCCCTCCCCCCCATTTTGGGCTCACATACACATGCACTCTAGAAATTTTGCATGAGTTTATGGTAGGGAAAAGATCGTGAGCACTTCTGAGGACAGTCTCCAATAGGCTTATTTCCACATGCGGTGCGCGCAGCGCGCCGCAGCAAAAGTAAATGGGTGTCACCACGCACTGGAACATCGGCGTGGTCACGATGAGTCATGAGCAGACTTTAAAAAAAACAAAACACAACATAAGTAGCGGTGTTATTCACAGAGATTAGGTCCAACCAGATACATTTTAGATAAAATATTTAAGTAGTTACATCCCTAATGATAATTCATCAAGTAGTCAAATCGCAGCAGATTTTCCAACAAAATGCAATCAGGTTGGCGGCAGATACCCCCACAACATGCAATCAGGTTGGCGGCAGATACCCCCACAAAATGCAATCAGATTGGCGGCAGATACCCCCCAAAATGCAATCAGGTTGGTGGCAGATACCCCCCCCCCCCCAAAAGTGGGCAGCAGTGACCAGAAAATCGTAATGTGGGCAGCAGACACCTGAAAATCGCAATGTGGGCAGCAGTGACCAGAAAATCGTAATGTGGGCAGCAGACACCTGAAAATCGTAATGTGGGCAGCAGACACCAGAAAATCGTAATGTGGGCAGCAGACACCTGAAAATCACAATGTGGGCAGCAGTCACCAGAAAATCGTAATGTGGGCAGCAGACACCTGAAAATCGTA
The DNA here is from genome assembly GCF_040937935.1 of Hyperolius riggenbachi. Taxonomy (NCBI): domain Eukaryota; kingdom Metazoa; phylum Chordata; class Amphibia; order Anura; family Hyperoliidae; genus Hyperolius; species Hyperolius riggenbachi. The sequence continues at coordinate 223,330,023 of NC_090650.1, forward strand.
ATGTGGGCAGCAGACACCTGAAAATCGTAATGTGGGCAGCAGACACCTGAAAATCGTAATGTGTGCAGCAGACACCTGAAAATCACAATGTGTGCAGCAGACACCTGAAAATCACAATGTGTGCAGCAGACACCAGAAAATCGCAATGTGGGCAGCAGGCACCAGAAAATCCCAATGTGGGCAGCAGACACCTGAAAATCGCAATGTGGGCAGCAGGCACCAGAAAATCGCAATGTGGGCAGCAGGCACCAGAAAATCGCAATGTGGGCAGCAGGCACCAGAAAATCGCAATGTGGGCAGCAGTGACCAGAAAATCGTAATGTGGGCAGCAGACACCTGAAAATCGTAATGTGGGCAGCAGACACCTGAAAATCGTAATGTGGGCAGCAGACACCTGAAAATCGTAATGTGGGCAGCAGACACCTGAAAATCGCAATGTGGGCAGCAGACACCTGAAAATCGTAATGTGGGCAGCAGTGACCAGAAAATCGTAATGTGGGCAGCAGACACCAGAAAATCATAATGTGGGCAGGTTGGTGGCAGATACCCCCCCTCAAAATGCAATCAGGATGGTGGCAGATATCATACCCCCCCCCCCCTCCCAAACGCAATCAGGTTGGCAGCGGGCAAAGATCGGCGGGGTGGGGCGGAAGCCACCCCCCTCCCTCACCTAGGGCCCCCCCCCTCCAGAATTGCAGCCAGCGGCAGCAGCGGGGATGAATCACTTACCAGCATGACGGAGATCCGTAGCTCTGCGTGCCGCTGGCTGGTCTCTGTCTCCTGAACTGACTGTCCAATCACGCTCTCGCAGTACTTCCTGCGAGAGCGTGATTGGACAGTCAGTTCAGGAGACAGAGACCAGCCAGGCAGCCAGCGGCACGCAGAGCTACGGATCTCTCCGTCATGCCGCTAAGTGATTCTTCCCCGGTGCTGCCGCTGGCTGCAATTCTGGAGGGGGGGGGAGCGCGGAAGGGGGGCCCCTAGGTGAGGGAAGGGGGGAGGCTTCCGCCCCTCCCCGCCGATCGGTGCACAATGTCCCCCCTTCCTGCGCTTAGCCCCACTCCTTTTTAGCACTGGGGCCCCCAGGAGGCGGGACGGCCGGGGCCCACCGATGGGACCATCGGTGGTTCGGTGGGCCTGTCCGAGGCTGGTTATGTAAGACACAAACATTACAAACCAGTGACGGATTGTATGACGCGGCTATTTACTGCCACTTCAGGAGCAGCGGCTGTCACAGTGGGGGTGTACAGTAGTGCTGACATGGAAATAGTGTTGTGTTTTTTGCCTGTAACTTCAGTTGTCTGAAGCAACTTATCTTATTCGAATTCTAAATAATAGAATATTCTATATTTTTTTAATACTAAACTACATACACATTTGCAATATTCTCGGAATGATCAATGTACAGACACAGGGATTGGCAGCCTTTTCTGCTCCATAACGCGGGGAGGGGGAGAACAAGGAAGAGGTGCATTGAGGGCCACAATCAAAAAAACAATAGCGGTTGGTAGTGATCTAACATGACAGATTAGTAATCATGTTGCTAATTAACCTGATCTAACACTAGACTCCAAAATAATGATCTTTCTGGCTATGATAATCAAACATGTATATTTAATTTTACCATTTTCACACAAGGTTTGCAAAACTGTGATAGCAGATTGCAAAGATTAAAAATTAGAGATAAAATATTACTACCTTGATAAGTTGATGTCATATAAACTGTGACTTCCTTTAATGCAAACTTCCAAAGCTGGAGGCTGCAGTGTTCTCAGAAAGCTCTGCCTGTGCACAACTCTGTGCGCTCTCTAAAGCCTGGTACACAGTTTCGATTGGCCAATGACTGATCAATTTTTCCACCACCATGTACTTTAAGGGCCAACAGATTTTTAATACTATGAAGAGTTTGCGTATAATACATGAAGCAGTTGACCAATTATTAACCAATCAACATTGCATGTGTGTACCAGGCCTTATCAGAACAACTGTGCATATTCATAATTTGCCATTAGTTATTACAACTGTGCTGCTTCAAGTTACCTATTTTATAAAGGGGTCTCCTAGCCGCAGAAACCACATTTCATGCAAAAAGGTAACATTTGAGCACTCTGCTAACTGACCTATTAAATAGTAAGTTTGGCCTTGTGCCTAACGATAGGCTTCACATAGGAAAGTGGTGTAGAAGCTTAACTGAATGCTGTTTGATCCAGCTTTTACTAAATACAGACGGTTTCCACCAGTGAATGACTGTCAATACATCTATTACATTCCAGCATTGACCAAGGAACTGCTGACTGTGGCCATTTTTTATTCTCCCAGCATAGTATAAATCACACATATGCAGCCAGAAGACATGCCACTAGCACCTTGCTTAAATAACAGTCACAGTTTCTTTAGGACTTATTTATGGCTCACTAATGCTTTAAAGAGAACCAAGCACCACTCTTTTCACTGGTTTCTAAAAGCTACAGGAGCTGCCATGTTCCCTCCTCCCCTTCTAGCTGCCCATTATTCATCCAGGAGAAGGTGTGAAGATAGCATCTGTGACTTCTCTAGTCACTTTAAAGCACATTGTTTTATCTACCCCCCCCCCCCCCCCCCACACACACACACACACACACACACTGATAAAAAGCTTTTGTTTGCCGTCCGGCTAATGTGTGCAATCAAATAATTACATCAGTCCTTATCTGCCTGAAACTTCTGTGGGTCAGGCAGGCCACAGAAGTAGGAGGAAGTAGGATAATAAAAGCCTCTGCTAAATGTAAAAAGAACAGGTAAAATTGCAGCTTTTTTTTATTAATGAACTACTATGTTGCCTTGCATATTAAATGTGCTATTGAGATGCCCTGGGTGCTAAAAATGGTGCTCAGTTCACTTTTAAAGACATGTTTATCACCACAGACTCTTACCAGTATTGCAGGGTCCCTGTAATTCTACAGTTAAATGTTTCTGCTGCCTGCAGGCGGATCTCCTCAGGAAGCACTCATTCTGGTAAGTATCTCCATTTGATCCACAAACTGGTACATAGTTAGTGCCACACTGCAAAATAATGTCAAACAGCCATCTGTTAAAAACTGTTAAACATAAAACACAAATGGATTATTCACATATAACATTTACAGCATTTATAATCAGATTTTTCATCATATCATATTTTGCCATGCCCTATTATTAGCCTATGAGTAATCCATCATAACGTAATTTCTAAAAATGATTAAGCAATCAGCTTCTGCATCCTAAGGGAGACTGCCCCTTTCACCCTCTACGTTTCCAGAGGCTGCTTAGCCAATCATGTGTTCTTTTCAAGAACATTTACCTCAAAAAAGACAGAGCAGAAAATTCAGATGATCCCCAAATGTAAAGCATAAAACCCTAAAAACCCTAAGAAAAGAGCAATACATAAAGTTTATTGGAGAAAAAGGCACTACAGAAGTCATTTAGAAGGAACAGACACACGCGCTATTCCTACATCAGTCATTTCTGCAAAAGATATAAGATGATTATTGCTGTCTTAGTTCACTTGCAGAAAGAAAATAAATACATAAGTAAAAGAAAGGTTGAATACTGGAGTACTCTATGTGATAGACCTTGTATCTGCAACTGTAGTATCTCCCATCACATCAATTCATTGTGATCAATAATTGTTTATCTTGATAAGCAACAATGGCTCCCTTAGCTTTATGATTAGCTTTCAAGTGTGCCTACATTCAATAGATGCACAAGTATACAGAATTACATTCTAAATTATATTATAAGAACACATTGTGCCTCTTGCTACAAGCATGTAAGAAAAAAAATCCAAAGATAAGAGCTGGTTAATGGCTATGTAAGGAATTGTAAATAGGCTGAGGAAAGTAGGGTCTTTGCAGAATTAGGTATAGGACAGAGAGAAGTGAAAGAAGGAATCATACACGTGTCAGATAGGTTGGATTGAATCCTGTTCGTCTTGTACTGAACAAGATTATCATCATCTGTTCAAAATGTTTCTCTGTCCTACATAGATCTGAAAACTCCTTTCAGAAGCATAGCATTTTCGATCCTCAGCATTACGCCTTGGTTCCAAATTATGATGACCAATTGGAGTATAGTAGTTATCTTCCGTGTCCTATCATTGCTTGTCTTTGTAGAGTCTTATTTGTTTGTTATCTCTGTGATGTTTCTTCAGTGTAATAGCCCTTGTCACACTCGTTTTTCTGTATCTTTATTCAACATAATAGCCCTTCTCACACACTGTATTAGGTACACCACATTGATGGAAGAGTGGCAGCATGACCTTGCAATGTTAAATATTGTACAGTGACAATGATGATGGCTTAACATTACTGCACAATTTGCAGCATTATCTGTTGCAAGGTTTGGTCCCCCATCATAATGTACTCCTAAACAGAATTACGTTTCCTATTGGGTAGTTGGTTGAAGGCCGAAATAGGGAGGCTGGAAAGTTTTCATTGAAATACTTAGTTTGCATTATAATGGGTTGTAACTTCTGACTGTTTTGTGTACACCTTGTAGTTGGGGAATGAAGGTAGCTACCAGTAGTAGGTACTGTATATGTGTACATATTTTATTCTCTTTGCATTTCAAGACGTTTTCCCTCTGAATTCGTAAAGTGGTATGAAACTCAAATTCCATCTATGGCCTAAACAGGGTTTTCTAACCCTGTCCTTGAGTACCACCAACAGAGCATATTTTTGTGGAAATCCACAGAGGTAGTCAATCAGCTGTGCTGAGACGCTAATTACCCCACCTGTGAATGGTTGTGGATTTCTGCAAAACATGCATTGTTGGTGGTACTTTAGGACAGGGTTGGGAAATGAAACTAATATGAAGAAAATGTGACTGGGTTTCAAGCTACTGGAAGGGTTAATAATTCAAATGTCCACTTAACTCTTAAGCTAATAGGTAAAATTGCTATTGCCTTTCCAAAATCATCATATCCAGGGAGGAAGCAGGCTACAGTTACAAGACAATTTGATTACCAACCAGCATTGTTATCAGCTAGCTTTAGTGAAGTGTAACAATTCCTTCCAGTGACATTATGCCAGTATTTTACTGTTTTCTATTTGTTTTTTTTCTGTTTTCGAATAGAAATGTAATCGTGTGTTTCCTGCCACATTATTGTTACATTTGTGTGGTGCTGATGGTTCTGATTCTGTATCACTAAGTTGTGTATTTTTGTTGGAATAATACTGGCAGCCGTCTACAGTGTTTATTGCTGTCCTGAGGGTCAGAACATATCAGTGGTATTTGGTAGCCTGGCTGTATATGATTGCTGGTCTGGAGAGTTGGGGAGGGGGGGGCGAGAGTTGGACTTTGTTGCATCTCTCAAGTGGGGTTTCTGTACACAGATGTATGCAGTCTGCCTTGTTTGATGGACAGTGTAGTACACTGTAGAGTTTATGGAGTATTCCATTTTTAATTTGATTGATGGGTGGAATTAAATTGACATTGATTTTTTTTTAGATTATCTTCTCCTTCTATTTATATAATAAAAATATCATCGATTTGGCAGTGATAAATAAGTGGTTTCTGGTATAAGGTGTTGACAAATCTCTCCTTGAAGTCAGCCATGAAAATGTTATTGTACTGCTGTGCCATTTTGCTCTCCATTGCTCTCTCCACATTGTAAATGTCATTATGAAAAGTGATGTTTTGTTCCAGTGAAGATGATAGAAATCTGTGGCATGCCTCAGTCTGATCTTTGAGAGAGGTATTGTCATACGTAGATTCTACAGCCATGGTAACAAGCAGTTTATTTAATAGTAACTGATGAAAACTGTGGTACCCTGCAGGGATCTGGCATTGACTTTGACATCTTCTACTTACTATACTTGATAATCTGGTAGATAACTCATAACTGTTGTTAGGTCTGCCTGAGTTTACTGGCGTTAGTATCTTGGCAGCATGTAGGCTGTTGGCAGTTTGTGAGTCCTATCGTACTGCACTGTTGATTTATGCATGTGGATGGGTAGAATTGTGATGATATCCTTTAGTTGGGTATGACCAGGCTAAAGCCACACACACACGTGCAAGGACTATAACCTGAGAGGTATCTGAACTCGGGAAAGGTTAAGACATGAGACAGGGTTTTTTTCCGCTATCTATGTCTCCTATCAGTGAAATTTACCCTCACTTCATGTTTTTTGTGTATCTATTAAGTCAGTAAGTAATCAAAATGTTCTCAACAAAACACAGAAGGTAACAATTTACACCTTCCTTCCCTTAACCACCACCATCACTATCCCAACCATTAGTAAGAAAGTCAGTAATTTAAGCTTGATGTTAGCAGTCTAATCATCTATTTTATTTCTGTGCATGACATAACTATGCTACAAAAGAACATTGCTTATACAGCAAAATAAGAAAATTGCTAGCTAAAATACTAATGATGGTGATTGGCTGTATGTATTTAGATATTTTCCGTTTTGAATTCCAAGCTTATATGAGCTTATATGAGTACGGTTTATGTGATGCTGCCCCCATTTATACTTATATATTGTGGTCATTGGTGCACTGTGATATTAGCTGGTATGTCTCTGAAGTGGGTACCGGGACAGAAAAGGAAAATAGTTTATGGAAATGGGACACTCCAACGCCTGGAGCTTACATCTGTGGAGGGAGCCACTGCTTAATTCTAACCATCCCTTGGCAGGTGCCTAGTCTTAGCTCTCTTGCCTCTTTTGTGATTCACGTTTACTGCCTGTTGCCTAACTTTTCCATTTCCCTACGTGGTGCCTAACCTTAACCCCTCACTACCAGCTGCCTGGCCTTGCTTAAGTTCGTGCTTAAACCTTAACAGCCTCTTTTCTCGGTGCATGACCGTTTATTTCCTTTCTTGATGCCTGACCTTATCCATTTACTTCCTGTTTCTAGCATTAACCCCTCCGTGCCTGTTGAATAATCTTAGCACTCTTTCTTCTTGACTACCTTTAAACCCTTTTCTGTCTGGTACTAAACATTAATCCCACTCTTTTGACTTTAGCCATATTCTGGTGCATAATGGCAGTATGCCCTGTCTGGTACATAACTTTAACCTGCACGCAGCCTGGTGTCTATGGCTAATCTTGCATTCCCTTTTTTAAATAGTCAAACCCTTATATCCTGAAACTAACCCATTATTCATCTTCCCAAAATGCCTCTCTTATCTTATACAACCCCTTTTATGTTGTCCACCTCTTATTATCGAACGTTTGATAATTCACCTCATGAGTGAAATCTAATTTTGAATTTACTAAGGCGTTATAGATTTATTGAAGGTTTACCGGTAAAACATTCGATAAATCTATAACACCTTAGTGAATTAAAAATTAGATTTTACTCATGAGGTAAATAATCAAACGTTCGATAAAGTGTTTGATAAAGCTTAGTGAATTGAGGCCATTGTGTCCTGCCCCCAATTTAATTACCTGGACTACTCCATTTCAGTGCCCCATGAATACTAGTTTGAAAATATCTATTTAACATTTTCATATATATTTTAGGCATTGTAAAATACATAAAGATTGTTTTGATAATATTTCTCAGTCTACATGGATGGCAAGCAAAAAAAAAAAAAAAGATATATATATATATATACATACATAAAGGGGCATTTCAGATAAAGCAAGGCAGTAAATGGTATTTAGTCATCACTGGCAATAGTAATGTATACACACTTTAATAAAGTCAAGACATAGCGGGTTCGTGCTTGGAAAACAAAGGATGCACATCTCAATTTTCAGTGACCTGTTTTATTATGGGATGTGCCATGTCTTCTACAGCCAGCTTTCAAGACACCACAAAGCGAAGACAGAATGGACTTAAATTATGCTAAGATCACTCTGGTATACAGAATGTAGAAAAGGTTAATTGCAAGGAGAAAAGGAGATTTCAAAAAAAAACTTAAACATCTCATAAACTCCCTTTCCTCATCACACAGCTGATTAGGTCATCTCTGTGACACAGAAGGATAGTCTTACAAAGCTGTCGCTTATTCTACATACTTGACCAAGCTATAACATTTCCCATTTAACCCATATGACCTTACATATCTGGTAACAAGACCGTAACACGACAGGGTGCAGAAAATGAAGCATTGCAATAAGAACATTAGACAAGTATAAAACTATCACATTTGAAACCCTAAATAATGGTAATTTTAATTGGCCACATTGTGTCTGGTTTTAATTATTCAGGACAGGTAATTAGGTGTCTTCTCCTTATATAAGCCATGGAAAGTAAAAAAGTAGTTTCATCTGCAAAATCGACCTTAACACATTTTTATGTGGGCTTCGTTGACAAAAGCATTATCCTGTCCACTGGTACTACTGCAGAAACTATATTTCGTCATACACAGAAACATGGAAGCTGTTTGCATGTATTGGAAAATCTCAGTTAAGAAGGTGAAGATTAAGAGATGCACTGTATAGCATCAAGTAGTACAAATGTAGTCATTTGATAACATCTCATAGATTTTTGCTGCAAAACTATCAGGAACCAAGTAGGTAATGTGGTAGAGAATCAATCACAGATTTGTCAGTAACACAGAACTGAATTATCAAGAATCAATCAAGAAACTTTATTTGGCCAAGCACGACTGGGTTGTGCCCAGAATTGGGTTTGGCATGTACAGGGCTAGTGTGAAATAGGACATACAATACAATAAGAGTACAAAAATGCAGCAGTTTAATCATAAACATTAACACAGAGGTCGAGCTCACGTATGTAAAGTGTGCCGAGTGCAGTCATGTGCTACCGAATGCTACTTGTATGGGGGCGGATGAAGAGAGTTCATAGAGTTCAAAGATTTGACAGCAGAGGGGAAAAAGCTGTTCCTGTGTCTTGTGGTCCTGGTGTAGATGGCCTGGAATCGCTGACCTAAGGGGAGCCGACTGAAGAAGTGGAATCCTTCTTAGCACTTGGAAATCAAATAGTTTTGGAGTCTTTACTTTGCTGCAGTGTTTCAGCGATTATCTCTATAATTGTTCCTAAGTTGTGCTGACCAGTGTCTGACTAGGTCCAGCTTGAAATACATATGAATTGGCTGCTGGGAGACTTGGGCGCAGGATACAGCCAGTATATGGCTTATCCTGCTGCTGCACAAGTTTTCGGCGGCGTTAAATACTACTCCACCTCTAGGCCCACGTGGATAGTGGGGAATAATGTAATTCGGCTGCCAGCTGTTGCTGGAAGCCGAATTACAGTGTTTTAGAAGCAGTTTCAGCTTCATCCTCTGACGGCGCCGACGTTACTGACTGTCGCCGCTTTAGCCGTAATACCTATTACGGAATATGGTGGCGCCAGCTGTGCCCAAATCTCCTGCGCTGTAATTATAGCACTCGCCAGCTTGAAGGTTTACAAAGTAGAGCTCTAGCTCTCAATGATGGCACCACAGCTGAGGTATAATTGGAATAAATTCTATATTCCGTTATTTAAAATATAAAAAAGGCATGTAGAATCTAGAAGTGACATTCCCAGGTTCAGGATATGATCTTAGTTCAGTCCACCTAGTGGTATAGTATGGCCACGGAATAGCATCAGAGTCTAATGTGACATGTACAAAGAATGTCTTCAGATTCAGTTATATTCAGTTATAGTATGTAACAAAATTATACTAGAGCAAGAATAAAGGAGAAAAATACAGAAATCCACAGCAGTCTGTATGGTAATAAATCCACCCAGGTCACCATATGAACTACAAATGTAGATGAATCAATATATTTCTTTATTAATATTCATTTATGACTAGTGAAGAATATAACATCACTTATAAGAATCCAGATGGCTCCCAGTCGTGGCTTCCATCAAGTAAACCATCACAATCGTTTACATCATTAATAATAGACAGTGGCATCCTACTAAAGCAAGATAAAGTACATGTCTGGCAAACTGACTAGATAACATGTAATCCTTGCAGAGTTAAAAATATAAAGTGTCTAGTGTAATCACCAGGACCGGTTCTCTCATGAAGCAAAGTGAAACATTTGCATTAGGTTCAGAGATTACAGGGGCAGCATGTTTGTACCGTGTTTACACTAACAGCATGCAGTCAGAGTGGGAGGAGAAGTGAGAGGAGAGCGATGTGAAGAGGTCATTATTGGGGAAAAGCAGCTTGTTATGCTGTGTGAGGAGTCTGAGTGAGGAGGGGGGAGGCAGGAGAGCAGCAGTGTTTCATTTGACTTGCACAACAGAAGGAAGGAGGTGGCACTGCTGTCCTGACTGAGGAGGAATGGAGAGGCTAAGGGTGAGCAGTTTGTTTGTCACAGTCTCACAGCCAGCTAGCGTGCTATTGTGTTGAGCTGCAGAATGTCAATGGAGAACATTAACTGAAGCAAAGTAAATTGTAGGGTGCCATTCGATCATTCCAAATTGGGGGGGGGGGGGGGGGTGCATCCTCACAAGTTCGCCTCAGGCAGCAAAAAGTCTAGAACCGGCCCTGGTAATCACAAATTAAAAAAAGCATGAAGTATGAAAGCATGACACTGGTACATGTAGAGAAGTCTATTATAATCAATGACGTACGCAGTGCAAAGTAACAGGTATTACAATGAGGAAAAACAATTATCTGTACTTCAGGAAGCCGGTGGAAAACACAAAAGTATATCAGACTTTAGGCGAAAGTACAATGAGAGCATGGTGGTTCTGTGTTTTGTGCTATGTGCTTGTCATTAGGGTCAGATTTAGCATGATGGGGCAAGACGTTTTTATGCCTGAAATTTCACTGGATTAATAAAATTAAAAATGATATTTTTCACTGATATTGTGCAGATCCACCTTCAGACCCTGTTCGCATTGGGCTTTTTTTGTCGCATATTTTTTTCGATTCCCGGCGCTTGGGTGGGCGTTCCATTCTTGGGAAAAGTGTTTTCCTCAGCACTTTTCCCAAGCGCTTTTTTAATTCTCTCCCTGACGCAAGTCAGGAAGTGAACTTTTTGGCAATGTATTTATTCTTAAAAACGCAAACGCAATCACTGCACAAAGCGAATTTGTAAGCATTTTGCGTATTTCCTATACCTCCCATTGAGGCGGAATCGCCTCAAAAATGGTACATGCAACGCTTCTCTGAGAGGATCGGAAACTAACCGCTCAGATGTGAACTCTCTCATAGAGAATCATTGCATAAGCGCTTTCAGGGCGATTTTGAAAAATCGCCAGAGCTTAAAAACATCACAAAGCGCCTCAAGTGTGAACGAGCCCTCACTTTTTGGTCAGATTTAGACCATGCCATCCAAATAGCACTGTATGCCAGATATGTTACTAAGGAAGAAAGCCATCAAAGCAACAGTGAGCTGAATCTGATCTATAAGGTACACGCTTGAAGCAGTATTGACTCTCATGTGTAATAAATGTAGTGAGATCTGTGCTTACCTTATATATCAAAGTTAATGATAGACATTGTGAAGATACGGAGTAGAAAATCATTGTGTTCCTCACGTTCTGCACACACTTCCTCACTATGTAGCAAAGGGTAGCAATCAATAACAACAGCCTTATTTGATTCATGGAGTTCAACACACAGGCTAATGCCTCCCACTTCCATAATAGACATCAGAATAAGGGGAACTGATTTAGAAGTCATTTTTTCTTGTCAATACCATTTTGGTCAACTTGTTTTTTAAGTTCCTCAGGCACAGTTTTTCTTACAAATTACGACAAGCATCTCAATTTCTAGCATGCCGGCTTCCCACCTGATTATATTTTAGGTTTGTGTACAATGTTCTTTGTATGATGCCGTGAGGAAACGCTGCTTGATGAAGCCATTTTTTAACGCTGGTTGCACTGGTGGAACTGAAGCTGTTGTGATAAGTGCAATAACTGCAGATTTAATGCAGCTAAGAGATCCCAGCCACGTATCAGGGCTGTGGAGTCGGAGTCGTGGAGTCGGAGCAATTTTGGGTGCCTGGAGTCGGAGTCGGGAAAAAATGCACCGACTCCGACTCCTAATGAATTTGTAACTGTAATTAAAATAGAAAATATGATAAAATGTTCTATTTCTCAGATAATTATCATTAAAAATAATGTATATACAGTATACAGTATATATACAGTAATAGCTGTGCTCAGTCCACAAAAATAAAATAAACCAATCAAAATTAGTTACTTGTGCTGCTTCAATAAAGCAGTCCCCGTATTTTTAAAGTCAGATATACATATCTGAGTGTGACTGTACAGTATATATGATGTGTACACAGGAATCTCTTATATATACTAAATAACGTCTATACTGTAAGAATAAAGCCTGATGTGTAGTCGTGTCACTAATAGAGATGGTCAATGAGATGGAAATAATTCTACATTGATGCTGGTATATGCAAATGTATGCACTCTCTTTGCTCATGAAATCAAATAATTTGATATGTTGTTAAAATTTGGTTTAGTGACTACAAATTAAAGGGTACCTGAGACGGATGAAAAGAAAAGTGTTATACATACCTGGGGCTTCTTCCAACCCCCTGCAGGCTAATCAGTCCCTCGCTGTCCTCCTTCACTACCTGGAACTTCTGCTATGAGTCCCGGTAATTCAGCCAGTCAGTGCAGTCCGGCTACGTGCCGCTTCCACAGCCAGGAGCATTCTGCACCTGCGCAATAGTGCTGCGCAGGTGTAGTACGCTCCCGGCGGCGGAGTGTGTGCATGCGCACTACGCCAGACTGGCTCAAGTACCTGGACTCATAGCAGAAGATCCAGGTGGCGGAGGACAGCGAGGGACTGATTAGTCTGAAGGGGGCTGGAGGAAGCCCCAGGTATGTATAAAACTTTAATTTCATCTGTCTCAGGTTTACTTTGTTACACAGTACTATACTCTACATATGCACTCCCCACAGAGCTGCAGGGAATCCACTGAGAATGTTGTGCACATTGAACAGAGAGGTGTTGTCTGTCACCTATAAACCTTGTTCAGATTGTGCATGAAGAATGTGTAATAGAGTAGGAATCTCATTCCCCTGCAGAGTACCTGCACATCATTCTTACATTTGTGACTCCCTTTCAACTGGCAGAGTCCCAGTGGATTGGCGTACAGCCTACGTTTTCCCATTATTTAAGAAGGGCAAAAAATCAGATCCAGGAAATTATAGACCTGTAAGCTTAACATCAGTTGTATGGAAACTATTTGAGGGGTTACTAAGAGATACTATACATGACTTCATAGTAGAAAATAATCTTATTTCTCAGCATCAACATGGGTTTACTAAAGACAGGTCCTGTTTGACTAACATGCTGAGCTTTTATGAGGTAGTGAATGCTAATATGGATATTGGGAATGCTGTAGATGTGATATACTTGGACTTTGTTAAGGCCTTCGACACTGTTCCCCACAAAAGTCTGGTGCAAAAGTTGGGGATGCAAGGACTGGGGAAGAGTCTGTGTGCTTGGATAGGGAACTGGCTAATGGACAGAAAACAAAGAGTTGTGGTCAATGGATGATACTCAAAATGGGAGACTGTTAGCAGTGGGGTACCACAGGGGTCTGTACTGGGTCCAGTGCTCTTCAATTTATTTATTAATTACCTAGTGGATGCAGTAGTGAGCAATGTTGCCATTTTTGCAGATGATACAAAATTGTGCAGAATCATCAACTCTCAGGAAGATAGTGTCATATTGCAACAGGATCTGGATAGGATGGCTATATGGGCACATAAATGGCAGATGAAATTCAATGTTGAAAAATGTAAAGTCATGCATTTTGGTCGTACCAATGGTCTAGCACCATACAAAATAAATGGGAGACAGTTGGGGACATCAAACTTGGAGAAGGACTTAGGAGTACTCATCGACAACAAGTTAAATAATCGTACTCCATGCCAAGCCGCTGCAGCTAAAGCTAACAAAATTTTGGGATGCATTAAAAGGGAAATAAAAACTCGAGATGCGACCATAATATTGCCCCTGTTTAACTCTCTAGTAAGGCCACATCTGGAATATGGAATTCAGTTCTGGGCACCACATTACAAAAAAGATATTGCAGTTTTAGAGCAGGTGCAGAGACGAGCAACAAAATTGATATGTGGGATGGAAGGTCTCACTTACCAAGAAAGGTTAGATAAACTGGGTTTATTTAGTCTAGAGAAAAGACGCCTTAGAGGAGATCTAATTAACTTGTATAAATACATCAGAGGGCAATATAAGAGCTTGGCGGATGAGCTTTTTGTCCCTACGCCTTCTCAAAGGACTAGAGGACATGATCTGCGCATGGAGGAAAAACGTTTTAGCCATTTATTTAGGAAAGGGTTCTTTACAGTAAGAGTGATTAAGATGTGGAATGCATTGCCACAGGAAGTCGTTATGGCAAACTCTATACCTGCATTTAAAGGGGGCTTAGATGCTTTCCTTGAGTTGAATGACATCCATGGCTACATTTACTAGGTAAGGCAGAATGATGTTGATCCAGGGATTTTATCTGATTGCCATCTGGAGTCGGGAAGGAATTTTTCCCTTTTGGGGCTAATTGGACCATGCCTTGTAAGGGTTTTTCGCCTTCCTCTGGATAAACAGGGATATGTGAGGGAGCAGGCTGGAGTTGTACTTTGTACTGGTTGAACTCGATGGACGTATGTCTTTTTTCAACCAAAAATAACTATGTAACTATGTACCCACAGTTACATTGCCTAGGGCCTGATAGATGTTCTTTGTTCCGGTTTGTACCTTTTACAAGTACTCTTACCAAAGACTAGTTTTAGTCTAAAGGGAATAAATATGGCAGTCTCCATATCCTTCTCACTTCAGTTGTCTTGTAAAATTCCTAAGCGTTGGCAGTTAAGAGATGAATTTCACGTTACATACTGTTAATCAACAAAATTGTAATATGCAAATTAGAGGAGTCGGAGTCGAGGAGTCGGTGGAATCCTAAACTGAGGAGTCAGAGGATTTTTGGACCGACTCCACAGCCCTGCCACGTATAGCTCCACCCTTGTTCACAATGGAAACTTCAGCTGGCACACGGCTTAGTTGACGATTTACTGTCTCAAGTAGGCAACTAGGGACAGGAATTGAGTCTTTTAAATAGCTAACTAGTTTCAGAGTTGGTTGGATGGCTTATTTGCAAATAAGCTGCAAATTTGCTGGTAGAGGCCCTGCATTGGGGTAACATAGTATACCTTATAAACAGAAGTATTATCAACGTTACAGTGAACAAAGATTTGTCTGGAATTAAAGTACAATTTTTGGTTGCTCTTTAGGCCACCTCAAGACCAGTAACTTCACGGATCTCAAACAGACCAAACACAACAGATTTACGCAAAATGTTCTGTTTTTTTTACAGCGTATCTTTTGCAAGATGGGCAGCATAGGTTGCAATATGCTGTGTCAAACCACAGTGTAAACATAACTTTGTTCCTCAGGCTATAAACAATAATTTGTTATAGCTCTCTATTCACCCTGATAAAGAGTCCATAGCCTCTATGCTGTCTGCAGTCCCCTAAATGAGTATTTTGCTTTCATACAGATTCCATTGGAGGCCTGTGATTGTCATAGTAAAGGTAATTTTCTACTAGTAGTTAGCACCTCCTGATTAGCACCAAGTATGTCATTATTAAATAATTAAATCCAAGCAGTGAAAGTAAGTTTAGGCTCACCAAGATATGGAAGAAAAGGTGGAGGCTGCAGAGATAAATGGTTTATCAAAGTGGTCTGAAAGCCAGCATTTCTACTTTGGTCTAAAAGATTCCTCACAGCTTGAAAGATACTATCCCAGATTTTTTTTTTAGCAGAACATCACTGAAATGGTTAAACAAAAGCACTTTGTCCTGGTATTCGGCTTCATTCCACATCCAAATTGTAGATAACAGTACCTTTGTTTACATTCCAATGTTGTTACAATGTGTGTAAACACAATCTAACAAGTGAAAAGGACTTTCTGTGCTTCAGACACACACACACAGGTCAGAAAAGCTCATTAGATGTTAATATATAATAAAAAGCAGTTTGAATAAAATGCAATGCCAGCGTTCAGGGTACGAAAAACTACACTTTGGAAACTTGTAATTTGTAAACAGACAATATTACTTATGCACAAAAGCAAATATGATAACTGTATGAGTAATAACAAGTAGGAAAACACATTTTTATTGCATGTTATGTCTGAGTTTCAAATCACTTTAGCAGGTTCAAGCTACTACCACAGTACTGTACATACTTAGAAGATAAACCTACAGAATCTAGAGGGAATTCTGAAATAAGGTATAGATAATGCAGTAGTAACACCTGCAAGCCGGAGGCATGAACAGCACAGTTGGGGGTTTAATTCCTACCATGGACACAATTTACAGGTATGCTCTCATTGTTTTTATGAGCTCCCTCACAGACCTTGAATTTCTTTCCACAATCCAAAAGTATTTTTCCATTCAACTTTCTGCTTCTACTGTGTGTGTGTTTGCAGCGGGAACAAGCACTGTGACAACTGACAAGTGAATATGTCCATTTTCATTGCGCCATGCACCATTTGCAAATACAATGGCATGATAAGAAATATTATTAAGAAAGCTTTCATATTCGTAAAAAATGTGTATCTTGCAATAATATATTTACTGAAAATGCAAATTTCAATGCGAGAATGAATTTGTCAAAAAGTCAAGCTCATCCCTATACACAGTATGAGTAAACACTTCTTTTGGTGCAGATAGTGTGAGTGTTTTATTGCCCTGTGTAAAGTACTGTGGAAAGTTGTTGGAGCTACATCAATAAGTGAAGAAAACACATAAACAGACATAGACAAAACGGCTTATGTTAGCTATACGCTGCTCCATTTCTTCACTGGTAGAAAGGCAAATATATATTGTCTGCATTCTTTTCCTTTTTTTATGGATCAGTGTGTGAAGCTAATCAATGCAAGTTTAAAGCGTAACCACAGGCACTGGGTTCAGATAAGCTTTGTGCAGGAGGTGTAACAGCATTTCATAAATATGTGGTTTTTGAAAGGCCGCCAGGGTGTTCACAGAATGATTGAAAAAAGTACCTGGTAATTTGTTCCTTGCGCCTGTATTTGCTATGTGGGAAAGCTTCTTTCTGAACTGAGCAGTTTCAGCAATGAGCTGGGCTGTTACTTGTGTATTAAATTAGCTCTGGTTTGTCTATCATGCCCATTTTATACAATTGAATCTTTCCAGTTATGAAGTAGTAACAACGTATTTAACTCCAGAAGAAACGTACTTCTTATTTGTATATGTTAACATGTATTTTAAATTTTAAGATTTTTTTTTAAGACTTTAAAGAGGAATTCCAGTAAAAATTATGTAATAAAAAGGTTCTTCATTTTATATGTATAATATACAATAATTATGTATATTTAGTCAGTGTTTTCCCATTGTAAAAGCTAACCTCTCCCTGATTTACATTCCAACATTTACCGTAAGGTGACATTTTTACTGCTGGCAGGTAATGTCAGTGGAAGGAGATGCTGCTCGCTTTGTTGGCAGTTGGACCCAGCTGTAAATAGCTGTTATTTCCCACAATGCAATGAGGTTCACAGACAGGAAACTGTCAGGATCATGTTCCTGACATCACACTGTGGGAGGGGTTTCACCACAATATCAGCCATACAGAGCCCTGTAAAGATCTGTTTGTGAATAAGAAAAGATTTCTCATGGGAAAGGGGGTATCAGCTACTGATTGGGATGAAGTTCAATTCTTGGTCACGGTTTCTCTTTAAAGAGAATCTGTACTTTAAAATTCTTACAAAAAAAAACATACTATTCTATTCATTATGTTCTGGGCCCCTCTGTGCTGTTTCTGCCACTTCCTGCTGCAATCCTGGCTTGTAATTGCCGTTTTTAACCAGTGTTTACAAACAAAAGACAGAGCAAGTGATACGCTGAGAGTAAGCTCAGTGTGTGAGTTATACAGAGTGTGCAGGGGGCCTGGAGAGGGTGTGTATAGCTTCTGCCAATGACAAGCAGTGCAGCACATTCCACACATTCCAGCCTCAGCCGACAGAGCCGACAGAGGAGAGAAGATTAGATTATATAACAGAGATAACACAGCCACTGTGCAAATAGGAAAGGCTGCAGTTAGACAGAGCATATTAGAACAGGTATAGGAACTTATAGGATAGCAGAAATAAGGATGAAAATTTTGTTACAGAGTCTCTTTAAAAGACAACCAAGGTGACATGATGAGATATACATGTGTATGTATAGTGCCAAGCACACAAATAACTGGGCTGTGCTCCTTCTTTCTTTCTCTGCCTGAAAGAGATCAAAATCAGGTATGCAAGTGACAGTTTCTGCCTGTGTCGGGACCGGGTCTGACTGGGTCAGACCATAGCATAATCCTCACTGATAAGTAATTACAGCCATAAAATACATTTCTGTCCATAAATGGCTTCCTGGAGCAGGGAAAAGATAAAAAGGGTCAATAGTTCAGAGCTCTGAGCTCTGGCATACTTCAAGGGGAACTGAAGTAAGAGGTATACGGAGGCTGCCATATTTATTTCCTTTTAATCAATACCAGTTGCCTGGCAGTCCTGCTGATCCTCTGCCTCTAATACTATTAGCCATAGCCCCTGAACAAGCATGCAGCAGTTCAGGTGTTTCAAACTTTAAAGACAGATCTGACAAGACTAGCTGCATGCTTGTTTCTGGTGTTATTCAGATACTACTGCAGAGAAATCGACCAACAGGGCTGCCAGGCAACTGGTATTGATTAAAAGGAAATAAATATAGCAGCCTCCCTATACCTCTTACTTCAGTTCCCCTTTAAATGAAGGTGTCATTGTGCAAAGACAATGAAATAGTAAAAACTTAAAAACTAGAGTTAAATATAAAATGAAACAGTGGAATATCTAAAAAAAAGTCATTTTTAGGAGAAGCAGGCTAGATACACCTGTTTTTCTCATCAGTTTATTTTCACCTCGGATGTCCTTTAAAGGAACACTATCAAACAATGCATTTGTATGTAAAAACAATGTAAATAAAGGACTCAGCATATATTTCTGTGTCTGGTGATTTTTCTTTCTTAATATACATGAAAGACAATGTGCCCTGAGGACACTGCTGGCGACAGAGCAGTCCATGTTTGTAGGTGATGCCAGGAGTAAAACACCAGTGCAGTCTATTCTCAGGCTCCCCCACCCGAGCGAGTTGTAACTCACGTGGCCCCGCAGTAATGAGCCATCCGTTCTGCTCCTATTATGCCCGGCCCCGGCCAATAGTATGTAAGAGGTCGCAATTCCATATGCGCATTGTGCACAATGTACCGCCCCATCAGTGGATGTTTGCAATTGAGGCAAAGGAGGGCGGAAGTGTTCCGTTCTCCTTCTGACAGAGCACTGTAAATACACTGAAATGTATTACAGAGCTCTGTCAGAACGGAAATACTACAGAACTTGCTTATAGAACCTGATATATGGTAAGGTGGGCATGCAGGGAGCATGGCTACAGTCACAGAAGTAAAATAAATCATTTTTACATGGTAAAAAAAAACAGAGACTGTCCACCTTCTGTATTAAAGTCAGACAGTCACTGCTACAAGTTTGCAATCTTCTCAGAGAAATTTGATCTTTGTCTTCAGTAGGATGATGCAAACCAAAAAAGCAGCAGCCCCACCTACTAACTCCCTCCATGGTCAAAATTTTTAAAACAGGGTTTTTAGCTGCATTCACCTCATTTCTCACAAAAAGGTAACATATAAGAATTCTGATTACCTTGTTATAAGATGACCATTCTAGATGAGTGCCTGAAGATGAACTTTAATCAGCATATTAATAGCACTGGACATGCTGTGCTAATCAGTTCACCACTATAATGCTAATTTGAAGTGCCCATTTGGTTATTAGGAAATTACTAGACTGTTATTATAGCATATTGAACATTTGCTCTATAATTACACCATCCGTAGCATCATTTAACCAGCAGCTATGGTTATCATTGTTCCATATAGAACAGAATGTTTGCCATTGTTTTTGGGCTATTGTAACATTTATATACGGGATTTATATTTACATCATTTTAATGATAAATGTGTAAATATTGGTGATGGGGCCGTGTAGCAAAAAACCCTCTGACTATTTCCTCTCATTAGGGAAACATTTCAGACAGGACGGTTCATAGTATGGGTGATATGGTGGAGTAGTGGATAGCACTCTCACCTTGCAGAGGTGGGTCCTGGTTAGAATTCCACCCAGGGAACTATCATGCTGTTTGTATGTTTTCCCCATGTCTGTGTGGGTTTCCTCCTGGCACTCAAGTTTCCTCCCACATCAAAATTCATACAGATAAGTTAATAGGCTTCATTCTAAAAATTGGCCCAACTATAGGGGGTCCCAAACTACGTACCCTCCCCCAATTCAGGTGTCCATCTTCTAAATCAGTTGACTTGTAGTCACACTTGTTAAAGGTGGGGGTTCATGATGGCCATACCTGGTAAATGGGTCTCCAGGATGTAGGGTCACCAAGGGTTGACAGGGAAAGGTGTGTGGTTGTTGAGTGGTAGCCCTTCAAAGTTTTTCTAGGGGGGGGGCCTTATGATTTGTATTTCTGAAACATAATATGTGTGTGTGTTTTTTTAATTCTTTCTGCAAGGCATTACATGGTCTGCTATGTTTGGATTGTTGCCCAGTTACCTCAGTTTCACAATTTCAGAATAGAAATAAATTTGGTAATTACCTCAAACTGGCAAACACACTTCACTGTGCCTCCATCTTCTCTGCACAAACCTCCATATTTACACGTTGATTCATCGCACACTCGTCGCACCTCGGACTCTCTCATGTTTAACTCTGTAAAAGAAAAAGACCGGTCCATCATGAGCACCCAACAATTGAAAGCAAACCTCACATCATAATAAAATCACAACCTGTCTATATACCCTCAGTAAAAAACCCTCTTCCCTCAGCTACGTACAAAGTCACAACTGCTCAGTGGGTGGCTAGCAACTGGAATAATTACCAAAACAAAAACAGAACTAAGCAAGTTATTCAAATGAAAACCTGAGAGCCGGGACAAGACCACCATCACTCAGTTGAAAGTAGTATCCTGCCATTCCTGACAAATATGGCATATGGCATTCCAGCATAATAGTCACATCATTATTAAAACACTGGTAACTCAGTTTAAACTGCAGACTCATACTGTTTTCCGAGCATAAAGCACTCACCAGAAAAGTAATACGATGACCTTTCCTAGGGGTCACAGACCTATACACACGCTAGCCTCATAGCTGACTATTTATAAAAACTCAGGCATGTTACATTCAAAAGTCATGCAAGGCTCATGTCAAAGGTTTGTGTCTCCTGTCAGGACACATCCCTTTTCAACACAAAGGATTGTGCACATCAAATATGATTCACTGCACTGAAACATTTAGGAAAGTGTACCAAAATGACAGCACATAAAAAGCTGAGGCATTGTTCACGCTACTATTATCAATGCAGTTATTCACTGATTACTATGTGCTCCAACAGGCATGCTACAGAGATGTTGGAAGTATGAAGATGTAGAGATTCATTAATATTTTTTATTGGCTGTGTAGATTACAATAGAACGCTTTCCAGATAGTTTAGGTCTCTTCTTTAACACTGTAAAATACTTGAGTTGTCTTAAAGGGATACTGTAGGGGGGTCGGGGGAAAATGAGTTGAACTTACCCGAGGCTTCTAATGGTCCCCCGCAGACATCCTGTGTTGGCGCAGCCACTCACCGATGCTCCGGCCCCGCCTCCAGTTCACTTCTGGAATTTCTGACTTTAAAGTCAGAAAACCACTGCGCCTGCGTTGCCGTGTCCTTGCTCCCGCCGATGTCACCAGGAGTGTACTGCGCAGACACAGACCATACTGGGCCTGCGCAGTATGCTCCTGATGACATCAGCGGGATCGAGGACACGGCAACGCAGGCGCAGTGGTTTTCTGACTTTAAAGTCAGAAATTCCAGAAGTGAACTGGAGGCGGGGCCGGAGCATCAGTGAGTGGCTGCGCCAACACAGGATGTCTGCGGGGGACCATTAGAAGCCCCGGGTAAGTTCAACTCATTTTCCCCCGACCCCCCTACAGTATCCCTTTAAGGCTGCTACTGTAATCTACTCAGCAGCCAATAAAAGGTACCATTCAGGTCTTCATTTTTTCTGTCTCCACAAATGTGGTCAATTCATTGAAAGTGCAATGTACACTACAGCTCAGCTCAGACACGTGTCTGATTTACTTAGGATTTCACAGGACTTCCAACTAAGGCATGCCATACACAAGCAGATAAGGTTATCTGGAGTTAATATAGCTTCATCAAACTTGGAGCTCATGCTACTAAATAAAGAAGCGGAAAAGCAGATTATGAGGTATAACTTCTTGCTACAACATACCGTACACTGAAAGATAAGACTGAATCCATATGTACTAAGTGGAGGACTGAGGGGCCATACCTGACACATGATGACTGGGAGGATCTCACAAAAATGTATTACAAAATGGTTGTTGCGTCTAGAGACAACATTACACAGATTGAGTGGTTATATATTTGTCCCCGATAAAATTAGCTAAGATTAGTCTTCTACAAACTACATGACCATAAGTGTTTTAATTGTGGGGTTGTTGGTTCTGATTTTATGCATAGTGTATGGTTTTGTCCTCTCGTACAAGCATATTGGAAATCTGTGGTTCATTTTCTGCAGTCCAACCTCCACCTCCCTGTCTCGTTATCAATATATCAATGTATGCTGGGGATTTAATCTACATTGGCTTCATCAAGCATTACCGCATTCAGTAATGCTAAAAACAGCTGACTTTACCGAGCACTTAGGAAAATGTCAATTCATCAAGGCTGTTACCGCATGGAAAGCTGAAATTACAGAGCAGTGAGGTAAATTACCGACTTGTGCAGTAAATACATCAACACATGTCAGTAAATGTCAATTCATAGAGGTTAAAGCATTCGGTAAAACATTGTAACATGTTAGATCATTACCGGCAGCTCTCTTCTGTCAGAAACCAGCTTCAAATGCCTCCCGTGTGGATATCCCCATGATTGACAGGAGCAGGGAGCCAATAGAAACAGCCCCTGTCTCCTGCAAGTCCTGTTGATAGGATTGATAGGACCCGCAGGCTTCTCAGGAGGGACAAACTTTTCTACCACCCAGGCAGCCAGCAGAGATAAAGGAACAGGAGAGGCTTCCTCTGGAGCCCTTACGCGGTTTAACCTCTTGGGTTCCTGTTTAAAGATGCGTAGGAGCTAGCGGGGAAATCACCTAAACATGGCATGTGTAATGTCTCCTAGAAGTTCATCTAAGCTGTAGCAATTAAATAAAATATTAAGAAAGCCTATTAGACTGATTCAGAGCTAGAAAAGCAGTATAACAAACATTATAACAAACATGTACATTTAAAGGGATGTCAGGATGCCTCTTACTATTGTAATGCTGTTTCTGTATGGAGATTGGAGAACAGCATGTAACAAAAGAGACTCTTCTGCTGTTGCCACACAAGTTTTTGTGAATAGGCTTCTGTAAATTACCAAACTTCTACCGCACCTGTGAAAATATTGAATTAGCAAAAAAAAAGTCTAAAATACTGAATGCGGTACTTTCCAATTTTTTTTTTTAGAACAGCCTTTGATGAATTGAAGCCTACGTCTTGTAATAAGTATAAAACAAAACTAGTCAGACTTCTATTTTTCAACACCTGCAAGGTATTATTGTTAAAGTGGAAGTTACAATTCATTCCCACTCTAAGTGAATAGAAAACTCTGATTAATCCTATCTTCCCATGTATAAATTAACTTATCAAGTGAGGGTTCACCCAAAAGCTTTTTGATAAAACATGGGGCGTATGGGTTGATGCTTCTTTGACTGTTACCCCTAACTTGGATATCAATGTGACTGTTGTAGATACTCATTTGTGAGATAGCAGAATTCTTCCTCATGGCAGATATAAGAATGATCGTTAGCTATGACTGTTGAAACTGGAGTGTTATAATGATGATGTGTATATTCACTGTTCAGACTATATGTATTTGCCTTGTATAGCTGATAATATGGTAATTACTATATGTGCAGTTGAGTTTACCTGTTAATGTTTTTATAAGTTTTTTTTTTAGTCTAGTAGTTCATCTGAGCCACAAACTAATACAAAATTATCTGTTAAAGAAAAAAAAAGGATTTCACAGGATGCACCTTGGTAAATAAGATTACAGAAAGGCCGTACTGGTTGTATGATTGTAGGTTCATGCACACACATCTGAATTGAGGAATATTATATGAAATCCAGGATTTGTACAACTTGCATTCATTAAAGCAGGGATCACACTTGTACAATTCGGCAGGGTTTTGCCACAATGCAAAATGTAATGATTTTCCATGGGGCAGCTGCGATTCTGCATAGCTTTAAAAAAAAGATACAACTGCACTACTTTTCCACAGACAGCATGCGATTGCTCATTGAAGTCCCTGCCTACTGTAAAAAAACGTGTGCACTAAAACGCAGAGAAACGCTTGTGGGTATGATCCCTCCCTTACAAAAAATGTTCTTGTGGCATGTACATGCCCCTGGCTGTTCTTGTACAACCAATAATCCACTTCTCTTGTAGCAAGTGTCACTATGCCCTTGCTGTTACCCGGGCAAGGCTTGAAATCTTTTACCATTCAATAGCAGGTCATTTTCTTAAATAAATTTAGGCCAGGTTTGGAGAAATTCTCTAAAGAAAAACCCTAGTCCAATTAAGCGAGTAGTACACTGGTTAGGGGGCTCACCCTTAAACTGGGTGACCAGGGTTCAAATCCTAGTTGGAGGCAATTGGACCATTTTCAAGCAACATACATTTGCAAACAGCCTTTGCATAATCCTACATCAACTTGGAGTTATTGGCATCTCATTAACTGTCCCTGTGCATACTGTAATCAGTAAGAAGTCCTGAGTGGCTACTCTCTCAAGGGCTTTGATTCTGACAGGGAAAAAAATGCTATATAAATCTTAGCATATCAGTTATATACATGATATTACCATAACACTGTAAATGTCGCCAGAAAACAATCTATGATCAGCTGATGTTGTGGTTATGCTGTGATTCTCAGCCTGGCATTGCTTGTGAATGCCATGACTCTGACATGAGCATTGCTGATAATCTTTGCCTATTTATTTACCCCATTGCCTCTTTGGCAGTGCAAGTGGTTGGCACACTGTGTTAGGGTCAGAAGTGCCTTACGTGCTGTAAAATGATTTGATAGCAGAGGGACAACAACTCTCACATGTCAAAGGTACTGTGCCAAATAAAAGTCTTTGTAGTAGGGAGATAATATCAGCTCAGACAATGCATAGTGTCACAGTCTAGCTAGAAAAAAAAATCACAAAATCCTGCACTAAATATATATATATATATATATATTGTAAACATGCTTTCCTTCTTTGAAAATATCTACTATATCCACTGGAGGTGAATGAGTTTTTTATAGCTTTACGAGAGAGAATAGTTCCCATGGCAGCAGATCAATACTTTTCCTCCTAAACTCAAGGGGTGTCCTCATGTATTTAACCCTAAAGCAAACAACTTTTCCATGAATTTTCTCTATATGGATGTTTTCTCCATAAATGATGGTGATCGCATTCCCTACATGGGTATATAGAGGTTATTCCACTAGCTTTTCCACACAACATCTTCCCCCTTGTTAATTAAAACCTAAATTACAGTGCTCAGAAGCTTTGCAAAATAATTTTGAATGTGAGCTCATTGCCCATACAGTTCTATGGGGCTGTTCTCAGTACTGATTGCGTTATTGTAACTCGCTGCATGCCAGCTTTGCTTTAAAGTCTATGTTCCTTTCTCCATTGCAGTTCACACACTTTTTAACGTGTGCATTATGTAACTGATAACTTTGAATCCGTCGTTAGAGTTCTTCTCTTCACCCTTTCGGTTGTATTCACACTGTAGGTGCTGCATAAGGCACGCATTATAATGAGTGTAAACCAGAAAAGCATTAAGATGAAATGGGACCCTAGGCAAGATAGCACTTTTTGCCCACAGATGAATATCCCTTGGCTTTTTTAGTAAGATTTGTTGGGGACTAGCACCCACCAGGCCCCTTGACTCTCTCCAGGTCCTAGGCAACAGCCTAGGTTTGCCTTGGGGATGATCCGGTTCTAGTGTGAACTGCAATGGAGACTGGACATAGTCTTTAATACAAAGCCTACATGCAGCGAGTTACAATAATATGATCCGTTACAATGCAGTACTGGAAACAGGCCCATAGAATTGTATGGGCATTGAGCTGACATGCAGCATTATTCTGCAATGGAACTGATGCACTGTGAATGCATCCTTCCAGTTCAGGAGCATTATTTTTGTACGCAGAGTCCCTAATTGTCTATTCAACGTGTGAGCTTACTAATTCTTTGTGTAGGGGTAATGATCTATCCCCTTCCTGCAGCTGAACCTGCCTGATGCCCTCATGTACACAGTTGTGCAGACAGGTATAATGTCATAATTAATCTAATCTGAACATTAATATATCATCAAAAGTATTATAGAGGTGAAAGGATCACAACGAAAAATATCTGCAGAAAATATTAAAATACTTCAATAAAAAATATACAAAGAGAAACATATCCATGTCTAATATGATATACTATAACAAAGAATGCATTAAATATAAGCTGATTGGTTCGCTTATTTGATTATAGAGCGTAACAATTTCACATGAAGATGGGTTTATCTGAGCTCTTGTGACAGCAGCACAGACACTCACAAATAAAACCTGAGCACACTTTCTACTGATATTTTAGTTAGGCATAAAGAACAGACATAGCCAATTAATATCCAAAGTGGAATCAATAGGCATGTAAAAAAAAGGATGTTGGTGTTAATTAAGCTGAAATATAATTAGAATACACAGGAACATAAAAATGTATGTTGCTGGTGGCTAAAGTATGTGTTTGCTGTCAGCACTGGATTTACTGTCTGAGGGCTGTAAGGAGTCGTGCAAGCAGGGCATTAACTAGGACTCCTATGACAGTTGCCCTCCATGAGAAGCAAGGATGCCTCGGATGCAAAGAATGTAGACAGCAGCCAGCAGATTTTAGCTACCTCTTTTTAGGCTTTGTCTGCATAACTGTACATCACCACTAGTCATTAGTAAAGACTACACATTTCTGAGAAAAACACAGGTATGTACAGTCCATTACAATTCTACCGCTTCAGTGACACTATTGCACCACATTGTAGATGAACTTTAAAAAAAAAAAAAAAAAAAGTATCCTGCAGCAACCACAGAAGTGGTAATCTACAAGTGGCCCCACTGAATGCAATCTGTTTCACTTCAACACTATGCTGGGTCTACTAAATTATTGGTAACATGGGGGGTACACATATACGTATTTAACCAATCATATAGCAATGCACCCAGTAACATCACTGTGCAGCACAGAGTGAAGTAGATTTATGCTGCCTAAGGAAAAAATCTCAGGAGGAAGTGTAGAACTGTCTCAGACTTGTAAAGAGGGTGCAATTTATTATTAGTATATATATATATATATATATATATATATATATATATATATATATATATATATATATATATACACACATATACACACAACATCTTCTGCAATGCTGTACAGAGTATATTGTCCTTCTAAAACTGTTCTAAAAAGCAGTCTGTGGGAAGTGAGGTAAGATGTATCATGGCAGTCTTAACAGAGAAAAGGGGGGGAGTTACAATCGTATTTTAATACTAAAATAGCAGCAGTTAGAGCACTTCTTAGGGTAAGGTGGATTGAATGATGTCAATAATTTCAGATTCTCCTCTCCTATCTCACAGCAGTTGTTGACCGGGTTTTACAAAGAAGAGATAGGACTGACATTAGTGAAAAAAAAGATTTTTAATTCAATCATGTAGTGAATAAGACAACACATACAGTACAAGCTGAAAGTTCATTCCCCCAGTGTGGCAGCTTTGCATGAGATTTAGAACTGGTATCATCCCATTATTTTTTCTATGACAGCTTTGCAATTTCCTACCAGTGCCACATTTCTGTAAGTTCATGCAAAACTAGTACAGAGAGGATTTTTCAAAGTTTGAATAGAATTTGCGCTAATGTCCTTTAAGAATGATTATTTTTTCATATACTGTATTAGCAGGAAGAGTGGGAAGAACTGGGAGGAAATAGGGAACAGTGGTAGCTGCTGTTATACCATCAGGATACTCTTCTGTTATTCATTATCATAGATGAAGCCAAGCAAAGCAGAACTACAATTCATGAGCATATTGCAACTTCACACAGCAGGTGTCTTGGCTGAACTTGGTGGAAATTATTTATTAAATTGCCTGTAAGAAGATGTCAACGTCATGCATGTAGCTGTGGAAAAATACAGTCTTATAGTTTGTTAAAGAAGAACAGAGAAAACTGTTTCCATCAGAGGTCATTTATCTGAATGTGAAAGATTGATGAACTATTGTAGGCCTCAACAATTAGAGGGATAAGCGCCACACCTATACACATAACCAGTAAATCAGTTGGAGTTGCTCCTTCATATAGTATATTCACAGATACCAAAACATTAGAAGGCGATATCTACACAACACATAGGACAAAGTCCAATTGGGAACAGGAGAAAAAAAAGAGTCCCAGTTAAAAAGTGTTCAATAAAACATAGGCTCCTATTAATGTCTTGTCATGAACACTGTATCTTCACTGTGACAGCCTAGAAGAGGGTGACCACCACCACACCCTATGAGAATTGACTCACCGGAACAAAAAACCTCAAGTCTATTCGCATGTTGGTACACTTTGGGCTGTCCCCCACCTTTCTGGCTCAAAACAGATAGTACCAGGGTATAAAACTGCACATGGAGGAAAAAAGTTTTAGCCATTTATTTAGGAAAGGGTTCTTTACAGTAAGAGTGATTAAAATGTGCAATATATTACCACTTGAAGTAGTTAGAGAAAATTCTATATCTGTGTTTAAGCCGGGCTTAGATGCTTTCCTTGCATTGACAGACATCCATGGCTATAATTACTAGGTAATTCCTGTGGTGCTGATCCAGGGATTTTATCTAATTGCCATCTGAAGTCAGGAAAGATTTTTTTTCCCTTTTGGGGCTAATTAGACCATGTCATGTAAGGGATTTTGCCTTCCTCTGGATTAACAAGGATATGTGAGGGTTCAAGCTAGTGTTGTACCTTATTTTCTAGTTGAACCTCATGGACGTATGTCTTTTTTCAACCCAAATAACTATGTAACTATGAAAGAAGCCTTTCTGGGGTGATTTTTGATTTTTTTTTCTCATCTAGGTAGAGGTTCTAAGCAATGGTGGAACCCAAATAGTTGAACTAAATGGTCAACATCCAACCAGTCGTCAATAGAAATGCCAGGAGGTGCTTCAACATTTTGCCCCATGATATTAGTGTCCTTCAGACTGATGGTCAACCTGAATTCTCTGCGTGCATGGGACAGTTGAGAACGATTCTGAAGCTGTTCCTCTG
Organism: Hyperolius riggenbachi; assembly: GCF_040937935.1. NCBI lineage: Eukaryota > Metazoa > Chordata > Amphibia > Anura > Hyperoliidae > Hyperolius > Hyperolius riggenbachi. The sequence goes on from NC_090650.1 coordinate 223,359,391, forward strand.
TGTGACCTTATAAGGGTAGGTTCTGCTCTCAGGTTCTGTAGGAATAGTGTTATCGCCTGGTGCCATACATTCAGCCAAACGTTTGATGGCCCATCTGAGCTCATCCACAGTTGGCTGGAGTAAAGGCCATAGTAGCATTCCACCCATCTCTCATTTTGTTTAATGCAGTCTGTAATTACCTCTCCACTGTTGGACTTTAGACTGAGCTGTGAATTTCCTCTAAGTGAAGCCAATGATACTATCATGCATCTCCCTAACATAGTATATTTATGCTGCAGTTTGGAAGGCTGCTCTGAGTGGCAGGCAAAATTTACTAGCAAAGTATCTGGTTGTCTGCTGACCTCTGCTTCTCACAGCCCTGAAATTTGCAGGCTTTTTGTATTTTTGTAAGTACTTGTATTCAGCCAAAGCCACGTGTTTTGCTTCAATGAGGGGAGTTGATATTTCTGAAGGTTAGGACTGTGAACAAAATGGTTTTTCACAGGACCTCTAGTTGATTATAGGTTGTTTCCTTTGATTTACAGAAGTGCAGTTCAGAATGTAAAGTGCAAAAATCTTCATCAGAGAAACTGATGACTTGAAATCTGTGTAGGCTACCTTGTCGACAGTGTATGGGGGTCTTGGCTGCTTCACGCAATGTAACTTCTACAGTCTGATCTTACAGCACACTAATGAATGGTCAGTGTAACAATCCACTCTGTGGTCTAAGAAGTTAAAGGGACTTTGAGCACCTCTAGTGGGCATGCCTGTAAGACTCCAACCAGTACTGCAAAGTACTTAAATATGCATACCTTTCTGTAGCTCTCCTCTTTCATTTGATGCCTGAATCGCCATTCTACACCAAATAGTTTTCATTCGATTTCAATTTAAAAATTGTAGCTGCCATCTTGGCTATGTTATAACTTCTAGATCACCCCTGTCTTCTCTGTTAGAGAAGTGCATCACTGAATGAAGCAGGAAGAGGAAGTGACACGCATGGCCATTGCAAGAGGCTCCTCCAGAGAGGTCATAGCACGACTTTGTTAGAAGTCGTCTGTCTTAAAGACATGCCCATGAGAGGTGCTCGGAGTCCCTTTAACAAGTACATTATTAAGAAGGGAGAAATTAATTATGAAATTTAAGATAACATTATTTTCTGTTTTCACATTGGCTGTGAGGTGATTTTTACTAATTTCATGCATTCTTGAGCCTCACACATATTGAAATCAACATGTGCACCTGTGTGTGCATTAAAACATTAACCTTGATTAGCTGTAATGAGGACCACCTGTAACATGAATCAAGGCAGCTAATTTCCTCACATGTCCCTACAGCAACTATAATTTATCCCCTGAAATCTGAACACTAAAATGAAGCTCTATACAGAATCAGTGGTGTGCGATACAGCGTTACTCAACCCCTTTATTTGCAGTTAAAAAATGACCTCTCTAGCACCTAGGTCCCATTGGAAGCTACACAAGGCAGGAACCACAGCATTGTTTTACAGCACAAGAGAATTCAGGAAATAGCTCCGATCAGGTGGCATTGCAAAGTGTTTTACATCATAGTGCAGCCAGCTTCATACCTGCACACACTCCCTGCCACTCAGCAATCACACTACAGAAAAAATCAGAAGCCTCAGATCACTTTTTATCTGTGCACCTGTTTCTTATTTGCATCACAAATGCACTGCTGATTATCATACTCTTCACAGTGCCTAATGCCTGCACAGGTTGCAAAGTCAGAAGAAAGCCAACACAAATCGGTCGTCACATTAAGTCTCAAATCATTTGTGATGGAAACACAGCTGTGAATCAACACAAATTAAGTAAACAGAATGCAAAGAGTAACACTATCATCCAAGAAAGAGCAACAGTGAATGGAGGACTGAAGATCACATGACATGAAAGTAATGTAGCAGATGGAACTCCTGTACAGCATGAAAGCAGTAGGGAGTTGCAATTCTATACAGGTTATTATACATTACTTTTGCCTCTGAATGTGTGGGAAGTCTGCCTTTTTTGAGATTCTACCGTAGTTATGGATACTCTGCTGAAAAAGCAATGTTTTGGCATGTCTGATCATTATTCCCAATGCACCTCCCTTTAAAAAACAACACATGCTTTGCAGGTGCACTTCAAATAATCAGTAATTAGTGTCATAATTATGTAAGATTCGGAACTACTTGTAATATCCACAAAGCTTGCGCTGTTGGTGGAACAGGTTTTGGAAACACCTTAATGGTGACCACATAACGGGCTAGAAAATTTTACAAATGTCTACAAAAAAAAAACATTTTCAAGCATAGGAATAAAGTAAAGGTATCTTTGGTCTACATAAACCTCACAAGAAAGGGAACTCAGTTGAGGATGGTAATCAGGGCAGTTTCTAAGCTAAATTGCACCCAGGGCGAGGGTGTAAAACATTTTGTATAGGTATCTAGGTATAGGTGCAGCCATTACAGGTTAGCTATGTATAGGTGCCTTCAGTATAGGTAGCTAGGTATAGGTGCAGCCAGTATAGGTTAGCTAGGTATAGATGCCTTTAGTATAAGTAGCTAGGTATAAGTACCTTAAGTATAGGCAGCTAGGTTTCGGTGCCTTCAGTATAGGTCAACTAGGTATAGGTGCTTTCAGTATAGGTGCCTTCGGTATACTGTAGGTAGCTAGGTATAGGAGCAGCCAGTATAGGTTAGCTAGTTATATGAACCCCCCTCCCCCCCCCATAAGTAATGGAGGGGGGGAGCCGTGGCCACACTGAGACTCGTAGAGGAGAGCCCGACTTCTCCCTCTCTCCCTGGGGCTCTCTCCGTGCTACCTCCTCTATGCAGAGTTAGCGCAGCAGGTAAGCCTGGTATGCGCAACTCACCTTCCTGCTCGTTCCAATTCTGTAACAGGACCAACATTCTACAAGAACAAAGCATCTGCACACATTTCAAAATAGATTTGATAGAAATGTGACTACATGAAAGAGATCTTCAAGTGTCAGACCATTTGCCTCACAATCTTTCTGAAGAGTGTATGAATTTGCTATCCTGTTTTTGAGTTCACATTTCTCTAAGATACAGAGGTTTGCTGAAATGATTAAACAAATATGGAAATTGATTGCTTTGATATGTTTTATAATTATTTCAACATGAAAGCAAAACCACAAAGGATGAACTTTTTGTGCATTTATTATAAGCTCAGTGATTAGCTGTCAAATAAATCACTTCAAAAAGTATCAGACACTGACTACTTCCTACACCACTGCTGTAGACTGAAATCTATTGATTTAGTCTGTGCCTGTCCCATGAAGAGCAGAATGATGCAATTCTAGCCACACCCACAAAGTCTTAAGCTCCCTAAACCATGTGATCAAAACTTCAAGATACAATTTTAGCTGCAGAAACCTCATTTACAAAAAAAGAAAGCATCTGATCCTTCTTTTTTCTTAGATATTATTGAAATGGTGCTTTACACTTGAGACAAAATGTGCATTTTTTTCCTTTATGCTTAATGCAAATTAACTTTGTGTAACTGTTGAGATATGGATGAGATGCTGGTGTAGTGGCTAGCACTTTTGCCTTACAACACTGGGTTCTTGTTTTGTAGTTTGTTCCAGGACACTATCTGAATGGAGTTAGGGAGCTTTCCCGGTATTTGTTTGGCTTTCCCCTGGGCACACCTGTTTTCTCTCACATCCCAAACGCATACAGTTAAGTTCCCCAAAACTGACCTATAGCAATCCTATAGCTACAGTAAACGCAGTGCCCCAGTTCTGACCATGTCATCTGTTTTTTTCCATGTCTGCCAGTAGTAAAGATGATTATGTGCAAACAATATGAACAAATTCCATTGCGAATATCAATCATTTCTTGACTTCTTTTCTAAAGTTTCTCTTTTAGCATAGATTTTACTATTCCTGGTCGCCGGGGAATTAAAGGAATTACATGCAAGCAATGCAGTGATCAGATATTATAACAAGGGTGCTGATGCTATTTTATTATCATAATCACACTTGCCCAGAAAGAAATCCATCATGCCTCTGTATACAGTGCAATCACTAAGACTGATTATAAAACATTACACCACAAGGTATACTTCAGAAGAGCAGCTCTGTGGTCATTCAGACATCTGCTGAGGCTAAATGGTGTTGATAGCAGCTGTTTAGGATAACTGGGTTACACAGAGGCACTCTGAATGCCCCGCTCACAAATTTCCAATTTTCCGCTCATGTATTATCTTTGCTTACTCATGTTCAGAGAAGCACTGTCTTGTAGTTACTGCTAGATTTTCATGACCTTTCTTAAAGCACACTTTTCATCATTAATGCTAGAAATACCATTTGAGGCAAAAAAGAAGTCAAGCCCCCAGTTAATTTTATACAGTTGCTCTTAAACAGCATGTATTCCTTGACCCAGAACAGATGAAATCATTGAGAGTGGATGTGGTAGGTTTACAATTTACGCATGCAGCATGAGACAATGCAGAGCTAAATGAAAGAAAGCCATTGCCATTAAACTTTTATAGCTTCTGTGGCTTTAGAAGTAGGAATTTTACTGAAAGAAAAACAATACATGAAAATAGGAGGTGGACTATAAGCAGAATTAAAGGGAGTGTGCAGTGTTTCATTAATTGTTGCTTTATTTATTAGTTAGCAAACAATTTATGTTTCTTTATCGTTCCACCAGTTGGTTTGATTAGTAAGCTCTGTAACTTTTGTATAAGTGGTTTGGAATGTTAGGCAGGGAACTCACTTGTAGATTCATGTGCATTTTGCCACACACGCAAAATGTGCACTGCCTCATTGGTCATTTAAGTCAGTGGCCCGCTTGTGAATCGCATGTCCGTTCTCGTATGTTTGCATTCTGCATTCGTGTTTGTCTTGACAGCATTCTGCTTTTATCCTGCATTTCGAAATTATATTGTATTCGCAAACGAACACAGAAAATCACATGTGGGAACATGCAGATGCAGAAATTCAAATGGAAACCTAGGAATCAAGGAGGAAAATGCACTGTCTCCTGTTTTCCCTGCCATAGGGTTTATCTGAGGAGGGACAATGGCTTGGTGCTGAGGATGCAAATAAGAAAACAAAATTAAAGAGACACTGAAGCGAAAAAAAAATTATGATACAGTATTATGATTTGTATGTGTAGTACAGCTAAGAAATAAACCATTAAGATCAGATACATCAGTCTAATTGTTTCCAGTACAGGAAGAGTTAAGAAACCCCAGTTGTTATCTCTATGCAAAAAAGCCATTAAGCTCTACGACTTTCAAAGTCCTGGAGGGGGCTGTCTTCTGACTTTTATTATCTCAACTGTTAGTGAACAAATTTCTTTTTCTTTGCCAGAGGAGAGGTCATTAATTCACAGACTGCTCTGAAAGAATCATTTTGAATGCTTAGTGTTGTGTAATCTGCACATATTATAGAATGATGCAATGTTAGAAAAAACACTATACAGTGGGTTGCAAAAGTATTCGGCCCCCTTGAAGTTTTCCACATTTTGTCACAATATTGCCACAAACATGCATCAATTTTATTGGAATTCCACGTGAAGGACCAATACAAAGTGGTGTACATGTGAGAAATGGAACGAAAATCATACATCATTCCAAACATTTTTTACAAATAAATAACTGCAAAGTGGGGTGTGCGTAATTATTCAGCCCCCTGAGTCAATACCTTGTAGAACCACCTTTTGCTGCAATTACAGCTGCTAGTCTTTTAGGGTATGTCTCTACCAGCTTTGCACATCTAGAGACTGAAATCCTTGCCCATTCTTCTTTGCAAAACAGCTCCAGCTCAGTCAGATTAGATGGACAGCGTTTGTGAGCAGCAGTTTTCAGATCTTGCCACAGATTCTTGATTGGATTTAGATCTGGACTTTGACTGGGCCATTCTAACACATAGATATGTTTTGTTTAAAACCATTCCATTGTTGCCCTGGCTTTATGTTTTGTCATTGTCCTGCTGGAAGGTGAACCTCCGCCCCAGTCTCAAGTCTTTTGCAGTCTCCAAGGGGTTTTCTTCCAAGTTTGCCCTGCATTTCGCTCCATCCATCTTCCCATCAACTCTGACCAGCTTCCCTGTCCCTGCTGAAGAGATGCACCCCCGAGCATGATGCTGCCACCACCATATTTGACAGTGGGGATGGTGTGTTCAGAGTGATGTGCAGTGTTAGTTTTCCGCCACACATAGCATTTTGCACTTTGGCCAAAAAGTTCCATTTTGGACTCATCTGACCAGAGCACCTAACTCCACATGGTTGCTGTGTCCCCCACATGGCTTGTGGCAAACTGCAAATGGGACTTCTTATGCTTTCTGTTGACAATGCCTTTCTTCTTGACTAATAGTTGTCCTATGGACAGAGTCTCCCACCTGAGCTGTAGATCTCTGCAGCTCGTCCAAAGTCACCATGGGCCTCTTGACTGCATTTCTGATCAGCGCTCTCCTTGTTCGGCCTGTGAGTTTAGGTGGATGGCCTTGTCTTGGTAGGTTTACAGTTGTGCCATACTCCTTCCATTTTTGAATAATCACTTGAACAGTGCTCCGTGGGATGTTCAAGGCTTTGAAAATCTTTTTGTAGCCTAAGCCTGCTTTAAATTTCTCAATAACTTGATCCCTGACCTGTCTTGTGTGTTCTTTTGACTTCACGGTGTTGTTGCTCCCAATATTTTCTTAGGCAACCTCTAAAGTCCTCACAGAGCAGCTGTATTTGTACTGACATTAGATTACACACAGGTGCACTCGATTTAGTCATTAGCACTCATCAGGCAATGTCTATAGGCAACTGACTGCACTCAGATCAAAGAGGGCCAAATAAATATGCACACACCACTTTGCAGTTATTTATTTGTAAAAAATGTTTGGAATCATGTATGATTTTCATTCCACTTCTCATGTGTACACCACTTTGTGTTGGTCTTTCATGTGGAATTCCAATAAAATTGATTCATGTTCGTGGCAGTAATATGAAAAAATGTGGAAAACTTCAAGGGGGCCGAATACTTTTGCAACCCACTGTATACCTGAAAATAAAAATGAGAATATTTCCTTTGCTGCTAATCTTCTAGTAATTATTCATAGTACACAACCAATTCATTATATCATATTTTTTTTCACTTCAGTGTCTCTTTAAAAGGAAGGTTCAGGGACGCTACAAAAAAAATAAAAATCCACATCCACTTACCTGTGGATGTGGATTTTTTTTTTTTTGTAGCGTCCCTGAACCTTCCCTTTAAGTCAGGTATCCATAAGGAACAATAAGGGCAGTTTGGGGCCAAGTGTTTTTGTTTCTGTGGAGAAGGGATGATGGCCCAAGAAGGGGAGCAATGTGCTTGGCTGAGGCTTTCGGCAATCCATATCTTTCGACAACATATCAGGCTGGCTTAACATTTCAGATTTTAATCAAACTTGGCCCCACTGTCCATCTCTGCAGAGTTTAGTAGACTTACCTTTAATATTCAGCTCAATAGACCAATAAAAAAATCCTGGCAGGAAATTCAAAGATGTTTTGTGTTGTGGTTCACTGAATGTGTGTCTGGTGAAGCAGCAGAAGAGAACCTGGTCAAAAAGCATCACTGAATTTTCCACCTCCTCAGGAAGCATTCTCATTGGTCCAGATCAATAGATCAATTGGGGCCAAGCAATGAGACTTTAAATTACTTTTTGCTGGGACCTTTCTTTAGTATTGCAGTAGGAGTTTGGTGGAATAGAAGGTCATGGAGGAGGGTCTTAAGTAAAAAAGTGGCTTCTAGATACCACCATACGTCTAGCGCCATAGATTTGGGAGTAGTTACACCTTCCAGTATACAAAGTGGGATGAGCCCTTTGCACAAAAAAAAGGTTTGGCAATAGAGGAAATATGTATTCCCCTCTCTTGCAAAGCTTTCCCCAGTGGCATGGACAATGCTGCCTGGTATTGCTCAAGCAAGGAAACCTCATGCAGGCCAGCTCAGCTGTTCTGGAAATAGAAAGAGGGGCAATGTCCCCCATTAAATTCACTTTTTCTCCTGCATTTTCTACTAAGAGATAATTTTTCATCTTCTCTTTAAAATAGCTTTTCAGCACCTTGCAATTGAAAAAAGTAAATATTGTAAAAGAAAAGTACCAAAAAGTAGGTGAAGTATTATCATAATTATTTTGAGTATATTCTTGCTTTCTGGTGCCTTAAAGACACTCTGAAGTCTCATTGTTTACATGTTTTTTTTTAAATTAAATCTTGTTAAGCATTAAATCTTGTTAACCACTTGCCGACCGCACACTCATACCGTGCGGCGGCAAAGTGGTAGCTGGAGGACCAGCAACGCACATCTGCGTCACCAGGTGCCTCCCTAATTAATAAGGAAAGGTCGCTCGCGCGAGCGGCCGTTTCCTGTTAGGTCACGGAGCGGGTCTCCGTGAATAGCCTGCGAGCCGCTAATCGCGGCTCGCAGACTAAATGTAAACGCAGGAGACGTTTGTCTCCTTTGTTTACATTGAACGGCGCTGCTGCTACAGCAGCGCCGTAAGGCAGATCGGCGATCCCCGGCCAATCAGCGGCCGGGGATCGCCGCCATGTGACAGAGGACAGCCTGTCACAGGCTGCACAGGACGGATAGCGTCCTGTGCAGCTCCGATCACCAGGGGTGAGAGGGAGGAGAGGGAGGGGGGGAATTTTGCCGCGGAGGGGGGTTTTGAGGTGCCCCCCCTCCGCAACACCGAGGCAGGCAGGAGCGATCAGACCCCCCCTGCAAGTCATCCCCATAGGGGGGAAAAAAGGAGGGCGATCTGATCGCTCTGCCTGCAACCTGATCTGTGCTGGGGCCTGCAGAGCCCACCCAGCACAGATCATAAAAAAACACGCTGGTCCTTAAGTGGGGGTAAAGGCTGGGTCCTCAAGTGGTTAAAGTGATCCTTAAGCCCCCCCCCCAAAAAATGAGTTTTACTCACCTGGGGCTTCCAATAGCCCCCTGCAGCTGTCCGGTGCCCTCGTCGTGTCCCTCCGATCTTCCTGTCCCCTTCCCTTTCACCGTCAGCCGCCGACAGGCCAACAGGCTGGGAACGCGAGTGATTCTTCGCATTCCCAGCCACAATAGCTCCCTCTATGCTGCTATGGCAGCTCTCTATGTCGGCGGCAGGCGGCGAAACCGGAGGTGTCCGCCGGCGGGGACAGGAGGATCGGAGGGACACGGCGAGGGCACCGGACAGCTGCAGGGGGCTATTGGAAGCCCCAGGTAAGTAAAACTCATTTTTTCACTTTAGGCAGCAGAACGAGTGTTTTTTAATAGAGAAAAAGCCCAGCAAAGTTCCTGGGCTCGCAGGGCTTTACATCCGTAAAGAGGCAGAGCTTTGAGCTGTAGCTCTGCCTCCTCCGCAGTCAATCTCTGCCGATCGCTGCCTCCTCCCGCCTCTCTCAGTCTTCTTTCACTGAGAGGGGCGGGGAGGAGGCGGAGATCGGTGGAGACTGATTGTGGAGAGGCAGAGCTACAGCGCAAAGCTCTGCCTCTCCAGGGCAGCACAATCTGCGACCATCAAAGTCGTGAAACTTTCCAGGTCTTTTTCTCTATTAAAAAACACTAGTTTTGTGTCGGATTGGGCGACTCCCTTAGGATATAATGCTTAACAAGATTAAATTTAAAAAATAAGGAAAAAATTAGACTTCAGAGTCTCTTTAAAATGCATTTTATTGACAAGGTATGAAAATAAAACCTATGAGAAAATTCAGGATAAAAGGATAATTGAATAAGGGCCAATGGCCCCCATTCAACGTACTCCTGAGTTTTCTTGTATGTGTCAGGACATAAGCACCTCAAAAGGACCAAAGAAGATTCTACTACTCTCAGTACATCTCAGAGACAAATCATGATCTAATTAATTTGCTATCCATTCCCAGCTCTCACATGTGCTTTTCTCATCAACACAGGAGTTTATAACCTCTAATTAGTTATCAGTGAGAGTTATACTACATTCTGACTGCACTGAAACTGTTATTTAAACCCCTGGATTCTTAACCTCTACAGTGACAAAAAAGAAAAAAAAATTTAGTGGTAAGACTGGAACTGCACATAAAAACATTTATCTCATCATGTTACTGTTAATTCGGATGTCCTTTAAAGCTGTCTCACCTTAGAATTTGTGTAACAATTTTGTGCTATGTCTTTTCATTTCGGTACCAGTGGCTTGCAATATAAAAAATTGCATGTGAACAATGAATCCCATGAAAAAATTTAAAGAAATTCCAATTTAATAAAAAAAAGCATCCTTCATTTGAAATTGCTTCATAATTGGTTTCTAATGCAACAGGTCATTATCTTCTAAACTTTAACTTATGCTGCACAGCAGAGGGGAACTTTTCTTTGTGTTTTGGACTGCGTACTTATGTGACCTGCTGAGGGAATGATCATGTGACTTGAGAGTGGGAGGACTGAATGGCAATGAAACTGACTGCCTGACTGATTACCCACTGGTAAAGGTAGGCGTATATCTGTTAAAGGGCTTTGTTGGATTAGAAGAGGACCTTGGTGAGCTCACAATTACATCTAATATATAAGATTTCTTGGCAGATTAGGACTGACACGGCAACAGAGAGGAACAATGAATACTCACAACCTAGACAGATTGGAGTGATTACTTGCGGCGGCATTGAACACCATGTTTAGTGAATTTTACAGTTTTACATTTAACAATCTTTAAACCTGAAGCATTTTTTTAGAATAGCCAACTACATATGAATGGATATGCCAAAGACAGTAGTTTATGGGTACACGGTGAAAAAATTATCAAGCAAGCTTACAACAGTTTCATACAAAAGCTACGTTCACAGTGGGGCTTGAGGCAGGGAACACACTAGGCAGAAACGTTAGTGTTGCGGAAAACGCAGAGAAAACTCACATAATGCAAGTCAATGGGCCACATGAAAAAACACATATACATGCGTTCTGCAATGTGCGTTTTTAAAAACGTTGGTTTTGTTGCATGTTTGTCAAAAACGCATCAAAAACGCACATAATGAAAGTCAATGGTGATGCAGAGGTATTGTATTTATAGTGAGTTTTGTATGCGTATTTATATGCATTAAAAAAAAAAACAAGTTTGATGATGTATTTCCACTTCCTGTTGACTTCCCAGTGATTTGCAAAAAAAGCATGCAAAACGCATATGCAATTTATATATGCAAACCGCAAATGCAATAAAATGCATGCAAAACGCAAGAAAACCACATGTGCGGGGAAAAAATGCAAAACACGAATGCACAGAAAATGCACGTAAAACGCATTAAAAACGCAAAAACACATATGTAGCAAACTGCTACGTTTCCAGCACTGACTAGTGTGTTCCCAGCCTTACAGTGAGGCATAACAGCTGATTTGTAACACGGTTTGGCGCACTGCAATGCACCACCTATAGCAACATGCACAGTTGGTGGGTTGCGGGATCATAATGCACTGCATGCCATATGTTACCGCAAAATGCATGCGTTAACAGTAACAGTGAAGCATACTCTTCATTAACCGCATGCTTCACTGTATGTAGTGCAACCCGCAAAATAGCATGAAGCGCCGCTTTCCTGATCCATTGCATTGCAATGATACAATTTGCTGAACAATTGTTTACAAATGATTCTTCGTATGAACGATTAGAAATGATTCTTTGTGAACACTAATGAAAAAAAATCACTTAACAAATCCGCTCAGATTAATTAAGTTGATCTGATTTTTGGATCGATACCGTCAATATGATCAGATTGGTAAAGAGATTTTTGTGCATAAGCAGTCCCAAATTAGCGGGTCCCATTTCTGATTGTTCATACAAAGAATGGTTCGTAAACTATCGTTCAGCAAATTGTATCATTGGTGGCGACCTTTACACAATAACGTCTACATCAAGAAAACACCTGGGCCCATATGCAATTCACTTTTCCTTCTTAGTTTTCTCCAAGTTGATATTTTCACACCTTGTCAGTACAATGCCTTTTAAACCCCCAGCAAGCAAGAAAATACTTAAAATCATTTTGATAGTACTTTTACTGCTAATTTGAGTAGCTTTTCAATTGTATAATGCTGAAAAGTTATTTTAAAAAGAAGATGAAAAATGATCACCGAGGAGAAAACTCTTCGTCATAAAGGTTTACCACTTGTTTTGGTTTATTTTACAAGATAGATGACAGAATAGTATAAAACTTTGGGTTTGCTGATCATTGTCAGTCCCTCATTACAAAGTAATCTGACTGATTAAGGCTCAGTTCACATTTTTTAAAAAAACGTATCCGTGACTCCGTTTTGGGGCCCGGACCAAAACCGATGCCACGTATACAAATGTTAAAAATAGGGGCCGTCTTCACCCACTTCAAAAACAAATCCCAGGGGCGATCCGCTTTTGATCACTGAACAGAGGGTCCGGATTTGCAGGGTTTTCCCGGACCCCGAATACATGCAGGGGTAGTGAAACCTAATGCAAAAACGGATCCCCCTCCAACTAGTTTCTTTTGAAATCAATTTAGCATTGAGCGGCGAGCGGGGAACTTACTCACTTCCTTGTGTTCCACCGCTCTCCACGTCACTTCCTGTAATGCCGCCCTCTGTACTTCATTGGGCGGCATTGCAGGAAGTAACGGGGTAAGCGGTGGAACAAGGAAGTGAGTGAGTTCCCCGCTCACCTCTACATTGATTTTAAAAGAAGCTAGCTGGAGGGGGAGCAGGGAAGGGGGGGGTCCCAGGTTGGGGGGGGGGGAATCCGACTCCCCTCTCCGCCGCTGTGCCCGCTGATCCCCTTCCAGCCTGCCACCCCCCTCCAACATGTCTGCCCCCTCACCACCCTGGATTCAGACTGGAAACATATGCTTCAACTTGGCAGCATTTTGAAAAACGGATCTGTTTAAGTTCCAGGTTTTAAAACCCGGAGCACTGACTCCGGACTCCGTTCTGCAAGCGTGCCTAATGTGGACCGATCCTAAAGCTCTTGGCTGCAGCCTATTCTATTCTTTGCTAACAAACATTAACACCTCTTATGCTGGGAACACACAATGAGTTTTTTTCGGCAGATTTACTAAACGATTTATTTTCTGATCCATTTTTTTCTATCGAAATCAGATTGGACCTGTCGGAAATTATCTATTATCTATCGAGCCGTCTATCTGCCAAAAAAACTCACATTGTATTCCCAGCATAAATGTGGACCTGAACTCTTGCACAGGACAGAGGGAAAGCATGGAGAAATGCACTCTGTATGTATTTATAGAGGTTAGCCTAAATCCCCCTCATCTGTGACTTAGCACAATTTGATCCCTTAGCTGTGTCAGCTGACTGCCACGGCAGCTAGCTCATTTGTAAATACTGGATGTTAACGCTATGGGCTCGATTTACAAAGCAACAGCTTTGGATGTGCAAACTAGGGTGCAAAGTAGTTTGCATGTCTAAAGCTGTTACAGATCGCGTGGAAAGTTTAGCGGTGCACGTGAAACGTCGCAACGTTCACATGCTAAGTATGCTTAGCCGCAAACGGTGCGACGTTTCACGCGCACCGCTAAACTTTATGCACGCAAACTTTTTGCGCATGTATTAGCGCGTGTAAAGTGCCTTTGCACGTGCTAAGGGTCTTTTCACTGGTGTGCTAACACTTAACACCCTTTAGTGAATGAAGCCCAATGTCTGCTTCCATGAAAACAGGAAGTAGACACTGCATATGTTTGCAGGATTTGTATCAGCTGTAACAAAGAAATGTTTTTGTTTGCCTAAAGGCTATTATGCTGTTGCTTATCTTTTAGATCAGAGAGGAAGTTCTGAGTTCAGGTCCGCTTTAAACCTTTCTGCCGTGTTAATCATGGTGTCAGCATGTCAGCAAATGTCTGCTGAACCCCACAATCAAATTGCCATCCAATCCTGCCAAAGAAGTGACAGGATAACATCTACTGTTTATAGATACCTTTTGTTTGCAAACTCCAGGATGAAAAGAAGTACAGCTGTTAGTTCCTTTCTGATAATGCAAATGTTATGTTTTACACGTGTCACTGTTTTATTATGACATTATCCTAACAAGTGCAGTGTTTGCAGAAACAAGAACACTGGTTTACCTTGCTGCCTTACCCATAGTTATTCAGCACCGCGCACAACAAAAGCAGCTTGCTGACATCTTCATGGAGAGTCAATGAATTCATTTGTTTGTCACATTCATTCTCCAAGCAGTGCCTTTCCTCAATAAAAGCCTAGATACAAGAACAAACCGAGACTTGTATTAATTATCTCGGAATGAAACAACGCAATCCCATCCCGAACACATCTTGCCAAAAGCAAAGAGAAAACTAAGCTTTGCTCTCCTTCTATTGAGCATGCTGATGATGCTCCACATCACAACATATAGCGTATACCTGCATGCATAATAGAACACAGCCAACATTTGCCATTCAGATAAGCGTTTCAATGGGCGGTCATGCCACTGATGGAATGTCAAGTTTACATCAAGGCACTATGAAATCAGTAAAGCATAAATATGCTGAGTTCATCTGGGAGAATTTTTATACTTGATCTACTGATGCAAATGTGACTGTAAAATGAACCTTTCACTAAAAATGGCTTTAAGTAGTGATGCTCCTCTTCCTCCTTCTTCCCTTTTCACGTCCTTCCTCGCCCTCACTCCCAACACCCCCCTTTCCTCCTTATTAAACATCATCACCCCCTAACACCCCTAAACCAGTCACAACACAGCAATGGAACACTAAAAGATTGGTAGCTATGAGGGGATTAGAAAGGGTTCTTCAGTTTATGCTATACACAAAATGTCTATCAAACTAACTGCAGTATCACACTGTAGGAGCAACAACACTACAACTATGAACCAACTGGACTAAATCATGGTGCTCATGAATGCGTAAAATGTTATCATTTTATTTCTGCAAAAAAAACCCCAAAACAACAACATTCAAACAGGAACCAAGATACGGAATTGTGCCTAGTGCTCCCACATGCCCCCCCCCCCCCCCCCCCCCCTCCATACACCACCACCTATAAAAACAGGAATCATCTTCAGGTGTCTCTAAACCTATCCTCAGAAAAAAAAATTGGCACAGCCTTTACTAATATGGACCAGTCCCTACTAATCACATTTGTCCATTAGCATTGCATGCCTCTTTTCTCCTGCAATAAGTTTCCTTGATCAACTAGCATTGCCTGTTTCTTTGTGCTTTTGAGAAAGTACACAGGGGCATAGCAATAGGGGGTGCAGAGGTTGCGACCGCAGCGGGGCCCTCGGGCTAGAAGGGCCCTCCCTCAACTGCAGTGTTAGCTCTCTATTAGTCCTGTGCTCATAATAATTACTTCTATAGATACTTTGAATAGTGGTAATCAGTAACAAACTGTTCCCCATCCCCTTCTTGCACTTCTGACACTGTGGTTGTTCTTGGCAGGTTTTGATGCGCCATATCAATTGTTATGTATAGAGTGCTTAGGTGGCCCCAGTGAAAAACTTGCATAGGGGCCCACAGCTCCTTAGCGACACCACTGAAAGTACACCTGATGAAGGGGTCACCCCGAAACATGTCATGTTTCTGCTGAAAATGTGATACAGTTTATTGAGCCAATTTAGTGCCTCCTTCCTATTTATTGAGTTAAGTCTGTGTGGATTGGTGACCCATAGGAGTATTGAGCCCCGGCTGCCTAGGCTAAACCAGGCCTAAGGAAGGTGAGGTCCACAGCAATCCTTTACGCTACTTTTGAAAAAGCAAATAAAAAGAATATCAGGAGAATTCTGTTTTCCTCGACAATTTTGTCTGTGAAAGACTGCAAAGCCTAGATGAGACTGCAGAGCTTGATGAGGCCGGGAACAACTGCCTCTGCCAATAATCTAGCATGTGTACAGCGTCTCCAAACACTTTGAAATCAACCGATCACTGGTCGAGATAATTGTTCTCTTTACTCAACCCACCCACCACGTAACGTTACTCGTGTGCCACTCTGGCAGCTTTCCACACCACCACACAGCAATAGAACACATCGCTAGCTTAGAGGCTAGCAATGCGTCTGTACAGTGTTGGCCCTGCACTAGCCCGCCAGAGATCGAGTAATCATGCCTCGCTGGCAACATTCCTCATACATGTTGTACAGACGTAGCGCGCTGCGGTGAGAAGTGGGGAGGACTGAGGAGCGCGCAGCGACGAAGACCGGGGAGGGGGCTGCGCCGCGGCGAAAAATGGGCGTGGCCATGGCATTGTATGGGCGGAGCTAACGTAACGATGTAACAGCGAGGCATAAGAAAGCAGTGTTTACGCCATGATGTGGACAAACGAGACTTTGCATCATGGGTGTGCAGAAACTGTGTGATGCTAATAGTATACCGTAACCACAAAGCAGCAAACATAGCCACCTATGACCATTAAATAATAAATGCAGTAACAGTTACCCTGGACACCAGAAAATAAACGCAATGGGCAACATGTCAGTACAAAATAAACGCAATGCGGGCAAACATGTCAGTACAAAATAAATGCAATGCGGGCAAACATTTCACCAGAAAATTAACGCAATGCGGGCAAACATTTCACCAGAAAAGAAACGCAATGCGGGCAAACATTTCACCAGAAAAGAAACGCATTGCGGGCAAACATTTCACCAGAAAAGAAACGCAATGCGGGCAAACATTTCACCAGAAAAGAAACGCAATGCAGGCAAACATTTCACCAGAAAAGAAACGCAATGCGGGCAAACATTTCACCAGAAAAGAAACGCAATGCAGGCAAACATTTCACCAGAAAAGAAACGCAATGCGGGCAAACATTTCACCAGAAAAGAAACGCAATGCGGGCAAACATTTCACCTGGAAAAAAAAACGCAATGCGGGCAAACATTTCACCAGAACAGAAACGCAATGCGGGCAAACATTTCACCAGAAAAGAAACACAATGCGGGCAACCATTTCACCAGAAAAGAAACGCAATGCGGGCAAACATTTCACCTGGAAAAAAAAATGCAATGCGGGCAAACATTTCACCAGAAAAGAAACACAATGCGGGCAAACATTTCACCTGGAAAAGAAACGCAATGCGGGCAAACATTTCACCTGGAAAAAAACGCAATGCGGGCAAACATTTCACCAGAAAAGAAACGCAATGCGGGCAAACATTTCACCTGAAAAAGAAACACAATGCGGGCAAACATTTCCCCTGGAAAAGAAACGCAATGCGGGCAAACATTTCCCCTGGAAAAGAAAGCATTTACTCACCTGGCAGAAGTCTCCGGCCTCTGGCGCGCTGCTCCGGGGACCACCTTCCTCCTGAAGTCTCCCGCGCTGACAGCCTGGCAGAGCAGGGCTACGGCAAGATGGCGCCCGAAGCCCTGTACTGGAGACAAATAGTCTCCAGTACAGGGCTTCGGCAACCATCTTGCCGTAGCCCTGCTCACCTGCCGGTGTCGGAACAGACACCGGAAGAGGAGGCTGGAGTGGGGCTGCGGGCAATGAACTGGCACGGCGTCTATAGACGCTGCTGCCAGTTCATAAGGAGAGAGTGGCCAGAGTCCCGAGGCCGGGACGTCCCACTGCTGAAAGCGGGACGTTTCCCGGGACCTCATGCAGCCTGGGACAGCGGACCCCGAATCCGGGACGTCTGGTCACTCTACTTAAAGGGATCCCGAGGGGATAGAGATATGGAGGCTGACATGTTTATTTCCTTTTAAATAATGCACATTGCCTGGATCTCCTGCTGATCCTCTGCCTCTAAAGGTCCGTACACACGCCGGACTGTAGGCAACGACGGGTCCGTCGTCACCTCCTGCTGGGTGGGCGTTCCAGCGACAGTCCGGCGTGTGTACAGTCTGTCTGCAGACTGATACGGCTGTTCCTGAGCGATCCGGAACGCCCACCCAGCGGGAGGTGACGACGGACCCGTCGTTGCCTCCAGTCCGGCGTGTGTACGGACCTTAATACTTTAAGCCATAGACCCTGAACAAGCATGCAGATCAGATGTCTATGACAAATATGACAAGATAAGCTGGATGCTTGTTGCAGGTGTGTGGTTTCCACCCTGCTGACCAGAAAGATCAGCAGGACTGCCAGGCAACCGGTATTGTTTAAAAGGAAAAAAAATATGGAAGCTCATAGTTCTGTTTTCTTTTGAATAAGGAGGGCAGTCACAATTCTTATTATATAAAAAAAAAGAACTTTATTTTACAAAGCATGACAAAATAAGTACAATCCCCTGAAAACCTTGCAACCTTTCGGAAGTTCCCTTTGGAGTAATATGAGTGTTATACAGCTTTGCTGATACTGGGATTTGGATGCTAGTATCATTTTAAAGTTAAATCCTTTCCAAAAGGATATGTTGTGCTTTTCATGGCACTCAAGAGATTAATGGATTATGAACCTTACTTTTAAGAAAAGACATGGCATAGGCCATAAAATCACTTTCGAAATACACATAGGTCTAGATTTACCATGTACTTAGCAACGCTTCCTCCATCCATTATTCTATCAGGCAGATACTTCTAAGACGTGTTGATAAATTTGCTTCAGAATATAACGTTATGATTTGTAGAGGGTGGGAGAGGTTCTCTGTATTGTAGAGCTTCCTAAATCAAACGCTGCAGGCACAAGATGCTGCAGCACTATTTACACAAAGCATTTTCTAACACAAGAAAAGAGATCCTATGGTAGAGATGCAGCAGGGAAACACAGAAAATGCTAATGCCTCAAATAAGCACTTTTAGCACAGGACAATGCCTGTGCACACTATCACCCAAAACAAGCAGTGGAGTGAGGCAAGAGCTTTATCCCTGTTTTAACTGAACTCAGTCAATACTCACTGATTTAACTGCCCAATAATATTACTTCCCAAATAATATACATGCATATGATTTTATTAAGAATTACTGCCATTTTAAAAACTATTTTTGTTGACCAATAAACAGCTCCCTACAGATCAGCCCCACAAATTGTAGAGTTTTTTGCAAAAGTTATTTTAGGGTCAGTTCAGATGCTTGGGGGGGGGGAGGGGGGGGGGGGTAATCGTGTAGTTTCAGGTGGGCAACAAACACAACGCTTGAAGGTGTTGACCACTTTTTTCAAATGACGGTACGGCGTGTGAACAACGCTGTAGATCCCGTCCAGGATTAGCTACATTAGGGATGGGACAACAGAACAACGGGAAGTACTGCCAAAGATTGGCACCTCTGGCATTTAAACAAGCCCTGGGTGTCAGGATGCATTGCTGCTGCATCCTGACACCCATGTAAATCGGGACTTATCTTATTACACTGTTTTATGAGCACGCACAATCAACAGCCACTGCAAGAAGTTTGTTAGAGAAAATGCTAAATAAGCATATATAATTACTGATTTTATCTATTTTTGAAGATACTGGAATTGCTATTGTTTATATGACAACCTGTAGTCCACAAAGGATCGGCACCACACAATATATGTATTTCAAATAGCTCTTAAACTTTTATTGCATAGTAAAAGATTGACAGGTAGCGACAGCCCACTGTTTCGGTCTAAAATACTGTATTTGACACTTTTTGGCAACTTGATAAAGGCCTTTTAGGCCGAAATCGCGGGCTGTCGCTACCTGTCAATCTTTTACTATGCAATAAAAGTTTAAGAGCTATTTGAAATACATATATTGTGTGGTGCCGATCCTTTGTGGACAACAGATTGCTTTGACCCTGTGGTACAAGGGTGAGGATCTGGGCACACACCCCTTTACTGTTGAGCATTGAGTAGGTGCTCCTGGATACATGCTTTCACATTGTTTATATGACAAACTTTTTGATCAGTAGATCGATTCTCAGTGTGTACCTGAAGTGCTGATAACAGCTGCACAGAGGTGACAATCAGTATGAATACTCAATTTACAACAAGAAAAAAAAGGAAAACAAAGTGATAGAAACAGATTATTCGAACACATACTGCAAACAGTTTCCTATCATTATAGGTACATATTAGATCAAGGGTAGACAAACTTCATGTGTGTCCCCCAGGTAGGTGAAACTGGCTTGCGGCATCCAAGCTGTGGGGGTCTGTGGTCTGGCAGAAGGGCTACGGGAAAATGGCATCTGAAGCCCAGCACTGGAGTTGGGCTTCGGATGCCATTTCGGTATTCAGTGCTGGGCTCTGGCCGCCATTTTACTGTAACCCTGCTCTGCCTTGACGGCTTGAGAAATTTGCAGCTGGACTTGCTGCTTGTAAAAGTAGACAGGATTTTAACAGATCCTTTGTGTCCCCTGAAAGGGAGTTTGGGTAACAGAACTAATCCTAAACTTATCTTATCTACCTTAATAATGTTTGACCAATAAAACTACTCCCTTCTTTTGTGTTATTCAAAAAGCCTATAAACATTTGTAACCATGAAAAAAGGTTATTAAAAAAATACCGTAACACACACATACCTAAATGAAAAAATAAATCTAGTGCAAATATTCCATATCATCAACTGCCATCCTCACTCATCGCAGCTCTGGTGCAAACTAAGGACCTATTCACGCTGAACCCAGACTCACTGCTCTACTCTACCTCTTCCCCACTATTGCCTAGACTTCCTCTTCACTTAAAATGGTAGGGAGGATGAGTAGTCACTAAGCTCATCAGAAATGTATTTGAAAGGTAATTTACAATATTCATTCATTCATTTACAATATTCTGCATTCACACTGCATCATTTAAAATGCTTTCTAGTGCATTTTGTGGCAGTAGTGACTGAAAAGTGTAATGGTTAAGGGCTCTGCCTCTGACACAGGAGACCAGGGTTCGAATCTTGGCTCTGCATGCTCAGTAAGCCAGCACTTATTCAGTAGGAGACCTTAGGCACGTCTCCCTAACACTGCTACTGCCTATGGAGCGCGCCCCTAGTGGCTGCAGCTCTGGCGCTTTGAGTCCGCCAGGAGAAAAGCGCAATATAAATGTTCTCTGTCTGTCTATAGTGAATGGGGCTGCATAGCTCTGTGTTATAATGCAGTGCAGATCATTTGGCACCACTGATGGTGCAGGGGATGGGAGGGAGCATGCCTGTACACAACCAAGCGCTATTCCGGTAGCATATAAAAAAAAAACCAGTTGAAAATAACAGCAGTGGAAAATAGGGGGTGTCACAGCCAACCATCTGGAGGATAACATTCTTGTCTCAATTTAGTGCTGCTTTAGGGAAATCTACTTAAAGCAATTTTAATAATTTAATTTATAGTTTTCATTGTCAGCAAGATTATTTATTCCACCAGCATGTGATTCCCTAATATTCAAAAGGACTTTATTTTTCACTTTAATATATGAGCTCATATTAATAACCTACTAAACTGTTCATGGTTATTAATAATGTATACATTTCACATGCATTATTGTTTCAATTAACTTTTTTCATCAAAATGATAAACCTGGGATAAAAGGCAATTGTGTCATTTTAGTTGATGGTTACCAACAGGGCCATTCTTAAGGATAAAATAACCCAATTATCCTCCCTAATAACCTATTCTTCCCCATTTTACTAAACTGAGAAAATGTGCACAATTTAGAGCAAATAAACCATTATTCCAACATCAAATAACATCCCCATATACTGTACCAGCAACAAAATGTAACTGTTATAATAAATGGGATAGACAGATAGATAGTTAGATAGTTAGATAGATAGATAGATAGATAGATAGGTACAATTTGGGTTTTTTTCCTCTATAGTAGCACTGTTTATTAAAACTATAATGGGCAAAAACTGAGAAATTGTGTATTTTTCCTTTCCTTTTTTTTATACAGCTTTTTACAACAAAAAGTTGTTTAAAGGAACACTATCGATCTACATTTTTTTTTCAATTGAGATAGGAATTGTTTGGGAAGTGCTACTAAGTACGAAAATCGGCCGGGCCTGAACGGTGGTTATGCCAAGGAGGTTAAAGACCCCTTTGCTCTACACCCCCTCCAGCATCTGTCGCTCCACACCCCCTGCAGCATCTGTCACTCACCCCCTGGAACATTGTAGCCAGCCTATCCGGTGTTCTATACCATCTAGTCAATAATTTAAAATTAATGTCCTTAATTCTAGAGCTAACTGATGTAGCATGAGCCAAAATACATATTTTCCTTTTCAACCCATCATCTAAAGAGATGCCAGTGTTCTCCTCCCATCTATTCAAATACTTAGGAAATTCTCCCTCCCTCAATTGATTCAACTCTTTATACAACAATGAGTCTACTCTCTAATAGTTCTGACAATTTGATCCTTGCCCTATCCAAACTATCTAGTGTCTTCTGATCTAATGAACCCTTATGTTCTAATTCCAACTTTCCTATTTCCAATAATAATTCTGTAATTTTACCATTATACTCTTGCTTTTTTTTGGCTCCCAAGGAAGTAAAGACCCTCCTTACCACCGCCTTATGGGCCGACCATACTATGCCCTTGTCCATACCATCCAATTCATTGTCCTCGAAATACTCTTTTTATCTTATCTTAAACTTCTATATCATCCAAAAGTCTCCAATGCCAATCACGCCTATTTCTTACCATCAAATCCAAATCAAACCACACAGGCGCATGATCTGAAATAGTTATATTCCCAATACCCGCCCCTTTTACGCTATCCAAAAAATATTGATCCAAAAATAACATGTCTATCCTTGTATATATTTTGTTCACATGCAAAAAAAAAAGAAATACTCCTTCACCGAAGAAAAAAAGTGTTCTCCATACATCTATAAGATGGACACTCTGAAAAATCTTTTTGATAGATTTATTAGCTGCTGCCGTAATACTCCTGGAACCAGATGACAAATCCATTTTAGGCTCAGAGACCCAATTACAATCCCCTCCAAAAACCAAACATCCCTCTCTGAACCCCTCAAGTAGTTCAAGCACTAATCTGAAGATAGTAGCCTGTGATTCATTTGGCGCATAGATATTAACAAAAGTATATACTTGTCCCATTAATTGACCTTTCAAAAAGAAAAATCTACCCATCTCATCACTCTTTTTATAAACGGACATGCCTGTATCCTTAATGTTAGGCATTGGGGGGGGGGGGGGGGGGGTCAGGGATAGCGATGGTCATAAGGTGATAGAGTAAGGAATCGCCGGGAGTGGTTTAAGGTTAGGCATTGCCAAGGAGTGTCTTAAAGTTAGGCATCGACGGGGGGGGGGGGGGGGGGGGTATCTTAAGGTTAGATATTCTAGGGGTGGGGTTCTTAAGGTTGGGCATCACCAGGGGGTGGGGTAGATTTAGGCATCGAGAGGAAGAGCTTGTGTGAGGGTAAGGTTAGGTTATAGTAAAATATTGATAAAGATTACCAATATTTTATTATTGAAATAAACTAGTAGAATATCAGTATTAGCAGCTATCTCCAGCACCCTTTTTACATCTACGCATCTGGAAGAGGATTACACCTGGGTGGAGGTTAGGATTGAATGTCAGGAAGAAGATTTTCACTAATAAGATCAGTTAGACATGGGGAGTATTGCTTGAAAATGTGTTGCACCCCTGTGTCACTTATACTGCTGATCGCTTTTGCTAATTCTCAGCAGTAACTCACAACATGTCTGCAAATACCCTACTGTTCAGTAGAATACAAAACATTTAGCAAAAGCACATGTTGGGTTGTTAGACAAGCAACTGAAATATCTGATGTCGTTATTGTAAATATGTGATTGATTTTCAGCCCGTATCAATATGTATGGATACAGTCGTAGTAACAACATGGTTGTGAAATGATGACAGACAGTAATGCTATTCCTGGCAGGCTTTCCCATTGCATCTGTCATTCTATCACTGTCCTTCAAGAAAAATGATCTAAAGTTCCAGGTCTCTCATTTCCTTCCAGTAAGTCTACATTAATTACTATGCTACGCTGGGTACACTGCCATGTCTGGAACTACTAAAGTCACCCAGAGAAAAATATTCTGCCTTTCCCAGAAGACACGATGACTTTTTGCAACAATTAAGGGAACTGAAATGTCTCCTGCAGCAGGGTTCCTGGTGACACTGCGTTCATCACTTCGTCCTCGCTGAAAGGTGTATCAGAAGTTATTACCTTTTTTTGAAGTGCTTTTTGATGTGCCTTCCGCATTTATTTAGCATAGTCATCTGGCTTTTACATGGCGTCTCCGTGTTCCAATCCTTTGTTCTCCTGTTAGATACTCATTTGAGACATGTTGATGAGCTTAAATAGTGCTTATAAGTAGGCTTGGAAAATCTGGAGTTTGTCAACATATGGTGTCTCCTGTGCTGGCAATAAGATGCAGATGAAAACTGGAAGTGAATATGATGAATGACACTTTCTTCTTCAATAAATTAAGGCATAGAAGGGAACTGGCTTTTTAGTGCCTGGTGCTCTAATTTGTTTATGCATAAAATGAACAGCGGAAAACCAAAATTAGAATACAGTGAAAGTGGTGGGTACAAAAACAACTGACTGCAAGTCATTTATTCAAAGATTTGCAATAGTTTGCTTTGATTATGCAGCTGCTGCATCTGTCTGGGAATGCATCAGCAACATTTTTGTATAGAGTTTGCATCACACAGGTGTACAACTAACCTCTGAGTACTGTTCTCAACACACCATCTGATGGTTCAGTAAGCAGGATGCTCAAATCTTCTGTTTTAAGTCAAAGAAGGTTTTTGCAGTTGAACATCTGTTTTAGATGTGGCCATGTGACTTTAATTAGTCTAGTTGAATGTTTTCTGGGCAGGGCTTGTGCCACTATTTCACTGGATATCATAATGCTGTGCTAGCTGGAGGGGCAGGCACAGAGTTGCCAACAGTCAGTACTATGGATAGACTGTAAATATGGACCCTTTTATCACTGTATGTGGAAAAATCCAATTTCCCTACATTTTTCAGCCACCCCTTCCTGCAGAAATCAGTATGTGGCATGATGTACATGGGATGGAGGCACTGTAGTAAAGCCAGTCTACGGCTTGGTTCCTATTTGTGTTTGGATGGAAATGCCCTATTCAGGTCAAAGCGGAGCAGACAGTTCAGTGTCCACTCCGATTGTCTTACTCATCCAATTTGCATTCAGAACGCAGCTTCTATGGCAAACGCATCCGGTATCTGGAAAACTCTGTAGCTTGGGACATGCGTTATGTGTACTGCATTGTATTCAGCGAGTTCATCAGGAAGAGGACACTATTTTTAATATTAGAATTGTTTACGTGTCCTGTACATTTTCTGTGCAAGTGGAAACTGAGTGCATCCCCCCCCTCCCCCCCATTATGCGTTCACATGATTATTTCTTGCATTTTTTCTGCTGACAAGTTCAATTTACGGTAATGCATTAAAGAGAGAATTACAATGGAAGCATGCTAAAATAAAACATATAACGCGAAAAAAAAACTGTGCACACAAACATGTCATATTTCCTTCATCTGCAAGTTATACTAAAAGTATGCATTTATTTCATATTAATGAGCAAATCATTTATACACAGATAAAAGTGAGCTATACAACTGAATGCCTTCAAACACAAGAACTGGTAAACCATTTTTTTGCCTGGATCTAGGCTTTAAAGCTGTAGCTTTGACACTCTGGCATGGTTTCTATGAATATTTTAAGTGAAAATGATCTTTTAAACAAGCATAAACCATCTGCGAGGGAAAGTATCGGAATGACTATTTGCAAATTTAATTTTCAAAATAAAAAAACAAGCATGATGCTAATTCTGACCACTAGAGGGAGAAAGAAGGTAAAAAAAATGTGGTAGGACAATATGGTGTGTAGCTCCAGTTCTGCATGGGTGCCTATATGGCATTATATACACAATTACACAAATATTGTATCTGCATATTCACTCAAGTAAAAACATTACATTTTGTTTGCTAATAAAACTTTCAGATACTGCAAAATCAAAAAAGTTCCAGGAAAATTGACATTAAGATGGCAAACATAGATCTTTGCTGTAACATTGTCCATTATGCACACACTACCCTTCATACAGTGGTTTTCCCCACAAGAACAAAGACAAATGCTCAGTACACACTAGACAATTTTCTCTTCAGATCCCATTTCAGATCGAGAAAATGATTGGTTAGGCCCAAAAAAATTCCTACCTACTGACGGCCAGCAAATCATTTTGGATCAATATCTATTCGTACATATGATCAGAAATATGATCAGAATTATAAAAAAAATATCTATACAAGTGTATGCCTGCTTTCTTCTATATCCAATGTTAGATCTTAATATCGATCTGATCACTCACACTTTCAGCATCTTGGTCTACTCATTCCAAGTGACAGTACACTGTCATACAAAGTGCTATAAATATTCATCAGTGTTTCAGTTTCTTTGCAATTTACTGTTAAAAAGTATCGCTCCATTTTATTTTGCAGTAAGCTGTCAATTTGAAAAACCTCTTCAGCTCAAATTGCACTTCTTTGCAAGCATGGCATCTGTACTCTTTGACTCTTTTAGCCACACTATGGATGTTCTGTATGACCTCCCCCCAAAATGATAAAAATATTAAATAATGTTTGCCAATAATCCATGTAATGTACAGATCTGGATTGCAGGAGTTGTTTTAAAAGCCAGTGTCAACCTAGAAGCTACAGGGCAACAAAAGAAAGAAAACAAAGTCTGACACAGTGACGTACCTAGGGCATTTGACACCCAGTGCTGGGTATTAAATGACACCATCCCCACTTAAAAAAAAGCAATGGAATGAGTGCGGCATGCTAAGCATGCAGAATAGGTAGCCTGGTATAGTTGCCTACAGTATAGGTAGCCTGGAATAGTTGCCACCAGTATAGGTAGCCTGGAATAGTTGCCCCCAGTATAGGTAGCCTGGAATAGTTGCACCCAGTATAAGTAGCCTAGAATAGTTGCCTACAGTATAGGTAGCCTGGAATAGTTGCCCCTAGTATAAGTAGCCTGGAATAGTTGCCCCCAGTTAGGTAGCCTGGAATAGTTGCCTCAGTATAGGTAGCCTGGAGTAGTTGCCCCCAGTATAGGCAGCCTGGAATAGTTGCCTCAGTATAGGTACCCTAGGTGTCCCCAGTATAGGCATCCCGCCCACCCCCCTCCCTTCCCAGCCGCCACTCCATTAGCTCCTGGAGTCGGCGGCCATGCTCCTTTATCACATTGTCCATGGCCTGTCTGATCCCCGTTTTCGCTGCATACCTGGCACGGCATGCAGCAGAGTCCTCAGTAGGGTGATGTGCCCACACACAGACAGAGAGGCTCCTCCTAGTAGCAGCGCATATACAGGAAGTACTTACTTCCTGTATACGCGCTACTAGGGCAGGTGGGTCACCACACTGAGGACTCTGCTCTGTTGCATGCCGCACCGGTGATGCAGTGAAAATGGGGATCAAGCAAGCCAGGGACAATGTGATAGAGGAGGATGGCCGCCGACTCCAGGAGTTAATTGAGCGGCGGCCGGGGAGGGAAGGTGGTAGGCGGGATACCCCAGCATGCATCATCGAGACTTTAGGGTGTGGCTCGGCTCGCCTTTTTTGAAACACCCCTCTTGCCCATCACCTTGAACCCATGCCCCTTGCGCCATATTAACCGTACGCCACTGGTGTGACAAAAAGCAAACAATTTTATTTTCTATATTAAAGTAGTACACTATGCTCACTACTGCCACATCTCCTCAGGAATGAAGCTAGGTATTATGGAGAGATTTCTCTCCCCACCTTGAAACTGATGAATTACCTGGAATAATAATAATGATAATAATTTCCATTTTTCTGGTATTTTTTTCTGTTCTCAGCTCTATAAATATGGTGAAAAAACTAAATTGGCAATAGACAATGCCATTTCAGTGTTTAAATACCAGTTTAGTATTTTAATTTTGATAATGGGCATATCACAATGCTAATATGATTTTAATTACAATAAAAAGCATATCATAAGACTGCTGAAAACTGGCAACATTTTTAGTTTAGCTTCACGATTTTAGATAAGGTTATACCAGCAATGGCAAAAAAATAATGCAAATAGCACTAATTATCTGGTGATATAGCATATTACCTTCACCTAGTGATATTGCATATTATCTTTATAAATAGGTACACTGTCAGCTGGCACAGCAGGATTTTCAGTCACTGATCAGGCTAGGAGAAAAGAAGAGGGGAAACAGCAATGCAAAACCTGCAGAGTGAAGCCTTTGCTTTTTCATTGCTAATTTGTACTCATTTTACACACAGGAACTGCAGATGCACAGAATTCAGGTACAGATAAGAAGCTTTGTTTTTTTATATGCACTGTAATGACTTTATATGCTATTTAGATGTTATTCAAATAGCTGTAATGTCGTCAATACATTACTCAATTTGCTGCATTGATCTCTGGCAGAAGATCTATATTGCAACATGGCCACCCGATTGTAATTTCATCGATTTTGGCCAAAATCAATCAAAACTCTCAACTTGAAATGCTGGAAAGAGCTCACTAAAATCATGCTGAAATCTATTAGAAATTTGTGTACAGTATACTGGCATCAATAGATCCCTCTGGAATAAGATCCGATCAGTGAGGGATCTATTTGATGGATACCTCCCAACTTTTTAGCCCCGCCACAATATTACATGCGACCTCCTCCCATATTTGCGCCCTCGTGTCTAGTGGTTCCCCCCTTCCTAATAAAGCTTCCCTGGTTTCTAGTGTTCTTTCCCCTCTTTTCCTCCCTAAGGCCTGGCACCCACTAAAGCATTTTTTTGTGTTTAGGGAGCGCTTTCAATCGCTAATGATTTCCCTAAATGCTCTGCCAATGTAAATGGATGGGACTGATTCCACTAGAGCGATTGTGATTAAGGATATCGCAATTGCAGGTCATGCAGCATTTTGGGAGCGTTTCCATTCTAATGAATTGTATAGGAGCAGGGAAATCACTCCCAAAATCGCTTGCTAAACGCTATCACAAATTGCTAGCATTTTGCGCTGTATAGTGGGTTCCAGGACTCATAAAGCTTCCTTGGTGCACAGTGGTTTCCCCTCTCCTTCCCTAATAAAGTTTCCCTGGTGATGTTTGGTAGTGACTCCCATCCAGGGCTCCATCCTGTGTTCCCCCAGAAAATAATACAGAGTATGTGAGAGGGGAAGCAGTGCGTCTTTCACCTGCCTCGTCGGAGTCTAGTGCATCCTCCTGTCACCTCTCCTCTCCCTCCAGTGTCAGCTCCTCCTGCATCGCAGGACGTAAGGGGGGGTGGAGATGCTGGGCACTAGAGCGAGAGGTGAGCAGTGACAGGATGGGTAGCGAAAAGCAATGGGAAAACGCAACTCCATCTCCACAGGCAAAATAGCACCAAAAACGGATGACAAAACAGATAGCCTGAACTTCCTTCTCCTCCCCTCAACGTCATCTCTGACAGCTTCCTGTTTACGAGCTGGGAGAGACACGAGTGCAGACCAGTGTTGCCAACTCATCCCTTTAATTACTGACACATCTAAGTTATACAGGTTCTGGGGCTATTTGCACATAATCAGTGCTTTAACTGCATCTACCTAGCCCCAAAACCTGTATAATTCATATGTGTCAGTAATTAAAGGGATGCGTTGGCAACACTGGTGCAGACATCATGCCCAGGAGCTTTATCAATGTGGAGGACTTCATTATGGCCGTCCAAGAGCGGCCAGAGCTGTATGACAAAAAGAATGACCTCTATAGCAGGGGTAGGGAACCTATGGCTTGGGAGCCATATGTGGCTCTTTTGATGGATGGCTACATCTGGCTCACATACAAATCAGTAGGGTTGATTCACTAAGCTACACTGCTCAAGCAGCGCAGCTTAGTGTGGCAGTGCAAGTAACATTTTCACAGTAGGCACGCTACTGCTGTAGCATGCACTACTAACTTACTCACGCTACCCCAAAACGAACAGCTGCTTCAATTGTCCCACTCTGGACCCTGTCAGGTCCAGTGACTTTGTAGAACGAGATCTCCACAATTTGATTGGCCCAGTAGGCTGCCTGTCACTTGACATGCAGCCTATTGGGCCAAAGTGCGGGGATGTCGTCTTACAAAGTGAATCAACCCCCAAGTCAGTTAGCTAATTGTACAAGCTGTTAGTTAGCATTTCTCCTGTCTGGCCCTCAGGGAAATTGCTGATGTTGCTGAAACCCAAGAGAAGCTGAAGACATGTCTGACACTTCCGCTGCCCAGCGGATCAACTGTATACACATCACCATGGCAACAGGGACGTGAGCCCTACTGTCCCAGTTTGAAACATATTGTATGGCTCTCATTGAATTACATTTTAAAATATGTGGCATTTATGGCTCTCTCAGCCAAAAAGGTTCCTGACCCCTGCTCTATAGTGACCTACAGCATGCCAGGAGGGTATGGGAGGAGATCACAAAACAATTTGTTCCTGATTATGACAAGTTTCCAGCCAGGAAGCAGGCCAAGGAACATAAGTGTGCCCCCTCATATCTTTGTGTTTTGAAATAGATGTTATTAAGTAATCTAAATGCCACTCTCTGCCCCCCCCTCCAGTGTCTCCTAAACTGCCACTCTCTGCCCCCCCCCCCCACCGTCTCCCCCCCCCCACCTCAATCTAGCCCCCCCAGTGTCTCAAAAATGCTCTGCCCCCCTGAAGTGTCTCCTAACTGCCATCCCCAGTGCCACACATGTTGCATTTATAAGAATACTCAACTGTAAGAAGTTTTGAAAAAGTTTATTAAACAAAAAAAGCTAGAATTAAAAATGTACATATAAAATGTATAACTAAAAACAGCGTAATCATCCCCCCCCCCTAAAAAAAACAAAACAAGTACAGCAACAAAAATGTCCACTCAAAGAGGCAGAATAATGTCTTGGTATGGGAAGTACCCCTCCGGCGACAAGAAGTACTGTGCCAACCGATCCAGATTCCTCTGGGCCTGAACCCTACCTCTAGTCGCATACCGGCGAATTTGGGGCAAGTAGTCCATGTCGGTATGCTGGAGATTGTACCCTTGCTCCTGTCAAACAAAGTTGTGGAGGATGCAAGCTGCTTTAACTACAGCTGTGGCGTTGGCAGGGCTCAGCTGTAGTGGCGAGTGGAAGATCCTCCACTTGTTCGACATGATGCCAAATGTACACTCCACCATCCTACGAGCCCTTGTCAACCGGTATTTGAACACGCGTTGCTGGCGGCCGAGGCCTCTCATCCCATACAGCCGCATGACATGGTGTGACAAGGCAAAGGCCTCGTCGCCAACAAACAGGTAGGGGTAGCTGGGCGATGTTCTTCCAGGCCATGGCTCGTCCCTGGGGATGTCCAGCCGGTCCTCAATCAGTAGTCTATGTAACCTGGAGCGCTGGAATATCCCCGAGTCACTTGAACCGCCGTAGGAGCCAACGTCGACGTAGACAAACTTGTAGTCTGCGTCGGCTACAGCAAGGAGTACCAAACTAAAGTACTTTTTATAATTAAAATACAGACTCCCGCTCCGTCGCTGGCTTCTGTAGCCGCACATGTTTGCCGTCAATGGCTCCTAGGCAGTTCGGGAAGTTGCACCTATCCCAGAACAGTTCAGCAACCTCCATCCACTTTTGAGAGTCGGGAACCAGCATGTACTTCTCGACGAGCTTGCTCCAGATCACCCGGCTTGTCCTGTTCACGATGTTGGCGACTGTGCTTTTGCCCGCTCTGAATGTTAGATGTAGACTTGCATAGCTTTGTCCCGTCGCAAGGAACCTGAAATGAAATGACAACATATTGTTTGTTTGTTGTTTCAGTTGAAAAAATGAAGACAAAATGGCGAAGTATACGGGACAGTTTTGTCAAGGAACTTAAGGTGGAGAAAGATGAACAGAGGAGTGGAAGTGGTGCATCAAAAAGGACTCCATATTGCCACACTCGTCTTCTTTCCTTCTTACGACCACTCGTACAAGCGTGAGGGTGAGTGAGTGACGTTTTAAACTTGAAATTGCTGTTATGTGTATGCTCTTCAACAACAGTTTAATCTTTCTAGTTCCTTTTTTTTTTAGTAAACATCGATGCACCTCTACTTTTCACACATCTAACCATTGCTGTTTCTTTTCTACCCACAGTACTGAAGATAACTTTGACGCACTCATGGATGATTCTAATGAAGCACCTGCCACGACAAATAGGGATTCATCCCCTGAACATTCCTTTGAAGACTCGACAACCATCAACGTGGATGACATAGCAGAGGATGATTCTATGACATCTGAGTCACCAACCCCTTCTACATCCACTCCACGACCAGACGCACAACCTGCCACCGACAAAGCAAATGATGAAACCACTCGTTCAGAAGCCAGACGACCAGCTACTCGCCCTGCAAGTGCTCGTGGACAGAGCAGAACAGTTAATGTTCAGATGGCTGGAGCTGTTTCAAGCTTGGTGGGAATGATGCGCAATCAAGAAAGTATGGTTTCACGAAGACTACAGGATACAAGTTCTGGTCTATCACAACAATATTTGCAACACATAGAAATGCTAAAAAACCAATTAGATGAATCCAACCAAGTACTCCAAAAGGAAAGGCAGATGTTTCAGGAGCAGATTCAATCTCTACACATGCAGCATTGCCACGAGATTGACCGGATAATGCAACACCAGAACAGCCAAGTGTACTACTCGGTGATGTCACTTTTGCCTTTAATGGAACAAGTGCCACGGCATCGTTTAATACAGTGCCAGTGTAGTTTGCTTGAGTGTATCAAAAGTCATTTTGAATTCTCAACTGCACCAAGTAGGCCACCTAGCGCATGGCAACCTTCTCACACTCAGTCATACCAGAGTTATCAGCAAGGCCCTACCTTCCCTCCCTCAAGCAGATGAACGTCCCGTTTATACTCAGCTAGGTGGCGGCATGCAACCCAGCCCCCCTAATACGTCTTCCTAGCAAATAAGTAGAAACTAGTCTTTTTTCCCTGAACAAGATCCTAAAAAGTAGGATTTGTTGCTCATGGCCAATGTCCCACACCCCCTGGGTCAATAGATTTGCTACCTGCCTTTGAAGGCCTTGTGATCAACACATGCCCAACGTAGCTTTCCATCAACACGACAATGGGATGATGATGATCCTAGGCCTTCAATGGCAGGTAGCTCAATCTATTGAGGCAGGCAGTGTGTGGGATCCACCTTGTGAGAAACAGTGTTTACATTTTATAGAAATTTTAAGATTTGTTCTAGGTACTGCACTTAAATTACTTTGCACTATAGAGGTTTGCTGCTCATGGCCAATGTCCCACACCCCCTGGGTCAATAGATTTGCTACCTGCCTTTGAAGGCCTTGTGATCAACACATGCCCAACGTAGCTTTCCATCAACACGACAATGGGATGATGATGATGATCCTAGGCCTTCAATGGCAGGTAGCTCAATCTACTGAGGCAGACAGTATGTGTGATCCACCTTGTGAGCGACAGTGTTTACATTTTATAGAAATTTTAAGATTTGTTCTAGGTACTGCACTTAAATTACTTTGCACTATAGAGGTTTGCTGCTCATGGCCAATGTCCCACACCCCCTGGGTCAATAGAGCTAATCTTTCTCCCTGAACAGCAGATAGCAAAGACAATTGTCTATTATCCAAGCTGGGCTGACCCTGGTAATGTGCAAGACATGTGTTCTGGGGGGAAGGGGAAAACAAAGACACAAAATGTAAAGACTTGAATGCCTGAACAGCAAGTAGACCCTGTCTCTTCCAGGTTGGAAGGAGAACTTTATAACCTACCATGTTGGTAGTTTTTTGCAATAAAAACTCAAAAAAAAAAAAAGTTTTTGTTTGGTTACAAAATAGTCTCCTCATCAATACAAAATGAAAAGTGGTATAGGTAAAGCAGACATTACATACCGCAAGGTGATCAGAAGTTGTTCCTCAGGGGTGATGGACTTCCGCAACCTAGTGTCTTTCTTCTGAAGATGGGGCCTCAACATCTCCAGAAGTTTATCAAAGCTTCAAAAAGGAAGGGATATCACCATTAGCAATGTGACAAATATGGGAACAGGACAAGGTAAAGTATAGGTAAAATAGGTAATCAAGGGTACTTACACACTCACAGACATCCGGCAGTAGTTGAAGAACTTTGGTGGGTGTCGTCTGAGGTCTCTGTAGAGCTGAGAGAACTGCCCTTTCCTTTCCCTCTTTTGTAACAGGGGATGCACCCACCACCGTCTCCGACTTCACTCCAGGAGGTTTCCGGCATAATACAGCAGGACACCCAGCCAGGCTAGGTTAAGCCAGTACATAAAAACAATGGGGTCCATGGCCTTGGCTGGGCAGCAGTGCTGGAGTGCTCTCCTGATGGAATGTGCTGAAAAAAACAGGTGTTTCACACAATAGACATCAAAGCCACTCCCAAAACACTCCCCTGTACATTACAAATATCCTTACATGGTGCTAATCTACTTTCTTTACAGAAAAACCACTCCCACTTCCCGGCTATTGTTCCAAATCCACTCCCACAGCCACCTCCACTACATTCCCCATGCTCAAAAAAGGTTAATTAACCTTTTTTTGTAAACGTTAACCACACCCATGTCCTGCCCACTGAGTTGACCACACCCATGTCCTGCCCACTGAATTACCATTCAAATTGATTGATTATTGTCCCAAAAACTCCTCCCTTTTGGCCAAATTCCATTGAAAAACATAGAAACGTTTTCTGTCCGTTTTTTTGGGGTTAAAAACGGACCGGAAACGGATGCAAAACGGATGCACTTTTTTGTAAAACGGATCCGTTTACGGTCCGCGGGAGTTCCCCTCAGCCCGGACTGCAGCATCCGTCCTGCAACTGTGTCTAGTGTGGACCCAGTCTAACTCCTTGTGGATGTGCTGTCCCGGGACATTGCAGAGCTCTACTGCTGGATGCAGATTGGTGCTGAATGGGCTGTGATTCTTCTCCTGCTCATTCAGGACACAATGGGGAGTGCCGCGGAAGAAGGGCCCATACCTCCCAACCCAGTGAAGTCCCAATCAAAACAAGATGATTGAGAGGTATACTGGTGGTTGAATCTGGTGGCCATCGGCCAGTGTATTGGCACCTTAAAGAGGAACTCCAGTGAAAAAAATGTAATAAAAAAGTGCTTCATTTTTACAATAATTATGTATAAATGATTTAGTAAGAATTTAGAATATGCAGATTGTAAAATATTTTAAATCCCTGATTTATATTCTGACATTTATCACATGGTGACATTTTTACTGCTGGCAAGTGATGTACTGTAGCTGCTGCTTGCTGTTTTGGCAGTTGGAAACAGCTGTAA
The DNA here is from genome assembly GCF_040937935.1 of Hyperolius riggenbachi. Lineage (NCBI taxonomy): Eukaryota > Metazoa > Chordata > Amphibia > Anura > Hyperoliidae > Hyperolius > Hyperolius riggenbachi. The sequence goes on from NC_090650.1 coordinate 223,394,469, forward strand.
ACAGCTATTTCCCACAATGCAACAGGGTTCCCAGACAGGAAACTGCCAAGAGTATGTACTCAGAATTTCTTTGTGGGAGGGGTTTCACCACAATATCAGCCATACAGTGCCCCCTGATGGTCTGTTTGTGAAAAGGAATAGATTTCTCATGTAAAAGGGGGTATCAGCAACTGATTGGGATAAAGTTCAATTCTTGGTCGGAGTTTCTCTTTAAGGTGGATAGGAGTGGGGCATCTGACTTTTTTTAGTTTCTTTAATAAATCAGTATAGTAACACTAGAGGACATTGTCAATGTGATGTTCTGAGTTGTGTTTCACTGAGAAGTTTTCTTCCTGGGTGGAGGCCAAACTGAAGCACATCCTATTGTTTGGGAGCCTTGTATTTAATAGTGCAATCAACACTCTGAATGCAGAGAATTCTTGCAAGGTTGATTCTTTATTCAGCCACAGACATTCTGAAGCACAGGCTGACATATACAAATATACAAACCAATGGAATGCTGTAGTTCAGGGATAATGTGCGACAGCAGTTTTATTGTTTATAACAAGCGTATGAAATGAAGTATTGTTTGAACAAAAGTAAAGTCTTTATCCATGTGTAATAATATCGAATATACATAGACAGCACAGACTGTAAGTGACTAGCAGTCTACCCTTGCAGCGCTGCAGCCTCTGATGCAGGTCCCAGCCATGACTTTATTTGCATGGAGCTTGTATGTTGAGTCTTTCAATGTGTGAGTGTCCTCAGGGCACTGAAGTTGCCTCCAATGCTCCAGAAACACAGTAATTCCCTCAGAAAGGCTCTACCGTGTGAGCAGCACAAGAAAATGTGACGATGTTTAACCACTTCACCACTGAGGGGGTTTACCCCCTGACCACCAGAGCAATTTTCACCTTTCAGCGCTCCTTCCATTCATTCGTCTATAACTTTATCATTACTTATCACAATTAAACGATCTATATCTTATTTTTTCCACCACCAATTAGGCTTTCTTTAGGTGGGACATTATGCCAAGAATTATTTTATTCTAAATGTGTTTTAATGGAAAAATAGGAAAAATGTGGGCAAAAAAATAATTTTTCAGTTTTCGGCCATTATAGTTTTTAAATAATGCATGCTACTGTAATTAAAACCTATGAAATGTATTTGCCCTTTTGTCCCGGTTATAAAACCGTTTAAATTATGTCCCTATCACAATGTTTGGCGCCAACATTTTATTTGGAAATAAAGGTGCATTTTTTTCAGTTTTGCGTCCATCCCTAATTACAAGCCCATAGTTTATAAAGTAACAGTGTTGTACCCTCCTGACATAAATATTTAAAAAGTTCAGTCCATAGGTTACTATTTATGTATTTTTTTTTATTGTACATTTTTAAAAAAAATTTTAATTACAAAAAAAAAAAAAAAATTGGGAGTGTGGGAGGTAATAAGTTAATTTTTTGTGTAAAAGTAATTTATTTGTATGTGAAAAATGTGTAGGGTGTAGTTTTACTATATGGCCACAAGATGGCCACAGTAACTTTTTGTTTTAATGCGACCTCCAAGCGTCCTTCCGGAAGCTTGGAGGAAGTACTTGGAGGCTGAGTGTGTACTTTTCACAATGATCGCGCTGCTCATCGGAGAGCAACGGATCCTTGCGGGGCTTAGATCAACGAACGGGAATGGATTTTCCCGTTCATTGATCTCCGGGCGAGCGGGCGGCGGCGTGTTTACTAGCAGCGGGCGGCGTGTTTACGAGCGGGAGCGCGGGCAGCGGCGGGAGCGCGGAAAGTACGGATTTCTCCGTCCCTGGGGGTTAAAGGATGGAAAAAGGGACGGAGAAATTCGTACGGGCGGGGGTAAAGTGGTTAACTACGGCAGCAAATCAAAAACCTTCTCATTAAAGAACCACTACAGCAAAAAAAGTAAGCAGCTAAAGTCAAGTTTTGGACTAGGAAATGCTTTTGAAAACAAAGAAACATAAGGTTAACTGTTTCCAGGTTCCTGCACCATACAGTGAACAGGATAGGGTCTGTAAAAAACTCTCCAGGTCACCCTGAGTCTATGTAGGCGTTAAATCGGACCTGAACTCAGAATGTCCTCTCTGCTCTAAAAGATACACAACAGCATAATAACCTTTAAACAAAAAACATTTCTTTGTTACAGCTGATACAAATCCTAAAATAAATCTGCAGTTTTTACTTCCTGATTTATGGAAGCAGACATATTGTTAACATTCTGTGTTTTCAAATTAGCTTATCTGTCATCTGCCATGGCAGTCATGTGACACAGGGGAGAGATCAAATTGCAATTTAGACACAGATCAGGGAGAATGAGACAGGCTAAACTCTCTAAATGCATACAGGGTGAATTTCTCTCTTCCTTTCTCTCTTCCTTCTGTTCTGTGCAAGAGTGCAGGTCCACTTTAAGTAAACCAAGGGTTTTATCTATTTGCCATAAATATATCACAGTCCTTGCAAGATCCCTTGTAATTAACATATCTGGATGACACTTACATTGCTGAAATGCTTATAAGCTGAAAGCTTACTTTTTTCTTTTAAAGTGTACCTGAGATGGTGCCATAACAAAAAAACATACATACCTGGGGCTTTCTCCAGCCCCCTCTAGCCTGATCGCTGCCACGCAGTCCTCTTCTGACTGCACGTTTGCCCACAACTGGAAAATCCTCCAGTCGGCGCATGCACAGTCCGGCCAGGCGCGCTCCTGTCTCACTCCCGTTGCCGAATGCTCCAGGTGAACATGGCAGGAGCGCGCATGCGGCCGGGTTGCACATGCGCATTTGGCCCCGGACTGGAGGACTTTCAGGGGCCAATTGCAGGTGAACGGGCAGTCAGAAGAGGATGGCCTGGGAACAAACAGGCTGGAGGGGGCGGGAGTAAGCCCCAGGTATGTGTATTTTATTGCTGTGGCCCCATCTCAGGTCCCCTTTAAATTAGCCAATAAACTAGAGCAGACAGAGGTCCATATGCAATTATCTTTTTCTTCTGAGTTATCTCCTAGCAGATAATTTTCATTGTCTCTTTAAAATAACCTTTTTAGCATTTTACTAATGAAAAAAAAAACAAAAGTTGGTGAAAAGTATTATCAAAATTATTTTGAGTATTTTCTTGCTTGGAATATTGGGCCAATCAAAGTGCGGGGAATTACATCCTTCAAATCCACAGGACCTGATGGGGTTGAGGGTGGGCTTATAGGAGCAGCTGGTACTTTACAGGGAGCCCACATAAGTTAGCAGTACATGCTACTCAGCACTCCTGCTCGTAGTGTGTGCTGGTGCACTGGGGATTTTCTTAACTCACGCAGCTCAAAATAAGCTGCGCTACTTTAGTAGTGCAGCTTAATGAATCAAGTCCATAGTGCTTCTTTCCTCCTGCCTCTTCTCCCTCTTCTTGCTTGTAGAGTCATAAGACACAGACTGGGGACTGTAATTATTTGTCTGTGATCTGTGCACACAGAAGCAGCTTGTTAACAAGTAAGGATTGAAGCATGCTAGCAAACTAACCAAGTACATCTGTAGGTAACTTTTCTTAAACTGTCGGTCATAAAATAAAAAAATCAATTCTTCATTTTTATCTGGTAAACAACTAACAAGGATGCTAACCAGGCAATCCAAAAGTTAAAAATCACTCTTAGTTTTCTTATCCATAAAACAACATTCCCTAGTTTCTGTGGCTCTATTTGGTACATCTGCAGCACAAAGGAAGTTGAAGGGCATGCTGGGTTGTCTTTTTTGCTGCGTAGTGGTTAGCACTCTCACCTTGCAGTGTTGGATCCTTGGTTTGAATCCCAGCCAGGTCAACATCTGCAATGAATTTGTATGTTCTCCCCGTGTCTGTGTGGCTTTCCTCCGGGCACTCCAATTTCCTCCAACAACCCAAAAAACATATAGATAAGTAAATTGGCCCTAGACTATGATACATGCACTACATGACACATACATAGACATATGACTATGGTAGGGACTAGATTGTGAGCCCCTCTGAGGGACAGTTAGTGACAGGACAATATACTCTGTACAGCGCTGCGTAATATGTCGGTGCTATATAAATAAATTAATAGGAATAGCTAGGGACAAAAAATATTCATAACACTCTGTAAAGTGGTGTTGAAAATGTGCAAGTGCTATATAAATCTTTAATAGTAATAATACTAGTAAATATATCCCATTTTGTAACTATGTGACAATTAAAATACAGTATATGATATTCAACATTATTGTACTATTGAGAGCAAGCTTTCTCAGTCAGGGTTCTATGGAACACCAGGATTCCATTTGGACTTCAGTGAGAGCAGCCGCCCTCATCTGTCAAAGTGAGGGAGTTTAAAAACTACCGTACATTCTTGGTTTCTCTATGTCCAATTGTCATTGTCTGCCTATCCCCCAATTCCAGCCTCCCTAGTCTTTCCCTACTGGCGCAACAGTCATGCCATCAAATAACCAATATGACGAGATGATAAACATGCTGAAACTGAAAATGTGTGTAGAGCAGAGGAAGAGGAGAGAAATCTTACAGGTAACTATAACAAGGGGAGGCAGCTGCACACTGGTGAGGGACTGCTCTTTTCCCTTGGCGCCACTAGTCTCAGATTGTGCTTTCATCATTGGAGCAAGTGATTGGCTCAAAGAGCGGAGTCGTGGTCCTGCCAAAAAAGACTAATAGGGTCACTTACAAAATGGACACGAGCAGTGTGCAGCCATGATCAGTGGGCCTGGGGCAGTGCCCCCACCTGGTGGATCGCTTCCTAAAGCCTTGTGTAGCCACTCTATGTGCGGATACTTCCCCACTACATGACAGTAGTGGGGCACCAATAACACTGTATTATGCTTTGGGGCAGAGGGCAAACACAGGGGGATCCAGAGGACAGACACAAGGGGACACGAGGCCAGAGGACGGACACAGGCGGGCCAGAGGAGGACACAGGGTGGCCAGAGGAAGACACCGGGGGGGGGGGGCGGGGTGGCCAGAGGACAGACACAGCGGGACACAGGGCCAGAGGATGGACACGGTGGATCGTAGAACCCAGGTGGCAAAGAAGGATATGGGGCAAGAAAAGGGCACAGTGGGGCAAATGACTGAAACAGAGGGATCAGAGGACAGACACAGGGGGACCAGAGGACAGATACAGGCGGACCAGAGGAGGACACAGGGGCCAAAGAAGGATACAGGGGGGAAGAAAAGGACACAGTGGGGCAGAGGAGGACACAGTGCGACACAAGAGGTAGAAGGGGAACGTTATTATGTTGGAGGGAAAAGTTCCATAAGACCCCCTGCAGCATAGATGGACCAGGTTCAGTATATTTTTTTCCCCTGGTTTTTGTCCTCTGAAGTCCAAAAAATACGGTAATTCCTATCATAGTTATATATCTATGTATGGATTGTATAGTCTAGGGCCAATTTATAGGGAAGTCAATTCATTTATCTGTATGCTTTTGGGATGTAGGAGGAAAATTAAGTGCCTGGAGGAAACCCACACAGACATGGGGAGAAGATATAAACTTTGTGCAGATAGTGTCCTGGATGGGATTCTAACCAGAGACCCAGTGCTGCAAGGCAAGAGTGCTGCAGAGCAAGAGTGCTAACCACACCACCAATCTAAGTGACCAAATCAGCTGGAAAAATCAGTATGTGTATGGCCGAGTTCATTAAATTAGTCAGTGCTATATGAATCATGGTTGCATTTAAATAAAGTGATACAATAAAGCAGAGACCTAAGTACTGCACATAATAAGGCCTCAGACAAATTAGAAATAAATTATATCAATCAAGATTTTAATTACTTGGTACTAGAAAAAAGCAAATTAAAACATCCCCAATACATACTATGCACTAAGATCCATTATAATGATATTCAGACTATAACCAATGTCTTGTCTCTATCATAAAAGAGTAATGAATATTGCTGGCTTGGAGTGTTTTCTTGAAAAGGGCCAGCGAGCAATTAAGTAACATTCAGTGGTGCTTTTGCAGTGAGTATGCATCACCTTGTTGTTAGTAAAGTAATGTGATGTTATTTAAACATCACTAATTAGATGTTATGAAATATTTGATGGAATACTTGCCAGGTCAATAATATTAATTAAAATGAGAACCTAGGCATCCGGTGCAGTGTGTGTGTAACGATTGTGGAACTTTCTCCGTGATCAGCGTACAACGCGTGCGCTGACACGGCGGAAATCCTCCACAAGCGTATATTTGCAGGCACCCAGCAAAAGGTGCTACGCACCTGTAGAGGGAAATTCCTGTCGGCAGATGGCGCTGAGGAGTGCAGAGGAACCAATCCTCTGTACCTCCACAAATGCCAGACAGGAATTGTACGAAGCGCAGAACGCAATCGCAAGAGAGGCGATTGCGAATGAGATTGAGCAAAGGTACAGGTTGTATGTGTGTGTGCCAATCCAGTTGCCACCCCGCGACCGCGCACACACAACAGCAGATATGAAATAGGAACGCGATCGCGAGAGGTGCGATCGCCAGACGTGACACAAGGCAGATCAGAATAGAATACGAGAGTAGCAAAGGCACAGCAAATAATACAATGAGGAGATACGGAAAATAACAAACGCTAGCTAACCGTGAACACCGCACTCATTCGCAACAGTGCACGCGGTTATGCGCGGTCTCCACGTGTTAAGCACAATAGAGACAAGCACGCCTAACTAACCATTAACAGACAAACATGAAACAGAGGACGCGAGCGCTTGCTTAACGGTTACCTCACCGAGCCTCCAGCAAGCGTAGCAGACAAGACAGACACATGAAAACAGGGACAAGCGAGAGATAGGATCCACAGCACTAGCGAAAAGTGGCTAGCGCGATCCAGGTACAGAGTAGCAGAACAGAAGGATCCCCAGCGCTAACGAAAAGTGGCTAGCGCGATCCCAGAAGACAGAACAGAAGGATCCCCAGTGCTAGCGAAAAGTAGCTAGCGCGATCCCAGAAGACAGAACAGAAGGATCCCCAGCGCTAGCGAAAAGTAGCTAGCGCGATCCCAGAAGACAGAACAGAAGGATCCCCAGCGCTAGCGAAAAGTAGCTAGCGCGATCCCAGAAGACAGAACAGAAGGATCCCCAGCGCTAGCGAAAAGTAGCTAGCGCGATCCCAGGAGACAGAACAGAAGAGATAGCTGGTAGCAACCGCTGCACCAGCTATACTCCAAGAACAGAGATCAGAACCATTTCCTGTCGACCACTTTTGGGACAGGACAATGGCAACAGGCAAGACAAGACAGAACAGGCAATACAGATAATACAACCTGACTGGGCTAGAAGGGGAGCCTAAAGCAACCCCCAGGAATTAACTATACTAGATAGCAATGGCTGACACTCCAGCAGTGTCCATCAGGAACAGACCATAGAAGGGAAATGACCAGCAAAGCCTTCTGGGAAACATAAAGCTCTTATAGTGCCAGTCATCAAAGAAGGCAGGTAGGGGATTTGCATAACGAATGTATGCAAATTCCCAAGCAAGAGAACAGACCAGAACTTGCAATGGAAAGACAGGTCTCTGTTCCAGAGTCCTGCAGCATGCAAACCTAAACAATGGGCAAAAGGCTGCCTGCCTGCGCAGGCAGCTGAGCGGATTCCCACAGTGTGCCACTGAGCAGTGATGTTTGTATTTCAATTCTCTAACCACATAATACATAGCAATCATTAATGTGACGGTGCCGGTTACTGTGATTATGCAGCACACTGTAAGCTGTAATTCTAACAAAGCTCAATGGAAGTATGACTTTCACCATGTTTCGTACATTGTTCAATGTACTTTACAAACATCAGCATACTATGCTGGCATTATATGAACAGCCAAGAGTAATAAATAATAAAAACCTGCAAACTGTGGGTAAGGTTAGGGCCACACTTGTCCATTGCAGATCAAATCCGTTTCAAACAGATCTGTTTTTGTAAAGAACATTTTTGTTTTCTCTCCATTTTGAGAGAAAATGGCCTTTTTGCAGCTTCGTTTCCAGTCCGTGGAAACGTATCCCCAACCCTGGCCGTGGGTGGGAGGGGGGGCGCCATGCTGGAGGGGGTAGCAGGCAGGAAGGGGGGCATTGGTGGGGAGGGGGGGGTCGCCCCTCCTCACCTGGGTCCCCCCTTCCCGGCTCCCCCTCCAGCTACTTTGATTAATTAAAATCATTAAAATCAATGTAGCAATGTATAAAAGGCAAGCAGCGAGCGAGGAACTTACTTCCTTGCGTTCCACCACTCGCCATCACTTGCTGCAATGCCGCCCTCTGTATTTCATTGGGTGGCAATGCAGGGAAAAATGCGGTGAGCGGTAGAACGTATATTCTGGCGTATAAGAAGACTGGGCGTATAAGACGACCCCCCAACTTTTCCAATTAAAATATAGAGTTTGTGATTTACTCACCATATAAGACTACCCCTCTTCCAACGCACACTAAATAAAAAAATAAAAATAAAATTATATACTGGTGCTATGTATGAACAGATACTGGTGCTGTACTGTATGTGGTACCCAATATATAACAGTATAGAGGTGAATGACTGGTTGGATTGGTCAGCTCTCCCTCTCCCTAAGTGGATTGGTCAGCTCTCCTTGTCTACCTGCGGTATGGAAGAATAGATTGTGCTGTGTCCATAAAACACACCTCTTTCACCCTTCTGGCCCACCCTTGTATCCTATTTACCTCCTCTGCCTCTCAGATCTTGCACATGTGCGCCTGCTCCACTTCACTACAGTCCTCAGCAGCAAGATCTGAGAGTAATCAATGACACCCGGCGTATAAGACGACCCCTGACTTTTCAGATGATTTTCAAGGGTTAAAAAGTAGTCTTATATGCAAGAATATACTGTAAGTTCCCCGCTCGCCGCTTGCCTTTTATGCATTGCTACATTGATTTTAATGATTTTAATTAATGAAACTAGCTGGAGGGGGAGCGTAGAAGGGGGTACCCACGTGAGGGGGGCGACCCCTCTCCCCACCACTGCCCCCCTTCCGGTCTGGTACCCCTTCCAGCATGGCGGCCTCCCTCCCCTGGGACACAGAAAACGGATGTTTCTGTGTCAAAAGATGCCTGTGTAGAGGGGGGTCCGTTTTGGCATTCATTTTCACTACCCCTCTGTGTATCCGGCTCCATGTGCGTCCGTAAAAATCCTGCAAATCATGACTATCCGTTCAGGTTTTCAAACCTGATTCCCCTGAACGCAAATGCATCCGTTTCTTTTTTTAAGTGAAAACGACTGCTATTTTTAACATTGGTATCCGTGGCTCCAGTTTTGATCCGGGCTAAGAACGGGAGCCACGGATACATTTTTAGAACAAGTGTGAACCTACTCTTACTCATAACATGCAAAAAATGCACAAGCAGAGTCACTGAATACAGGATCTTCTAAAAAAATTAGCATATTGTGATAAAGTTCATTATTTTCTGTAATGTACTTATAAACATTAGACTTTCATATATTTTAGATTCAAATACACACAGCTGAATTAGTTCAAGCCTTTTATTGTTTTAATATTGATGATTTTGGCATACAGCTCATGAAAACCCAAATTTCCTATCTCAAAAAATTAGCATATTTCATCCGACCAATAAAAGAAAGTGTTTTTAAAACAAAAAAAAGTTAACCTTCAAACAATTATGCTCAGTTATGCACTCAATACTTGGTTGGGAATCCTTTTGCAGAAATGACTGCTTCAATGCGGCGTGGCATGGAGGCAAGCAGCCTGTGGCACTGCTCAGGTGTTATGGAGGCCCAGGATGCTTTGATAGCGGCCTTGAGCTCATCCAGAGTGTTGGGTCTTGCGTCTCTCAACTTTCTCTTCACAATATCCCACAGATTCTCTATGGGGTTCAGGTCAGGAGAGTTGGCAGGCCAATTGAGCACAGTAATACCATGGTCAGTAAACCATTTACCAGTGGTTTTGGCACTGTGAGCAGGTGCCAGGTCGTGCTGAAAAATGAAATCTTCATCTCCATAAAGCTTTTCAGCAGATGGAAGCATGAACCCACTTTTGAACCAGAAACAGCGGCAGAAGCGCCTGACCTGGGCTATCGAGAAGCAGCACTGGACTGTTGCTCAGTGGTCCAAAGTACTTTTTTCGGATGAAAGCAACTTTTACATGTCATTCGGAAATCAAGGTGCCAGAGTCTGGAGGAAGACTGGGGAGAGGGAAATGCCAAAATGCCTGAAGTCCAGTGTCAAGTACACACAGTCAGTGATGGTCTGGGGTGCCATGTTAGCTGCTGTTGTTGGTCCACTGTGTTTTATCAAGTGCAGGGTCAATGCAGCTAGCCATCAGGAGATTTTGGAGCACTTCATGCTTCCATCTGTTGAAAAGCTTTATGGAGATGAAGATTTCATTTTTCAGCACGACCTGGCACCTGCTCACAGTGCCAAAACCACTGGTAAATGGTTTACTGACCATGGTATTACTGTGCTCAATTGGCCTGCCAACTCTCCTGACCTGAACCCCATAGAGAATCTGTGGGATATTGTGAAGAGAAAGTTGAGAGACTGGATGAGCTTAAAGCCGCTATTGAAGCATCCTGGGCCTCCATAACACCTGAGCAGTGCCACAGGCTGATTGCCTCCATGCCATGCCGCATTGAAGCAGTCATTTCTGCAAAAGGATTCCCGACTAAGTGTTGAGTGCATAACTGAACATAATTATTTGAAGGTTTACTTTTTTTTGTTTTAAAAACGCTTTCTTTTATTGGTCGGATGAAATATGCTAATTTTTTGAGATAGGCATTTTGGGGTTTTATGAGCTGTATGTCAAAATCATCAATATTAAAACAATAAAAGGCTTGAACTACTTCAGTTGTGTGTATTTGGATCTAAAATATATGAAAGTCTAATGTTTATCAGTACATTACAGAAAATAATGAACTTTATCATAATATGCTAATTTTTTGAGAAGATCCTGTATATAGAAGTCCATGTTAACATTTTTTAAGGTTCTGAGCAAGAGTGAATTGTTAATTAGGGTACAAAGCATCTTCCTATTTACACTAGTTTTGAAATAGCAGAAATTCACCATCTACACACAAATAGGCGTGATAAGAAGTTCTTTCTTTGTAACTGACACATAAACAGGGTGAGTCAAAGTGTACTCGAGGTGTAGAAAAAAAAAAGGATACAGTAGAGTCTGAATTATCTGGCAGGGATGGGGATATGCTAATGCCAGATAAGTCTGACTTCTGGTTGCTTGAGACTCAATGTTAAAAATAGGCCTAGCTAATACAGTGCTATACCTGACTCTATATACGGTACATATTATGAACTCTATATTAAATTTTAAAAAACAGTATTTGAAAGTATATTAACCTTGGGGGAGCTGTGGAACCCTGTCGTTTAGCACAGCAGAACCCACAAACAGCCCAAAAGGCTGGCTTTCACCACTGAGTACTGAAAGCGATTTGTTCTGATTGGTTGAGAATAATGGTTAATAGAGTGCTGGATAACCGGGACTCTACTATACTTGCCTAAGCAAAGGGAAGCCTCTGGATCCTGCAGAGGCTTCTCTTATCCTCCTGGCCTCCACTGTTGCCGCATGTGGAGTTATGAAAAAATCCAACAAGAACTTGTCAGATTTCGGATGACGACCTCTCGCATAAGCAGCTCTGTGCTACAGCACAGGGGTGGCTGTACTGGTTCGGGTGCAGTGCGTCCACGCTCATGCATAAAGAGGAGCATAGTAGCAGTCTTAAGGGAATACAAGGCAGCAGTGGTAGGGGCAGGGAGGACACAGGAAGCCTTTTGAGAATTCAGAGGGTTCCCTCTACCTAGGTAGGTATCAGTTTTTTGGGCAGAGGTTCACCACGATCTGCTTTAACTTGTTGCCGACCGCGTCACGCCGATGGGCGTTGCCGCGGTGGCAGCCCCAAAACCGCCTAACGCCGATCGGTGTAAAGTCCTGGGGCGGCGTTTTCCACCATCAGTCTCCCAGCGGCGATCGCCGCTAGGAGACTGTTAGACGGCGTTTATTTACAGTACAGCGCTGCAATCTATGGCAGCGCTGTACTGGGGACAGCCGTGTGACATGGCTTTCCCCCTGGGTGGCAAGACAGCCGATTGCACTGGCTGGCGGGGGCAGGAAGTGTAAAAAAAAAAGTAAAATGTATTTATAAATAAAGACATAAATATTTGTAAAAATAAATAAATAAATAAACAATGGGGGAGCAATCACAGCCCACCAACAGATAGCTCTGTTGGTGGTCCTCAAGTGGTTAAGCTTCGCAAACATGTATGAGGCAAGTCGCCTGGCATGGAATGGAACTCAATCCCTCAGGCGACAGTGTGGGGTCGAGGCTGTACAGTAATGTTGCTGGCTCTGGGCCTCTAGCACAATGTTGCTGTGTGGTGGGGGAAGGGCTAACAGAGTGGCATGACAGCAGCATCACGAAGAGGGTGGGTAAAATGAGGAGAACAATCCCTCGGCCAGCACTCAGCTGAGTCAAGCCACCTGGCAGATTGTTCGCTGATGCATCAAGGGGCATTAGGGGGCCAATATACACACATGTTACAGTTTTGGTTATCGTCCGCTTAGACAGACTTTAATCTAGTGTGTGTAACTCTGAAGACAGATGAAATTCACAGACATTGCACAGAGTTGCCTTAATAAGCAATATGGCAGCTCCCATGCGTGAATAATCAAGACAGTTGAAATTGGTTGTAGGAAATAAATAACAAGTGCATTATAAAATAGTTACAGAAGCATGTTTGTTTCTTCAAGATGCAGAAATTCTGCTACGCTAACTCAAGGCATTAATTAAGTACAGTTTTACTTCATTCTTTATTCCTCTAAATGCAAGGTAGGTTTCGGTGGAGTTACATTTTAAAAACAAATGTTAAGCTTTCTTTATTCAATATATTTGCTACTTTGAAAGGTTTCATGCCTGTAAAGGAATATTGGAAAAAATAAGCTCTTTGATCCGGGACCTACTTTTTTGCAATTACTGTTCAGCTCAGTTCCATTCCAAAACATTAGCAAGCACAGGCATGCAAAAGTAACATTGTGCTCCTTCCCAAGATCAATAGGTGAAACCACAGATTGGTAATAGACGGAAATTTAAAATCCTTCTGGGATTTAAGAGGGATTTCTGCTGAGTCTGTTCTCTAAGATCCTTAAGAAAACGAACTACGTATGGATAAAACAAGGGACCTGGAGGGTGTTTTCACTGTAGTTTGATAGTGTATGCATTTAAGTTTCCATTAAGGTTCTAGGTTTGTAAGTCTTAAGGGTACATGTAATTAAATATGTGAACACAGCTATCAAAGCTATAGCATTTAATGTGACTCATGCATAATGAATGCAAACTGAGTGCATGTGTGGCATTGTTTTATCTCTAATGCCTGCATGTGTGGGGCAGGAGGTAATGGCCAACCCAACGCAGCCCAGTCTGTGAGCACAGACAAAATGTCGTCTGCACGAGAATACAGAATGAAAAACAAACAAATCACTTCACATGAAAAGGGAATGACATCAAAGAAACCGGCTATTGACTTGGAACTTATTAGTCTAAACTTTTTGTTAGTTTTGGGTAAAAGGGCTAGAGGCATTCGTTTTGTGTATTTATTATTCACAGTTATATTTACCTATCTAGTTGTGTGTATGGCATAAATGGTGCAATTTTCCATCACAGTCTTTTCCAGTGACATGAAGTGGAAGAAAATATTTTCAACTGTGATTTACTATTGGCAATAAAAGTACAGTTTAGGGAGACAACTTTCCTGTCTGTTTGTTACAGATTCATGTGTCCCTACTATATAGTTCCCCTCATTTCCTGGTTAAAGAGGAACTTCAGCCTAAACATACTGTCATTAGGTTACATTAGTTATGTTAATTAAAATAGATAGATAATATAATCTCTTACCCACCCTGTTTTAAAACAACAGGCAAATGTTTGGTTTCATGAGGGCAGGCATTTTTTTGGTTGAAAGGAGGTGACAGGGAGAGTGAGACATAGTTCCAACTGTCCTGTGTGCTGATCACCCCTCCCAGTTGCTAGGCAACGTGAATAACAACATAGGAAATCCCATCATGCTTTGCACAGCATCAGGGAAAAAAAGCCCAGGCAGCTTTCTTTGATGGGTGGAGCTTAGCTAAAAATGCAGCTAAAAATGATGCTTTGATAAGAAAAACAAAGTTCTGATGCTGTGAAACTGTTAAAGAAACACCAAGCCTTTTCAGTTCTGCTGAGTAGATTTTTAGTCCGGAGGCTCACTTTAACCACTTCACAACTGAGGGGTTTTACCCCTGAAACACCAGCGCGATTTTTACCTTTCAGCGCTGCTGCCATTCTTTTGTTTTCTGTAATATGATTGGTTATTGGGGACTGGGGTCCCCATAACCAATCATTGGACTGCAGAGCTGGGGTGTGTGTGCACGTGCGGGTCGCGGGGGCGCGCGATCACGCGCTGCACGTTTGTTTATTTTTCATTGTTATGAATGAAGACGGCTTCTGTTTGAAGCCCTTCTTCATTCTATTCGCAATCGGCGAGGCTAATTGGATTTAGGAACGTTCCTAAAGTCCAATTAGTCACCTGCTGTGCGGGCTGGCTGGAGCGTGCGCGCGAGTTCCCGCCCACTCCCAGCCAGTAAACAAACAAGTGCGCCTTTCTCCGTCCCTGGGGGTGAAGTGGTGCGCAGAGGGACAGAGAAATTTAGCACTGGGGGTGTTAAGTGGTTAAGTTATTAACTATGTAAATGCACTACAAAGTGAAGAATTCTTCAGTATTTCAGCCAGGGCCCTGACTGCATGGAATTTGCACGTTCTCCAGGTGATTACTGGATCCCTCCAGACACTCTGGTTTTCTCTTAAAGGGAATCTGAAGTGAAAAGAAACTTATGATATAATGATTTGTATGTGTAGTACAGCTAAGAAATAAAACATTAGGAGAAGAGACATAAATCTAATATTATTTCCAGTACAGGAAGAGTTAAACTCTAGTTGTTATCTATGCAAAAGAGCTTCCTGAGCTCCACAACGTTTAAAGTCAGAGAGCTCTGTCTTCTGAAGCTTATTATCTCAAGTGTCTGTCACTGTACTTTGTTTTTTTCTGCAGAGTAAAGTTCAAAAGTTCAGTAGCCTGCTCTTTGAAATCATTTAGACTGCTGAGTGTAGTGTGTAAATTGCAAATATTAGAGAATGCTGCAATGTTATAAAAAAAAACAAAAAACGAAGTAACTAAAAAAAAATATGACACTATTTTCTTTGCTACTAATGTTCTATTAATTATCCGTACTACACATACAATTCATGATATCATCATTGTTTTTCGCTTCAGTGTCACTTTAAATTCTAAAAACATACTGGTACGTAGAGTTGGGACGAACGGTTCGCCTGCGAACGGTTCCATACGAACTTCAGTGGTTCGCGTTCGCGTCCCGCAGGCGAAGTTTTGCGGAAGTTCGGTTCACCCCATAATGCACCATGAGGGTCAACTTTGACCCTCTACATCACAGTCAGCAGGCCCAGTGTAGCCAATTAGGCTACACTAGCCCCTGGAGCCACTCCCCCCCTAATAAAAGGCAGGCAGCGGCGGCCATTAAGCTCACTCGTGTGCCTGAGTTAGTGAGAGTAGGGCGAGCTGCTGCAGACTGTCTCTCATAGGGAAAGATTAGTTAGGCTTAGCTTGTTCCTGGCTGCATACCTGTTCTGTGAACCCACCACTGCATACCTGTACTGTGAACCCACCACTGCATACCTGTTCAGTGAACCCACCACTGCATACCTGTTCAGTGAACCCGCCACTGCATACCTGTTCAGTGAACCTGCCACTACATACCTGTTCTGTAAACCCACCACTGCATACCTGTTCAGTGAACCCACCACTGCATACCTGTTCAGTGAACTTGCCACTGCATACCTGTACTGTTCAGTGAACCCGCCACTGTATACCTGTTCTGTTC
This sequence comes from Hyperolius riggenbachi, assembly GCF_040937935.1. Lineage (NCBI taxonomy): Eukaryota > Metazoa > Chordata > Amphibia > Anura > Hyperoliidae > Hyperolius > Hyperolius riggenbachi. The sequence goes on from NC_090650.1 coordinate 223,410,354, forward strand.
AGTGAACCTGCCACTGTATACCTGTTCTGTTCAGTGAACCCGCCAATGTATACCTGTTCAGTGAACCTGCCACTGCATACCTGTTCTGTTCAGTGAACCCGCCACTGTATACCTGTTCAGTGAACCTGCCACTGTATACCTGTTCTGTTCAGTGAACCCGCCACTGCATACCTGTTCTGTTCAGTGAACCTGCCACTGTATACCTGTTCTGTTCAGTGAACCCGCCACTGTATACCTGTTCAGTTAACCCGCCACTGCATACTTGTTGTGTTCAGTGAACCCGCCACTGCATACCTGTTCTGTTCAGTGAACCCGCCACTGCATACCTGTTCTGTTCAGTGAACCCACCGCATCAGTGCGCATACCTGTGCAGTTAAGTGAACCCACCTACCTACGTGAGTGCACGCAGTGTGATATACCACTCCGTGCCTACCCGATATGGACAAAACAGGTAGAGGAAGAGGTAATGCCAGAGCCAGAGGAAGGCCACCCAGCAGGTCTGTGCGAGGTCGTGTAAATGTAATTTCGTGTGGACCTGGCCCACAGTACAGTGCTCGGAAGAAGGCACGTCCCTGCTAGCAGCGGCCGCTGTAATAATTTTTCTGGTGCGTGTACATGACTGCCTAATTTTTCTGGCTGCACTGCGGGCAGCTGCAACAACAAAATAAAAGGCATGTACATGCGCCCATTCCCCTTCGTGATCATTACTTTGCCGTGGTGAAGGGGCTTGCGTATCACAATGAAGCTATGACCGGCGCCTAGATGAGTGTCTCGGGGGGCACACCCACGATAATAAGGTCATTGCCTCATTGTGGTCAGACCAAATTTGATCAGCTGGACAGTCACTGTTCTGTCATTCACCTACATCAGCCAGGCGACCATATGGGCTGTAAAGCCACCAAAACCTGCACTGTCGCCATGGTGCGCACCAGTCCAGCACGGCCGTCACTACACAAACAGCTGTTTGTGGTGCGTTACACGGTGAGTTTGGTGTGTCAGTGTGAAGCAGTACCTTAATTACACTACCTGATTGATGTATACACATGCAAGATGTTTTAAAGCACTTTAGGCCTGTCATTTAGCATTCAATGTGATAAATTCTGCCCTTAAAACGCTGCTTTGCGTCAAATCCAGATTTTTCTCGGGGACTTTTGGCATGTATCCCACTCCTCCACCTGGGGGTCAAGGTGTTAGACCCCTTGAAACATCTTTTCCATCACTTTTGTGGCCAGCATAATTTTTTTTTTTCAAAGTTCGCATCCCCATTGAAGTCTATTGCGGTTCGCGAACTATTACGCGAACCGAACCTTCCGCGGAAGTTCGCGAACCCGGTTCACGAACCGAAAATCGGAGGTTCGGGCCAACTCTACTGGTACGTTAATTAATTTGTGAAATAATTGGCAATAAACTTAGCGATTAGATTATGAGGTGCTCTGAGAGACACTTAGTGACATGAATTGTTCAATGTATTTAGTAAAGTCCTGCTAAATCAGTTAGCACTATCACAATGGATAGTATTGAAGTCCCCCCAAAATACAGATAGGTTAATTGGGTTCCCCAAAAAATGGCCTTAGACTGCAATACGAACATAAGACAATGACTTAGGCCCTTTTCACACAGGCAGTTGACAAGCAGTGAATTCTCTACCTGCCAGCTGCTCTCATGCACTGGCTGGGCGCTTGTTAGCACTCAGTTATCAGTGCTGTACAGGTGGCCCCCGCACAGAGTAAAATCTGAGTGAATCGACATGTAGCGTTCCACCACTAATGCCACCATGTGTCAACGCTTGACATGCAAGGTGTTACAACCATTCCAATTCGGCTGCATTTAAATTGCATCCGGATTGCACTGGCGGGCAGCAGACGGGAGATTGGTAAGCACGCAGATCAGCCGTCCATCTGAAAGAGGCCTTACTATGGTAGGGATTCGATTGTCAGCCCCTCTGAGGGACAGTTTGTGACATAACTTTATCCACCGTGTAAAACCACTGCAGCGTATGTCAGCGCTATATAAATATATACAAATAATATTTCTCAGCTATTAATAGTTGTTCAATTATTTGTGTAACACATGAGCCTGTTTATAAAACAGGGAAAATGTAATGTGTAAGTTTTCCCCCCATTCTTCAAACTTTTTTTACATCTTGTTTGTAACTTTATTCATAAATGAGACACTGGGTATATTGTACATTGTAGGCACATAGTTAGGTGAAGAATACTGAAAACATGGTGAAAAGAAGTACAATCAATACTGAAATTGATAATATAAGTAAAAAAAACTAAAAAAAAAAAATACCTCACTGAAATGCATTTGTTTATTGCAAAACCTGAAATGTGTTTAACATTATTTTCAGCAGCTCTCTTTAAATAACTCTTCCTATTTTTTTAGTTGGTAAAAATTCCAACAACAAAAACAAGCAAAAATAAAAGGGTAAAATAAATAAATAGAATTAAACATTGGCAAAAAATGTAAATGTATCAGAAATTTAGATGTTTTTAACCACTTAGGTCTATCTGGACGGATATATTCGTCCAGATAGCCTGCCCTGCTGCCACTTCGCAGGTCGCGTGATCGCACGCGCTCCTGCCACCTTCCGTTAGCCCGGAGATCAATGAATGGGTACAATTACCATTCATTGATCTAATGCTTGGGATACACAGGTCGTTTGCTCCTTTTCCGACAGGTCTGATGATCCCACTCGATCCCCGTGGGCAGACAATAGAGGGGAATCGAGCGGAAGATAAGGAGCGCCCGTGGGGACGAGTGGGAATTGATCCGGACGGCAGCAGAGACGAGCGGGGACATGGCGGGGGTCGATCCGGTGGCTAATCAAGCCGCCGGGTCGGCCAGTGTATTCCCAGCATAAGTCTCCGTATGAAAGACTGACACCGTCAGTGAGACGGCTCCGTCTTTCATAAATTTTGTCTCAGCCACGCTTTACTTCTGCTTGGGCATCTTGTGGCCAAATAGTAAAATTACATCTGAAAATAAAAATTTCCAGATAATAACATTTTTTTACTCTTAAAAATAGTCCCTTGCCTCCCACACTCCCCAATAGCTACACCAAATTTTTTTGTAAAATATATATATATATATATATATATATATATATATATATATATATATAATAAAAAAAGACATAAATAGCTACCTTAGGGACTAAGCTTTTCTAATATGTATGTAGTAAGGTGTATTACTATTATTTTTTAAATTATGGGCTTGTAATAAGTGATGGACGCAAAACTGAAAAAATGCACCTTTATTTCCAAATAAAATATTGGCGCCATACATTGTGATAGGGACATCTTTTAAACGGTGTAATAACCGGGACAAATGGGCAAATAAAATACTCGGGTTTTAATTACGGTAGCATGTATTCATTTCAAAATATAATGGCCAAAAACTAAAAAAAATAATGATTTTTTTTCCATTTCTTTCATAATCTTCCTGTTAAAATGGATTGGGAATAAAATAATTCTCAGCAAAATGTACCACCCAACGAAAGCCTAAATGGTGGTGGAAAAAATAAGATATAGATCATTTCAGTGTGATAAGTAGTGATAAAGTTATTGGCGAATGAATGGGAGGTGAAAGTTTCTCGGATGCATAAGGTGAAACAACACTGTAGGATGAAGTGGTTATACAGACTCTGACATACTTTATGAATAGGTTTGCAGAATATTCCCTACATAAACAGTCTTTGTTACAGTACATCAGCTACAGTAAGTCTACTGTTCATAGAAATGTATGTAGAACATTCCTAATTACCTGGCTAACCAGTAGACACGTATGTTAAACTGAACGGCACATGATCATAGGAACACTGAAATGTGAAATGGATGGCATGACTACTGCTCAAAATTCTAGAGTTGTCTGTTTGAAGAATCCGTGGCAATTTAAGTGTTATCGCTTAAAGATCAACTCAACCTTAATTGATCCAGGTGGGAATGGGGATGTGGCGAATGGAGTGTGTACATTTCACTCACATTAATATTTGCTTCAAAGCCCCAGTTTGGGTAATTTCCAGGGAAAGGACCCAGAGGTTGCTGAAAATGCAATTTAGAAGATCCACTAACTCCCTTTCTGATCCAATAATACCCACTAGATCAGTTAGCTTGGATTTGTCCTTTAAATTTGTGCTCCAGATATGTGACCTGTTTCCGAGATAAGTTAAAATTCAGTTTGACCAAAACTTGACATTTCAATCTTTGCGTGGCTGCTCTGAAGTTCAACCACAAACAGACTAATAAACGTAGCATGTGAAATCATCCAACAATTACCATAAAAAGAAGGATCACAATAACAGAGTCCAAATGAACTTTAAAAGCCTTGTTGTCCCTCCAAGATTGTTCATTGTTAGCATAGATGAACAGGGGCCTATGTCAGTTCATAAACAATACTCATATTTGATGCAGCTGTGCCAGAGAAATTCTCCTTGGAAATGTCAGTCAGTCATGACCCATAGTTTGTACACAGAGTACAAGTACAAAGCTGCCAAAAGAGTGGGAGTTTTTGTGCACTGCCAAGTATGATTTAGTGCTCATATTATGCATTAAAAAACAAAAGCTTGAATTTGTTATTTGCAAATACTGGGAAAAAAACTACAACTTCTGTAATCCAAACACAACATAAATACATTCAAAAGAGGATGCAGTCCAACTACAATTTTATATTATCTGAAAACTACAAAATCAACATTCCATGGTGTAGAGAGGAGCAGCTGATATGCTGAATTATGAGAAGTCTCCAAAGACTACCAAGAAATAAAAAGTAAAGTAAAACGCTCAACATTAGACTGCTTCCACCATCCACTAAATACAGGGGCATAACTACGTTGTGTCAGTTCCCAACCCACAGAGATCTGTGAACCAGGCCCCCTCCCCTGTCACAATATTTGGGTAACCTGTAGGCTCCATCACAGGAAGCCCGCTCATGTACCTAATGCTGAGAAGCAGCAAAGGGTCATATATTACTGCCTTCCAGTTGCAGGACAGGTCCTCTTCATTCCTTCAGAACATCCGGTTCCAGACTATGCCTGTCATCTGACAGGGACGGATGCTCCATGGCGATTGGCTTTGCAGCACTTGTACAGCGAAGAGGACCAGTCCCGCCGCAGGAGGGGGTAGTGTATAAAGCTCCTATGCTGGTCTACATTACGTTGAGGATTGGGCTCCCCAGCCTCTTGGCCCCCCTATTGCTGTGCCCCTGACTACGTAAGGCATATACCAGGGCTGGACAAATTAATAGAGAATTGGCTCCAATTCCAGTGGGACCAACATGGGAGCAAGGCGAAAATATTAAGCTCTCCGTTGACAGAACTGGCAGAAAAACGCAGCCCTGGAAGGCAATATTAGATGCCTTCTCATGCAAGAAATGTACAATGTTTCCCTGATTAAAATGCATTTATAGCAATGGCTGGAATTCCTAAATAGCTTATGATATTTATATTAAGCCCCTTCAATTGTAGCTGAAAGTTTACACATCATCATTTCATTTTAAATCCATTGCAAAAGTTTTCTTAATTGTGTTCCTGTTCAAATATTTCTGTGTCTAACTGTACAGATATACTATATATATATATACAGTGGCTTGCAAAAGTATTCGGCCCCCTTGAAGTTTTCCACATTTTGTCACATTACTGCCACAAACATGAAACAATTTTATTGGAACTCCTTGTGAAAGACCAATACAAAGTGGTGTACACAGGAGAAGTGGAACGAAAATCATACATGATTCCAAACATTTTTTACAAATCAATAACTGCAAAGTGGGGTGTGCGTAATTATTCAGCCCCCTTTGGTCTGAGTGCAGTCATTTGCTCATAGACATTGCCTGATGAGTGCTAATGACTAAATAGAGTGCACCTGTGACTAATCTAATGTCAGTACAAATACAGCTAACTTGAACCTGGTTTATAAATGTTTAAATAGCAAAGAAAACCATGGGACACTTTAAAGAGTCCTATTTTTCGGATTCACTTTAAGGTTTACTGGTTCCTAGAATTTGTCCGGCTCTGATATATATATATATATATATATATATGCAACAGCATAATAACCTATAAAAATATATATATATTTGTTACAGCTTATACAAATCCTGCAATAAATCTGCAGTGTGTCTACTTCCTGACTCATGGAAGCAGACATCTTGTTAACATCCTATGCTTTCTAATGAGCTTATCTGCTTAATCTGCCTTGGCAGTCATGTGACACGGGGAGAGATCAGATTACAACTGATTAGACACAAATGAGGGGGAATTAGACAGCCTAAACTCTCTAAATACATACAGGGTGCATTTTTCTATGTTTTCCTTCTGTCCTGTGCAAGAGTTCACATCCAGTTTAACTCTTTCAGGCAGCAAAATAAAACAACTAAAACAGCCTGGTTATTAACATGTTTTGTACTGTAAATACACATGTTTATCTCAGCATGTCACATGTCGCCTCAGGTGCACTTTAAAAATGAGCATGCTACTATAATTCCCTCACATCACAGATTCCAGCATAACACTGGACAATTACTGTCCCCACAGCGATTTGGGATGTGATCCTCCAAGAGACAGTTCCGGGCTGAGTGCTGGACAGATGCACTGTCTGTAGGCTATATATAGATGCATTATGTTGCCATGGAGGAGGGACAATGGCATGGTGGATGATGGAGCCGCTTCCAATAGCAAGGGAGGGGAATAAAAGACTTCAGCACCAGTCAGATGTCGCTGTCACTAAAGTCCTGATACACCAGATCTATAGGTGACATCAGTAAAGTCCAAGAGTAGACTCGCACACCAGCTTCTCAATGGAGCAAAAAGTGTCGTTTAATCTTCCATTATATGTCAAACACAGAGCATGACAATTGTTGCGGGGCCACTAAGGGCCCCCTTCATCACATAAGTGCACTTATCTGATGAAGGGGACCCTTAGTAGCCCCAAAACAATTGTCATGCTATGTGTTTGACATATAATGGATGATTAAACGACACTTTTTGCTCCATTGAGAAGCTGGTGTGCGAGTCTACTCTTGGACTTTACTACATTGATGGGATGTTTGCTTTGCATCCAAGGCTCAGCACCCGATTTTGTACGGAAAGGTGTGCCGCTTCTAACCTTACTGTTGTATAGGTGACATCAGGGGACACCTGTACACGTTAGATTTTTGGCCCGGACAGTTCTGAACAGCCGTTATGGCCAACATGTATATCTAGCTTTAAAGTGAAACTAAAGCGAAAAAAAAGATATAATGAATTGTATGTGTAGTACAGATTATTAATGGAGAATTAGTAGCAAAGAAAAGAGTCTCATATTTTTATTTTCAGTTATATAGCTTTATTTTTATAACATTGCATTATTCTCTAATATTTGCAGTTTACAAACTACACTCTGTATTTTAAACTATGAAACAGAGCAGAGCTAATGACCCTTTGAACTTCCCTGCAGTAAAACCTTAAAAAAAACAAGAAACAGTAAGAGACAGGTTGAGATAAGTGCTTCAGAAAACAGCACTGTACTGGACCTAAGTTTGGTCAGAGAGTTCAGAGAAGCTCTTTTGCATAGATAACAACAGACGTTTCTTAACTCTTCCTGTACTTGAAACAATATGAGACTTATATCTTTGCTACTAATGTTTTATTTCTTATCTGTACTATACATACAAATCATTATATCATAAGTTTATTTTCATTCCAGATTCCCTTTAAGTACACTGGCATCTATCTATCTATCTATCTATCTATCTATCTATCTATCTATCTATCTATCTATCTATCTATCTATCCATCTATCCATCTATCTATCTATCTACTGTATCTATCTATCATCTATCTACCTACCTATCTGAGTCAGAATTAGTTCATTACTTTATTATTGTTAACTGTGTTCCAATAGTTACCTCAAAGCATCAGCATGGTGTCACAATCTACACAAACTCTTTGGGCGAACTCTTTAGACTTGAAATAATCTTCTGTGATTGTTTTGGGTGACAGTTTTCCAGCAATATGTGTGCAGACATGCCTGTGCATATCCCATGTGTTACTGTGCCTTTAGGCTGCGGTTAGACTGCTGTTACCTCAAGCTACATCAGGTAATCTGGGCTTGTCACAGTGATTGCTCAGGAGAAATATGGTTTGGAGTTAGAAGAAATTAATTGTAACCCTCCTGATCCCTTATGCGAGACACAAGACACCAGGGAAGGAGAACAAGCAAGTCTAAGCCCAAGTAATCACTTATAAAACAGCAGATTTCCAAGGAAAAACTGTTTTTCGTTATCAAAACACTAATCATACAAGTGGATAGAGCATTTAGAATAATTATGATACTGTGCTTGCTCATAGCTCTTGTCACAGCTGTGGTAAGGATGGAGATTAGGGTTAGCATTAGTTTATGGGTTCAGATTAGTATTACAACGAGTGTTATGAATAGAAGTAGGATTCTGTCACAAAAAAGCCTGAGAATCTGAGAATGAAACCAGTAATTGTATTCAAAGTTTTCCTTAAGATAAATGTAACATTTCCATTACAGTCTAGTGAGTCTCCCAGGTATTTTCATTTCAGTCACACATCCAGTCAGGGGGTGCACCGATTTTACATCCACATTTTTATCTCTGTATCTGAGCATTATGTGAATCTCAGAAATTGTTATACTGATGATGTTAATGGGGATAGCAGGAGACTGCTCTGCTCAAGGCTGCCCTGTAATCCCCCCCCCCATGATAACAGCATTACCCAGAAACATTTGCAGAGTTTGCATTTTTCGAAATGGCCATTTTAGTTGCTAGGATACAGCTCTTGCTCCCCTAGTGATGACTTGATGTTTTCTGTATACTCAAGAGAATTCAGCTAATTCAGCAGCCAGATCAATATTTCTTAATTTTACAAGGGGAGATTTCCAACAATAATTATACCACGAAAGTCTAAGTCCAATTAAATAATGCCAGACAAAAGTGCCAATAATTATATACTTAAAAGCATAATCTGTACATTTAGGACTGTTATCTTTATGTAATAAAGGAAAATGTGTCAACCAGTTGATTTCATTTAACTCAACCGACAATACTGTCAGGAAGTAACCTGCTTAATCTGGTCTCCTGTATTAAGTGGTTTGTTCCACTTTGGAAAATATATCGATATTCTAAAAATAGCACAAAATAAATAGATCCACAGCCATATTCTTTGAATGGTGGGGGAGGAAAAAATCTATACTGCTTTGATGTTGTTCTTTATAGTTACATTGTTACAAAAAGTGTGTTTTGAAATTGTGTATTGTTTAACATTTGTTACACAGGTATATGGAACAGCTTTCCAACATTTGAATCAGATATTATTCATCTTTTGAGAAAACATCATGCTGACATACATAACTTTAAGCAGCATCTGACTTATTACATAGATGGGTGCATGGCAATTACACGTTATGCTGACACACACACAAAGTGATTGCTATGAGCTGTCACTGGGCTCCATGGTAGCATGTGAACGTTTTTCACTCGCCTTGCAATCAGCGACAGGGCTAACAAATGAGCAAGATACGCAGATTCATATATATTGGATGTAAGTCATATTTTTATAAGGAGGAGTAAAACATGATATTGCTTCAATGTGTTGTAAACTGCCTTTCTGAAACCATATTAAAATTAAGTTTTGAAAATCCCTGTAAAAAAACATTTTGTGGAAAGAAAGGCCTAATTTTGGTGTCAGCAACACTGTTGCACCGATGCAAAGCTCTCACATCTCCCACAGTACAAATTTGGACCTACAACCCCATTTCTCCTTTGTGCCTTAATTGCTTTTTCAGGTCTCATGTATAGATCTATATAAACAACCGTACTATCTGACCAGTAAGCATGGAAAATGCAGATCCCCCCCATTGGCTGCACCACAGTAGTTATGCCACTATAATTAAGAGGTTCCAACTCGCAGTGAACCTTTGCAGTGCAGCTCTGTGCTACTGCACGGGCCATCAGTGAACCTTTGCAATGCAGCTGTTTTTGTTCACAGATGGGAGCATGACTACAAAGAAGAAGAGGGTCTAGGCGACCAGTGGTGGGCTCAAGAAGAATTGTCAAAGCCTCTGGAGGCTCCAAAGGCTTCTTTTTATTGAGGTACATAACTAATTTTATTGTTTTGTGAACTCACAGGTTCGATTTAAAGTGAGTCTGAAGCGGATTTAAAAAACAAACATAAACTCACCTAAGGAGAGGGAAGGCTCTGGGTCCTATACAGCCTTCCCGTTCTCCTCCCGGTGTTCTCATTACCCCACAGGCTCCTCCGTTTGCATCTCCAGCCACGGGAGACTTCAGCAATCTTCGGAAGCACTCAGGCTTCCAAAGACTGGCTGCTCCGTACTACACGCGCACGCAAGTGCGTGAGAGGCTGAGTGCTCCCGACGACTGCCAAAGGCCATTCAAAATGGAAGTGAGCTAATGGGGAGCCTGGGGGGAACGAGGACATTGAGAAAAGAACCGGAAGGCACTACAGGACCCAGAGCCTTCCCTCTCCTTAGGTAAGTATTTGTGTATTTTTTTAAATCTGCTACAGACTAACTTTAAATCGAACCTGTGAGTTCACAAAACAATAAAATGAGTTATGTACCTCAATAAAAAGAAGCATTTGGATCCTCCAGAGGCTTTGACGATCCTTCTTGAGCCCACCACTGGTCGCCTAGACCCTCTTCTTCTTTTTTTTTTTTTTTATGAAATCCGCTTCAGAATCCGTTTAAGTAGCATGTATTTATTCTATGCATTACTGCTTCTCTTACAATGGATGAAACGCACATCAATCTTGCCAAATAAAAATGCACCGCAAGACAAGCTGAAGGGAGTTTCTTGAAACCCTTTCGCTGGAAAAATGTGTTTCAACCTCCCATGAGTAACTCTTTGCTTGTTTCAGTTGTATAGATTTTTTGTTTATTTAATCACATTTTTTAGAACTGAATAATGGCTGTGTGCCTCATTAATAAGTAATATATATATAAAAAAGATATAACTCTGAAGTCACAAAGCCCTTTTAACACAGAGGAGACAGATACTTTAAACAGACTAGTAGACATGGTGCCTTCTAAATGGCGATCTTCTATAGAAGACAAAAGGCTTCCACTAATGCCTTCTGATTCTCCTTGAAAGCCAAACACTTCCTTAAATCGATCAGTAATTTTGGGTTTAGTAGCTTCTTAGCATGGGTGAGCTTGTAATGGCATACACATTAATTAACCTTTAACTGATAAACATAGATACTTCATGTGGCAGACAGCTCCGATTCTTGAAACGCACCAAAGATCTAATGACTAAGGAAAAGGGAAAGTTATATAAAGGGATCTCAGGTTACACCAGGGATATGTTTCAGAAACAATTAATGCTACTTAAAATTTGCACAAGTTAAACAATGTTAATTTAGACTGGATAGTTTATATTCTGGGAATGAGTATCATTTTCAGAAATTAAATATAATTGAAATGGTGCAGCCTACGTGGATTATAACGTTATTTCAACTATGCATACATTAAATGCACTGGGAAGCCCTGCAATATGCTACCAGAAAATGTTCCAAATGTAGACTATTATTATTATTTAGTATTTATATAGCGCCAACATCTTCTGCAGTGCTGTACAGAGTATATTGTCTTGTCTCTTAACTCTCCATCAGAGGGGCTCACAATCGAATCTCTACCATAGTCATATGTCTATATTGTGTAGTGTATGTATCATAGTCTAGAGACAATTTTAGGGGAAGCCAATTATTTTATCTGTATGTTTTGAGGATTTGGGAGGAAACCCACACAGACAAGGGGGAGAACATACAAATTCTGTGCAGATAGTGCCCTGTACATCATAAATGTGCATAGTTTACTAGCAAGTTAAATTACTACTACAAGGCTACATAAGCCATACCCTGGTAAGTGCACTGGAGTACCTCAAGGTTTTGTTCTTGAACCCCTTCTCTTCTGCATCTGCTCCACAGCCTAAGAAAACTAAAACACTTTTTGGATTTTAGAATACCTGCAAATGGCACCCAAAATTACCTTTCATCCCCTGACCTCTCTACTTTACCACCCATGCCCTGGACTATCTAACTCAGGACTGCCCAATAGGTCGATCGCGATCTACCGGTAGATTGCGACCGCCTGATTGGTAGATCACAGCCTCGTGGCTGCTTCCCATTGAATTTTGCAGCCAGCAGGTGTAGAGCGTCGCCGATTGGCCCCAATCGGGAGGAGAGAGGCACGGCTGAGAAGTGTCATGGCTGGGGGCGGCGCCTGAAGCAAAACTTCCGCCTCCACTCATGCTGACCGCCGGAGCCTCCCTCAGCCGCCAAATTGCATATCTGCCCTCCAAGCAGCCGCCGCTGAGGGAGTGAAGTCAGGACGCCACCGCTGGAGAGAGGTAAGCTTGCCCGCCCTATACTAAAGGCCCAGCTTACCTCTACTGAGGCACATATACCCAGCTATCCTATACTGAAGGCACATATACCCAGCTATCCTATACTGAAGGCACATATACCTAGCTACCTATACTGAAGGCACATATACCCAGCTAACCTATACTGAAGGCACATATACCCAGCTATCCTATACTGAAGGCACATATACCCAGCTATCCTATACTGAAGGCACATATACCCAGCTATCCTATACTGAAGGCACATATACCCAGCTAACCTATACTGACGGCACATATACCCAGCTATCCTATACTGAAGGCACATATACCCAGCTATCCTATACTGAAGGCACATATACCCACCTAACCTATACTGAAGGCACATATACCCAGCTAACCTATACTGAAGGCACATATGCCCAGCTAACCTATACTGAACGCACATATACCTAACTACCTCTCTGGGGGGGGAGGGTCCGCGTGCATTTAAAACGTCGGTAGATCTCCTGGCCTCGGCAAATTTAAAGTAGCTTGCGAGCCAAAAAGTGTGGGCACTCCTGATCTACCTACTCTGTAAACTCACCCATAAAATCCAGTGCTATTTGATGCTGAACTCTCATTCAAGTCTTACAATAAATCATTAACTTCCTTCTGTTACCTGTATCTCAAAAATAATTCATGAGTATATCCCTCACTCACCGAAGATGCTACTTAAAAGCTTGTGCCCACCTTGGAGTAAAGAGGTCCCATACAGGAATCTGTTACCATCCCCGCAGCTGTGTAGGAGCAGGTAAGATGGTGTCTGCCTGACAGCGGTGACCTCACCCTCCCCAGTGACCTCTCCCTTAACCTTACACCCACAGTGACACTCGATACCCACCCATAGCCAGAACCCACATGACACCCTGTACCCACACCCAGAACCCACATTGCCCCCAGCATCTGCATTCAGCACCCACATGACAACCAATATACACCTAGCCATAAACGAGGAGGGGGGAACGTGCAGCCATCTGTCACAGGTTGGACTGACTCCACACCATTGAATGCAGCCAGAGCTTCTGTGACTGAATATATGTGTCAAGCAGAGGGGCTCAGGGGGATGGTTTGGGACAGGAGGAGCGAGGGGTGGCGGGGGGTGAAGGTCACATGTCGCTGCAGGCCAATGGGGTTGGGAGGAAGGTCTCCTCTTGTGGGTACTACTGTTTATTACGGTGGGGGATTTTTTTTTACATTTGAGCACTCCCACTTAAGAACCCTCTGCACGGCCCTGCCCTAAACCATATTTCAATGTTATCACTTTACCAAGTGTTTCTACTCCTCTATTCTCTAGATCAGGGGTGTCAAACGCAATCACGTAACGGGCCAAAATCTAAAGCCTGGTCTAAGTCGCACCCCAAATTGTTTATTAAGACTGAACATTTTTTGAACAGTCTCAAACTAAGTGGCGTAACTATAGTTAACATGCAATCTGTAGAGTAGGGCAGTGGCACAGTTTAATATTTACTTGCCCCGGTGCTGCATCATCAGAAATGGATCATGATGAAATGTGGCTCAAGGCATGATGCTAGCCTTCATTACCCCATAGTCTGTTTGGTAAGTAGAGAGGGGGTCGTGTTTTACCAGCCACACAAGGGGGTTTGGATTCCCAGAGGGGGACCCCATGGTAATTTTGCTAAGGGGACCCATGAGTGCTGCTCAAACTAACCAGCTTAACCAGAAACATGGTCACCAGTGTGCTCCTCTGGACGGGGAGTCAGTGTGCTGTTGTTCTTGTAATGCTTATAATGGTGCACATTTGAAGCTCTGGAGGGCCACATAATTGGCAAGGGCCGCATTCACCCTGACAACTTTTTGCTTGACACTGTAACATTACTGTTGATTTTATTGACAATATATGCTGTATATGCTTGACTGCTTTCTTTATTTTATGTAAGTCCTGTATTAAGTCAGGGCCTTGGGGTAGTTCTCTCTGATGTCTTCATGAATGTGAGCCATTCAGCTATATGCAACAGCAATGTCGGTGAATGCTTCAAAGGTTTAACATGATTCTAATGAAATAAAATATTCAGTATTTGCTTAACTTGCTACCTCTAAAAACATGTTGCATTTTGCATATATTGATTTTTTTTTATTTAAATGAGAAATGTTAAATACTGAAAAGCAAACCATTTAATACCACATGATTCAAACCAGTTACTTGTATTCTGCAACCACTGAGCTTCTAACCCCCACACAATTGTAGTATTATCCATGCTATGAAAGTACAGCATATTAGTTTTGCAGTGTAAATTGCAGGATAATGATAATGCCATTTTTGACAAGCTCCTACCAGGATGCATTTGGGAGAAGAATACATAACAAAACACAAGGTGTTAGAGTATCTGTTGTCATGACAGCCATTTGTTTGCCTCGTTGTTCTAATTGTATTCGGTAGTGGGATTCAAGAGCTGTTATATAAATGACAAAGAGCAGAGAAGAGTTGGGGGCCATCTTTGATTTTATACAGTTCACAAAACAGCATGGTAGATATGGAATAAGCTAACAGCTTTTATACTAAATTACTGATTGCTACTGAGATATGCACAAGCCAAAAGCAAATTAAGTGATCGTTTAAATAGCTGAACTTAACACAGTATGCTTAAGAGTGGTTAAAGCTCTCAAAATGAAGCTCTGATCTATTATGTTATATACTTGAATTGTTGATTTTAGCTCTGTTTTAGGATAGCAGCACGCCTTGGCCATTGTTTTCACTAAGCAATGACTTATTACTTGCCCTACTCTTCAAAGCGTGCATAAGATTCTCACCGGAGTTATGTAAAGAGACAATTTAAAAGAGAAAAGGGAGCGAAAAAATCAGAAACCAAAAGTTCATGAAGTTAAGAGCAGTCTGTGTGGCAGATGCTTGACTTGGATGTGGATTAAACTGACACATTGATAATGGACGATGCTAATGCAATGTCCTGTGACGTGAAGAACAGATATCAACTGAGAAGCCAGTTGGAAAGATACTACTACACAGAACTACACTGAAAAACTGAACATGAAGAATGTTTGCACCATGTCTAGAAAACAGGGCAAAACATCCTCCTGACACTTCCTGTGAGCAAAGAAGTGTATCTAATGGATTGAAAGCACTGTTTTACTTTCGCTTCCATATTGTGGAAACTGCAAGAGAATTGCTAGTGCTGTTCAGAGAGGGTAACACTCCCTTCATGCTACTAACATATATAAAGAATCACCATATGAAGTTTTATTCAGTGTCCCAACCAATTACATTAACTAAGGCAGTATTGGCCTGATGCGCTAACTAGCGATAATATTGCCACGTGGAGACTGCGAGCACTGCTACGGTAACGTGCATTACTAACACATTTTACCATACTGGGCCGCCAGGAGTGTCCCGGACCATTTGCTGTTGTGTGCTCCTATTGTCTATTGCCTGAGGAAGCAGGTATAAGCCGGTGAAACGCGTTGTGAACCCCCTGGAGTATACCAAATAAACACTTTATATTTTTGAATAAGACAGTCTCTTGAGTCTGCTTGCAGGAGGTAAGTCCACCACTGCCTCCTAAGCATTATTAAACTTTTTAACAACTGCTTTTATACTTTTGGCGACCTCTGTGCTATTTTTCGTCACATTTTACCATAGTACCACTCCTGTTACGAGTGCCACGGGTCGCACAATAACTTATTATACACTGTTGCGGTAGTACCGGTAATGTTGCCATGCGTTGTGTCCACTTGTTAGTGCATCATTTGTTACAATACTTCAGTGCACTGTGCCACACATGGATTGATTCTGCATTTTTACAGTAAGCTGCAGTACTATACGATGTGATATTTACCATACTGCTGGTGCACTATAACTAGGTTTGCTTGCTATGTGCTTCAGTTGGCTGAACATATCTGCTCAACCAAATATGTTTAGCTCCATGAAAAGCCATAATTAAATGAGCAGAACTCTATCCCCCACTGCCATCAATCTTGTGCCTTTCACATCCCCACCCCCCCCTGCAATTACACAGGGAAACAACCTTGATTTTCAGTAGATTTTTTTTATTACACTTGATATTTTTATTGAATCTAACAGCTAATCTATTAAAAAATGTAACATGTATAATGGCCATAAACATGTCCATTAATGGTACAATATTTTCCACAGATTTGATCATTTCATCAGATTTGAGGGATCGTAAATAATGGGAAGGTAATTATTGATTGTTCACATAAAATGGATGATAAGGGCACTTTCTCTCTTCAGAAACAACCATAAAATCCAACATTCCAATCAACAAAATGCTGTATTACAATTGACCATAGAATCGTTTCCTATCGATTTTCTCCAAATATTGTGGTGTTTTCTGTAAAAATTGATCATAAAAATCTGGTCGAATGATTGCCTCTGAGAAAAATATTGAACTGTTAATGGGAACCTTTAGGTGCTGCCCGTAGGCCCCATACAATGTATTGCCTACAACTCTGGCCCTGAAAATACATCATTGCCAGCCCATACCAGTAAATATAAAATATTGCTGTACTAAACAAAATGAAGCAGCATACAGTCACTAAGTCAATGCATCACATATATAAAATGAACTATAGCTAAGTATGATATGATTAAAAATATATATTTGCTGAATGCTGTAAGTTCCAAAATTGTAGTACAAAATTAACCACTTAATTTGTATATACTACTTAATATACTGATTCTATTAATGCACAACTGATCTTGCCAAGCTTAATGCTGATTTATTTAACATAACTAAAAGAGAGAAGTTGATAGGGTATACTAAAAATAACCATCATTAGCATATCATTAATACCAGCGCGTATATTAAAGTATTAATGGGGATCACAGAATGCTATCAAAACATGTTCACATTTGCACTTGCTCATATTCAGGGAATTCATAATTAAAGTAGAATTTATTAGAAAAGATACAAAATAATGACTTTAGTCTTTTTCATTTTTAGAAAAAGCATAGATAACCTGTATTCTACCAATAGTAATATGCGATACACGACAAAGATTTGAGGATATCTAACACAATGTGGTTAAAGATATGATTCTTTATAAAAGAAGATTATTGAGCACCTCCAGAATGGCCCACCTGCCAAAAGATCAAAAATTACATTGCTTTCACAAGTAAGCTAGCCATACAGTGGTCAATGTGGCCAAGAGAGATCATTATCTGATCAGAGATAGATTTATCTGATCAAATCCCTCCACATACTGTACACAGATGTTTAATAGATTTCAGTATAACATCTATTGAAAATCTGTGCACACTGCCTAGGTCTCCCCAACTATGCTCCCCCTCCCCCCTTCCCCCCCACAGGACATGCAGAGTGTAGGAGCTTGATGATGATGTTATCCATTCAGTCGTATCCGATTCTTGGCGATTCTATAGGTAGGAGCTTACATTCCCCTATCCACTGGCCTGTCTCTTCTCTGCCGTGGCACCTATATAAACACTAGGGCCACAGTGGCATGGTACTTACATGACCACTTGAGGCCTCTGGTGTTTGACCTCTAGCACTTGTGACATGGCACAGGAGAGAAAAAACTGGAAGGAGCACCTGGAGAGAAGACATGGACCGGCGGACAGGTGAGTGTAAGCTTTGCTGCGTACACCGCACATCGCTCATCACTAAATCGAATGCCGCTAGCGTCACGTGACCCAACCTGCCGCCGATAGAATAATATCTTTCATCTGGCACGATTGATTAACAATGGCCAAAAAGTGTTTGTGACAAAAAGAGGGAAAAAAGTAGCCAGCGTTTGAGCTGCGGTGTTGGTACCTTGCAGCATCTTATCATGTCTGAGATCAAATGTGCCTCCATAAGATGGACACCTCTCCACCAGCCATGAGAAGTGCTAACAAGCCTCAGGCCAGTGCATGGAAGCATCTGAGAGGTAATTCTTACGCTGAGTTCAGCTGCTCCTATTAAAGAGGACTAAGTGATATTATAAATATGGCAAATCAACCCAGTTCTCCCTGACCACTACAACAGAACACAGTATTGTATCTTCCCAATATATACATAATCGGAGCTATAAGGGCCACTGCAAACGTGCAAAATCTTTTCTCTTTCTCCTCTTTTTTTATACAACCAGTCATTGCTTTAATTAGTATCCTAGTTTTCTGTGTAAAGATCAAAGTCTTCTGCTGACCTTTATGAGATTACTAGAAAAGGACACCTAGCTGCAGATTACTAGTAATTACACAAAGCAAAGCTTGAAAACACTCATGACATTTTCAGTGCACACATGTGATACAAAATTGTTTTGCTTCATTCCTGTAATAAACAAACCGCTAACATTTCAGCGACCAACTCTAATGACTCCGTGGCTGAAAATGAAGTTCTAATGTTCATTGTGGAGACATCTTCACCACAAAAAAGTAAAACAAGAAACTTTCTAAGATACTAAAACTTGCAGGTTCAACTAGCAGGTGGCTACTAAAAACAAAGTGAAGCATTCATTACTAATATTTTATATTCTCTTCATGTTAAACAAAGAAAACTAGAACCTAGCAAAACAAAAATAAATAAAATTAGTATACATTTTTTTAACCGTCTCCCATCAGCCTAATGCAGGATGGCAGTGGGAGCACGGCTCTCTCAGTTCTCAGCAACGCCATATGGCGTCATCTCATGAGCAGCGAGATTTGACGGGAGCTCGTACACGCGCTCTCCCGTCATTCAGCACAGGGGGGACTCCAGCGATCAGCCTGCCAGCCAGCGATCAGGGCTGGCAATCTGTTTTTTTTTTAGTATTTAATGTAAATACATTTATATAGCTCTGACATCTTACGCAGCAGCTGCATAGAGAATAGTCTTGTCACTTAACTGTCCCTCGAAGGGGCTCACAATCTAATCTCTACTATAGACGTATGTCTATGTATATGTCATGTAGTGCTTGTATCTTAATCTGGGGCCAGTTAAAGGGGAAGCCAAATAAGTTATCTGGATGTGGGCAGCATGGTGGCGTAGTGGTTAACGCTCTTGCCTTGCAATGCTGGGTCCCTGGTTTGAATCTCAGCCAGGTCAACATCTGCAAGGAGTTTGTATGTTCTCCCCGTGTCTGTGTGGGTTTCCTCCGGGCACTCTGGTTTCCTCCCACATTTCAAAAACATACAGATAAGTCAATTGGCTTCCCCCTAAAATTGGCCCTAGACTATGATACATGCACTACACGATATAGACATATGACTATGGTAGGGATTAGATTGTGAGCCCCTCTGATAGTTAGTGGCAATACAATATACTCTGTACAGTGCTGTGTAATATGTCATGCTATATAAATACTTAAAATAACGAAATAAATATGTGGGTTTTTTTTTTTTTTAATGTCTTTTTTTATTAAAATAATAAAAAATAAAACTAGCAGCAGCAATCACATAGTACCAAAAGAAAGCTCTATTTCTGAGAAGAAAAGGAGGTAAAATTAATTGGAATGCTAAGTTGTACGAGCGAGCAATAAACCGCTAAATTTGTTAAATTTGCTAAAAGTGCCAAATTGTAAAAACTGGCCTAGTGACTAGGGGGTATAAACTTCTGGTCCTCAAGAGGTTAAACAACTCGATAACTACTAGTTGTGAATACATTTGCCACACTGTATGGTTCTGATCCAGTTCTGAAACATGCCTGGAGAAGAAACATAAAGTTTCGAAAGCTTGCAGAGAAATCTTGAACAGTCAGTCATTAAAGGTATCACCTAAACAACTTTTGTTGTTACGCCTGCGGATTCTCTCCACCCACCTGGCTTTACCAACACTTGGCATATGTACCCAAGGAAATGGGTATAGAGGCACTTTACTGAATATAACTTCATGAATAAAATTGCTTATTGTAACACCTGAAACTATACCCAGGCTATACCCGCAGCCGCCTTTGTTCCCTGTCCACAGGCCTTATCCGTCCCGGCGGCGTCCAGCGCGTCTCTTGCTCATAGGGTCTCTGTATCGCGCGGCTGCGCGCGGAGACAGGACCTTTATGCTGGAAGAAGGTGCGTCAGCTGACATCGGGAGTAACTCGCGCCGCTCGGATTGGCTGATTGCTAAGGGGCATGGCGCTGGGCTCTCTTCGGCTTCTTAAGCCTTCACAGATCATTGGCAACTCAGTTGCTGTTGCGAATACACTCGTGTTAGCGCTCAGACCTAGTGAGGTTCCTGTTGATGATAGATGTATATGCAGTGTTCGCAATATACATCTATCTATAGTTAGTTATTATTACATTGTATTCTGATAACCTGTGTATGATTCTGGCTACTCTCTGACCTTGCTATTTCTATATGATTCTGTATCTCTGCCTTTTTGACTTAGTTGCTGAACCTCTGCCTGATATTAACTACTCTCTTGCCTGCCGATTTTGTACTATCTCTGCCTGCCTGTTATCGAACCTAGCCTGTCTGACTACTCTACTCACCAGTGGGCCCTAGCCACTGGTGAGGTGCTCTTAGCTATTAGAACCTACCAGCCCTTTGGTGAGGTTCCGACCTATTTATATAGCTCCAGTGACTGATAGTATCTTGCCAGCCCCTCTGGCAAGATCTAGTTAAACTATTCAGTCATTTGTGCTGTTAGTACCTTGCCAGCTCCTCTGGTAAAGGCCTATTGTTACTTGTGTTGGTAGACCCTCCAGCTCCTCTGGAGAAGTCTATAATGTTGCACCAAACACCACACCTTACTCTCTGTTAGCTATACTGGTATTATTGGTGATACTGCAGATCACCACATAATCAGGTATAGCGTCTGAATTATTGGTGATTCTGCAGATCACAAATAATCAGATGTCTGAGTTGCAGCATCCAATCGTTACACTTATTTTTTTTACAATATTCATTTATAAATTATTTAGTCAGTGGTTGTCCACTGTAAAACTTTATCACAGGTGGCAACATCTTTACTGCTTGCAAGAAGTATCACTGTGGAATGTTTGTTTATTTGTGTGTTCTGATATGAGCAGAAACAGCACCTGCTATCCCAGAGTGCACTGGGAGTAGAAGGCTTTGCGACATCATAGCCTAGGCTAAGCATCACAGGGAACGCTGGGTTACAAAACAATATAAAGCAATTTATAGATACAAGGAGTGCTTCTGATAGAGAAACCAGTGTATGAAATTCTTCTATTTGTCATTACTTTACCTCTTTAAATTGGGCTCAGCGGTTACCCACTTAAGGACCAGGCTCACTTTCAGATATCTGTGCTGAGTGGCACTCCAGCCCACAGCACAGATCGCGATTGACCCAGGGCGACCAGACTTCCCCCTTTTTTTCCCCACTAGGGGGATGTCCTGCAGGGGGGGTCTGATCGCCACCGGCTATTATGGTTCAGCGGGGGGGGGGGGCTCCTCAAAGCCCTACTCCACAGCGAATTCCGCCCTCACTCTACTTCCCTCCCTCTCCCTCTGTCTGTGGGCTGCGCAGGACCGTCCTGCGGCGTGTAGGATAGGCTTCAGCCTATCAGAATGCGGCGATCCCTGGCCAATCAGAGGCCAGGGATCGCCGATCTCCTGTACGGCGCTGTTGCGCAGCAGCGCCGTATGATGTATACAGCAGGGATTTCTTCCACGCGAGTTTACATTACGCGTGCGAGCCGCGATCGGCGGCTCGCACACTGTTCACGGAGACACCCTCCGTGAACTGACATGGAAAGGCCGCTCGAACGAGCGGCTGTTTCCATGCTATACCACTAACGACCAGCCGCCGCCTATCGGCGTTAGCTGGTCGTTAACATATCACAGTCAATCTGTTATAGTAAGTTTTAAGGTTAAAACGTGATTAATCATCTTTAAATAAACCTGAACAAGTATTTACATTTATTTAAAATCATAAAGTAATGTGTAAAAAAATAGATATACACAATTAGGGAGTACTCCTATTAAACATATATGCATCAAGGAGTATTTGAGCTGAGATTACCCACAATCGAGGGTAGTCGGTCAAGATAATGGTTAATAAGAGGTACAGGTAATAATGATGTTTAAAAACATTGCTCTAGAAAACACCTTTTACAATATAATAAGTAAAGGTGGAGCTCATGCTATGGCAAGATCAAAGTCAAAGAGGCTTTTGATTGTAGTAAAAATTGACATTTCTGTCATTTAAGTTTACCTTTGCTAAAGTATGGTACTTTGTTTTAATCTGCTTTTATTAATGCGTAAAGGAAGGGTCAAATAGAAATGCCAACTGCCATTCATATCAAATGATACAAACTACAAGAATCCTGATGTTGTAGATTTAAGGTGAGATCAAAGTAAGAGAGTAGCTCTCTATTAAATATGTTGACATTCCAGTGGTCTGCAAATTACACTATGAACACTGTGTTGCCACGACAATTATACCGAAATAGCATGAGGAAGGATTTCATTTCTGGATGATGTCATACAATGTTGCATTGCTTAACTAACTGCTGCTAATGCAGCCTGCCCAAAAAGCATTCAAAGCTTGCTCAATTATTCATTGGTACATGAATAATAAATACGCATTAATAAATTCAATATTAAAGCTAAATTACACACATATGAAGAATAATATCCTGGTGGTGGCTAATCAGTTTTTCATTCTTTTATAATCAAGTACAGTATAGGACTTGGTCTACAGATGAACTAATACAATGTTGCTTATTGAAATTGTGAAAAATGAATTAGCCAATAATATGTGAGCTATGTAAAGAGTACAAGACCCGATGAATAAAACACGTATGTTACTTCAATGTTTACAAATGGATTTCATAGAAAGGCATGGCCTTCATACAAGACAAGGAACATTTATATTGCACTTTTCTTCTGGCAGACTCAAAGTGCCAGAGTAGCCACTAGGGCGCTCTCAGTAGGCAGTAGCAGTGTTAGGGACTCTTGCCCATGGTCTCCTTACTGAATAAGTGCTGGCTTACAGAACAGAAAGAGACAAGATTTGAACCCTGATCTCCTGTGTTAGAGGCAGAGCCCTTAAAGTGTACCTGAGACAAGTAAGTAAAGAATTGATACTTACCTGGGGCTTCCCCTGGCAACCATGAAAGATAATTCCATTCTGCATTCTCAAGGGGTTAAGACAACGTGCATATACATAATTAAACACTCTGAGCCAATACTGGGGCATGAAGGAAACTAGCCAGTCTGCAAAACACACACACACACACACACACACGCGCGCGCACACACACGCACACACACAGCAGCCCTGCTGGTCTATTTCTCTGCCGTAGTATCTGAATAACACCAGAAACAAGCATGCAGCTAGTCTTGTCAGATCTGACTTTAAAGTCTGAAACACCTGATCTGCTGCATGCTGCAGAGGCTCCCTATGCTACATGATTTCTGTCATTTGGCACTGTATTGGCCTGAGGAAGCGGGCTCAGACCCGTGAAAAGCGTTGCCTGTGCTCAAATAAAAATCTTTTGTAAGTTTACAGAGATTTCGTCATTGAGGTAAGATACCTCATTTTTCTTTTTCGTTTTTAAACTGGTTTTAAAAGCTTTTATTCAAATCAGGGCGCCTCTTTCCCTTATTGTGCATAGTTATACCCCCGTACATGTTTGTCCGAGGGGTGGTGACAGAACACCCGTTGTTTTACCACGGTTAATGTTTTGTCCATCCTTTTTCGTCTAAGAGAGCGACCGCAACCAGGTCCGTCCAGGACCACCCCGAGTGGAGTCGGGTTTATGGTCTCCACCTGTTTCCTGTGGTCGGTTGCCCCTTGCAACCCTCCTTTGTGAGTAGCCCTTTCAATTAATTGATTTCTCCACACACCTATTATTGACATACTGCACTATCGGGCTCCCTTTTTTGTCTCCTGTATTTTTTTCCATAGGGTGCCAAGACACCCCAACCACGATTGCTGCATGCTTGTTCAGGGGCTATGGCTAATAGTATTAGAGGCAGAGGGTCAGCAGGGCTGCCAGGCAACTGGTATTGCTTAAAAGGAAATAAACATAGCAGCCTCCATATACCTCTCTTCAATTCCCTTTTAAGGTACCTTTTAATGATACAACCTGGACTGTACAGTCTTATAGTATCAGCATCTGAGGTGGCACTATGGAATCCTACCAGTAGCTAGAAAGAGCTGGACTCAATAAGGCTGATTTACTAAGGTGAGGGCTTGCATGTCACAACCCATACTCCATTGCCAATCCAAACTGAAACAAGCACATTTAAAATGTAGTTTGGGAATGGTTCTTAAAGGACCACTACAATGAAAAAAGTAAGCAGTTAAAATCTGACAGAAACAACAGGTTTTGGACTAGTCCATCTCCTCATGGGGGATTCTCAGGCTTTATTCACAGTGGGACGTTGCGGAGCTGCGTTAAGAACTCTTGTAACGCAGCTTAACACACTGCAATGCTAATCCTATGAGACGTTCACAGTGCGATGTTAGCGTCGCATTGTAACGTGTAGCGTTATGGTAAAGCACTGCTTGCAGTGCGTTACCTCTAAACGCACATGTTACCAGGTACAGGAAAGCATACTTTTTACTGCCTGTATGCTTTACTGTACCTACTGTATGCGACAGTAATGTAGCGACCTTCTGTATGTCATTCAATGCGCGCTCTCCCGCCTCTGTCTCCGCCACTGCCCGCCTCCTGTGAGCTTCCTCCAATCGGAAGCTAAGCCGCGATCCAGGAAGTAACTCCCAGGTCGCGGCTTAGCTTCCGATTGAAGGAAGCTCACAGGAGGTGGGCAGCGGCGGGGACAGAGGTGGGGGAGCGCGCATTGAATGACATACAGAGGGTAAATAGAGGGCTAGCGACAAGGAGACTGTCGCTAGCTGGGCGCTTTTTACAGGGGGGCACAGGAGACCCGGGGGGGGGACTAGAGGCGGCAATAGCGAGATCCAGAGGCATGTGATTATGCAATTATGCACAGGACATGCCTCTGTGGTCTCTTTAGATTTCAAATATCCGCCTCGGGTTCTCTTTAATGTGCGGTAACACTTTTTTTTGTGTTGCGTTGTAATGCTGCATTGTGACTTTAGCGCCGCATTAAAACGCAACGTCCTACTGTGAATGAGGCCTCAGAGTTTTCTTTGTTTTCAACAGAATTCCCTGAACGGCATTTGCTCAGTGCAACAGACAAAATAGTGTGCAGGCAAGTAGGGAGACTGGCTGGTATCTTACTATATTCTCAGTTAGACTTAGCAACTGCTATTCAGGAAATGCTTTTGAAAGCAAAGAAAACACAAAGACTCCACCATGAGGACACGGACTAGTCCAAAACCTGTCGGTTCTGTCAGATTTTAACTTCTGCTTTTTTTTTTTTTTTTTGCTATAGTAGTCCTTTAACTCAATTCATAGTAATTGTGTAGCATATATTACTGCTCTCCACTAAAAAGAATTCTATTTGTGAAATGAGTCTCTCTTTTGTTGCACAGCGGTTAACACTGATTAGTAGCGGTCAGTTCATTTTTTTTTTTTTTACATTAAAGAAAAATAAATAATAACTATGTGCATTGATATTTTATTAAACATTTTCCTCACAAAAAAAATAGCAGGGGAAAAGTCTATAAATGCAATATATAAATAATAAATAAGAAATGTCTATAAACATGCCTCCATGTTTAGAATAAACAAGCCTCCATGTTTTATTTAGCTGGCGAGCCTTGCGGCCCTCCACAGCTGCACTACAATGGCCAGGAATCGTTCTGTGACTTTGCCGACATCAAACAACAAACGTTGATTCAGGTAATTCCTATAATAACTGAACAGAGTGACTTTCTGACTTGTCACGGCAGGCTGCTCACGCACATTGCTTTTGTTTAGTAAATCTTCAATCACCATTTTTTACTGATCACTGATTTACTATATGTTACCTTTAGTTCATTAGATCCAGATTCATGTAAAGTGTGAATTAAATAACAACTCCTAAGGCAGATTATCAGCTTACATATATGTACTCGGTTTTGTAGTTGTCTGTTTGCCGGGAGTTCTGCTTTCATCTACAGAGGGATTGAGGCACACAAACCTGGAGCCAAATGGCTGGATCAGTCCAGCTTAGCTGCTGAATATTGATCTAGTGCTTGACATGGAGCAGCTTAGTCTCATCTGTCTACACATTCATTGAACAGGTTTAGCAAGAAAGTGTATTTGCTAGATTTTGATGAATCATAAAACACACGCGCATTAAACTGATACATGGCTGAATTTTAATTCCAAGCTTTGCTTAGCTTTCACTGCACAATAAAACGGAAAAGCCAGAAAAGAAGCTTCAGCCTTTTCCCAGCTATAATCCTGATCACCTGACCACATTACCCAGGTGGCCGAGCTCATTTTCATGTGCTTCACGTGTGCCAATAAAACACAGTTCATATTTCACTGAACTCTTCCACAGCATGTATCCTCTGATAGCAGAGATCCTATCCTACTAAATATACATCTATCTTCCATCACTTGCTTTGTCTCATAAAATTCCTTCAAGCACTTGCCAAAGCTGTATTTTGATAAGAATCGTATAATACCTGTTATTGGTGTGCAATATCATCAGCAATGGGCCCAATTTTGCCTCTGGGTGGAATCTTAAGCAGCCCATACACTCAGCCGATTTTCTGGCCGACCGATCGATCCCGTTCGATCGATCGATCAATCGATTGCAAATCGGTTGGCCAATCGACCGATCGACGGCCGATTTCGATGGATTTCGATGGATTTCCATCGAACTGGCAGGGTGGAAAATTTAGGTCGATCTGATGAGATTGCTTATCAGTTTGCATTGGCCTTAATGGAAATCTGATGGCAAAAAAATGCCATCAGATCGAATTTCAATAGATTTCAAACTGAAATCTATTGGAATTCTATCCTGGTAAAAAATGTTCTAAAAACGCATCAGATAGATCATCAGATGCATTTCTTATCTATCTGCTGCCAATCTGACGAGTGTATGGGCACCTTAACTCATCTCTTATTTATTACCAACAGCAATATTTTTACTTGACTTACGGAAAATGTGCTGAACTAATAAATAAAAAAAAGTAAGTGCATTTAAGAGCCAAGGTTCTGTTCATAGGTATTTAGGAGGCCTGAGTGGAACCATTGTGGTGTAAAATGCTCTGTATAAATAGCTTATACTAGTGCTAACATCTCTATAGAAAATTCATTATCTGCTAGACTAAAAAGCGTAACCTATGACATTATTTCTATTCAAACTACTTAGCCCTGGGCCTCTAAGTCTAAGTTTAGTATTAAAGGGGAACTGAAGAGAGAGGTATATGGAGGCTGTCATGTTTATTTCCTTTTAATCAATACCAGTTGCCTGGCAGCCCTGCTGATCTATTTCTCTGCAGTAGTATCTGATTAAAACCAGAAACAAGCATGCAGCTAGTCTTGTCAGATCAGACTTATAAGTCTGAACCACTGAAACACCTGATCTGCTGCATGCTTATTCGGGGGCTATGGCTAATAGTATTAGAGGCAGAGGATCAGCAGGGCTGCCAGGCAACTGGTATTGTCTAAAAGGAAATAAACATGATAGCCTCCATATACCTCTCTCTTCAGTTCCCGTTTAAGTTTAGGCTGAACTTTAACCTCGACAAATTTTCCACCACATCTATTATTGTCGGAAACCTTATACAATTCAACTGTGGTTCACTGTCATGTCCTTTTAACAAAAAATCCTAGCTCTATATTATTTCTTTCGAGTTCCAAACTTCTACCTAGCTATAGAGACCTTTAGTCTGTTGTTTTCCTATATTATAGTCTGTCAATATAGGAATTTCCACTATATTGTACATTTCACCTGAAGTACCACTACGTTTAATTTGTGTGTATACTAGTTTAATTAAGTCGGATCAGTATTATCTATTCATTGTACTCTAGGCTCTTTTCTGTATTTTGTGTTTTACGTGCAACTTATCATTATGCACTCATTAGTGCCTGTCGCATTATCTGTTACTGTTATTGTTATAAATTCTTAATAAAAAAATTATTGAAACAGAAAATGCTCTGTATATTTATATGGGTGTAACCTCCAACATCATCTGATTTTAAAACAAGTCCTTACAGTAGATAAAGAAAACTCAGTTAACATGAATATATCTGTGCGGCAAAACTAAATGAATCATGCTCCCAGCATCTGGTATGATCCCCTTGTGAAGAAATAACTGCAACAAAATGTTAGAGGCAACTGTTGATCAGTTCTGATTGACTTGGTGGGATTCTAGTGCATTCCTCCATACAGAACAGCTTTAGCTCTTGGATATCGGTGAATTTCTTTCCATAACATTTCAGTTAGACTGAGATCAGGACTTAAAGAGACTCCGTAACAAAAATTGCATCCTGTTTTTTATCATCCTACAAGTTCCAAAAGCTATTCTAATGTGTTCTGGCTTACTGCAGCACTTTGTACTATCACAGTCTCTGTAATAAATCAACTTATCTCTCTCTTGTCAGACTTGTCAGCCTGTGTCTGGAAGGCTGCCAAGTTCTTCAGTGTTGTGGTACTGCTATGAACTCCCCCTTCCAGGCCCCTCTATGCACACTGCCTGTGTGTTATTTAGATTAGAGCAGCTTCTCTCTTCTCTCTTATCTTTTACAAGCTGGATAAATCGTCCTCTGAGCTGACTGGGCTTTCACATAGTGAGGAAATTCAGACAAGGGCAAAGCTGTTTGCAGGAAGAAAAGAGCAGCCTGAAACTTCAGTGCATGAGAGATGCAGGGGGAAAGAAACACACAAATGATCTCTTCTTGAGATTCAAAAGGAAGGCTGTATACAGCCTGATTGTGTATGGATGTATTTTCTATGTGTGGACATACTGTACATCAACCTACTTCCTGTTTTGGTGGCCATTTTGTTTGTTTATAAACAAACTTTTTAAAACTGTTTTTGACTACTTTTAATGCGGCGGGGAGCGGCGAAATTGTGACAGAGGGTAATAGGAGATGTCCCCTAACGCACTGGTATGTTTACTTTTGTGTGATTTTAACAATACAGATTCTCTTTAAATGTGGGTATTTCAGAACATGCACCACGCCCACTTTAGGAAGGCCTTGCAAATGTGTGGTCTACTGTGATGACATTGTGGCCTGGTTTCTGGAGACGTCAGGACCTTGGACAGAAAGATCAATGTGGAATGTTTGCTAGGGAGTATTTTAGGGTAAGACTGTTTAGAAGCTGAGGGAGTCCCTGAGCTGGTGGCCAGGAAAGCAAATCTTGGCTATCCACTTAAAGTGCCTTTGTTTAACTGATCACTCCTGTGATGGTTACACAATTCTACCAGAATAGCAACAATGAAATCCAACTCATTCCTCAGATGAATACTTTGATTTGGGAAGCGCTTTCCAGGTCTCACATGTCATTTATCATCCCTGCCAGGTGCAGTAGGTAATCCTGTGCTATCTCAGATACATAACGCAATTATTGTAAACACAGCCTAAGGATATGGGTTTGTAATGTGCCATTTCACCTTTCAAAGATGGCTGATTCCATAGAGGGAATATTAAAGTTTACCAGCTGTACCCAGGCTCAGCTCGAAAACCTACAAATGTGTTGAAAAGCATAGAAGGATATACAGTAACTTATCAAGAAGAGTTACAGCTCATTTAGCAGAGGGTTGCTTTATACACAACGGAAGCTGTTGGCATTACAGACAATTCATATACATATAGGTTGATGCTAAAGCACTGGTGAACCAGAGTGATATGCATTCAGCCTTTTCCATGGTTTTTAGAACAAGTTATCTTCATACTTGTCAACCATAATGTGGCTGTGAAGCAATCAACCAGAACAAAAGTGTTTATCCCCATAAACGTGCTAGTAGAGGAAGGGAAATCTTGACATCATAAAGTGACATCTATTCTCATTTCTTTTTCTGTACGAACATCATATAATACATAAACTGTCGTATTATTATCATTGTTATTATTATTAATCCCATCATCGCTACACTTCATGAGTACAGTGCCCAAATATTGCAGAGCACTGCACGTTAAAGCAGTACTGTAGTCTTATTACACGCAGTGTCTAATCTTGTCACATGCTCAAATTACAAACAATGTCCAAAGTATTGATGAGCAGCTGCTTTATCGCAGTCATTTGTGTGACAACCTTTCTTAGCTCCAGTTTCTGATCATATAAAGTTATGTCGCATTTTTTGGCATCTGCAATACTGGGAAGTAGCTTGCAAAAAGTGACAGGCCACAGCATGTCAATCACTCGTCACATGTACTGATGACAGGATTTCAGTAGCAGTGACATGAAGGAGGTGTGAAACAGAAATGGGAAGGCTGAGGGTGTGTCAAGTGTTTGCAACATAGCAAGGCTAGGATTGCCAAAGGTGAGTAGTGAACACAGCTGGTTTTTGTTAGACTGATGTCAGTAACGAGAAACATTTAAAAGGAACTGGAGGTGTGAAACCTGTGGAAGCTGCCATATGTATTTCCTGTTAAGCAATACCAGTTGCCTGGCAGTGCTACTGATCTTTCTGGTAAGTAGGGTCTAAATCACACACCTGAAACAAGCATGCAGCTAATCCTGTCAGATTTCGGTTATATGGCTGGATAGTGTACTAGAGCTCTGCCTCTGACACAGGAGACCTGGGTTTCAATCTCGGAATTTTCCTGTTCAGTAAGCTTGCACCTATTCAGTAAGGAGACCTTGGGCAAGCCTACCTAATGCTGCTACTGCCTACTGAGAGCCCCCTAGTGGTTGCTACAATGGCGCTTAGAGTGTGATATAAATGTTCTTTGTCTTGTCTATATTTACAAATAAGGCTATCAATTTGTAGATACAGTAAAAGGTTTTCAAGACTTTCAGAAATTCAGAATGAATCCTAATACCACCCTATCATCAACCTTATAACAATATATATAACAGTGCAAGCAAGCATACTTTGCAACAACCCATTTAGGAATGTGAGTGCATATCAAAGAAGATTTAATACTTCCTCCAGCCCCATAAGCCCGTGTATGTCCCTCGCCGTCCTCCCACGGTCTGCCGTTCAGCCGCGATCAGCCTCGGTAACTGGCTCAGTCAGGTCCAGTCTGGGTCTTCTGTGCATGCGCGGACCTCCCGTGCCTGCACAGTAGACCCAGACTGACACAACTGAGCCAGTTACTGGGGCTGGTCGCAGCTGAACGGCAGACCACGGGAGGACGGCGGGGGACTCAGATGTGCTTACGGAGCTGGAGGAAGCCCCGGGTAAGTATTAAATCTTTAGGTAGCGATTTCTCTGGTTTACTTTAAGGTGCATAAACATGCACAATGTTTTGTGTGTGTCTGTCTGTATATCTGTATGCAGATGACTGTGTGCTCACATAAATAAATACACACAAGTAGTAAAGGGTTACTCTGAATCAGTTCACATAAATAACTACACACAAGTAATAAAGGGTTACACTGAATCAGTTCACATAAATAACTATACACAAGTAGTAAGGGGTTACACTGAATCAGTTGCTGTCAGCTATAATGCATTACACAGCTGATGTGAAGGAATTTCCCATGTTTCCCTCTGGATCAGTTTACTTCTAGGCATTATAACAATACGCTGTCTGCAGCATTTTTGAGCAAGTTGTGGACTCAATACATAAAAAAGCTGATGAAAACGCACAGCAACTGATGAACAATTGAGTCAGTTAAAACGGATCAGTTGTTATCAGTTGCCAGTGTAAACACATCTTGGCTTCAATTTACTAAGCATTACCACATTCGGTAATGCAGAAAACAGCTAATGTCAGTTTACTAATGGTGGCCATACATGGTACAATTTTTTTTATACAATCTTAATAATTCTATGTAGTATAAGGGTAAATTAAGTGAATATACTGAAAGGATAATTTAGGCAGTTCCCTTATACTACATAGAATTGGGAAGACTGGATGAAAAAATTGTACCATGTATGGCCACCATAAGGCTGTTACCGCATTGAAAAGTAAAATGACTGATTAGTGAGGTAAATTACCAACTTGTATGGTAACCTCAATAAATGTCAATTTACAAAGATTAGCGTATTCGGTAAAATAAGAGATGTTCAGTATTTTCAGACCAGCCTGGAGCTGTCAGTGACAAGCAATCAGCATTTGGTAAAATGGAGACATAAAGGAGAGAGCCAATAGAAAGTGACACCTTGTCATACTACTCACTCCATTTGATCTGATGTAATGCCAGGCGGAACATCAGAAAGTAAAAAAAGAAATGAGAGCGGGAGACTTTCATAGAGGCTCTTTTGTATCCCTTTAGACGTGCAGATCTATAGACTGATACATTGAAAAAGGCCCTCTTGTGGCATGCATGCATATCTAGAAGGATTCCGGGGATGACTTGAAGATGTCACAGGACAGATGCAGGAATGCTAATGCAGAGCACTATCAATGTAGCAGAACACAGCTTGCTGCAGAAACCTACTCCACAGCTGGTTAGACTTTTACATTCTACCAAGCTGGGCTTAGTCAATTGAAGCTACAATTTTCAGGAAACTACTGTAATATTACTGCATGTGTGGAGATCTTAGTGAATTGGGAAAGAAAGTTTAAAATACTGACTGCGGTATTTTACCAACCTATTTTTTTTTTTTTTACAAACAGCCGTAACTGGCTCCACACCATGTTGCAAACAAGGTGTGTTTACACTGCTGAAACATATTAGCAATGCTTTAGAAAAAAAAATGGATTATTATTATTAGGGCTCCTGTCCACTGCATGCTTGCTTTCTTATCCAAATGTTTGGAATGCATGTGTTCAATAGCGATTCACTGATTGCAAGGCCACTGTGATTATAATGGTGACCCTTTTCAACATATGCGATTCAATTTTAACGTAAACACAGTGCATGCAGCATTTTTTCTGTAATTGCATTTTTCTCTATAAACCGATGCAAAAATGCTAACACAATCATAATAAAAAGCAACTGTTTGCACAAAAGTTGTGCAGAAAACACCTTAAACAGAAAAAATTGTAGTGCATGTGCAGATGCCATTAATGGACCACTATTGCAAAAATTGTAAAATCTAAAATACATGTAAAATGAGATATAAATTACTTGTTTCCTACTTTTTTGCTATCACTTACAGTAAGCAGTAGAAACCTGACAGAACTGACAGGTTTTGGACTAGTCCATCTCTTCATGGGGGATTCTCCACATGGTCTTTATTTCTAAAGAGACAATCACTGAAAAGGATTTATATAAAGATGCAGAACGCTATCCCCCCCACTACCACCATCACTTGTTTGCACACTTTTTTGGCAGTTGGGCAGAGCAACTGCCATTTACTAAGTGAATTTGAAAATAAATAAAACCCTGAGAATCCCCCACAAGGAGCTGGGCTAGACCAAAACCTGTCAGTTCTGTCAGATTTCTACTACCTACTGTAAGTGACAGCAACATAGGAGAAAAGTAATTTATAGCTTATTTTTCTCAGTAAGAAAAGTACTTCTTATCTGTATGTGTTACGTTATTTTAAATTTTTACAATTTTCGCGATAGTGGTCTTTTAAGGGCTGGTTCAGACGGATGGCTGCTGGCATCTGTTCACAGCATTTACCACTGGGATCTACCATGTCGCGTATCGAGATAAATGGGAGCGTTCGTCACATTTACCATTGTTTGCCACCGTTTAGTCAATCCAGATATCCAGAATGGAAAAGGCCCCTAACATATAATTTTGCTTACAATGAATATAAAATAGATCTAAATTTCTAAAGCAACAATAAAAAAGTCATTTAGGGAAGCAATGATTAATAACGTACAACCCACAGCAGCTGACAGCATGAAATTCCAGTCTTTTGTAAGGCAAATCCACTGGCTGTGGCCATTAGCATTCGAGCAATGGCTGGGCATATGTCCCTAGAGAAGCCCTGTATACCAAACTATCTCCCATCATACACTCTTCAGCTGCAGCTGACAGCAAAAATAACAGCACAATCCTGGAAAGCTGTTAAGTAAATGCCTGTTCGATAACAAGGCAGGAATCTTAGCTTTTGTCCTCTCTGAACCTCTACTGCTAAATGCTGTGGAACAGAAATATCTGATTTACTGTCTGTGACTGTGAGCAGATTACTAAGTTTGTACTAAGTGGCCAAAAATGTATGTCAATCAAAATGTATTGACTGTCCCCAGTTCAGATAAAGACAAAAGTAAAAGTAAAACAAAAAAAAAAACTGCAATACAGTGTAGGGTAAGGCAGGGTGGCATCTACCAATGGACCTTAAAGAGACTCCGTAACAAAAATTGCATCCTGTTTTTTATCATCTTACAACTTCCAAAAGCTATTCTAATGTGTTCTGGCTTACTGCAGCACGTTCTACTATTACCATCTCTGTAATAAATCAACTTATCTCTCTCTTGTCAGACTTGTCAGCCTATGTCTGGAAGGCTGCCAAGAACTTCAGTGTTGTGGTTCTGTGATGAATCTCCCCCCTTCTGGCCCCTCTATGCACACTGCCTGTGTGTTATTTAGATTAGTACAGCTTCTCTCTGCTCTATTATCTTTTACAAGCTGGATAAATTCTCCTCTGAGCTGGCTGGGCTTTCACATACTGAGGAATTACATACAGGCACAGCTGTCTGCACTCTGCAGGAAGAAACAGCCTGAGGGCCTTTTTCCACTAGCCTGCGATTTGCGATTTGCTTCTGATCGCAAATCGCAAGGTACATTAAACTAATGGAAACTGCAGCAGCATTTTCCATTAGTGCGATCCGATTGCGATGCGATTTTGGTCAAAGCGCAATCGTCGTCCTGCCGCGTTTTGTATGCGATTGAGCTGGACTATAATGAATATAGTAGCTCAATCGCAATCGCAGTCGCATGGTGGAAATTGAAACGCGATTGCGATCGCGATCGCAATCGCGATCGCAATCGCGATCGCATTTCATAGTGGAAAAGAGCCCTAACACTTCAGTGGAAGATAGCTGCAGGGGGAAAGAAACACACAAATGATCTCTTGAGATTAAAAAGGAAGGCTGTATACAGCCTGCTTGTGTATGAATGTAGTTTCTATGTGTGGACATACTGTACATCAACCTACTTCCTGTTTTGGTGGCCATTTTGTTTGTTTTTAAACAAACTTTTTAAAACTGTTTTTAACCACTTTTAATGCGGCGAGGAGCGGCGAAATTGTGACAGAGGGTAATAGGAGATGTCCCCTAACGCACTGGTATGTTTACTTTTGTGCGATTTTAACAATACAGATTCTCTTTAAAGGTAAATCAGCTGATATGCCAGTCCAACAGATCATCTGAAGATAATACATTACCTGACACTCAATTAAAGCAACTCTACAATTTTTGTAAAAAGTCATTTTTAAAGCGGACCTGAACTCAGAATTTCCTCTGTGCTTTAAAATATATACAACAGCATAATAACCTTTAAATAAATCTGCAGTGTGTCCTGCTTTCATGAAAGCAGACATATTGTTTAGAAATTAGCTGCTCTGCCGTGACAGGGGAGATTTCTGAGCTGACACAAATCAGTGGTGAATAGGCAAAGATAAGGGGGAATTAGACAGGCTATTCTCTAAATACATACAGGGTGTATTTCTATTTGTTTCCCCTGTGTCCTGTGCAGATTTTCATTGCTATCAGCTACAATTTTTTTCAGAATGTTCAGTCTCTGTGGTGTGCACCCTTCAGGTCAAAAATAATAATTAATACAGGATTTTTAACTTAGGAGCCACATTTCACACTAAAAAGGTAATATTTTTGCATTTTGATTACTAACCCATTGGATTATATAGTTACTTCTGTTGACCAGAGATGGGATTTAACCAGGTAAAGAAGTTTTGGGTACTGAGAAAAAGTGGTTAGGCTGAATTTACACTAGGGCCAAAATCAGACAATTCTCCACAACAGAGACCAACAAATAAACAGACATCGCAATGCATCCTATGTAATCTATATAATCTTTTCAGACACGTCCGTTTTGAAAGTGTCTGTTGTGTCCATTGCGGCAGCGAAACATAAAGTCCCATCGTGCATGACTTTTCTGAATGCTGCATGGAAAACAGGCATATCCTCTATGGTCTCTTTTGGCTGTCCGACACCAATGAAGATCTGAACGGGAGTGGACGGAGAAAATGGATTGTACATTGGAAACACTTACTTTGTCTGTCCACGTGGACAATGTGGCATAGTGTGAGCCCAGCCTTGTTAGACATGCAGAAGAATATTAGTGTTACATGTATCTTTATAAAGGCTACATTTTTCTTAGCAAACAGCCGCCTCCCCCACTAGTGTTGTGTTCATAAAATCGTAAAAATCTTAAAGCGAACCTAAACTTCTAGATTCTCTCAGCCATGGTCACATGCCCATCTTTACTTCGCTTCCTTGATTTTTGTGATATCTTCCTCATATACTTTTTGTCACTCTGATAGCCTGCACCCCCCCCCCCCCCAAACAGTATTATATCAGCGAAACCTAGAGGCAGAAATCAGCTGTATAGATTCAGAAATGCGAGCAGGTTGGTAGCCCCCATGATACAGAGACAATATATTATTCAGTTGTGACCAGCTAGGCTATAACGCAATGTGCATTGGTGAAATATATTATTTGGATATACAGAACATGGCAGGAATGAGAGCAAGTGAAGTAAATTTTAGCTCAGGCTCACTTTAATTCCTGTAATATGAGCAGTGGCTAGTTTCCAGTTTCTCAGTGAGAGCCAGGAAAGAAAAGAGGTGTGGGCAGCCAGCAGATTACTACCCATCCCAATGAGGAGGGAGGCATGGCCATGCTGCCACCCTTCCATTCTCCCATAGGGGCCAGTAGAGAAGGAGGTGCAGCCAGCAGGACAGGGAGGGGGTATGGTTAATTTCTTCACAAGGAGGTGTGTTAGCTACTCATAACGCAAAAATATTCCTAGAGCTTCCTACGGGGAAGTAATAAGCAAGAAATGTATGTGGAGTGAGAGAGCGCCGCAGCATTTAAGGCACATTATCACTGGGAAGAACGTGCTGGTTTGAGTCCTAAGAGAAAAGCATGTATGTCAAGGCCTGAGTTTAAATGCATTTCGAAAAGACATTTCTACAGCTCCTGTAGTGTAACAAAGATAATCAAGTTCTCTAAAACAGAGCCCAGCTGTTCCAGCCTTCCGCCAGGGTACTCTATTATCTTTGGGCCAATCAGTCAAGCAGTCTGTCTTTCTAGTTATCTATCTGACTATTCCCAGATGTTTGTCAAACAGCAAACTAAAAATAGACTACGACCAAAATACAAAACTTTTACAGCTGATAATACTAACTGCAACCAGTCTGCATTGCAGTTGTTAGTAAAGTAATGTAAAAGAGTCCTCTAGGATATTATCTTTTATTAGATCCTTACCTGACAGAAATTTCCTGTATTATGGATGATTTGACAATAATGATTGTATCACTTTATGAATGATTGATTTCATACAGCTATTGTTCAATTCATATCCAGAGGAGAGAAAACTTAACCCTGACTTCAACTGATGCGATTATTACAAATCAATAATAATCGTTCTCCCTTCCATATCATTCAGTACATGAACCAGTTACATTATTTCTATTAAATGCCCATTCATCCAATTCTTCTTTAAAGAGACTCTGTAACACAATTTTCAGCCTTATTTCTTCTATCCTATAAGTTCCTATACCTGTTCTAATGTGCTCTGGCTTACTGCAGCCTTTTCTAGCTGCCTCTGCTGTGATAGGCACAAGTTATGCACGCCCCCCTGCAGGCTCTGTGTACTTTGTTTACGCCTCTCATTTTAAGCTTGTCTGTGATGCCGTTTGTGAGGCTGAGTAGGGAGGGAGCTGCCTGTCACATGCTGAGAAACTGTGAGAATCCCTGGTAAGCAGCCATGTTTTTTGCTTGTAAACACTGCCTAAAACTGGCAATTAAAAGCCAGGATTGCGGCGGGAGGCGGCAAAAACGGCAAAGAGGGATCCAGGAGATCACAGTGACTCAATTGGTGTGTTTTTTATTGTACAAATCGGACAGTACAGATTCCCTTTAAAGTGGGATTACACTCGAATTTCATCTATGGTCTGAAGCATTAAACATAGCAAAAAATTAGCAGCTAAAACTATTTGTGTGGTTTCCAAGGTACTGGAAGGGTTACCACTCAAATTGTTCTCTTCATTTAGCTGCTAATTGATAAGCTTGCCATTTCCAGTCAGCATTTACTGATTGGGTTTGAAGTGTACTACACTGTATATACAATGAGAACTTTCTCTTCTTTGTTTGCTCACTAATTACTTCAAGTAAAACTGAAGTGAAACTTAAAAAAAAATAAGATACCTGTGAAGAGGGAAGACTCTGGGTCATGTAGAGTCTTCCCTGTACTTTCGCAGTTCCCTAGTTCCAGCACTGTTACCACTGTTTTAGGTATTCGACCAATTGGTCGCATATGCCTTCGAGGACCCTCGGAAGCACATGTGTCACCGACTCCATACTGCACATGTACAAGTTCTTCTGAGGACTCCCGGAAGCTGAAGCCAAGAAGGGCGCCGCCATAGGCAACTACTATATAAAGGCCATATATAGCGGACGCCAAGGCTTCTTGCTATGCAAATTGCGCCTTTACATAGCGGGCGCTCTACATTATATTGGTCACCTCCGGGCACCTAAATTTCTCCCCATTGATGCAAATTGCAAATTGCGACCGGGGGGAGGTTAA
This sequence comes from Hyperolius riggenbachi, assembly GCF_040937935.1. Lineage (NCBI taxonomy): Eukaryota > Metazoa > Chordata > Amphibia > Anura > Hyperoliidae > Hyperolius > Hyperolius riggenbachi. The sequence continues at coordinate 223,449,289 of NC_090650.1, forward strand.
TGCTTAGGCGATACAGAGGGGGGTGGTTAAGCGTTAGGCGACCGGAGAGTTAAGGATTAGGTGCTTCCAGTGGGGTTAAGGAACTTAACTTTACCGCCTTACATGCGGCTAGCAGCATCTATTGCCACTTTATTTGGCCTGAGGAGGTGGGCAGGTTCCCACGAGATGCATTGCCTGTGCTTTGTAAATAAAAATTCAATTCTTACATGAATTGGTTTTCATTGAGGTAAGCCACCTCATACTTTTTATTTTTATTTGAATTTTAATGTATTTTATCTTCATTGGGCGCCTCTTCCCCTTCATCCTTTTTGTAGTATGGTCCTGTTGTCACTAGAGAATGCAGAGCACACAAGAAAAGCCTGCATTTTATATGCAATTGGTATGCGTCTTTTGTGTGCTTTGCAGACCCCCATTCAGGTATACACAAACACACCATAAATGCAGCATGAACTGCTTTTGCTGACTACAGTGCATCACATTACATAAGTGGGAATGACAATATATAGGCCAAGGGTATAACTAGAAATCATAGAGCTCCCAGTAAAATTTAGATGGAGCCCCCCAATGTTCATTCTCTTTCCCTTGCCTAAACCTGGTGCAGTGTTGCCAACTCATCCTTTTACATAACAACACATATGAAATATACAGGTCTTGTGACTAGTTATTTAAAGTGAAAGCACTAATTATGTCTAAGTAGCCCCAGAACCTGTATAACATACTGTGGATGTGTCAGTATTTAAAGGGATGATTTGGCAACTGCCCCGGTGACCCTCACAGCCACTGTGGGCCCATCTCACAAGGGTCATAAAACAAGTGTGGACATTGTAATCTTCAACAAGTGTAGCCACAAAAACGCCTGATCTGACGGATGGCTCCCTTTACGGCTTTCCCTTTGTGGTCACAGGGGCTGCTCCACTGTAGTTACATCCCTGATATAAGCTTTCTATGAGAAACCACAGCCAGAGGCTAACAGTCGTTCTCACAAACACTGAGGAAGACAAATGCAGGGTACAGAGCCACAGACTATCTATTCCCCAATGACAGGCTGAAAACATGAATCAGAAAATCTAAAAATCAAATCAAAAGTGAAAACAGATAGCAGGCAAGTCCATATTATCACCCATATTGTTTGAAGAAACCAAAATCAGCAGCACCACTCTTGAAGAAATAGCTCTTTATTCAGACACGTAATCGTGCTGCGTCTAAGCCCATTTTTTTGGCATGTGATTTTAATTACGTGTCTGAATGAAGAGCTATTTCTTCAAGAGTGGTGCTGCTGATCTTGGTTTCTTGAATCGGCGACCCTTGGGCATCAGGGTGATATCAGCTTTAGCACACTCCTATCTCTATTGCAGTGCTTGGTCTAACACTGTGTACACCTATATTGTTTGTGTATTCTTTAACCTTACTGAGCTCATTTCTGACATGGTATTGCTTTAAATTAAAACTTTATGGGAGAATTAAAGAGCACCTCCCTTATTAATCACAGCAAAGCATGCATGGAATCAGTAAAAAGATCAATGAATATTACTCCTATACAAAAAGGAACAGATACTACTTTTCAGGGTCGCTTTGAGGCAGACTAGACCTATAACACTCCAATTTTAAACAGTGGTAAAAATGAGAGGGGTGACTTTGTTGATGCTTAGTTGATGTATAGCCACCCACCACCACAATGTCATGGGATTTTCCGCTAAAGGCATTTTTTTAACCAGGAAGCCTGCTTTATTCCCTCCCACCTGTTGCCATTTACTATTTATTAAAATGCTAGGAAACTTAGAGATTAGGTCTACTTCACTAATTTCCTTCATTCCGCCTGTAAACTGATCTTGATCTAAGTCACACAAATGGGTACATACTGTAGATGTGATTCAGCTTGGATATCTCTTGCCCACTGCATATAAATTACACTGAGGAAAATAGCTCATAACTACTTGAGGATCCATGCTTGATCACTTACAGTATGTATGTGTATGCTTCGAATACATTTAGCCTTCCTGTAAGCTCAATGTGCTCTCCTTACAGCTGACATCAGTGATAATTTTACCATAATACATATGTAAATTCATGGTATTTTATTCACAGGGAAAAAAAATATACTAGTAAATCAGAGCAGTGTGCTGTGTGAGCGTTGTCATTACTGTGGGGCTTTTTGTCAGAGATAAAAGTCACAGTAAATAATTCAAGACATAGGGTGAGACCTTGGAGGCTTGCATACTGGCAATGGTACAGTTTCTGCAGAGGAGACAAAATCAAGTACTAGATCAACGAAAATGTCACAAAGGAATAGGCTAAGAGGGAGCTAAAATGACAGGCAAAATCCCAATAACTACACAAATTGTAAGGCTCGAAGCCTAGCATCAGTAGCAAGAAGCTTGAAAGTTGGTCCAAGGTGACATTTTTCTTCTACATCAATCTGGGATCATTGACCTACATGCCATTAAAACTCTACTTTTGTCCTACCAAGCCACTTGTTATGGGAATCTAGGATTTGGCCTCAATCACTGTATGCCTATAAATGTTCAGAGGATGATGCTACTCTCTTTCAAGATGCCTGTTAAGCTCCTCTGTGATGTGAGGAAAATGATTGAAAAGAGGTAAGGTATTTCAGCTGTTCAGTGAATGCTTCCTGTATTCTTGTAACCACTTACTGTCAAAGAGGTTTAGAACACCATTGTTTCCACATGTATTTATCTTGGGTAATCATCCATTATAGGATGACAGTTTGCATCAATTTACATTTATATTGCTGCTCTATCTAATAGACTTGACTGCTCTAACTACGTTCACTAAAAGATATTTACTATGAACTGGAGTTCCATTAATAACTAATCATTGATAATATTACAGATAAATGTATAATATATCCACTCATGATACTTTTATCCACTTATGATACTCGCAGGTCTATCTACTAATAGCACAGGAAAGGAATGAAGGAAAAACTGCAATATATTTAATGTATACAACAACATTCAAACAATGTATGACTATATTCCTGATTGGGTGGGAGGCATTGGTTTTCTAGTAGAAAGCTATTTTGATCCAGTTGGTCAGACTAATGCTAGGTACACACCATACAATTTTCTGTTAGATTTTCTCTTAGATTTACCTGCCAGATAGCTTTTTTCCATGTTGTAGGTACATCTAACAGAAGAATCTAACAGAAAATTGTACCTGTGTGTACCTAGCATAAGATGTCCTCCATAACCTCACTGTGGACCCTATATTGATAAGCCAAACAAATATTGTACAGTGGCTTGCAAAAGTATTCAGCCCACTTGAAGTTTTCCACATTTTGTCACATTACTGCCACAAACATGAATCAATTTTATTGGAATTCCACGTGAAAGACAAATACAAAGTGGTGTACACGTGAGAAGTGGAACGAAAATCATACGATTCCAAACATTTTTTAAAAATAAATAACTGCAAAGTGGGGTGTGCGTAATTATTCAGCCCCTTTGGTCTGAGTGCAGTCAGTTGCCCATAGACATTGCCTGATGAGTTCTAATGACTAAAAGGAGTACACCTGTGTGTAATCTAATGTCAGTACAAATACAACTGCTCTGTGACGGCCTCAGAGGTTGTCTAAGAGAATATTGGGAGCAACAACACCATGAAGTCCACAGAATACACCAGACAGGTCAGGGATAAAGTTTTTTATAAAGTATATTGAGAAATTTAAAGCAGGCTTAGGCTACAAAAAGATTTCCAAAGCCTTGAACATCCCACGGAGCACTGTTCAAGCGATCATTCAGAAATGGAAGGAGTATGGCACAACTGTAAACCTACCAAGACAAGGCCGTCCACCTAAACTCACAGGCCGAACAAGGAGAGCACTGATTAGAAATGCAGTAAAGAGGCCCATGGTGACTCTGGACGAGCTGCAGAGATCTACAGCTCAGGTGGGGGAAATCTATCCATTATTACAACTATTAGTCATGCACTGCACAAAGTCGGCCTTTATGGAAGAATGGCAAGAAGAAAGCCATTCTTAATAGAAAAGCATAAGAAGTCCCGTTTGCAGTTTGCCACAAGCCATGTGGGGGACACAGCAAACATGTGGAAGAAGGTGCTCTGGTCAGATGAGACCAAAATGGAACTTTTTGGCCAAAAAGCAAAACACTATGTGTGGCGGAAAACTAACACTGCACATCACTCTGAACACACCATCCCCACTGTCAAATATGATGGAGGCAGCATTATGCTCTGGGGGTGCTTCTCTTCAGGCGGGACAAGAAAGCTGGTCAGAGTTGTAACTTTTTTACTTTGTTTTTGTAATCTTTGTATATATTATTTTCTGTATTGTTCTATTTTTTCTATGGAATATTAAATCGTTATTTAATAAGCTTGACTTCTGCGGTACTAAGCTAACACTCATAGCCTAGAGGAGATTGAAGTGCAACTGTGTATAAATCCATGCCTAATTGTATACTTGAGCAACACTACCATATGAAATTGTAATTGCATTGTGTGTGGGGGCGTTTGTCATACGTTGGCCTAAAGCGCGCAGCTGACCCAACGTACGAAACGCCAGTGCGAGTAGCTAACAGTATCGTTCGGAACGACTGTTAGTGGTTTTGCTGCACGACAGTGTAACTTGCATTACAAGTCAGTGTCTGATTGTGCTGTGTTACTGTACAACTGTACTGTGTGTGTGGGTGCGTGGCGTTCTCGTATTCGGCCTAAGCGCAAAGCTGACCCAAATATGAAAGCGCAGTTTGCGCGTTGAGCCCTCGACAGCTGAGGGGACGTGTCTAGCAACGCTAGTGGTGGCAGTGGGAAGTGTTTGAGGGGTCCCAGCCTTGTTTGTAGCTTAAATAAGGCTGTTCCCCGCTTAATCTGGTCAAACCCGCAGTCGGGAACCGTATACGCAGGCGTGCCGCGGGCCGGTTCCTGACATAATGGCTGGCAGTGGTGGGATCGTTTAGTACATTAGTACGCAGTTTCGCTCGCTATTCTGAGTACTAAAGGTTGGAAGCTTCCTAAAAGCAACTAGCCTACAGAAGTCCACTCAGTGCAGAATCTATATACGTTTTTTTTTTGTTCAAAGATACACACTTGGTAGTCTGCTTTCCCTCCCCCCCTTTTTTTCTTTTTATTTTTTGCAACACGATGGCTTAGAAAGCTACCAGCTATGCAAGGCAAAACAAAGAGATACTACTCAACCTGTGTGAGCACAAAGGCATCGAGACGGTGAGCGGCCAGAGCAGTTAGTTCGTGCGCTCGAGGAGTATGATGAGGCAGAGCGAGCCCGTGCTTCAACGTCAACGGATGCAGCTCACGACACGCCAGAGGAGGAATCGCTCCCACCACAGAATGCGAGTGGAGACGATGTCCTGGACGATCCACCAAGCAGGGAGATGCCATCTCTGGAAGCTGATCTACAGCTACTGAACTCGGCTGATCCTGAACTGCGCCTAAAGCTGATCCTACTGCACCGAAAGGCAGAGGAGGGAAGAGCTGAACTGCAACACCAGCTGGAGCTGGCTAAACTTCAGCAGCAGAACCTGTCTGCTGGACCCGCAGAACGCGAAGGTGAGCGAGTCCACAGAATCCCCCTGGATAAGTTCCCCGCTATGGACAAGGACTCTGACATAGACACTTTCCTACAGGGGTTTGAAAGGACTTGTCGGCAGTATGGGGTGCCCTGTGAGCAGTGGGCAAGATACCTCACACCAGGGCTGAGAGGCAAGGCCCTGGAGGCGTTTGTGAGTCTCCCCCAGGAGGAAGAAACAGACTTTGAGGCAATTAAGAAAGCCATCATTGCGCGATACCACCTCAAGCCAGAGGTGTATCGAAAACGTTTCAGGACAGTGCAGCGAGGTCCAAATGACAGTTACCTGGATCATGCGTGCAACCTGCGCACTGCCTTCCAGCAGTGGTTAAAAGGACTGTCAGTCAAAACCTTGGATGCCCTGCAGGATCTGATGATAAAAGACCAGTTCCTACACACCTGTCCTGGTGAGGTCCGGCTGTTTGTGCTGGATCGAGAACCAAAGACAGTGGATGAGGCTGCGGAAATGGCCGATTCCTACACCGCCCATAGAGCACCCGAGTCCCGGAGGACTACTACGCCCAGCTGGAGGGGAGAACAGATTGCTAAACCTGTGTCACCCAGCACCCAGAGGAGGCAAGCACCGCTGTCTCCTGGATTCAAGCAACCAACCACTGTCACTCGGAAATGCTTTGTATGTGACAGGGTGGGTCATATCAGCATGACTTGCCCAGAGAGGAAGAAGGAGGCCCCAAAATCCAGGCCTCAAATCCCAGTGAAGTCCCAACTGCTTTGTGTGCTACCAGAAATGCCACTGGCTATGCAGAGAATCTGCAGCGTGTCACGGTTGGGGGTACAGTTGCCACTGGGCTGAGAGACACTGGAGCAGAAGTGACTCTCATACATCCCCAGCTTGTGAACCCAGAGCAGTACATACCTGGGAAAATGATTGCTGTCAGAGGAATTGGGGGTGTCACCCCAGCAATACCCACCGCCTTGGCCCACCTGGATTGGGGGGCCGGCAGCGGACTGAAAGAAGTTGGGGTAACTGACAAAATCCTCACCAACGTTTTGCTGGGTACTGACCTGGGACGGTTAGTGGCCCGGTATGAGCCTACTCCATACCCTGTGGAGCCCGCCTCCCCAGCAGAAGTTCAGGACTCTTGCAAGGGACTGTGTGATAATGCTGGGCAAGTGAGGAGTGCTGGCGAGGCCCCAGGGGCTATGGACTGTGTACTAGGAGCCAGCCCTAGTGATTCTCCAGTGCCTAGGCCTGGAGTGGGACATGTTGATATAAAGAATGCAGAAATTGATAATGTCATTTATGACGCACGGACTATCGATGCGATTGATGCAGGAACTGTTGATGCTACTGGTGAAGTGCTGAGTAGCACTCTGTATAATGCTGCAGATAATGTTGATGTTTTATGTGAGGGCCCAAATGACCATATACGTAGGGCTGATTATGCTGATGTCATATGTGTTGTGCTACATAATGCTGTGTGTCATGTGGACACTCCGTCAACTGCAGGAGTAACCAGCGGCGCTCGCTGGGTTGCAGCAGGTGGACTGTCCACTGAAGGGGCAGATGGCACCAGGCCAGATCTTTCCCCTTCAGATGGTTTCAAGACCAAAGGTGATGTGGTCTATGATATGTGTAAGGTGGGCGCTCCCTCAGCTGCAGTGGTAACCTGCAGCGCTAGCGAGTCTACAGCAGAGGGACTGTCCACTGAAGTGACAAATGTTGCTGGGTCAGCAACATCCACTTCGGAACCTGGCCCTGAGGGCCCAGGAGCCTCTCCGTCTGCAGCCTTCCTGGAATGTGTGACAGGCAGCACTGAGCTCTCTGGGGCTGTTCGATTTGACAGCAGCCTGGAAGAGCTCAGGGGGCTAGCCAGCAGGTCACCAGCTGGGAGGGGCGGGCTGAGAGGGTTCTGGGAAGTTATTCCCTCGGAGCTGTCCGAAGGGGAAGAGGCAGACCAGCAGATAATCGTTCCCCAAAGGGACCGAGAGATAGCTCCGGCCACTATAGAGAAAGTGCGTGTAGCGACGGTGGGAACCCTTCCCCAGCTGCAGTACTGTTTCTATGGTCGAATTCACGGTCGTCACTGACCCACATTCCCCTGGTTGGTTACGTCTGGTTGCCAAGGGCAACGACACCTTGCAGCAACCTGACCTAGCTTTCCAGTCATGTAGCTTGGAGCTAACTGACAGGTGGGGAACCCTCCTGAGGATACTAAAGGGTTTCCCCACCCGGCCAGGCCGTCAATGTAGGCTTTGGCAGGATGATTCGTTAGAATCACCTGCCAGCGCCATCTGGAAGGGGAGCAATCATGGGAATGCTGATGGGCTGTCCCGTCAAGCAGAACCAACAATGTATGGGCTGGCAGAATAATCTGGGAAGATCATCTGCCTTGCCCCATTCTAAAGAGGGGAGGTGTGGTGATATATTGAGGTGCTGATGATATTAGGAAATACAGGAACATATCTCTGTCATTTTTCTGTCTGCTGTATCTCACATGTGTATTCTGCTTTGAAGGGATGGTCATCTGGCTGTACTACATTTGCATTGAATTTCTCTGGAAGCAGGGGGTTGGGACATTAGCATACAGTTCCTCTGGACAGCCAGAAAACAGGTAATTAGGAAACACTTAATCAGACAGTTGCTTTGAAGCCTATACAGGTGGTCCGACCCTGTTGTCTGAATACTGTAGCAGAGGTGTATGGTGCTTGGAAGCAATTGTCACCTGGACTGGCTGCAGTATGCCTTGAAGCAGCTCACACCAGCCTGAGCCAGGACTTCACACAGGACATCCTGCTGCAATGTGAAAGCCTTAATCAATTGTCACCTGTAATCTGGGGAGATTGGAGGTTAGGGAAATCTTTTCATGCATGTGGGCTATAGTACATTTTTCCCATATGGATGTTAGATCTCTGGAAATCCAATTATGACTGAGGATGTAATTAAATCTAGTTCCCCCCGTCCACACAGGCTTACAGCCTCGAGGCGAATATTTCATTATAAAAACCAGGGGACAGCTACCTCAAATCAGTCCCCTCCTGACGGTAGCGGCAGCTGGTCTCCTGGCCCAAGCTAGTGGACTCCTCTTCTAACCAGAATTGTGCCCGTCCACAAAAGTCCAAGGTTCTTCTATCTGGATTCCTGTATTTTGGTAAGCAAATTGCTTGGTGTGTATCTTTGTAACCTCTTATTTTTGTAACTTTTATCTTGTAACTTTTTTACTTTGTTTTTGTAATCTTTGTATATATTATTTTCTGCATTGTTCTATTTTTTCTATGGAATATTAAATCATTATTTAATAAGCTTGACTTCTGCAGTACTAAACTAACACTCATAGCCTAGAGGAGATTGAAGTGCAACTGTGAATAAATCCATGCCTAATTGTATGCTTGAGCAACACTACCATATGAAATTGTAATTGCATTGTGTGTGGGGGCGTTTGTCATACGTTGGCCTAAAGCGCGCAGCTGACCCAACGTACGCAACGCCAGTGCGAGTAGCTAACAGTATCGTTCGGAACGACTGTTAGTGGTTTTGCTGCACGACAGTGTAACTTGCATTACAAGTCAGTGTTTGATTGTGCTGTGTTACTGTACAACTGTACTGTGTGTGTGGGTGCGTGCGTGGCGTTCTCGTATTTGGCCTAAGCGCAAAGCTGACCCAAATACGAAAACGCAGTTTGCGCGTTGAGCCCTCGACAGCTGAGGGGACGTGTCTAGCAACGCTAGTGGTGGCAGTGGGAAGTGTTTGAGGGGTCCCAGCCTTGTTTGTAGCTTAAATAAGGCTGTTCCCCGCTTAATCTGGTCAAACCCGCAGTCGGGAACCGTATACGCAGGCGTGCCGCGTATTATCTGTAAAGCCTGGTACACACATACAATTTTGATTAGCAAATTTTAGCTCTGTTCAGCAAATTCATTGTCTGTTGGCCCGCTTACTGCATGGGGGTAGTAAAATTGGTCAGTAATTAACCAATCAAATTGTATGTGCGTATACATCTTTGATCTATGCCTATACTGATTGTAAATTATCTAAATAAACAACAGGGGGCTCCATCCAATATTTCAATGGGCAGGCACGTTATCTGTAGCTTACACCGCTGTTGAGTTCATGAACATTTGGCCCCACCCATGGCCACTCCCACTCACTGCATGGCCACGCCCATGTTTTGCCGTGGCGCACTGCGCGTGCTGCATATACCCCCCACCTATTGCCCACAGGTGCCCCCGATCTCCAAGGACCCTAGGAACACCCCTGGTCACCATAGAGAACAAGTAAAAGCTGCGTAGTATATCTATAGCCCTCCTTCCTAAGCTGCTGGAAATGATTTCTAACAAGTGTTTTGGTTGACTGAATTTGTAAGTGTGCACATATCTTAAGAAGGAACCCCTGACTGACTATAACACTGAAGAAAGTTTATTAATGTATATTGGGGCATATTCTCAAAACTACATTAATATTGCTGTGAGTTGTAAATCAAGTTTTTATACTATATTGTTATTGTAAACCATGCATTTATACCAGTTACACCAGTTATACTGTATGACTGTCTGGCGTTATGTTTATTTGCGGCGCAGGGCCGCGGGTGGGTTTTTTTCAAAAAAAAATTTTTTTATAACATGTAGCTAGCCTAGCACTAGCTACATGATTCCCCCCTCCCTGCCAAATCCCTCCCACTCCTTTGATCGCCGACGGCGATCATACCCAACAGGAAATCCCGCTCTGAATGGGATTTCCTGTATGGGATTCCCTCATCGCCATGGCGACGATTGGAATGACGTCATCGACGTCATGATGTCAGGGGGAGTCCCGATCCACCCCATAGCGCAGCCGGGCGGTGATTGGCCAGGCTGCACAAGGGGTCTGCGGGGGGGCCCTCTTTTGTGGTGGGTAGCGGCGGATCGGCGGCAAGCAGCAGCGATCGATTACAACACGCAGCTAGCAAAGTGCTAGCTGCGTGTTTTAAAAAGAAAAATTATTAAAATCGACCCACCAGGGCCTGAGCAATCCACCGCGGCGGTCATGGAAGAGCTGAGCTCGTCCATACCGCTAAGGTGGTTAATAAAGCTTGTTTTTTTGGGAGGAAAAAAAAGATTGCTGGGAGCAGGCAACGTAACACAATTTTACCATTCTGTACGCCAGTTGTGTAGCACGCAATGCGCAGATAGAGCAATGCGCTTTACTTGGGCAATTAGCTAGCTAGGTAAGAAAGGTTTCGATAGTTGCGCTGCCTTTGCACGGCAATTTCAATGTAGTTTTGTGAATATGTCCCCTTGTGTTTACATCCTACCATAAAACATATTTAAATTATTAGCTTGAAATGTTAAAGCCCACAAGAATTTTTATATGCATGTAGTAGAACAATGTTTTATATGATAAATAAGAAACACAGAGAGCCCAATATAGTAGGGCTGCACGGTTTTTCGGTTTAAAACCGAAACCGCGGTTCATGGCAAGACGATCTGCTGATCGTCAGTGCCTTCGGTTTTTCGGTCCGCTGTCGGTAATACCTTGCTTCTGGCCCCGCTGTGCGCGCATTGGCCAGAAGCAGTGAATATGTATGAGTGTTAATGAGCGGGGGGCGGATCCACTCGAGCGAGTGGCTGGGCACATACAGCAGCATTACCAATCACTGGCTAGCGATGGAATGACGGCAGCGGTAGGAGGAGCTGTATGCTCTGTACAGCTCCGCCTACCACTGCCGTCATTCCATCGCTAGCCAGGGATTGGTAATGCTGTATGTGCCCGGCCGCTCGCTCGAGTGGATCCGCCCCCCGCTCATTAACACGCATACATATACACTGCTTCTGGCCAATCCGCGCACAGCGGGGCCAGAAGCAAGGTATTACAGACAGCGAACCGGGCAGTGCGGACCAGATTGGCCAGAAGCAGTGAATATGTATGAGTGTTAATGAGCGGGGGGGCGGATCCACTCGAGCGAGCAGCCGGGCACATACAGCAGCATTACCAATCACTGGCTAGCGATGGAATGACGGCAGTGGTAGGCGGAGCTGTACAGAGCATACAGCTCCGCCTACCGCTGCTGTCATTCCATCGCTATCCAGTGATTGGTAATGCTGTATGTGCCCGGCCGCTTGCTCGAGTGGATCCGCCCCCTGCTCATTAACACTCATACATATTCACTGCTTCTGGCCAATCCGCGCACAGCGGGGCCAGAAGCAAGGTATTACAGACAGCGAACCAGCCCCCCCCCCCCCCCCCAGCATTTGAAAAAAAATCGGGGGGAAATCGAAATTGCAATTTCGGAGAGAAAAATCGCAATTTAGATTTTTCCCTAAAATCGTGCAGCCCTACAATATAGTGTAGTATGTATTGGAAACCGTGGATAAATGTAAGTGTGAGATGAATATACTCACAAACATGGGTTACCTCTTAGGCAACCACTGGAGATGCAGGTGAGGAGATTAGACCTGTCCTCACTCAGGATTAAGATGTCGCTCTCTGTAGATCAGAAAAGTAGGGGTAGGTCACCCCTCCACCAGGGGTGGACACAGTATTATCGTAAGAGAACAGAGGCGCCAGCAGGATAAAAGGTAATAAAAACAGTAGCTCGTCAGTAGCACGAGTAGCGCTATTCGTGCTACTGACGAGCTACTGTTTGTCCCCTATCTTATTGCCTGATGAAGCGGGCTGTGCCTGAGAAACGCGTTGCATCTTTTGGGGTACCAATAATAAATGTATTTGTTTAATTCAGACAGTATTTTGAGTCTGCTTTCCGGAGGTAAGTCCACCACTGCCAGCCAGCAAATTTTAACATTTTTATTACCTTTTATCCTGCTGGCGCCTCTGTTCTCTTACGATAATGTTTTATATGAATCAGGGATAAAAGAACTGTAAACAAAAAAAAAATTCAAAATAAAATAAGAAAGCATAAATCTCAAGTTGCCTGCTTACTTTGCCCCACCTCCTTCTGAGTCATTCTGAAGCCATGATTTTTCAATAGGAAGGCATTGGTTCAGCTCAAAGAATCAGTATCCCTCCTTCATGCCCATGTCACTAAAGGGAGATTGTTTCCAGGTAAGTGCAGATAGCTGACTTTCTATAAGGATCTATGAACTTATTTTTGTTATAACATACTATAAATGCATATTAAAATGTTGTTCCTGATGTGGGCCTTTAATTAATTAAATGTGGTTATGGAAAAAGGAAGTAACTCAGAACACATTAACATTAGCACTCCACTTTCAAACGATGGACTCGATCCAATTCACTTTTTCTCCAAGTTTTCTCGTAGGTGATATTTTTACATCTTATCAATAAAATGTCTTTGAAACTACCAGCAAGCAAGAAAAAAGTACCAAAAAGCACAAGAAAACATTCTCTCGAAATGATAATTTTGAAAGTACTTTTTCTCCTACTTTTTGGTACTTTTTTAATTGCAGAGTGCTGAAAAGTTATTTTGAACAGAAGATAAAAAAATATCTCCTAGGAGAAAAAGTGAATTGGATCAGGCGCAATGAGAGTATAGCATGACTGTTTAGTAGTTATTATAAGTTTCTAAGCCCTGCATTAGTAAATGGTTATGTTAAAAAGATGAAAAGATATTTAAGCCTCTACAGATTGTTCAGTCCATCAGTAACTACCTGGCACTGTATGTCTGTGCACAGAGCAGCCTACAATTCTTACATTTGTCATTGATTCAAACTGGCTAAAGTTAAGGTATTGCAGAAACCAACTGCGGGAGAGGAGTAGAGTCTCATTATCCACTGTATTATGACAGTGAAGTGTCCTTCCAGATATCTGCTTTATATCATAGTGAAGTACAGCTGCGACTCCATGTACAGAGAGGCAATGTACAGTGCACTCAAAACAAGCAGTTGCAGCCGAAGCAAAGAAGATGCTAGTTACACATTTAAGAAGGGCAAGCCTTACGCTGAAAACAGCAGATTTGTTTTATCACAACTCTTATTTTTATGGAGGATAAAGCAAACCTTTCACTTTCTTAAGTGTCCAAAAGTAATGGCAATCATAAAGGAAAAGTGTACTTTAAATTGTACTTATCCTGAATTGCACCTCTTCCCCCATACTGTTATTTCATCCCACCTGACAGCATCTGACAGTAGTAAGTGCCTTGTGCTCATAGTAGCCAGTATTGTTTACTGATGCTGTACTGCTCTCAGCTACACAAACTGCAGACTGTATATGATCTCTCCACTAAAGTGAATGGGGAAACTCTCTAAAGTCACAACGTGATCAAAGGGAGCAGTGGCATAGTCATGTCCCTACCTTATTTGGGGAGAAGCCAATTAACCTTCCAGTATGTTTTTGGGATAAAATTGGCAGAGGGAACCAACAAAAATGTGGGGGGAATATACATTCTGCAGGAGGCGTTCCACCATGGAAACTTCAAGAGATTAACAACAACATTGGCAGATGTCAGCAACATCAGAGTTCATCCATACCAACAATAGGTTTTCACTGATCACAAATGGTTATATTGTGCAAAGAACATTTAGTGTGGATCAATGTTTGTCATGTGAAGTGCTCCAATACATGGTGAAGTGTTAAGGAAGATATCTATCACAGCTTTATAAGTGTGCCTGTGGCTATACCATGCCACAGAATGGCCATATAGAGCAGAAGACATCTTTGCCCCTGGACTTCTTTGTCACAGAAGACGTAAGTGAAGCGGCTCAGGGAGGCCACATGAAAATTGGTCAAGGGCCAGGTTTTGACGCCAGACTATACTTTCAACTTCTCAAGACAAAACTTTGTTGTTTTACACTGATCAGTGTAAAGGCCACTAACCACATTTCATGATCATGATCATTTACAGATGTGCTGTTGATATACAATAATAGCAAGCTGTTACCTGTGTAACATAGCTATAAAAACAGATTCCCTGTATCTTCTGTTTCTCATCATTTTTATTCTTTCTTAAAGTTTTATTTTCAGGCACGTACCTTCAGCAGCATCTGTCCATCATAAATTAAAAAGCTCCAATGAATGCACACCCATGAGACAGACCCTACACATAAAATAAGATGTATCATAAGAAAGCAGGAGCTGGCAGCAACATCAATCAGCAAGTGATCTCACCTAATGACCTAAAGTAACAGCAAGCCTAGTCTCCAGCCTAACAAAGGACCCCGGACTGTTGTTGCTTTCTTAGCCAGCTGATAAAAAAAAGATTTGACACAAGCTTCACTGGAGCAGAGAATCAATAATTGCTCACTGCTCCAAGCCAGTTGTCCCTCAAAACTATTTTCTCTGGAAAAATAGAGAATATCTTAGCATCTGAGTAAATTTCCCTTTCAGTACACTTAACAAGTGATTAAAAAGCTATTTACTTCAGCTCCTACATCAGTGAAGGGATAACGCATCATTTTCTCTCTGTCAGCTACATCAAATATACTAAGAGCTCACTGTAATAAAAAAGACAAAAAAAGAAAATACTGTACATTTCATAACAACTTGCAGAAATCTGAGGAAACACTGTACAAACAACATAAAGACCATGGACTTCCAGCACAGAACATGTGTATAGTCCGTGACCTAGCCTTCAACCACAAGGACACTTTTAAACCTTTCAATAATTGAAATACTGTGAAGTGTTAACTCGTTTTACTATCTACCGTAATTCACAAGGTGAGCGTAAAAATATTTTGTTTATATAGTCAAAGCCCAATTCCAGGATTTTGTTTTTCTTTTATTTAATTGCCCCCTTTCCGTAACAGACTAAAAGTAGCCAGCCACAGATCTAGCGATGTATGGATAGATTCGACCAAGAGACAAATCTCTCTCTAATAAAATCTGATAAGAGAAAGATCTGTCAGCTGCCCATATACCACAGGCCAATTCCAGATCAATTTTGTGCTGAAATCGATCCGGAAACGGCCTTGTGCGCTGCATCCATCCCAGTGCCCAGTGCTGAGTATACATAACCTGTCCGCGGCCTGCGCTTGTCCCCCACTGGCTTCCTCCTGCATACACGCGCCATACGTGGTTTCCTAGTAAGGGCACGCGTGTATGACATCACACACGCACCCTTACTAGGACACCACGTGGCAAGTGTGTATGGACAGGAGAATACTCCTGGAGCAGCGGAGGGACAAGCACAGGCCAGACAGGTAATGTATACTTTACACTGGGCACCGGGGGGACATTTTTCATTAGGGGGGACAGTGTCCCGGGGGTTTTGTCGCGTTCGTTGATCGTTGCAAAATTGCACGCCGTTCCCACTGTGCACCCGATCGAGCAAGTCAGCCCTACATCTTGCAGCATGCACAATCAACAATGAGACCAATTTCCATCCTGAAATTGGTCACATTGTCGGTCAGGCAAACACTTGGGGGCACCGATTTACATCCAATTCGATAATAATAATCGAATCGGATGGTCGATCGGCCGCCAAGTCACCTGATGTATGGCCACCTTAACAGGCCTTCACTCTTTAAAACACCCTCATATGCACCTGCATGTTTTGAGTATCATGTGACCCACTATTAGCAAACCATCTGGCTCCTCCCCACACCACTAGCTGCATCCTGTTGACGCTACGCACAAACATGTGGCAGTCAATGAGCCCTTTCAGCTGGATGAGTGAATGTCTCTCACTGCCACAACTCTATGAACGATGATCACATTTATAAGCTTGTTCCATAAGAGATTATCTAGATCAAGAATTATAAAACATAGGAATAGGGCAAAAAAAAAAAAAAAAAAAAAGTGAATACATTTCGTCTGGTTGCATGGGTAGATTTTGCATGGGTAGATTCATTCCTAAACATGTTAAAGCATTTGTCCAGCAGAGAATGGGATAGCTGTGTGATGAAATTCTTTCCAAGTAGCATAACAAGATTTAGGATGGAGGATTTTGTAAAGTTCATTTTGAGACTAGGTAGGCTACCATACATCAAGAACTCTTTAATTAAGAAATATTGTGAGTTACCGGGTTAGAAATAAAGAACAGCATATCTTAGACATATGCAGCCACTTTATATACCTTAAACCCCTATCGCCAAAAAAATGAAAAATTTAAAATGCATATGTATGATCTCGTTACTTACAGTAGGCAGTAAACATCTGACATCAGGTTTTGGACTAGTCTATCTACTCATGGGGATTCTCAGGGTTTTCGTTATTTTAAAAAGCACTTACTAAATGGCCGTTGCTTGGTTCAACTGCCAAAATGCAAGCAAATAGGGAAGCTAGCCGACATCCTTACAGAGATTCTTTTCAGGGGATGCTTTAGTAAAGATTAAAGGAAATACTGAAAATCACCCTTGAGGAGAGGGGCTAGTTCAAAGCCTGTCAGATCTGTCAGATTTGTACTGCTTACTATAAGCAACATAGCAGAAAAGTAATTTATAGTGTATTTTACTCTGGGAGAAAAGTATCTCTTATAAATATGTATTGTCAATTTTACAATTTTTCATGCTAGCAGTCATTTTACTTTCAATTTAAAGCCACAAAGATCAGCATTATGGCTTATAATAATAATATGGCTTATCTTTCACATATTTGGTATGGGCAAAGGGGTGCGTCCCCACATGGATATCTGAGTGGGCAGCAGTTCCCCACTTAACATTACATGAGACAGTTTTCTACTGAGCAGTAACTGCCCTGCGTATCAACACTGCCATCTGGTTGCATCACATAGCAACCAGATTGCGCTTGTTCCCCAGCACAGCTGTAAAATAGCCCTTAAAGTGTACCTGAACTCTTGCACAGGACAGAAGGAAAACATAGAGAAATGCACCCTGTATGTATTTAGAAAGTTTAGCCTGTCTGATTAGCCCTCATTTGTGTCTAATCACAAGTTGTAATGTGATCTCTCGCTGTGTCACCTGACTGCCGCAGCAGAGAAGCTCATTTGAAAGCACAGGATGTTAACAATATGTCTGCTTCCATTAAAGCAGGAAGTAGAAACACTGCAGATTTATTTCAGGATTTGTATCAGTTGTAACAAAGACATGTTTTTCTTTAAAGGCTATTATGCTATTGCGTATCTTTTAGAGCAGAGAGAAAGTTCTGAGTTCAAGTCCGCTTTAACAGTGATTCCACGGTGACAGTTGTAAAAAACATGCTCTGGCCCTTAGGAGGAAAAAGCACCCTAGTACTAAGGGTGGACTAAAACTACTCTGTAGTATAAGGAGAGTGCTCATTGTGATGGAAATCCATCATGCACTGCACCATTGAGTGAGAACTCTGCTGCCATCTCAATGCTCTAGTTCAGTGTTCCCCAACCTTGTCCTCAAGGCCCACCAACAGTGCATGTTTTGTGGATATCCACACAGGTAGTTAATTAGCTCTGCTGAGACACTAATTACCTAGCCTGTAAATGTTTGTGGTTTCCTGCAAAACATGCACTGTTGGTGGGCATTGAGGACAGGGTTGGGGAACTCTGCTAGTTGGAACTTTGCCTGATCTCTTTACCCCCTTCATGGAACACTCTACAGTACAGGGTGAGGTTGTTTTTCCGAGGTTCTTCATGAGTCTAGATTAATTTATTGTAAAAAGAGACTACTTCAGATTTTTGTATATGTTTCAGTTCATTGATGCAATCTGAAAATTCAGCAATGTGCATCATGATTTTTCTTTATTATTCTGGAGCTCTGTTGCATCATGGTTCCCCACTCCATACACAAGCTTGTATGCTGGTTTCACCTGTATAGGACTACCAGCCACCATATCAGGGGAGACCTTTCCAGCGGCCACAAGCTACTTGTCCATACAGAGTATTTCTGTCACCACTGGTGAACAACAGAGCTGCTATTCACTTATCCAAAACCCTACACACATTGATTGTTGAGACAGATCGCTCCTCCCACATGCCAGTGGGAACTTGCTACATATCTACTACACCCCCTACTTTTTGAGGGCAAATTCAATGTGCATACTGGTGTGGGCCACAGAGCCTCATAAGACGTGCATAGCGCAATACGGTTGTCAGGCGGAGCTATTGTTCCTACTATAGCCCGCAGCCTCATCACCAACATAAGGATATGTCACATTGGTTTTAATCCATATGTGCTGTTGCTGTATGAAGAGCCATTTGAATAAAGCTTTATTATTCAAATCAGGCAGTGCCAGACAGATATCTATTTGGGACTGTTATGCACATCTTAGGGCCTGTACACACTGCTGCGCTTTTAAAATCGCATGCGATTTTTAAATCGCAAGCCTTCATGAGAATAGGAAAAGCGCATCGCACCAGTGTGTACAGGTCTTCACGATTTTCATTATTTTCAAAAGACCTTGCGATTAAAAAGCGCATGCGATTTGAAAAGCGCAGCAGTGTGTACAGGCCCTTACTAACTTTGTATCCAGGGCACGTCAGTTATCGACACCCAGTGTGTTTCTGCTATCATTCTTTCATCCCTTTAGCCTAGCCATGTATAATATGTTAACTGTAGTGACTGCTACTACTTCTACTACGCACAAGAAGAGAGGAGTGAGGAGAACCTGTCCTGCTACCGGAAGCAGGTAAAGTATCATGCTCTGGTGCTGATTCTCTGCTGAATCAGGGGGTGGAGGCAGCACACACATGCTACCTGAGTTATTGGAGGGGGATCTGCAAGGTTTTGCTGGGAGGCCTGGTCCCTGGGATCCACCAAAGTTAACCACTGGCCCAGCAGCATTTTTATTATAAAGAAAGGAAGACAATAATGGCACATTCCATATTCTTATCACTTTAAGTTATTTTAAATTCAGTCACTGATAACAATGGCCAGCTATTACCATTAGCTGTGTACCTAATGGGGAGATTTTCCTTCAATTCCTGTTACACAGAAACAACAGGAAGTGACAGCAAATCTTCCCAAAGGGGAGGAAAAGGTTCCCACAGGAAGATGTATCCCCATCTTCTGCTTCGATGACACCTTGCTATCATTGGGTGCCAAATGTCACAGGAACCGAGAGGTACAATATCCGACAATGAGAACTTGAAGGAGTACCTAACTTTATTCAAAACAATATTTGGTTTTGACAAACAATACAAAGCTCAAAATGTTCTTTAGCTTCAGGTATTACAACTAAAGCCACTACAATAAATAGTTTAATAATAGTACTATTGTTATATTTCATTCATCTAAAAAGGGGTTGGTTCGCTTATAAGGAAAATGATTGGATTGCAAATCTTTGAAACAGTGCGAAGGAAGTCAATGATTTGATTTTACAGTCCACAACAAACCATGACAAGCTCATTACTGATTCCGGTTAGACACAGGTAAGAACCAACATTGATTATTCTTGCTTTTTGTTCTTTATTATTTAAATGAAGATTGCTCAACCACTGATACAGCTATATTAAATGTAAGCCATCCTTTGGGGAGTGATTTTATAGCCTTTGACCAGAAGGTTAATTCACGCTGAGATTACCCCCTCCCTGAAAGAGGGTATCTCACTGTTACAAGCAGATTCATCTAGCAAGTCTTCACAGCAGGACATGGGATAAATTGTTCCTGGCAATACATAATTTCAACAGTGTGTTCGAGCGACCTATATACCTTGTTAAAACCCAGCTGCTAATAACAGGAACACACTAACCTGTTAACCTTTTGCGTTACAAAACTAATTGCATAATAAAAGAAAATGGGACACATAGCAGACACTTTGGATAAACTACTTCAACTAATAAAATGTTATGTTCTTAAACTCACTGTACCTAATGTAAAGGAGGAGACAACATTTCAACGTGCAAGCACAGCTCATTCAATTTAATCTCGCAATCTAGGGGATATGCTATGTAAAAAGTCCTTGCAAATTTACTTGACAATTCATGCTAACATAGTACAGGACAAACCACCAACTGGTTGCTTCTTATTAAACCAGCAACAGACAAGAGTAACCAATACACACCAGCTGGCATGGCTCTGAATAAGATGACAGCAAAGACTCCTGCAAACAAATGCTTTATTTATTTTATTGCATTTTAATCAGTTCTTTGTCCCTGCATTAATATATATTTATTAGGAATCAGTCGGAGGGATTCTTTGTCCCCGCATTAATATATATTTATTAGTTTAAGCCTTTTAGCCTAAGACTTTGATAAAGAAATACACCATTATGAGTGATTAGCATATGTTGCAGTTTATTATGCCATTGTTAAGTGTCTCTTAGGGGACAAAAATAAATTAACCCAACATGAATAAATGAGCTTGACGAAAACTTCATATTAGGTCAAGTACACATCAGCAGAAACTCAAATCACTGAAACCAAAGGCAGCTTAATAGAGAAGGAAAGGCATGAATAATTCTCAGATGCAATGTTACCATTTCATGAATTGGCATTACAGCAGAAGCGTTATGACAGGCAAAGGGGCCCACAGATGTGATTACAGGCAGACAGGAACTGGACTTTGTGCATGAGAGGAGCAGCTGTTAAGGCTTTATTTATTTATTTGATGTGCCCAGAACAATCATCTTTCTGTGTCAATTCCAGTCCTAAGGGTCAAGTCACGTGGCACGATCTGCGCTGCTTTGGCTACTTCCTAGTGGCTGAGTTATGCAGAAAGTGACACAAAACACAGGAACACCCCAGGAAAATACACTGAGGGGTGCGGTTTACTTATTAATGACTACTGCCATCCACCTGCCAGCGTCCAGGCACTGATGGATCATCTGCCCACACACTGTAACCGCACATAAGGACTCGCACATCCTTTTGTTCACAGAGCACCACCGAGACAGGAATATTCTAAAACAATAGCGTGGTGTTATCAGGTGGCCCAGTGGTCTTTGTTTAATAAAACAAAAGTGATAATCACACATTCAGGCTGCAATCTCCTCACACTGAAAATAGCATGCACATTTATATCACTGTATCAGGCTCCACTTATCAACAGCCACATATGTGACCTCCTACAAGGCAGGGGGGAATATACATATATATATATATATATATATATATATATATATATATATATATGGAATATATATATATATATATATATATATATAGATATATATAGTGTGTGTGGACTATATATTTCCAAATATGTATATAATAGTTGGGTTGGAAAAAGACAAATGTCCATTAAGTTTAACCTGAAAAAAACAGAAAATGTGTTCCAACACTAGACTGCACCCTCACATACCTCAGTTGTATATATATTATATATGTACACACATTCACAGTCATGCAGACGCATATTAACATTTCCATTTCATAGGACATAATCTACAACATGGCAGTTTTGCCTATTGATATTTGTTCTTAGTAGGTGATCATGCAGAAATGAAT
This sequence comes from Hyperolius riggenbachi, assembly GCF_040937935.1. Taxonomy (NCBI): domain Eukaryota; kingdom Metazoa; phylum Chordata; class Amphibia; order Anura; family Hyperoliidae; genus Hyperolius; species Hyperolius riggenbachi. The sequence goes on from NC_090650.1 coordinate 223,471,015, forward strand.
GCTAATAGGCTACACATCTAGAAAGCATCCAGCAAGCACAAAAGTGATAGCTGACTTCCAGCACTGGTGTGTGTGTTACCTGAGCAGTTGATGCCCTTGCCTTTGCCATTCTGGCACTCGCTGGGTAGCTGGTTGGACGCTTGGACTCCAGAGAGGGCTAAGAAGATGACAAGCACTGAAGAAGTGGACCAAAAAGCCAGTGGTCCCAGCAGCTTGGAGGCAGGATGCAATCCTTCCATGATGTGTAGCAGGAGGATGCTGCTGCTGGTTGTGATGGTACAAGAGGCAGGGGTGAGAGGGTGATTGCTATCTACAGCAGGCCAGGAGCATCAATAAGAACTGCACACAGCACACGCCAGGCTCCCCTCTTGATACTCCAGCACAGAGCAGTTTCTATGCATCCCCTGAAGCCAGCAGCCCTACTCACTGGTGTAATAATGTCTCACTCCTTGCTGAGATGTCCAGCGACCAGCATGAAGAATAATTCTCAGCAGCATTCATATATCCGCACGCACACGCCTCCCCAGAACCTCACTTGCTGCCGGTGATGAACAAGAGGATGTCACCCATCCTCACTACCATAGCAGAAATAAAGGGACTGTGGATGTCTGCACCCTCCCAGTCCTCTGTATTGTTGCTCCTCCCTTCCCTCCCTTCCTCCTGTTCAGCAATGATTGCCCCTTTGCTGCCTAGTCGGGGTATTGTTCCAAGTAGCAGAGAGCCTGTCACCAGCCATGAAATGGGTGCAATACGTGTGGCTTCTGGCAACAACAAAGGGAGTGAGTAGAGCAGGAGGGAGGGAGAGGATGACTGGGGGGAGGAGGAGGAGAAGAATGAGAGAAGCGACCATGTGACTCCAACCCCCTTGCCTTTCTTCAACCTCTCCTATATAACAATTACACCCATGACATCCTTGTCATCAAATCAACAATCTAAAGTTTCTCTTTTCTCTCCTTGGAGGAATAGAACATAGTGGTGTTGCAGAGCTAAACGATAGTATAGTTCTGTAGCCTCTCTATGTATCAATAAACACCAGAATTGAAGTTACTGGCAATTGCTATTGCTCCAGATGCCTCATGGCTAGTAATTCATACAACCTTTTTTAGAATGGGGGGATACAGGCTTTACAGATCACAACCATCTCTAATCAATACTTTATTTCTGCTACATTCGTTTTCTTTGGCAGCTTAGAAATGGCTAATAGATGCCTCATTTGAAAACGTTTAATTTAGCAAAGAAAAAAAAAAAGAAGCAATTCTATTTATTTTGCTGGCTTTAGAAAATGACTGATCTATAACAATATATAGTATAAACCTCATATATCTGTCATTTGCTCTAAAGAGGCAGCATAAACATGAATTGTTTTTATATTACTCTTGTTACACTGGCGCAGCTAAAGCAATTGATTCCATTTACATATCTTATTCTCTCTGTTTATTTAGTAAAATAAGCAAATAAACAGTATGTCCACATGCAGCTTTCAGCACAAAGGTGAGGACGAAAACATTAATAAATAACAGATAGTCGCCTACTTATAATACTCGAGTTATAATGTTTCAGAGATACAAATAAAGTTGTCTTCATGTGCAAAATATACCATACTTTTATATATTTTTTTAATATGTATTTGTTTTAAATGTTACAGTGTTATATAAACCGTTATAAGTAGTTGAAAAGACAACTGAAGTGAGAGGGATATGGAGGCTGCCATATTTATTTCCTTTTCAGTAATACCAGTTGCCTGGCTGTCCTACTCATCCTGTGCCTCTAATACTTTTAGACATAACACCTGAAAACGCATATGAAGATCAGGTTTTTATGACTGTATTGTCAGATCTGACAAGTTTAGCTGTATGCTTGTTTCTGGTTTGATTCAGACACTACAGCAGCCGAACAGATCATCAGGGCTGCCAGGCAACTGGTATTGCTTAAAAGGAAATAGATGTAGCAGCCTCCATATAGCTCTCGGTTCAGTTGTCCTTTAGGGGCTGGACGCCACTATGGGTGCTCTGCTTCAAGCACCAACAACGATTTGTTTAATGGCCAGCAGAAGTGCCACGATTTCACGGAGATTCCCAGAGCGGTTGTGATTTGGCTACGGCAAATAGTGGTAGATCAGGTATAATATATATATCTACATCTATATCTATCAGATGTTGATCATTAACCAGAGCTGCCACTTTTCACCACTTTGCAATGTTCAGTATTAGATATGATTTCAGCAAATTAGCTTAATGTCCATTAATGTTTCCATGTGCTGTCAGAGCATAGTGAATATTAGTTTGTATATATACCTCATTTTTCCATGAGGGCTCTTTCACAACTGTTCAGTCACCCAGTTGCCGGGAGATAGCACCTTCCTATTGCAAAGTATTGCAACCAAATGGGAGTGTTTGTAACCACATGAGTGGCAGCAGCTAACACGCAGTGCGGTTACTACCTGGTAAAAAAAAATGCACGTCACATCTAGCTATGGCATGCCGCCGCTCAGCAACAGACCACCAGAAGCACCTTACAAATATACAGGAGCTGCTGACAAGTATTTATAATGTACTTGTAGGGAAAAAAGTGCCCCTAAGGGGTACTCACCTCAGGAGGGGAAAGCCTCTGGAGCCTGGAGAGGCTTCCCCAGTCATCCTCCACTGGCCCATTTCAGCATGGGATAACCGAAAATCACTAATCGACAGCTCTGTGCTACTGCGCATGGGCGAGCTGTCTGCAGACCTGATTGAGCTTGGCTGAGTGGGTCCATACTACTGTGCAGACGCAGTGCGGTCGCACTTTGGGGGTCTCATCGCTGGATTGTGCCAATGGAGGAGGACAGAGTAAGCCTCTCCAGGATCCAGAGGCTTCCCCTCCTGAGGTAAGCATCCATATTTGTGTATTACAAACCTCACAGGTTTTCTTTACAGTTTTTTTCCATTGCTTATAGGACTTACGAGGCAAACCAGTCAAAAAAAAGTTAAATACCTGCATAAAATAACAAAGCACGGAGGGCGCCGTCCGTTCCCTCCGTGCCGTTCCGCCAGGTCCCCGCAGCTCAATGTGCCCCCCGGGCCGGTCCCGACCCCACAGCCCGGGTTGGGCTCTCTTTCCTCCACTAAGATGGCCGCCGGAGCTGGCCGCGGCTGCACAGTCCGCATATGCGCGAGTGCGGCTGCGCAGCTCTAGGGCCTCCCCCCGATCCACGCTATAGGCCGTCTCCTGTTGCGTGGATCGGGGGGATGGCCCTAGAGCTGCGCAGCCGCACTCGCGCATATGCGGACTGCGCAGCCGCGGCCAGCACTGGCGGCCATCTTAGTGGAGGAAAGAGCCCGACCCGGGCTGTGTGGTCGGGACCGGCCCGGGGGGCACATTGAGCTGCGGGGACCCGGCGGAATGGCACGGAGGGCGCAGACTTTGATATTTCATGCAGGTATTTAACTTTTTTTGACTGGTTCGCCTCGTAAGTCCTTTAAGTGCAATTTTAAAAACAATGCTCAGTTTTTCAAAATACTGCACACAAGTAGCACAGCACTTCAGTTTAGTTGCAAAATGAAACATATTATTCAAAACTATACAATTTCTTACAATAAAACCCATTTTCTTGTTATATAGATAAATGCCCCCATAAGTACTCCAGTGTTTAACCTAAAACACTCTTAGCATTTCCACAGAAAAAGTGTAAAAATGAATTCTACAACACTTCATGGCACCAGTTATCCAGACCAATGAAAATATGTATTTCGTTTCATCTATTCAAGGCAGTCACTACATCATCTCTTTACCTAGGGGGATCTGGCCATAGGGCAACATCACAGGCTATGGTTTCATTTGCAAGGCACTGTGGGAGGAATTTCCTGGAGTGACAAAGCCACCCTTGTATTGATGCCCTATCAATCTGGTCACAGACTTCCGCCACAGCTTGAATGAGGGGTATCTGGCAGCGGCATAACTATAAATTATTGGGCCCCTCAGCAAAACTTTGGTGGGGTCCCCCTATGTTCACACCCTTTTCTGTACCCTAAACCCTGGTGACACTCACAGCCTGGGGCCTCATCTTGCAAGGTCATAAAACAAGTGTGAGCATCGTAATCTTTACATCCATAACGTTTAGCCCTTTCACCACCATGCTGAGAAAAACTCCTCGATGGGATTTACAGTTTTTCTCACTTGCTTAAGCACAATTTTATAAACAATGCTCGATTTTTCAAAACACTTCACACAATTAGCCTCACACTACACACAAGTAGCACAATGCCTCAGATACATTGCTAAATGGAACACAGTCAAAACTATACAATTTCTTACAAAAAAAAACAAAACATTTTCTTGTCATATACAGTACATAAGTTTATATATAAATATACATAACACTTTAGTGTTTAACCTACAACACTCTTAGCATTTCCATATAGAAAGTTTAAAAAGAAATTCTGCAACACTACATGACACCAGTTATAAAGACCAATGACATTATGTATTTCTTTTCATCTTTTAAGTCAGACAATACATAATTTTACTGCCTAACTGGATCTGGCCATAGAGCAACATCACGGGCTATGGTTTTATTTGCAAGGCACTGTGGGAAGTATTGAAGTGACAAATCCATCCTTGTGTTGAATCTGTATGAATCTGGTCACAGACCTCCGCCATAGCTTGAATGAAGGGCATTTAGACATACTGCAATCATACACCTTCCACCAACATGCTGAGAAAAAATCCTCAATGGGATTAGAAAGGGGGAATATTGTGGAAGGTATTGGACAGTACTGTAAATTGTGGACATCAGCTGAATGATAAAAGGATACATATTCCCAGACGACAATGTATTACATATGGTCCGTTTGGTATGTAATGTTTTGTAGCGTGTTCTAAAATGTAAGAATGAGGTCAGAAATAAGCAAGAGGGATACCGCTTCATGCTACAGGGAAGACAGTGCTGGAATAAGGGCTGCCCAGCCCAGATGCGACCAAAGTAGATAAGAACATCCGCACAATGTCTCTTCGATACAAATTTATTTAGGACATATCCCAACAGATAAAAATGAGCATCAAGCTGACATGTTTCGAACCAGCATGGTTCCTAATCATAGCCATTTTACAGCTCTCACCAAAGGTTTAAATAGAGATGGGAAGGCGAGGCCAGGGAGGGTACAGGAACAACCCACCCACTTTGGGCGGAGACACAGAGGTCTGCACCTTCTAGTCTGGTATTCACTCCCTCCTTTACAAAATTGTAAATTAATACAGGTAAAACCTATTGCAATAAAAACAAGGGGCAAACATAGATATAAAAAGTATGGAGCAATGCATATGTATATATGTGAGTATAAATCATGAAGCAACAGGACCTGATATATGCACTAACCTACTATTGATGTTAAAAAGGGATAGAAAAAAATAGTTATTAAATCGAAGTCCCACCTTGCATTCATGCCCGAAGGGTCCCGGGTCCCCAGACGGAAGAGGCCTCTCCACAAGGCCTCTCTTTTCTGAATCATGGCCAAAAGATCCCCCCCCCCCCTTCTGGGTAGGAAAACCCTCTCTATGAATGAAAAACTGGACAGGTTTCCCCCATGTTCTGTGCAGAAATGTTTTGCAACGTTGGAAATACTATTAGTGAGCTAATCAGCTCCCAAATAGTGTTTGGAAATTCTGGCTTTTAAAGGTCTTGTGGTGCATCCCACATATTGCACTAAGCACTGATTGCAAGTGACCAGATAAATAACATTTTTGATGTTTCAATTAATAAAATGTTTTATGGGGAAGACATGTCAATAAGTGAGAGATACAACTGTGTGTGTCTTGAAATGTACTCTCGAAGAAATGGTGGAGCACTCCCCTAGGTACAAACAGCGATGTGCCTCGGCTATCCTGGCAACACTCCAGAATCTTGACAGCAGAAGAGAAAGCGAAGCCGGCACCATCAATGTATTTATGCTCTTTTAATCAGGTAAAAACATGCAAACAGCCAATATGCGACGTTTCGAGGAGACACCCTCTTTTTCAAGCTGAACTGTGCATGACCAAACATATAATGGCAAATCAATCCTATTTATACACGACATAGACACATGGCAGCCTATCAGCACTATGCTTACTCATTAGCCAATAAGATCAGGTCCTACCAAGTGGACCTGATGGGGAACTCAAGGGCTGCCTACCTGATAGGATCATTTGAAAATGGAGTCAAACCGCCTCCCCATCCAAGCCAGTTCCAGGTGGAGGCAAACGGCTACTCTTTGCTGGGCAGAGCTATGCGGAAACGCACCCCCGCCAGGCCACGCCCACTGGCGGACCTGGGAGGAAACAACCCGCACTGCGTGTGGGAGAGGGCGGCTACCAGCCGTCCGCTCCCCTTCTGCCCAGCAACGCGTGACGTATGCGGAAGAAATTCCGCTATACGCCATGCAGATGTAAACAGAGAGCCTGAGTGTCCGCCCCCTCCGGAGACTAGAGCGTGTGCCAGTTGCCTAGCAACGTCACCGCTCGTGTTCAGTGTGTCGTATATGACACTATGTACAATAGATAGTAGCTGTTTATATGCAACTGATAGTCATATGGAAATGACAGCAATTAGTAATCATGACATAGGGATATTATATAAGGATAAATATAAGGAAAGGGGGGGGGGGGGGGGGGGGGGGGGAAGGAGGGATAAGGACAAAACAAAAGAGAAACACTAGAAAGCATCTGAAATAAAGATAAAAATAGGGAGGAGGGAAGGAGAGATGGAAAAAAGGCGGCGTCTCGGGGTTCCACTGGAAAAGACTAATAAATGTTAAATACACATATTACGAATCTGTACATATGTCTCACTGAGGCTGTGCACCATGGAGCAAGTGCCCATCAAATAAAAGGCGTGAGGTCGAGTTCTCTGTTAAGGCCTCTCGGCTCCATGGTGTCCAGTCTCTTTATCCAGTGGGCCTCCCTCCACAACAGCCTCCTCTCCCTATCCCCGCACAAAGTAGTGAGACATATGTACAGATTCGTAATATGTGTATTTAACATTTATTAGTCTTTTCCAGTGGAACCCCGAGACGCCGCCTTTTTTCCATCTCTCCTTCCCTCCTCCCTATTTTTATTTTTATTTTTATCTTTATTTCAGATGCTTTCTAGTGTTTCTCTTTTGTTTTGTCCTTATCCCTCCTTCCCCCCCTCCCCCCCCCCCCCCTTTCCTTATATTTATCCTTATATAATATCCCTATGTCATGATTACTAATTGCTGTCATTTCCATATGACTATCAGTTGCATATAAACAGCTACTATCTATTGTACATAGTGTCATATACGACACACTGAACACGAGCGGTGACGTTGCTAGGCAACTGACACACGCTCTAGTCTCCGGAGGGGGCGGACACTCAGGCTCTCTGTTTACATCTGCATGGCGTATAGCGGAATTTCTTCCGCATACATCACGCGTTGCTGGGCAGAAGGGGAGCGGACGGCTGGTAGCCGCCCTCTCCCACACGCAGTGCGGGTTGTTTCCTCCCAGGTCCGCCAGTGGGCGTGGCCTGGCGGGGGTGCGTTTCCGCATAGCTCTGCCCAGCAAAGAGTAGCCGTTTGCCTCCACCTGGAACTGGCTTGGATGGGGAGGCGGTTTGACTCCATTTTCAAATGATCCTATCAGGTAGGCAGCCCTTGAGTTCCCCATCAGGTCCACTTGGTAGGACCTGATCTTATTGGCTAATGAGTAAGCATAGTGCTGATAGGCTGCCATGTGTCTATGTCGTGTATAAATAGGATTGATTTGCCATTATATGTTTGGTCATGCACAGTTCAGCTTGAAAAAGAGGGTGTCTCCTCGAAACGTCGCATATTGGCTGTTTGCATGTTTTTACCTGATTAAAAGAGCATAAATACATTGATGGTGCCGGCTTCGCTTTCTCTTCTGCTGTCTTAAAATGTACTGAACAATAGTGACAGGAGACAACCCCACAAATATAAGACCCTTTTGTGGCAAGCCACGTTGAAGGTTGGGAGGAGGATTTAAACAAACTAGGTGGTGGGCCACACTGCCTCTGAAGACGATGCCACAACCTCACCTAAACCACAACGGGTATGTGCATCATACATGTCTATATTTGCATGTGAATTATTTTTATGCAACTTGGAGAGCCATTAGCAATAAAGCTCTTTTAAACTAAAATGAATGCAGTGCCGGATCTCACATATCTTTGTTTGGTGCGTGAAACAAGCTGGACCCCCCTGTCTGACACTATATTTTCAGGAATCTCATGCAAGCGGAATACGTGTATTATGAACAACTTAGCCATTTCCTGAGCTGAGGGCAGACCAGGGAGAGGTACAAAGTGTGCCATCTTGCTGAAACGGTCAATAATGACCCAAATTACTTGTTTACCCCTGGAGAAAGGCAAGTCCACCACAAAATCCATCAATAGATGAGACCAAGGTCTTGATGGAATGGGTAATGGCATAAGGTGACCTCGGGGGGCAACCCGAGACACCTTTTTCCTGGCACAAGTGGCACAGGAAACTCTTGAGTGTGGGTGGCAGCCAGAACACAATGTGTAGGCACAATCTTTTAAGGAGATACAACCTGGGATGTTTCAGGTTCAAAGGTTCTGGATAAGGCATCAGCCTTTACATTCTTCTTAGACCTGGGTTTGTACGTGATCACAAAATTGAAACGGGGAAAAAATAGTGCCCATCATGTCTGCCTGGGATTAAGCCTTTTAGCCCCCTCAATATATTCCAGATTTTTGTCATCTGTATAATCTGTATAAACTGTAATCGGATGAATAGCTCCCTCCAGCCAGTGCCTCCACTCCTCAAAAGCCATCTTAACCGCCAAAAGTTCTCGGTTACCAATGTCATAATGGTGTTCTGCTGGAGAGAATTTGGAGAAGAAGGCACATGGATGCAACCGTTCAGGACGGCCGGAAAACTGAGAAAGAACGGCTCCCACCCCCAAATCAGAAGCATCAACCTCGACAATAAAAGGTACGTTTACATCAGGGCGGGTGAGGATAGGAGCAAAACAGAAGGCTGTTTTAAGATCAGAAAAAGCCTTATAAGCCTGTGAGGACCAATTGACAGGGTCTGCATCTTTTTTTGTTAAGTCAGTTAGAGGGGCAACCAGAAAGGAAAAGTTCTTGATAAATCTACGATAATAGTTGGCAAAACCTATGAACCGTTGGATGGCCTTGAGACCTTTGGGTGGTGGCCAGTCCAGTACTGCTGACAGTTTTTTTTCATCCATAGACAACCTGGTGTCTGCAATGACATAACCCAGGAAAGGAACTTGTGTGACTTCAAACAGGAATTTCTCAAAATTTGGCAAAGAAGGAATTCTCCCTCAACTTTTGTAACACCAATCTTACACGTCCCCGATGCTCAGTCAAGGAATTAGAGTATATTAGAATGTCATATAAGTAGACTACTACAAATCTCCCCAATACGTCTCTAAACACATCATTCACAAAATCCTGAAAGACAGCTAGTGCATTACACAGGCCAAAGGGCATCACCATATATTCGTAGTGACCATTCTGGGTGTTGAAGGCTGTCTTCCACTCATCCCCCAGACAAATTCTAATCAAATTGTAAGCACTCCGTAAATCTAATGTAGAGAAAATTCTTGCTCCTGAAACCTGCGCGAAAAGATCATCAATCAGAGGTAAAGGGTATCTATTTTTTACAGTGATCTTGTTTAGCCCCCTGTAATCAATACAGGGGCGCAGTCCCCCGCCTTTCTTTTCTACAAAGAAAAAGCCGGTGCCGGCTGGCGAGGTTGACGGTCTAACAAACCCTTTCTCAAGGTTCTCCTTGATATACTCTTTCATTGCCAATTTTTCAGGACCTATGAGGTTTTAAAGATGGCCTTGCAGGGGCATGGTGCCAGGTAACAGGTCAATGGGACAGTCATAGGGTATATGTGGTGGTAATTTGTCAGCTGAATGAGGAGAGAAAACATTGGAAAAATCTAGGTATGGTTGTGGTAAGGCAATCTGTTTGACCCCTAAACTTAGAAGAGGAACACCCCTTAAACATATGTCTTGACAATGATGTGATCAACTGGTAAGTTGACCCATACACCAATCTATGGGAGGATTGTGACTCTGCAGCCAAGGTAGACCTAATACTAGAGGACTGGATGACATCCTGAGCATATACAACTGGATTTTTTTCTAAATGCAGAGCTCCAACCTGTAATGAAACTTCAGGTGTAATGGAAATGGGTTGCTTGGTCTGTAAAGGAGTGTCATCAATGGCTGTAACGTAAAGCTTGTTCTGCAAAGGAACGGCAGAAATACCCAGATTGGCGGTAAAAGTGGTATCAATAAAGTTACCTGCCGCACCAGAATCAATAAAGCCTTCAGATTGGAACGACTTATCGCCCCAATGTATAGTGACTGGCAATAAAAAAAAAAATATCTTGAGGGGAAAAATTGCCTCGCCCAAGTAAAGTTCCCCAACTTCACTTAGGCACTGGAGTTTTCCGGAACCTTCTTTGCAGAACATGTTTGAGCGAAATTACCCTTCTCACCACAATACATACAAAGCCCCGCTTGCATTCTCCTGAGCTGGAGTCTGGAGAAGCCCAGTTACATGGGTTCTTCACTAGTAGAAGAGCTACCTGACCTGAGGTTCCCTGAGGCGGAATAAACTTTACCCTGACGTCTGTGTCTAATCCGTCTGTCAACCTTTATGGCCAGGGAGATAGCATCTTCCAGATTCCTAGGCTCAGGATGGCTTACTAGCACATCATTCACAGAACTGGCTAAGCCAAAAAGAAATCGGTCTAAGAGTGCTGCCCCACCCCATTTGACGGATACAGACCATCTCCTGAACTCAGCCGCATACTCCTCAACAGTATGCCTCCCCTGACGCAAGTCTCGTAATTTACGAGCAGCTGTGGCTGAAATATCGGGATCAGCGTATATGGTTGCCATAGCATCAAAAAAACTTTCAACAGAGGTGAGAGCTACATGATCTGGATTTAACCCATAGGCCCAGGTTTGAGAGTCACCCTGCAGTAAGGTCTTAATCAGAGTAATATTCTGGGACTCTGTTCCAGAAGACCTAGACCTGACTTCAAAGTATGACATACAGTGATTGCGAAAATTACTGAAATCAGATCATGAACCCGTAAATTTCTCTGGTAACGGCATTTTAGGCTCTATGATCGGTGGGATAGGAGCCAGTGGAGGAGTCTGCTGATTATTGACATTAGCAGATATATTCATCTGAGCAAGTGTGTTAGACAGCTGGGTTAACTGTGTTTGCTGAGTGGCAACTTGCTCAGTGAGGTGATTGACAGCACCTGCGAGTGTCAGAATCTGGTCTCGCAATGCCTCCATTATAATGGGCCTTGATAATATCATTCTGATACGTGAAGAGGTTAGCGTAACTAGTGCAATTCACAAACGGTAATGAGTAAAGCGTAGTCAGGATCAGACCGTAGTCATACACAAAATCTGAGGTATAGAAGTACAGAGTAGCTAGGCAGAATCGTAGTCAATAAACAGGCTGGGTCATACACATAAGTCAGATGTCAGTCGTATTGGAAGGATAATCAGTAGAGGAGCCAGGGACAGGCCGAGTCGAACACGAAAATCAGATGGCAGGGATGCAGAAGGACAAGACAAGAGCGAGGTCAAGAGGCAGGCAAGAGGTCGGTACACAGAATAATATAGTCACGTTTTAAAAGGTACAAATACAGGCGCTGCTCCAACTGTAAAGAATCCTCTATGTATCTTTTTCACCAGCTGCTCAGGATAACCACATCCACAATAGGCACCAAAGAGAACTTTCAAGTATAAATCCACAGCGCTAGGTGATCACACTGTTGCCTGTTATCTGTAGACACCACAGTGTATGTTCTCAGACAGTGACCATCACCAAAAACAAAATCATCAGCAGGTCACTCACTGTCATTAAAAGCAATAAACTTTAATAAAACTTTCAATAATACCACATGTACAATATCTTACTTTAGGGGTCCTTTCGACAGGGACCCTTAGTAGTAATAAGCATAAAATGTGTATAAGCACACAAAGATAGTCTCACTGTCTCTCAAAACAATTTGCCCAGTCTCCAGTAATCGTTCCGACCGGTTTCGGCCTTCCGCCGTCGTCAGGGAACACTCAAGTTTATTGCTTTTAATGACAGTGAGTGACCTGCTGATGATTTTGTTTTTGGTGATGGTCACTGTCTGAGAACATACACTGTGGTGTCTACAGATAACAGGCAACAGTGTGATCACCTAGCGCTGTGGATTTATACTTGAAAGTTCACACAGAATAATATACAATATGATGTTACTTCAATATAATATTACGATATGATAATATTACAAATATACAGTATATAACTAGAAAATAATAAGTCTGACTGACTAGAGTACATATACAGGATCTTCTAAAAAAATTAGCATATTGTGATAAAGTTCATTATTTTCTGTAATGTACTGATAAACATTAGACTTTCATATAGTTTAGATTCAAGTTCACACAACTGAAGTAGTTCAAGCCTTTTATTGTTTTAATATTGATGATTTTGGCATCCAGCTCATGAAAACCCAAATTTTCTATCTCAAAAAATTAGCATATTTAATCCGACCAATAAAAGAAAAGTGTTTTTAAAACAAAAAAAGTCAACCTTCAAATAATTATGTTCAGTTATGCACTCAATACTTGGTCGGGAATCCTTTTGCAGAAATTACTGCTTCAATGCGGCGTGGCATGGAGGCAATCAGCCTGTGGCACTGCTCAGGTGTTATGGAGGCCCAGGATGCTTCGATGGCGACCTTAAGCTCATCCAGAGTGTTGGGTCTTGCGTCTCTCAACTTTCTCTTCACAATATCCCACAGATTCCCTATGGGGTTCAGGTCAGGAGAGTTGGCAGGCCAATTGAGCACAGTAATACCATGGTCAGTAAACCATTTACCAGTGGTTTTGGCACTGTGAGCAGGTGCCAGGTCATGCTGAAAAATGAAATCTTCATCTCCATAAAGCTTTTCAGCAGATGGAAGCATGAAGTGCTCCAAAATCTCCTGATAGCTAGCTGCATTGACCCTGCCCTTGATAAAACACAGTGGACCAACACCAGCAGCTGACATGGCACCCCAGACCATCACTGACTGTGGGTACTTGACACTGGACTTCAGGCATTTTGGTATTTCCCTCTCCCCAGTCTTCCTCCAGACTCTGGCATTGATTTCCGAATGACATGCAAAAGTTGCTTTCATCCAAAAAAAGTACTTTGGACCACTGAGCAACAGTCCAGTGCTGCTTCTCTGTAGCCCAGGTCAGGCGCTTCTGCCGCTGTTTCTGGTTCAAAAGTGGGTTCATGCTTCCATCTGCTGAAAAGCTTTATGGAGGTGAAGATTTCATTTTTCAGCAGGCAACTAATATTGTTTTAAAGGAAATAAATATGGCAGTCTCCATATCACTTTCACCTCAGGTTCACTTTAAATGATTGAAACGCACATGTAATTGCTGGAAAAGTGGGAGATGTTTTCCTTTAATTAAACTACATATTATACTGATTTTTCATTTTGAAAACCAGTTCTTAAAAATGCACACTAGGGCTGATTTACAAAAAACAGTGCAAAGAAATCCGGAGAAAAGGTGGAGCCATTTGCTTAGAGCAACAAATCAGCTTCCAGCTGTCCTAGAGAACATTTATTATGAAGGCATACTCATCTATGCAACTGATCCACTTTTGCTTCAGTTTTCTGTGCACTTATCCTGATAAATCAGCCTTACTGAGCTCATACTGAGCTGAGCGGAGTTGATTGCTGCATGAGAATCATTATGGAAGATTGTGCATTGCTCTGATCCTGCCACAAATGTAACCGTATTTAAGAGAACATCCTTTCATTTAACAGGAAAAGAAGAATACTTGGTGGCTTGTTTATAAAACGGCATCACATTTTTTTTTTACTATTAAATGCTGATTACTTTTTGTTTTAATGGTAGTGATTGTGGTCTTATAGTCACTATACTACTTTTACTGGATTATTGTTGACAGGCAGTTTGACGACATCTCTTGCTGCCTATAAATTACACAAACGGTTTTTGTTGCTTTAATTGCTGGCCATGATCTACACAACCTTGAAAACAAAGAAAGTCAGTGAGAGAAAGTGTCACATGAAACATCCTTCTGCCAAGCACTCTATAAATACAGTACACTGACACACGCACACACACATGCACAGAATCAGGCAAAAGTAGTTCAATCTCTCATTGTAAACTGAAATTAGAACAGATAAACAACTGAAGTTGAAAAAAAAAATAAAAAATCACATGTATTGACCAAAATGTGCTGTACTGAACCTGTGACTAATCAAAGTAGCCAACTTTGGTAGATAATGGGTGGGTGAAGGTGCCCCCCCCCCCCCCAAAAAAAAACATTAAAACTGTAAAAAAAGGAGTGGAAATAGTTAGGCATATGTATGTTTCAGCCAACGGTGAGCCCCTGCTGCAGCTCAAATCCCTGGCAGCGTTTAATACTATTCCCCCACTGAGTTGTAGCAACTCGGAGGGAGATGTAATTCAGGGACTGGCAATTGCCGGATCCCCGAATTACTCTTGTGCGGGGTGCGCAGCATTGCACTAGAGCTATGGCTACACCCAGCTTTAATAGTTGGCTTCCCTCTCCTGATGAAAGAGCAAGTCGTGTTACGCCTTATAAAAAACTTTATTGCACAACAAAAAGAAAAACGCATTTGACAGGTTTTTTCCTGCTTCATTTCAAGGAACAAAATACGATAGTCACATATTAAGAAAACTTGCATGTCTATCTATCTATCTATCTATCTATCTATCTATCTATCTATCTAATGGGCTGCAGCACAAACAGGAAAAAGAGCAACAGGGGCTCTTGGTCACGCTTTACAGCATTAGTACAAGCACATACGCTCACTGACTGTGCCAAAGTGTCCCCAATACGGTGAGTCCTACATTATCCGTGTAATAATGTATTTGTATATTATTTGTATTATTTATATATTATTTGCATTTATATATATTTTTATGGGGAGATTGGGGAATTTGCATGCACAATTTTGTGTATTGACCTTAGGAAGCAGGAAAAAACCCGTGAAACGCGTTGTGGTCTGTTTGTTGTGCAAAAAATGTTTTCTATAAGTAGGGACACATCTGGCTCTTTCATTAGGAGAGGTAAGCCAACTATTTCCTTTCCTTCTCAACAGTTTAATGTATTTTTTTTTTTTTGGGGGGGGGGGGGACGACACCTCCACCCATCAGTTATCTACTGTTTATACCTTTGTTAGAAGGTTGTAATTTTAACTTATTCCCCTTGTTGGGAGTTGGCTTGTGCACACTCCCTTCATTCAGGAGTCTTTTTTTATGGAGAGCGACCACCAGGGGTTGACACCTACACAAATGGTTTCTCCCATACCTCTTAATAAGTGGTTGCATGGAATAGCAACCAGAAAAGTGTGAGTAAAATCCCTGGCCTTTGACTTATATGGTGCTATTTGCAGTTTTTCACTACAGGCTCCTGGTTTTCTCCTTTGTTTTTTCCTGTTTCCTGGAATCTCTGGGACTACATATTGTTATAGATGTGAAGTATTTCTATTTCTATGGCGGACATTTTGTGTCTAAGGCAGACATTTTGTATTAGTGATGTCAAGACTCTTGCACACGGTCGCCATTTCAGTATAGTATATTGCTAGCACAAAATACAGACAGAAGCTCTTAACTTGAACTGATGACTGCCCTTCGCTTGATATGGTAAAGTTTTCTTTTCACAAAGGAACATGTTCTCTACAAAGAGGCCACAAAGCTTGAGCAAAAGACCCCAGGCAGCCGACTGAACAGGACCACTATGGCAAAAAAGTAAGCAGTTAAAATCTGACACAACTGACAGGTCCATCTCCTCATAAGGGATTCTCTGTTTTCAAAAGCATTTACTGAACAGCAGTTACTAAGTCTAACTGACAAAATAGTGTGCAAGTGAGTAGGGAGCAGGGGAATAACTAGAAATTACTGCCCCCCCCTGCAAAACTTTGGATGGGGGCTCCCTCCCCCCCCCCAGACCTCCATCCCAGGAAGCGTAGAACAGGTGAGTCCATGTTCCCTGCCCGGTGCTGTAATTTCTGGAGGGAAGAGCACTGAAAGGGGAGCCCGAGGTGAGGGTGGGGGGAGTCGGGCCCCCCTCCCTGCTGCTGTGTGTGCCCTATGCTCCCTTATCCTGTTCTGCACCCCCATCTGCCCCTAAAAATGGCCCTGGAAGGCCCCAAAGCTGTGGGCCCCGCTCAGCCTACTCCCCCTAAGGACCACCTGTGGCTACATCCTTTTATTGTTACGCCCCTGGTAGGGAGGCTGTCTGGTATATTACTATTTTGGCAGCTAAACTTCCATTCAGGAAATACTTTTGAAAACAAAGAAAACCCTGAGATTACCCCCATGCTTGGTGTCTGTGTTGGTTATCAATATGTGATTGGTTTCTGCTGTAATGAACAGTATCCTGGACAACCCTAGGATGTTAATATTTTTGCATGATTATGATGCTATAAAAAGAACTGCCTGTCAATCCATCATTAGCATTTGTTTGATCAACTGCTCCTGTTAACAGCCTTTGACTGATCAATAAACGTGTTGTCATTTTGCAGAGGTGTGTCCTTGTCATCACTGTCCCGTCCATCTTGGACACAATCAAGCTATACCTTTAGTAGATATAACTGCTGAAAACACTTATGGCATTCTTTCTATAATGGAAATCAAATATTCTTCAGAAAGTGAATCCCAGCTCTGTTGCAGAAGTTCCTATAAGTGTGGCACTAGGTTGCCTAGCTTTTGTGGTTGATGCTATCCCACTTATCCTCTGCCCTCCCCTCTCCATAGAGTTTGGACTTTATGTGAGGAAGAGGGTGTCACAAGCTGTTGTGTCTGGGGTAACGGCACTGATAATAGCTTAAGGATTCTGCTAAAACCTGGAATCCCCAAATTTACCTGGGACACTATTAATGTAACAGGAGTGTGACAAAAAGATGATGCAACCATGGTAAAAGTCTCTGATTAAGGTGGCCATACACGTGCAAATCTTTTAATAACCATTCAAAAGATCAATTAACCACTTGTGCCTAACTGGACGAATATATTGGGAAATATGTTAAACATTGCAATAACCAGGACAAATGGACAAATAAAATTGTGTGGGTTTTATGCACAGTAGAACATTTTATTTTAAAACTATAATGGTCTAAAACTGAGAAATAATGAACATTTCCTTTTTTTTCTTATTATTCCCATTAAAAATGCATTTACAATAAAATAACAATGTACCATCTAAAGAAAGTCTAATTGGTGGTGATAGATCATTTTGTTGTGATAAGTAGTAATAAAGTTATGGCGATTGAGTGGAAGGAGCGCTGAAAAGGGAAAATGGCTTCTGTCCTAGAGGTGAAAACACATGTGGGCGGAAGTGGTTAAAGACAATAGTTTAAACAATCAATGTTGAAGCTATAGCCCTCCACAAAGTGCTGAGCAATATCAATCACATGTGTGTGCTATTAAAACTTGTCATATTTCCTACTTTACATCCTTATGATATTTCCTACTTTACATCCTTATGTACTGCTCAGTGCAGTGCAAAAGTCTAAGTTTTCCATCTTTTTCAGTTACGTTTTCAGTTATGTACTGTAGATCCTTGAAATCAATTGGCTAGTTATTAATTAAATTCCAATGTAGC
Source organism: Hyperolius riggenbachi (assembly GCF_040937935.1). Taxonomy (NCBI): domain Eukaryota; kingdom Metazoa; phylum Chordata; class Amphibia; order Anura; family Hyperoliidae; genus Hyperolius; species Hyperolius riggenbachi. The sequence goes on from NC_090650.1 coordinate 223,488,686, forward strand.
AGAATATTTCCTGCAGATTTGATGTTGATGATCAAATCTGCTCAAAATCAGTTGTTTCAGTGAACTGGCGTATGGTCATCTAAAGTGTAGAAAAGGGAAAGTCTTTAAAGTTCAGTGCCCATCCCCAGCTGCGTTATGTGTTAAAAATATAACAATATGGGGCTGATTTAATAAATGGGGTGGCCAGGAAACTGGAATGAAATTGGTGCAGCTGGCAAGAGCAACCAATCAGGTTTCAGCTAATGAATGAAACAAGAATTCTGAATGGTTGCACTGAGAAAGTTCTACAATTTGTCTCTATTTCTCTTCGTGTATGTCTTAGGCCCCTTCTGTCTCACCCTCAGAAAAAAAGAGAATGTGGGGCTGTTTTCAAATAATACATTATATGAGTTAATAAAAAAAACATCATTCCATAAGGATTTAGAGACACTAATGGAATCATCTTGACGATGGTATGGTTATTCTCACCAAATCTGTAGGCCTCCTGTAATACTGCATCTGCTAAATGATTGCTTTACATTAGCCCATTTCATTTTCTGCTTGTTTCCCTCAGTTTTCTTTCCTGTCAATCTATCTGTCCATCATAATTTATTTCCTTTTCAGTCTCCCAATTTACTTTGCTCTGTTTCAACTTTATGGTTGTGCTTTCATCTATCCTCACCTGCTCTCCGACCTTCCCATTCCCAGTAACAGCATGGGGTCCTCAGTCACATTTCACACAATATGAGTGCAGTCTTATGTGTTAACCGATGCCTGCAGAGTGGGGTGAGGTGTCACTTAGACAGATATGTAACTGTGTCAAAAACAGGTCAAATGAATTATCTATGGTAGGGAAAGTTACGATTTCCCCATTTCACAAGGCACACAGTATCCACCTTAACTAACATATAAAAATGTATATATGCGAGTCCTAAAAATAAATTAGAAACTTGGTTTTACTGAAACATGCTGAAAGCTGTCCTTCTAACCTTGAATTGTTTAATATTTTCATGATACTGTTACTAAAAGGTTACAGGAATTAAATATGTCTACACATGAAATATGGGCGTAAAACCACAACGGTATGACTGCAATTCCATAACTGCAAATACTGGTACAGCCTCACTATGATCTGGTGTGACCTAGGAAAGGGTGGAATAGGTAGAGTACTCCAGCTTTCTATAGCAGTTTTCAGAAAGTCCAAGCCAGGTTTGCTGACTTATGTATGTTCTCTCAGTGCAATGTTTATGGCCTTGCAGGGATAGTATGAGATTTCCAGAAAGACTTGTCAAGCTGCTATGGACAAAAATTTGTTCACTATCACTTTATCTTGACTTGAAGATGTATGTAAGATCATATACAGTGTATATATACAGTACATATATATATATATATATATATATATATATATATATATATATATGTATTTGTGTGTGTATGTGTATACTGCAAATATATATACGAGCTTGTGCATGCGCAGTACAGATGTGTTCATCTTCGGAAGTGCTTGGAACCATGAGCACTTGCGAAGGCTGCCTGAAGAATGCCAAGATCCAGCCAGTTGCATAACTTCAATGGGAGATGGCCTAGGAACGACAGGACGGAGAGAAGACTGGAAAGGCTCTGTGGTATCCAGAGCAGAGCCGGTTCCAGACAGGCACATATGAGGGGGCAGTCAAAAATGGGTAGGGGGCATCAGGGAATGGGAAATTCGCGCGCCGCTGTGAAAAATGGGCGTGGTCATGACATCATGTGGGCAGGGCTAACTGTAATGTAGTTATACCAGCTAATGTAGTTACATTAAAAAAATATGAAGTAAATGCACATAATGACAGACAGCGTTTCCCCAGTAAATGCACATAATGACAGACAGTGTTCTCCCAGGAAATGCATGTTATGAGAGACAGTGTTTCACCAGTAAACGCATAAAAATGAAAGACAGCCTTTCACCAGTCAATGCATGTAATGAGAGACAGTGTTTCACCAGTAAATGCAAATAATGACAGGCAGTGTTTCCCCAGTAAATGCATGTAATGAGAGACAGCCTTTCACCAGTAAATGCACGTAATGACAGACAGCGTTTCCCCAGTAAATGCACATAATGAGAGACAGCCTTTCACCAGTAAATGCATTTAATGACAGACAACGGTTCCCTAGTAAATGCACGTAATGAGAGACAGCGTTTCACCACTAAATGCACGAAATGACAGACAGCCATTTTACCAGTAAATGCATGTAATGAGAGACAGCGTGTCACCACTAAATGCACATAAGAGACAGCGTTTCACCACTAAATGCATGTAATGACCGACAGCCTTTCACCAGTAAATGCACATAAGGACAGACAGCCAGTGTCCCCAGTATAGGTAGTCAGGTATATAGCTGTCCCCAGTTTATTAGCCAGGTGTATATATCCCCAGTATATGTAGCCAGGTGTATATATCCCCAGTATATGTAGCCAGGTGTATAGCTGTCCCCAGTATATGTAGCCAAGTGTATATATCCACAGTATATGTAGCCAGGTGTATAGTTGTGCCCAGTATATGTAGCCAGGTGTATATATCCCCAGTATATGTAGCCAGGTGTATATATCCCCAGTATATGTAGCCAGGGGTGTATATGTCGCCAGGTCTATAGGTGTCCCCAGTAGATGTGGTCAGGACTTACCGTGTCCCGACTCCCCAGTATAGCCAGGTGTATAGATGTCCCCAGGTGGGGTGGCAGACGAGTCTGAGAGAGAAGAGGAAGCTGTGGGCACAGCGGGGAAGGGGGGCATCTCCCCCCCTTCCCTCACCTTGGGGCTCCCCCTCTCTCTCGCACCCCCCCTCCAGATATCAGCAGGTGGCAGCGGTGGTAGAACACTTCCTCTCTTCCCAGCGCGGGACAGAGATCTATGCGCCGCTGCCACTACTCTGGTCTAGTCTAGACCAGAGTAGCGGCGCACAGATCTCTCGCTCTCCCATGCCCTTGAAAGCAAGTAAGTGTTCTACCGCCGCTGCCACCTGTTGATATCTAGAGGGGGGAGCGAGAGAGAGGGGGAGCCCCAAGGTGAGGGAAGTGGAGGGAAACGGCCCCCCTTCCCTGCTGTGCCCACAGCTTCCTCTTCTCTCTCCGCTTCTCTCTCCCCTGCCACCCCTGTTTGAGGGGGCAGAGTAATTATTTAAGGGGGCGATGCCCCCTCTTGCCCCACACTAGAGCCGGCCCTGATCCAGAGACTTACTTCTACATAAGTACAGTATGTATCTAACCTGAAGTGAAGTATTTTGATCGGGTGGAGGTCTGGACTTGGACTGAGCCATTGCAACATCTTGATTCTTTTCTTTTTCAGCCATTCTGTTGTACAGTTGCTGGTGTAGTTTGGATCATTGTCTGATGGCATGACTCAATTTTCGCCAAGCTTTAGATGGTCTCATATTTGACTCTGCAACATTTTGTTATATAGAGGAGTACAGGGTAGAGTCAGTGACTGCTAGGTGGCTGCAGAACAATCTCATATCATCATCCCTCCACCACCATACTTAACAGTTGGTATGACGAATGTGTGCTGATATGCTGTGTTTGTTTTTTGCTTAATATGGTGCTGTGCATTACAGCCAGACATCTCATCTTTGGTCCGTTTGTTTTCAAAGGAAATTTTTCTAGAACTAGAAATAAGGAGCTTTTTTATGGTAACCCTCCCAAACAAATTCAGTCTTTTTCCTTATTGCAGTGTTATGAATTTTAACATTTAGCATGCTAACTTAGCTTTGTAGAGATGTAGTTCTTGTCTTTTTTTTTCAATTTCTCTGTTCATTCGATTGTCTGACCTTGGGGTGAATTTGCTGGAATGTCCACTTCTGGAAAGATCGGTAGCTATCTTAAATGTTTTCCACTTGAAAATAATCTTTCTCACTGATGATTGATACATTTCATATTGTTTGGAAACACCTTTATTACCCTTCCCAAAATTATAGACAGAGAGGGCTGGTGCACACCAGAGCGGTTCTGGAGCATTTTTAAAAACGCTAGCTGTTTGAAAACTGCTTGAGTAATGTATTTCAATGGGCTGGTGCACACCAGAGCAGGTCGTTTTTTTACACAAACGCAAACTGGGGGGCTGCAGCATTTTTTAGGCCCGGTTCACACTTGCGTTTTTTTTCCGGACTGGATCCGGAACGTATACTGTACAAACGGAACGGACGAGATTGGATCCAATGATAACCTATGGGTCCGTACACATCTGTCCGTCCCACCGGATCCGTTTCCTTCCGGACTTTACATTCCCACATTGTACACTTTATGATCCAGGGACCAGTGTCCCTTCTTTGCACTAGTAGTGTTGGGCTCTGTAGCCCATTTTGCAACCACTGTCTGCTTCTGCTGCTCTACACAAATTTAGCACTTGGTCCTCTCCCTTGGACATGGCCTTCAGAACCTGTGACGCAGGAAACACACAACATGACATGGCTTGGCCACCGGTACCTTGGCCTTGTCATGTCATGTTGACTTTCCTTTGCCCCAGGTTTAGAAGGCCATGTCCAAGGGGCTCTGTACCCACCTTGTACACTTTATGATCCAGGGACTAGTGTCCCTGCTTTGCACTAGTTGGGCTCTGTGGCCCATTGTACCCACACCCGGGACAATTGTGTGCATTTGTTGTACCATTTATCTACAATTTGTTAAATTTTGTTTGATCTCTTCCATGTTGGAAGAATGTTGTTTACTTCCATGTTGGAAGTGTTGAAATGTTTGTTTTGTAATAAAAAAAAATGTTTTTACTAACCTCAGCGTAATCAATAGTTGTTCTTGTGGTGTGACAGCTCTCCGCATCCTGGTATCCTTCTTCCTGAGGTCATCCTTCACCATGTCCAGGAGGGAATTAAACCTATGACAGGAGATGGAATGGAAGAATAGAGTATGCTGTGGGACAAGGTGTTCTGGGGAGGGTGGGGGTGGGGTGTTTAGCTATGTATAAAGGGGTGTGGGTTTTGTGTGGGGGGGGTGTAGTTTAGGTATGGATAAAGGGGTTGGGGTGGGGTGTTTAGGTAGGGATAAAGGGGTTGTGGGGGTGGGTTGTTTAGGTATGGATACTTACAGGGATATGGACATCTGGCGGTAGCTGTAGAACTTTTCTGGGTGTCGTCTCAGGTCCCGGTACAGCGTTCACGCAAGTGTGAACCGGGCCTTAGATTTCTGAGGCGTTTGTGCCTCAATAGGAAAGTGGAAAACTGCTCTGAAAAATGCTAGTGCAACCCACCTTTGTGCAACCCACCTTTGTGAGTATTCCTTCATAGCAATTTTTTATACCCTCATCGATCTGTGACATACTGCACCATTTGGGCTCCCATTGTCTTTGTGTTTTTTCCCAGTGTTCTATACTTTTTGAAGAATGTTTGGGGTCATTGTCTTGCTGGAAGATCTTGGACCCAAACCCAGCTTTTTGACACTGGGCTCTACAGTGCGACCCAAAATCTTTTGGTAATCCTTATACTTCAATATGCCTTCCACACATTCAAGGCACCCAGTGCCAGAGGCAGCAAAACAACCCAAAACATCATTGAACCTCCACCATATTTCACTGTAGGTACTGTTTTCTTTTCTTTGTAGGCCTCATTCCGTTTTCGATAAACAGTAGAATAGAATAGCGTTACCAAAAAGCTCTGTCTTGGTCTCATCTGTCCACAAGATGGTTTCCCAGAAGGATTTTGGCTTCCTCAAGTACATTTAGGCAAACTGTAGTATTCCTTTTTTATCTCTCTGAGTCAGCAGTGGGGTCCGCCTGGATCTCCTGCCATAGCGTTTCATTTTTATTTAAATGCCGATGGATAGTTTGTGCTGACACTGATGCTCCCTGAGCCTGTAGGACAGCTTGCATTTCTTAGGAACTTGTTTGGGGCTGCTTATCCACCATCAGGACTATACTGCATTGCAACCTTTCATTAATTTTTCTCTTCAGTCCATGCCCAGGAAGATTAGCTACAGTGCCATGGGTTGCAAACTTCTTGATTATGTTGCACAATGTGGACAAAGGCAAATCTAGATCTCTGGAGATGGATGTGAGAGAACGCGGAAAAGCCGCCGCGTGTGCTGCTGAGGAGGCGGCTGATTCCGTGTCCAATGTGGCGGTTTGCACGTGCGTCTGGTAACAGGGCAAACGCGGAAAAGCCGCCGCATGCAACAACAGTAGGGCGGCTGGTTCCGCGACCAGCGCGGCAGTTTGCACGCGGCAGCATGTGTCTGGTGTGGCTGAGTCTGTTAATGCACACAGGCTTAGGAATACACGCGCGCGTACTGAGAGGCAGAACTCTTATACTGACCATGGAGAGATCAGCTGATCACGCCGATCGGCTGACTCCAGAGCAGGATACTATTGGTTGATCAATTAAGGGTGGTGCTGGAGAGCACTACTCCATATATAGTTACTGCTGGCCAGTTGCAAGTTGTCTGCCGTTGCGAACACTACGTGGAAGCACTCAGACCTTAGTCAGATCCAACAGTGTGTTTGAACCAGGTGGACCTGGGAATTCACACTGAGCTAGATTACTTGTACTGTTATTCGGTTTATGCTTAGGCTAGTTCCAGGGTGTAGAGACCACGGACCTCACACCCAGACTAGGGAACTGTATTATCATTTGTGTTCTACTCCAGACTAGTTCCAGGGTGCTGAGACCACGGACCTCACACCCAAGACTAGGCAACTGTATTATCATTTGTGTTATACTCCAGACTAGTTCCAGGGTGCTGAGACCACGGACCTCGCTCCCAAGACTAGGGAACTTGTACGATCATTCTGTTATACTTCAGACTAGTTCCAGGGTGTAGAGACCACGGACCTCACACCCAGACTAGGCATTGTTTGATATCTGTTATGACCTATTGCTTTCCTGACTACTCCTCTGTCCTCTGATTCGGTACCTCGCATATCTGATACTCCGTTGCCAAACCCTGCTTGCCCTGGATACCGAATCAGTCTTCTGTCTTTGTACTTTATCTGTCCGTGTGTTACCGACCAGGCGTGCCCGACCTTGAGAGCTATCTCTCCTCTTAAGAGATAGTCTTCAGATCAGATAGTGACCTCCACCTTCAGGTGTCACTCACTTTCTGGTCCTTCCTATCTCCAGCCTGACTCCACCCCTTGGAGAGTCTCAGGCTGCTGGAAGGTTCCTGTGTCCTCAAGAGCAGTATTCCTTTACTGCCTATGATCACCTGCTCAGCAGGTGCATTACTCAAAGTACTACTGTTACACCAAACACTCACATGCCTATAGGTGTCCAGAGTTAGCAATATATCTGTATTATCGGTGATTCTGCAGATCATCAATAATCAGGTATATATCTGCATTCTTGGTCATACTGCAGATCACCAATAATCAGATTCTCTCTGCGTGCTGACACCAATCATTACAATTGATTTGTAACCTTGAGATTGTTGATATTTTTCCAGTATCCAGTATTTTTCAGTTAGCCATTAAAAGGTATTATTTTTACAAAACTTTGTTTTTTTTACCTACATGATATTTTTCCACAATTTCGGTTCTCAAGACCTCAGACAGTTCTCTTCTCCTCTTTCTGTTGCCCATGCTTAGTGTGGCACACACAGACACACAATGCAAAAACTAAAGGTACCCATACACTACATCAATTTCCCGCTGATATACAGCAGATTCGATCACTGTGATCGAATCTGCTGTGAAATTGTTAACGCAAATGTTGACCAAGCGACTGATTTCCATCCGAAATCGATTGATTCAGTCGATCTGAGCTGGTGGAAAATTTTGCTTGATCGCCAGTGGGTCAGAAGCGTGTCGGGATGGTGTGGTTAGCGGCGTTTGACTCAGCGGCGACCGAAGCAGCAATACTATCACTTGTCCGCCGGCACGAGTCCCCGGGTCTGTGCTGTCCCTTTCTCCAACTGGCCTTCTTCTCCATATTTTCTTCACTTCCTGTCCCGCCTTGCGAGAAGGGGAAGTTCAAACAGTAGAGCTCCCTCTACTGTTTGAAGTTCCACTTGGTACAGGAAGTGAAGAGAAGATGAAGAAGGCGGCCAGCTTCAGAAAGGGACAGCACGGACCCGAGGTTGGGGACTCGCGCCGGCAGACAAGTAATATCATTGCTGCTGGCCGGGGGAGGCAAGGCAGAAAGAGGCAGCACCAGCTCCACAGGTTGTGAAAAGATTTTATGCTGAAATCGATTTCAAATCTGTGTGGTGTTTGGGCAGCCAATAGATCCCTCTCTGATCAAATTCGATCAGAGAGGGGTCGATCTGGTGGCAATCAACCAGTGTATGGCAGCTTTTAGTGAACTTTTCTCCTTTTTATCTACTTTCAGGTGTGATTTTTAACTACTTCAAGACCGCCTCAGGACCACCTAACGCCAATTGGCGTCAAGTCCTGGAGCTGCAGTTTGGCAAGGAACGGCCGCACGCATGCGCGATTGTTCCCTGCCAGTTCACGGAGCGGATCCCGTGATTAGCCGGCTAGCCGTCGATCGCGGCTAGCAGGCTGTTTGTAAACGAAAGGGGAAAGAAATCCCCTTTGTTTACAACTGTACAGCGCTGCGGTTTCCGGAAGTGCTGTACAAGATCGACGATCTCCGGCCTCTGATTGGCCAGGGATCGCCGTCCTCTCATAGGCTGATGCCTATGAGAGGTGGAGCAGGACAGATCGCTGTCCTGTTCAACTCTGTGCACAGAGGGGAGGAGGGAAGGGGAGGGAGGTGGTAGGGAGGGAGAAACAGCCTGATATAGGCTGAAGGGGGAAAAAAACAAACAACGGCCACAGCGATCGGACCCCTCTGGCGGCATGTCCCCTTAGGGACAAAAAAAAGAGGTGAGTCCGATCGCTCGGTTCCATAGCTGGGCTGTGCAGGAGGCTGAAGTAACTGAACAGCCCAGCTGAGCTAAAAACAGGGTAGTCGTTAGGGGGGGTTAACTCTGTGGTCATCAAGTGGTTAAATTGAACACACCTGTTACTTGCCCCAGGTGAGTTTAAAGGAGCATCACATGCTTGAAACAATTCGTATTTATCCACGATTTTGAAAGGGTGCCAATAATTTTGTCCAGCCCATTTTTGGAGTTTTGTGTGATATTATGTCCAATTTGCTTTTTTTCCTCCCTTTTTTTCTGTGTTCGAATACACACAAAAGGAATAAACATGTGTATAGCAAAACGTGTTACTGCAATACTTTTCTGTGAGAATTACTTGATTTTCTAGAAACATGTCTGGGGTGCCAACAATTTCGACCATTATTGCATATTTATTTGAATATTGTAATACAGTTTAAGTGGAATTATTTTCTAAACTCTTCTTTGCTCATATCTGTATGCCCTGCAAAACAATGCTAAATAAACTCTACACATGCACTTGATGAAAAGAGACACTTACTCTACTTATAGTAGCTCAAGGCACCATTTGAACAGTTTAGTTAGATGTGATCACAGTCAATTGGACAAAGTGCCTTTACGCTTTCAACAAAGTATATTTGCTTCAGTAGAAAAGGCACTGTTCAAATGATGTTTCAAGGATGATAGTATTTTAAAAATTGGTGATACCCGGGAACCAGAACTAAAGGGGCTTTTGTAATACACAGGCAAGTGTTTTGACCTGAAAAAATAAATGACAGGATTTTAAAGAGGCATAGTAATGACACACAGTGGAGTGTAATACGTTATATAATATACCCAATCTTTCCAGAAAAATAAATAAATAAATTATATATATATATATATATATATATATACTGTATATATATATATTTCTTGGTATGTATGCCCACCCTCCCAGTGAAGCTGAGCCTAAGCTTTGATGCAAATCATGTCCCCTTGTCCGTTGTGCAACCCTAGGAACAAGAAGATTATCTGCCTAGCTTTTGTCTTGCCCTCTGATGTATTTATAGATGTTAATCAGGTCATCTCTCAGTCACATTTTTTCCAAGCTAAATAAGCCCAGTTTGTCCAACTTTTCTTGGTAAGTTAGCTATTCCATCCCTCTGATTAATTTAGTTGCCTGCCTTAATCAGAGGGATGGAAGAGCTCACTTACTGTACCAAGAAAGTTTGGACAAACTGGGCTTATTTAGCTTGGAAGAAAAGCGACTAAGAGATTACCTGATTAACATGTATAAATACATCAGAGGGCAATACAAAAGCTTGGCAGATGAGCTTTTTGTTCCTAGGGTTGTACAACGGACAAGGGGACATGATTTGCGTATGTAGCAAAAAAAAAAATATTGCCATCTATTTAGAAAGTGAATGTGAATCAGGATAAGAAAAGGATTTACAATGGTCAACAATTCACAAAATAATTTATAAAGTAATACTGTAAAAAAGCATTTTAATTTAATAAGTTATATTCAGTAAACGTTCCTCTTTAAATAATTATTTATTAAGAAGCAGGGGTAATATTCATGTCTAAGTGTTTGGGGTGACAGATGCCATAGCTGGGATGTTGAGTCTGTTTATCTTCAAGTGAAAGTGACAGAAGTTGAACTAGAAATGTATGGTGATTAGAGGTGATCTAGTTCTGACTAGACCACAACTCATATCAATACTATGATTGCCGCTGGGAGGCTGAAGGCGGAGCGGGGATGTGCGCGCATCGGCGTGCGTGCTCTCCTGCACTCCCCATTCCAGGCCATTCACGCCAATCGGCGTGAAGAGGTCCTGGAGCTGCCGCTGCGTTCACATCAATTGGGGTGGAGCGGTCGGCAACCAGTTAAAGGATACCCGAAGTAACATGTGACATGATGAGATAGACATGTGTATGTACAGTGCGTAGCACACAAATACCTATGCTGTGTTCCTTTTTTTCTTTCTCTGCCTGAAAGAGTTAAACATCAGGGATGTAAGTGGCAGTTTCCTGTCAGGACTGGGTCAGACTACAGTGTGACCCTCACTGATAAGAAATTACAACTATAAAACACTTTCATAGCAGAAAATGGCTTCGGAGAGCAGAAAAGAGATAAAAAGGGTCAATAGTTCTTAGATTTTAGCTTTGGCATAATTCAATGAATGTGTCATTGAGCAAAAACTATAAAACAGTAAAAACTTAAGAAGTAGATTTAAATATAAAATAAAGCTGTGGAATATCTTAAAGCGGAATATAACCCTGCATTTCAACTTTGCTCTAAAACATTATTTACAGCATATTATATGCAAAAAGCATTTTTTTTACTAGACCAGCATTAAAAGGGTTAAACACAGAGGTTTAAAGTTCCGTGGAGAGATATGCAGAAGTTTAGATTGTTACATTCTATTTCGTTAAATGTATCTATTGAGAAATGGCTGTCCTCTTTGGCTGTCCTCCAGCTCCTTCTCAGTCAGAGAGAGTGAGTCACATTCAACACTTAGATACATTTATGTAAACAAAATGTATCTATGTCAGCTTCGGATGCGTCTGCAGAAATCTCCAGGAACTTTAAAGCTCTGTGTAACCCTTCCAATGCTGGTCTAGTAAAAAAAAAAAAATGCTGGTTGCATATAATATACTGTAAATAATGTTTTAGAGCAAAGTTGAAATGCAGGGTTATATTCCGCTTTAAAAAGTCATTTTTATGAGAAGGAGGATATATACAATTGTTTATTTCATTAATTTATGTTCACCTCAGGTATCCTTTAACCCAGGTTTGAACTTCATCACAATCAGTAGCTGATACCACCTTTCCCAACAGAAATGTTTACATTTTTTTTATTTAGAATGGCTCATCATGGATGCCTGCATGGCTTATATCGAGGGGAAACCCCTTCCACGGTGGGATGTCATTGCCATGGCCATGACAATTTCCAGTCTGCGAACCTCATTGCATATAACGGATGTTGCCAAATGCCGAGCAAGCAGTACCCCCTTCTGTGCATTTATATAAAACCCCTTTTAAAATTAGTAATATATCAATTTAAAGGATGGGAATAAAGTTTAGTCAAACACTTTTTAGTAGAAAAATATATATATTTACCTAGAAAGAGGGACAAAGTCCTGAAAGAGGGACAAATGAGGAGAAAAGGGGGACAGAGAGACAGGGCTTCCAAAGAGGGACTGTCCCTCCAAAAGAGGGACAGTTGGGAGCTATGCCAATAAGTTTTATATTACTGTTTTATTGGCTTTGTATTATGTTTTCAATTGCTAGTTGCTGAAAAATTATTTTGTAGGTAAGATTAAAAAGTATTTTCTGGGAGATATCTCAAGAGAAAAGGTAATTGCTTATAGGGGCCCTGTTGCATTAAAACAGTGGGAGTTGCCAAAAGTTTAGAAATGAACAGGTTTGTGATTTTAGCCTCATGCAGGAGTCTGATTTATGAAGACCTCTCCAGAGATTTCCAAGCATTTCCAGTGATATGTTATTATGTGGTTTTGCCACACTCACCAGGATTAGATTACATCATAATCACAGTCACTGGGAGGTTTAAAAAGTAGTGAAAATGTTACTCCTGCTTTGTGCAGCAAGTGTCTCTTTTTTTTTTTTCTTCAAATACCGCGAGTGACTGTGTAAGACTTACTTTTAATACCATGTATACAAATGGATAGGCTGATGTACACATAAGCCCACCCCCCAAACACACTTTTGGCCTAAAAACACGGCCAAATCCAGTGACTGGCTGATAGGCCGACACCCCTCCTCACTGATTCAGCGCATGCATTGGTAGAGTACTGGGAGATCCTAGCTACCTATTATCACTCCTGCTCTGCCCAACACATCTCCCAGGCACAGGCAGCCTCGTAATTACCACCAGAGCTCCAGGCTCACTGGCAAGTGATGTCCTAGTACACTCCCAATGTGCGTACTGCATAGGGCAGCCCTGCAAATACTATATGTCACCTGTTAATACCCCCCAAAAAATTGTTAAAAAGTAGGCTTGTTCTCTTGGATATACAGTAGCACACATGGATGTCCATATCCCTGGAAGTATCCATACCTAAACACCCCACCACCACAACCCCTTTATCCACATCCACAAGGCCAAGGTACCGGTGGCCAAGCCATGTCATGTTGTGTGTTTCCTGCGTCACAGGTTCTGAAGGCCATGTCCAAGGGAGAGGACCAAGTGCTAAATTTGTGCAGAGTAGCAGATGCAACAGACAGTGGTTGCAAAATGGGCCACAGAGCCCAACACTACTAGTGCAAAGAAGGGACACTAGTCCCTGGATCATAAAGTGTACAAGGTGGGTACAGAGCCCCTTGGACATGGCCTTTTAAACCTGGGCCAAAGGAAAGTCAACATGACATGACAAGGCCAAGGTACCGGTGGTTAAGCCATGTCATGTAATGTTGTGTGTTTCCAGTATCACAGGTTCTGAAGGCCATGTCCAAGGTAGAGGACCAAGTGCTAAATTTGTGCAGAGCAGCAGATGCAGCAGACAGTGGTTGCAAAATGGGCCACAGACTAGTGCAAAGAAGGGACACTAGTCCCTGGATTATAAAGTGTACAAGGTGGGTACAGAGCCCCTTGGACATGGCCTTCTAAACCTGGGATACAGGAATGTCAACATGACATGACAAGGCCAAGTGGCCAAGCCATGTCATGTTATGTTTCCTGCGTCACAGGTTCTGAAGGCCATGTCCAAGGGGAGGCCAAGACTAAAAACTTCTTTTACAATTTGGGTTCTGCACCAGTTCCATGGAAAAGGTTTGGTGAACTTGCGAGGTCAGGAGTGTCAGGGGTACTAACCGTGGAAGTGCTTGAACTTGTTCCTAAGTACCTACTTTCCTCAAAAGCACTCCCTCTATACCCTTGGTAGCTTTGGGAATTTGATTGCCAGGTGACAGGTGGAGGTGGAAGTGCTGTGTACATGGGCTGTTGGGTCTGAAATTGTGGGTCCATGTGAGATTTGACAGCCTCTAATAAACTGTACTGGCAGGCGAGCATGCTGACACTTGGGACTTTGTCCACAAAAGGAAGAAGGGACATGAGGGTGTGGTAGGCTGGGTGCGATTGGTGTTGCATAAGGTCAGCACTTTGATTTTGTATCTGCTGCTGCAACTGTGAAACTTGTTGGTGGTGTTGCATTTCCAGTTGGTCAAAGTGTGCTCGATATTGTTCGTGCATCAGTTTCAATTCACCCTGGTAGTGCGCATGCACAACCTCTAGCTCTTTTTGTAATTACTCGATATGGGCACGATAACCCTTCATCAAATGACATCTGTCCCCATCCTGCAGCTGCCTAGTTAGGATAGTTTCCTGGCTTCTAAGTATGCCTAGCAGGCCTGATATTGCACCTGACATCGCCTCAGTCTCCCTTCTTGTGGGTACAGGACCAGGAGCAGCTCTACGCCTACTTGCTGGAGGGGTGTCCTCACTTGGTCGGACTCTGCTTTGGGAGACTTGGGTGGGAGCAGGGCTGGATTTGTACGTTTTACCGCCCAAGGCCCACTATGACCAAACGCCCAACCTCCCCTCAACCAACATCGCGCACACCCCCAAACTTACACACATTTTTTTCCCAATGAAAAAGTCTTAAAATAAACTCTACGCAAAGTAAAAAAAAAAACACTTAATAGATCCTCCCGGTGTGCACAGTTCCTGCACTGGGTCCCTCTGCACATATTCAGACCCATCACTGTAGCCTGGGACCCTCTTCGTCCTTGTGGCTGCACTCCCATCCATGTGCAACTGTACTAGGTCTGTGCGAGTATGTTCCACACATACCCAGTAGCTCAAATACTTTTGTCCATGACTGTTTCCTCTGTGCACAAGTAACTTTGGACTAATGGGAATGTGAGGACTATACTTGTACATGGAAGTGCAGCCATGAGGCAAACTAGTCCCTGGCAGCATCAGGGAGCTGAATATGTTCATGGCCCCCCAGTATACTGTAGGTAGCCAGATTATGTCCACCCCTTTAGTATAGGTAAGAGAGGTGCTCCCACCCAGTATAGGTTACCAAATGCTATCCCCCTTTACCCCCCTCTTTAGAATAGGTAGCCAAATGCTATGCTTCCCCCCCCCCCACCTATAGGTAGCTTAAAGTGGTCCCTGGTTACCCAGCCCCCTTAGTATAAGTATCCAGATGCTGTCCCCCCATTGTCCCCCCCTGTAGCATAGGTAACCAGATGATGTTCCCTGTCACCCCCCTCCTTTAGTATAGATTGTAAGATGCTAATCCCAGTGCCCCCCCCCCTATAGGTAGCCAGATGCTGCCCCCCCTTTTAGTATAGGTCGTCAAATGCTACCCCCCCCCCCCCAGTATAGGTAGCTGAATGCTGTGCACCCCCTTAGTATAGGTAGCCAGACCTCCCTTTTAGTATAGGTAGGTTAACGCTGTGTCCCTCCCCCCTCTCGGCAGCCAGATGCTATGCCCCTCCACACACACTTTAGTATAGGTAGTTAGACGCCATATCCCCCCCCCCCCCCCGCATCAGTATAGGTAGCTTAATGCTGAGCGACCTCCTGCCTCCTCTTACGCAACCAGATGCTGTTCTGCCCCAACCCCCACCCCCAATCCGGTATGGGTGTCCTCCTCGTCCTCTTCCCCGTTGCCCCTCCACCTCTACGAGCAGCTGCTGGGACAGAGTCACTCACCTCTCTCCAGACTTCCAGCACCGAAGCTTCCTCTGTCAGCCGCCGCTGTGCATCTCTGCTGTCCATCCCCACCATGTGACTCGCCGGTAATGTGCCAGCGAGTCACATGTGAAAGACGACAGCAGGAGATAGAGATTCACAGTGGCGGCTGACAGAGGAAGCTTCGGCGCTGAAAATCTGGAAAGAGGTGAGTGACTGTTGCCGCTCGTTAGGGAAAGGGCGCGGCGGCTGAACTAAGTGATGAGGTCGCTACCCGCCGCTAACAGCCTCAAGAATGAGCTGCCTGCCTGCCAACCAGGTCTCTGGATTGCAGACTACTGGCAGCTGCAGGCTCGCCTCAGGCCAGTGAAGGGGCGATCGCAACTGCGGACTTGCAAAGCGATTCCTGGTGACAGGTGCATTCAACCTGTCACCACCCGCCCCTCTAACTATGCTGAATTCTGGCGCCCTAGGAACGTGCCTTGGGGGCCTTTACCTAAATCCGGCCCTGGGTGGGAGTAGTGCGAGGGGGTGCGGGTGCCAGTGGAATGTCCTGTGTGGGTGGTTCAGGGTCAGGAGTACCAGGGAGTACAGGGGCTGGAGTATCAGGGAGTACAGGGGCTGGAGTATCAGGGAGTACCAAGTCCTCACTAGACCTCCTGGAGTCAGACGAGTCTCGTCTTGCTGGTGGAGTGTAGTCTTTGTCCAAGATAGGGTCATCAAGGATGTCATCCTCAAAATCTTCCTCACTGTCCTGTAGATAGACCTAATTTCTGTCCATGTCCACATCCTCCATAAAACTATCTTCAGTCCTGTAGATAATGCAAAGGAGAATGTTAACATCATATACCATGTGTTGTCAGTGAATGGTCAAAGTAGTTGAACTTACTCTCTAGGGTCCACAGAAGATTTTAGGAAAGCCAGCTGTCTCGTGTAGCAGTAGGATGTCCTTTTTGAGGAGCCACTTCCACTCTGCTGTTCTTTAGCCGAGATCTTCAGATTCTTTACTTAGGCGTCACGAACACTTCACCATCTGGTTTTAAATTTTTCAACTGCAAAGACAAAAAAAATTTATTTGATTATTTCTCTCCTAGGTTCATCGCAACTGGACAAACGTATGCATCACTACACGTGACATTCAGGATAGGGAAGAGCACGGTGGCAGGCATCATTGTAAGGACCTCCAGAATCCTCTGGAGAAGACTGAGGCCACACATATGCCTGTTCCAGACACCCCAAAATGGGAGGAGATCGCAGACCTATTCTGGACCCAGTGCAAGTTTCCTAATTGTGTTGGTGCGATCGATGGAAAGCACATTAGGATTCAGAAACCATTGAGGAGTGGCAGACATTACTTCAATTATAAAAAGTACTTTAGCATTGTGCTAATGGCTGTGGCAGATGCGGACTACAAGTTTGTTTACGTGGATGTGGGGTCATACAGGAGTGCCAATGACGCTGGCATTTTCCAGCGTACGACCCTGTACCAGCGGCTGGAGCAAGACCAACTACAGCTACCCCATGACAAACCGTGGCCTGGGACGAGGACACCCGCCTACCCCTTTGTGTTTGTGGGAGACAAGGCTTTTGCCTTGTCTACCCACGTGATGTGGCCATATCCGGACAGGGGCCTCAGTGAGAAGCAGACCCGTTTCAATGCTCGGCTCAGCCGTGCTCGGCGAATGGTGGAGTGTACATTTGGAATCCTGGCGTCAAAATAGGGGATGTTCCACACACCTTTGCTGCTGAAACCGGACAACGATGTCTACGTTTTTAAGGCAGCATGCATTTTCCACAATTTTGTGTGCCAGGAGGAAGTGGACGTTCCTGAACCTCCAAATGTACTTCCACTTCCGCCGATGCGGAGGTTTGCTACAAGGCCCAGAATAGTCTGCCTCCGAAACAGGGACAAATTGGCAGACTATTTCATGTCCTCTGCTGGCCAACAATAAAGAACTTTTTATTTTGTCCATATACATTTGTTTAGTTGACCTGTTATGTTGTTTTTTGTATTTTTAATATTTTTCTATTGGTATTTAATAAATTATTGGTTCTACATTTTGAATGGACATCCTGTCAGTTGTGTGTGAACAGAGTATGCATGTCTGGGCCGCAGGCCTGTAGGCATTGGGCCTGCGGCCCAGACACACATGGGTGGGACACAGGTGGCACAGACACACTTGGGTGGGACACAGGTGGCACTGAACGTGGGTGGGTGGGACACGGGTACACACAGAGCATGCGTGTCTGGGCCGCAGGCCTGTAGGCCTTGGGCCTGCAGCCCAGACACAAATGGGTGGGACAAAGGTGGCACAGACACACGTGGGTGGGACATAAAAGGCACTGAACATGGGTGGGTGGGACACGGGCACACACAGAGCGTGCGTGTCTGGGCCGCAGGCCTTGAGGCCTTGCGGTACAGACACACGTGGGTGGGACACAGGTGGCACTGTACGTGGGTGGGACATGGGTACACACAGAGCGTGCGTGTCTGCGTGCTACATATTCAATATGAACCCCACCACAAACAACAAAACAGATGCAACACCACAAGACCCCCAAATCAATTGTTGTAAACATACCTTGCACAGTGTGGTGCTTCCGATTCAGTTCATCGAATCCCTCCACATACATTTTGGCGATTTCCTCCCACAACTTCCTGCACTTCCGGAGGTTACTGTGGTCTGGGTGCCCCTTATCCCAAAGGGCAGGTTGAGCCTGCACTTGGACCATCAGTTCCTCTATGCTGTATGGTCTGATCTCTGCCATCTTCTCCAAATAATAGAGCACGAACTGGGAGGAATCCCAGTCAAATCCTGCTGGGCACATGTGTCTGCAAACAAAGATGGCCGCTGTACCATTGAAAGCATACAGGAAGAGGGCTAGAAAGGTCCGTTTTTATAGGCAGTGTGCCGTCAACTTCCTCTTTCCATTAGTTCCTATTGAGCTGCAAAACCTTCCGGATCAGTTCCGTAGGGCACAACGTTCCAGAAAAATAGGGTCTGCAGCATTTTTTCGGACCGGCCGCCGGAACGTAAAATCTGGAAGGAAACGGATCCGGTGGGACGGACGGATGGGTACGGACCCATATGTTATCATTGGATCCAATCTCATCCGTTTTGTTTGTACAGTATACGTTCCGGTACGGAAAAAAACGCAAGTGTGAACTGGGCCATAGACAGTCATGTGACACGGGAAAGATCAAATTACAGCTTGTGATTAGACACAAATGAGGGGGAATTAACAGGCTAAACTCTCCAAATGCATACAGGGTACATTTCTCTATGTATTTCTTCAGTCCTGTGGAAGAGTTCAGGTCCACTTTAATACTATAAGTCCCTGTCCCATAACGGATGCAGATTAAATTATTTCACTCTGCTCTGACTCCAATGGCTGCATGTTTGTCGCAAGAGTGTGACTCAAAAATAACTAAAGCCACAAGCCCAGCATGATAGGCAGGTAACTTTCACTGTTTATATATGAATGAATATAGCAGCCTCTGTATTTCTCTCATTTCAGTTACCCTTTAGTATCAACCCTCTCCAGGTGAAGGATTTGAGAACAGTATTTTTGATAAGTGTTAGGTTCCATGTGTGTTAGGTTCCATCCGTTTTCCTGGGAATGTTTTTCTTGGGAGGAGGATTTTAATTGGGCATTGGTGAGCATATATGAAACGGCACCAAATTAGTGTACCAGTAAAGTACCAATAACTGCTTAGCCAGTGCCAGGACACCTCTGCCATGTGTGCAACAAATTCCAAGCATTGCCATGACATCCCTTCTCCCTACTCATCACGACCTCAAAGCCTTTTTTGTGTTGCCTATAGCAACACCCTTGATTGAACAAATATTTATAACCAGTTTAGTAACTGCAGGCACATTGCCTTTTGTGCACGTTTGTTATTAGTGTTCAAATGAATTTTCCCCCTTATTATTGTCTGCTGAAGTTTGTCGGAGATGCTAGAAATATATTTTGCAGAGTTTTCTTTCAGCTACAAGCCTAAAAACATTCACATTCAATGCCTCAAACTATAAGAAACCCAACCCCGCTGACCTCAATTTATTTCACTATTGAAAAATTTGAATGACTTCGCAAAACAAGTACAAAAACTCTGTAGCTGAATGCATTGCATTTCAGGATAAATATCAGTAGCAGACAGTGACTGACTTTTCAGAGTAAAGGACGTGTTTCAATAACTATAATGGTAAGTTCAGTTTTACTGTGGACTCCTGTGGGAATAAGTTCAATTTGCGTGCAAATGAGAGGATATTTGTGGTAAGCAATATGTACGCATTTGTGCTTCAGCAAGTTCATAAAAACAGGTGGACGTTCTAATGTCATGCCAGAGTAGCAGATGTACTCCATAGATCAAAGGACGAGGATCCAGACAATATGTTCTTTACACCAAAGATATTACTGTGCTGAACAGAAGCCTTACCTCCTCCTTCATGGGAAGGACATAGTGCTTTCTTATGTAAACACATATTAAATAACTGTATATCAGCACTGTTTTACACACAGGTCAGTATAGCTAGCTGCCTGAACCTTCTAGACCCTTCTTACTGTTGCTTTATTCATAGTGCCTGAGGCAAACAATAGCTTCAGGGTTTTGGTGCATGGCTTCAGCCACATGCTCTGTGAATTTTACAATGAACAAAGCCATGGCTCCATCCCCTATACATAGCTGTGAGCGTGTACCAAGAGAATTCTTAGAACTAAGAGATTCTCTCACATCTTGAACTGTCTTGCACAGATATCTGTAACCCTTCTGCACAGGATGTATGTACTGTAACTACATAATAAATCAGTCCTGAATAGTTGGTGTGCAGACATCTAGGGTCACAGTATGAGCTTTTTGTTACCTTGAAGGTTGTCACAACAGTAACTGCTGTTCCTAACACCATACATAGAAGTTGATTCACCAAGCAGTGTTATGTTGTAATGCATAGATTTACAGACATTATTTTACGCAAGAGCCCTTTTACAGTGACAAACGGAAATGTGGGCGCCGGAGGTTTAGTGGAAGTTTGGGTGCCGCACAGGCACCCATGTTAATTGCAGCTGTGAAGGGAAATTTGGACTGATAAATAAGCGGGCGCTGGGGCTCCCTGCTATACAAACTGTGGCTACAAATCATGGGCGCTTCACAAAGCGCTGGCTATTCGTATAGGAGGCAGTTCTAGCGCCCACATTTCCTCTCATTGCTGCAAATAACATGGGCGCGTATGGGGCACCCAGACTTCTGTGGCTTCCGATATTTTATGTGTATCGCGGCATTATTGTGGGAAGACAAAACACAGATATTGTCGCGTTTGCGGCGGGGGGGACCATTACAGATAGGCATGGATGAGTGGTCAGTTAGGGCTAGGCATGCGTGGTCGGTTAGAGTTAGGTATCGGGGGAGAGGATGTTAGGGTTGAGCATTGGCGGGGGGATTGGTTAGGGTTAGGCATTGGTAGAGGGAGGGCTCGAGTGAGAATAGTTTAGCATTAGTAAAATATTGGTAAATTTTACAGACATTTTAATATTGAAATTTCCACTGCCCAATAGTAGAATATTGGTAATTACCGATATTCTACTAGCAGCTAATTTCCCTGGTGCTATTTTTTGTATGTACGCATTGTGGTGCCCTGTTCCCACTGTGGCAATCAGCTGCGGTGCAATTTTTTTCCTTAATGCAATCACGCTGCTTGTTGCATATTTTTAAAATTTGTATTTAGGTTGTATGTAGTCTGTAGGAAAGGCTAGTGGTAAAGGTAAGTGATGTCCAGTAAAGATGTATGGGACGGTCCTCAGGCAGGCACCAGTTCTCAAACTGAAAGATGGAATCCACAGAGAGAAGTAATAGTCCTGCCAGTAATACCAGTCTCTAGGAATTAGGATTTTTCATGGCTCCTGGTTACAATGGAGGATAACTGGGACTCCAAACTGGAGTATACTCTTTCACAGGGAATTCCTTCCTAGAGTGGAATCTAACAGGGCACTAATACATTCAGAAAATTCCAGTGCATAAACTAATTACCTAATTTCCTCCTATTTTAGGAAACAAGGGACATCATTTATATGTAAATTAGCAGCAAGGAACAAAAAGTACACCCAAAAAGTGAAATAATCATATATCATGAGGTAAGATTATTACAACTAAATTATTACAATTAACTTACAATGAGTATAATGAATTATAGCACAGAAACTGCATCAAGTTATGAAACTGTCTCGGAATAAATATAGAGTTAGACAGTATGAGAGGAAGAAAAAAGAAAAAAAATACTCATCATTAGAGGAAAAATATGAATTACTTTTATTATGAACTATCTGAAGACCCGGTGTTGCTAGGGTGTGTTTTTGGCTGTTGTTGGGTCCAGACACTTTTTCTATCCTCGACACTCGATGGCCAAGTTTGTGAACTTTGGGGTCCTTGGCATCAATAATGTGAGAACAGAAGCAGTTTAAATTTTCCCATTGAAATCAAGCAAATAAATCTGACCGGCTGTTTGCGGCTCTGCCCCCTTTTCTGAATTTGACCCCCAGTCACCCAATGACTGCCTGTACCAGATTAGAGGTCTCTACCAATAACAGTGTAAGAATGGCAGCAATTTAAATATTCCTCTTGAGAATCAATAGGTGAATTTTGATTGGCTGTTGTAAGCCCCACCCACTTTCCTGGGTTTTAATCCCAGTCACCCAGTGACCAACTGTGCCACATTTAAGAACTCTACCATTAACAGTGTAAGAATGGCTACAGCTTAAAGAGACTGTAACAAAAATGTCATCCTGTTTTCTACCATCCTACAAGTACCTAAACCTATTCTAATGTGCTCTGGCTTACTGCAGCACTTTCTACTATCACTGTCTCTGTAATAAATCAGCTTATCTTTCCCCTGTCAGACTTGTCGCCCTGTGTCTGGAAGGATGCCAACTCTTCAGTGTCGATCTGTTATGCACGCCCCCCTCCAGGCCCCCTCTATGCACACTCCTGTGTGTGTGTGTGTTATTTACATTAGCCAGCTTTTCTCTGCTCTCTTATCTTTTACAAGCTGGATAAATCCTCTGTTGTGAAAGGAGTCACATACTGAGGAATTACAGACACGGGCAGAGCTGTCTGCAGGAAGGAACAATCAGCCTGTAACTCTTCAGTGGGTGAGAGCTGCAGGGGGAAAGAAACACACAAATGATCTCTTGAGATTCAAAAGGAAGGCTGTATAAAGACTGCTTGAGTATGGATGTATTTTCTATGTGTGGACATACTGTACATCAACCTACTTCCTGTTTTGGTGGCCATTTTGTTTGTTTATAAACAAACTTTTTAAAACTGTT
Organism: Hyperolius riggenbachi; assembly: GCF_040937935.1. NCBI lineage: Eukaryota > Metazoa > Chordata > Amphibia > Anura > Hyperoliidae > Hyperolius > Hyperolius riggenbachi. Next base: position 223,511,449 of record NC_090650.1, read on the forward strand.
TTTGACTACTTTTAATGCGGCGGGGAGCTGCGAAATTGTGACAGAGGGGAATAGGAGATGTCCCCTAATGCACTGGTATGTTTACTTTTGTGCGATTTTAACAAAACAGATTCTCTTTAAAGTGGACCTGAACTCAGAACTTCCTCTCTGCTCTAAAAGATAAGCAACAGCATAATAATGTTTAAAAAATGTATTTGTTACAGCTTATACTAATCCTGTATCTGCAGTGTGTCTACTTCCTGCTTTCATGGAAGCAGACATATGGTTAACATCCTGTCTTTACAAATTAGCTGCTCTGCCAAACCAGACAGCTGACACAGCTGAGTGATCAAATTACTATTGATGAGGGGGAATTAGACAGGCTAAACTCTTTAAATACATACAGGGTGTTTTCTTTCTGCCCTGTGCAAGAGATCCGGTCTACTTTAAAGAGAATCTGTATTGTTAAAATCGCACAAAAGTAAACATACCAGTGCGTTAGGGGACATCTCCTATTACCCTCTGTCACAATTTCGCCGCTCCCCGCCGCATTAAAAGTGGTTAAAAACAGTTTTAAAAAGTTTGTTTATAAACAAACAAAATGGCCACCAAAACAGGAAGTAGATTGATGTACAGTATGTCCACACATAGAAAATACATCCATACACAAGCAGGCTGTATACAGCCTTCCTTTTGAATCTCAAGAGATCATTTGTGTGTTTCTTTTCCCCTGCAGCTATCTTCCACTGAAGTGTCAGGCTGTTTCTTCCTGCAGAGTGCAGACAGCTCTGCCTGTATGTAATTCCTCAGTATGTGAAAGCCCAGCCAGCTCAGATGTGGATTTATCCAGCTTGTAAAAGATAAGAGAGAAGAGAGAAGCTGCCCTAATCTAAATAATACACAGGCAGTGTGCAGAGAGGGGCCTGGAGGGGGAGATGCATCACAGAACCACAACACTGAAGAACTTGGCAGCCTTCCAGACACAGGCCTGACAAGTCTGACAAGAGAGAGATAAGTTGATTTATAACAGAGATGGTGATAGTAGAACGTGCTGCAGTAAGCCAGAACACATTAGAATAGCTTTTAGAACTTGTAGGGTGATAAAAAACAGGATGCAATTTTTGTTACGGAGTCTCTTTAAAGGACACCTGAAATGGGAGGGATATGGAGGGTGCCATATTTATTTCCTTTTAGGCTGCTTACACACAGGGACGTTACAGGCGCACGTTAGTGCGCCTGTAACGCTCCCCCAACGCACAGCAATGTAACACAAGTGGGCTGTTCACACAGCCCACGTTGCGTTACATGTAACGCTGCACGTTCTCCCGAAAGTGCAACATGCTACGGCGTTAGAGCGGCTTAAGCCGCGTTAGACTGTCTGCACATGCGCAGTCATGTTGGGGAGAAGCGGAGAGCGGCCAGGCACATGGCTAATTAATATTCACTGCATGTTGTGACGTGCAGTGTTTACTTCCTGCCAGCGGCCGCTCTGTGTGGTGATTGGCCGGCGGGACCACGTGATGCCGCATGCGCACAAGAATACGCATCACGGCATCACGGACGCCAGAGTGAGCTGCACAACGCGGCTCACTCTGACGTCCACATAGAAGAGCACCAGGCGTCGCGTTAGGTGCACGTTATGCGACCTTAATGTGGCACCTAACGCAACGTCTTAGTGTGCAAGTAGCCTTAAGCAATACCAGTTGCCTGGCTATCCTGCTGATCCTCTGCCTCTAATACTTTTAGCCATAGACCCTGAACAAACATGCAGCAGAGTAGATGTTTCTAATGCTGGGAATACACCATGAGATTTCTTTGGGCAGATAGATGGATCGATAGATAATTTCCGACAGGTCCAAACTTATTTTCGATCATTTTTCTGATTGATTTCTTATAGAAGTGAATGGAAATCGATCGGAAAATCATTGTGTATTCCTAGCATGACATTTTTGTCAAATCTGATAAGATTAGCGGCATGATTGTTTCTGGTGTGATTCCACTACTACAGCCAAATAGATCGGCAGGGCTGCCAGGCAAGTATTTAAAAGGAAATAGATATGACAGCCTGCAAATACTTCTTGCTTTAGTTTCCCTTCAAATTTTCCCATTGTTGTTGGTCCCACCCACTTTGAAACACAGTCACTCAATGGCCAAGTTTGTGAGCTTTGGGGTCTTTGGAATCAATAATGTGAGAATGGAAGCAGTTTATCAATCAAACAAATCTGATTGGCTGCTTGGGGCTCCGGCACCTTTTCTGAATTTGACCACCAGTCACCAATGACTGACTGTAGCAGGTATGAAGCCTCTGCCATTAATAGTGTAATAATGGCAGCAATTTAAATATTCTCTTTTGCCCTACTATCCGAGTGATGCCTGTGTTAACGTTTAATTACTTTATGTAACGTATTAATTACTTCATGTACTACTGTTTTCTGGTGTATTGTTAACCTTTCGCTATGCACAATTCTGATGTGCTTTGATAAACTTTTATTGTTAAAAAAAATTCTCTTTGAAAATTAATAGGTGAATTCTGATTGGACTTTTAGGCTCCACCCACTTTCCTGAATATTAATCCCAGTAACCCATAGACCAACTGTGCCAAGTTTGAGAACCCTGCCATTAAAGGGACACTTAAGCCAGAAAAAAAAATGAGTTTTACTCACCTGGGGCTTCTACCAGCCCCCTGCAGCAGTCCTGTGCCCTTGCAGACTAGCTGGCAGCAGGGGACCAGAGGATTAGTGAGTGGCTACCCACTAATCCTCTGGTCCCTCGCTGCCAGCTAGTTTTGTTTATGCCGACAGGCCCGACTCGTAGCTTTCTCCGCATTCCCAACTGCAATTAGCGCTATTGCGAGCCGCAACGCATACAAAGATACGCGTTGCCGTGTTACCAACGCATAGATATGCATCAACGTGTATTCTTGTACGCGTTGCGGCCCACAATAGTGCTAATTACAGTCGGGAATGTGGAGAAAGCTATGCGTGGCCGGGCCTGTCGGCAAAATGGAACTAGCTGGGGGGGGAGAGGGGAGGGGGGTAACCAGAGGATTAGTGAGTGGCTGTGAGGGCACAGGACTGCTGCAGGGGGCTAGTAGAAGCCCCAGGTGTGTAAAACTCATTTTTTTCTGGCTTAAGTGTCCCTTTAACAGTCTAAGAATAGTTGCAGCTCTAGTTCTTATTGTAGATAGAGTTGGGCCGAACCTCCGATTTTAGGTTCGCGAACCGGGTTCGCGAACTTTCGCGGAAGGTTCGGTTCGCGTTAAAGTTCGCGAACCGCAATAGACTTCAATGGGGATGCGAACTTTGAAAAAAAAAAATTATGCTGGCCACAAAAGTGATGGAAAAGATGTTTCAAGGGGTCTAACACCTGGAGGGGGGCATAGCGGAGTGGGATAGATGCCAAAAGTCCCCGGGAAAAATCTGGATTTGATGCAAAGCAGCGTTTTAAGGGCAGAAATCACATTGAATGCTAAATGACAGGCCTAAAGTGCTTTAAAACATCTTGCATGTGTATACATCAATCAGGTAGTGTAATTAAGGTACTGCTTCACACTGACACACCAAACTGTTCACTGAACAGAACAGGTATGCAGTGGCGGGTTCACTGAACAGGTATGCAGTGGCAGGATCAATGAACAGGTATGCAGTGGCAGGATCACTGAACAGGTACGCAGTGGCAGGATCACTGAACAGGTATGCAGTGGCAGGATCAATGAACAGGTATGCACTGGCAGGATCACTGAACAGGTATGCAGTGGCAGGATCAATGAACAGGTATGCACTGGCAGGATCACTGAACAGGTATGCAGTGGCAGGATCAATGAACAGGTATGCAGTGGCAGGATCAATGAACAGGTATGCACTGGCAGGATCACTGAACAGGTATGCAGTGGCAGGATCAATGAACAGGTATGCACTGGCAGGATCACTGAACAGGTATGCAGTGGCAGGATCAATGAACAGGTATGCACTGGCAGGATCACTGAACAGGTATGCAGTGGCAGGATCAATGAACAGGTATGCAGTGGCAGGATCACAGTACAGGTATGCAGTGGGCTGAGGGCTCACTGAACAGAACAGGTATGCAGCCAGGAAGAAGTTAAGCCTAACTAATCTTTCCCTATGAGAGACTGCAGCAGCTCGCCCTACTCTCACTAATGCAGGCACACGAGTGGCCATAACGGCCGCCGCTGCCTGCCTTATATAAGGGGGGGTGGGGCTCCAGGGGCTAGTGTAGCCTAATTGGCTACACTGGGCCTGCTGACTGTGATGTAAAGGGTCAAAGTTGACCCTCAGGTGCATTATGGGGCGAACCGATTTTTTGCGAACTTTTGCCGCAAAACGTTCGCGTGCGACACCCGCACGCGAACCACCTAAGTTCGCGCGAACCACGTTCGCCGGCGAACCGTTCGGCCCAACTCTAATTGTAGAATCTGTTTTGAGTACAAGGTGTGTATGTTGCCTCTAGGAGTCTTTGCACGCCCCTGTTGGTAGTCATTCAGATGCAGCCTGGTCTTAGGATGCACTGCCATTTTTCCCCTGTTGGTTTTAAGAATGGCTGCAGTTTACATTTTCCCATTTAAAATGAAGTATTGAAATCTGATTGGCTGTTTGTTTGTGGTTCTGATCAGGTGTGCAGGGGGGGGGGGGGGGGCTGAGACCCCCAGAAATTATCTTTCCAGGTATTAAGGTATCTGAATACCAAGTTTAATTGAAATTGGTCAAGAGGTTTACAAGTGATGGTGGCACATCTGAACTAATATCTACATAGACCAATCTACCTTCTCAAGTGGGATAATCTGAAAAAAAAATTGCCTCACAAAACTGTGGCCATGCTGTGACCTGAATGGAATGTCTGAAAAAAAGTATATATGAAGTATATGAGGGTAAAGGGGAGAAACCAAGATGAACCATATGAATGTGTCCACTGATATATGAAGAATGACGCACCAAGATAAGCAATATCAAGTTCATCCACTAGGAAATGTAAAATTATACACCTCAATGGTGCTGGACCTAACCACCATGGTTAAAAATTGAACATGATTCCAAAAAGAACAATTCAACCAGAGGGGTGGTACTTAAAGTGATAACCAGACGAATGTCAGTGCATGATCCAGTAGTGCAAGATCTTCACACACATATAGGTTACTGAACACAGAGTATTCAGTATAACAGTAAAAAAATACCATTTTTTACTGCATTTAGACCAATATGAAGGATTCAATAAGCTCTGATCAAATTATAGTGACTCAAATAAGATGATAATCTAATTACTGTAAGCAGTGGTTTTCAAAGCCTTAGAACTGCAGTGACAATGGCACAGCAGTCTGTAAGTAGTAACGCACATCAGCAATGCATGGTGAAGTCAGTAATAATTTTTAAGTGACACTCAAAGCATCGTATATGTTGTTATCCAAGATTGATAAAAGGATTCAGTGTGCTGCAAAAAATAAATGTCAAAATGATTAAATGAAGAAAATACAGTATATACAGAGCATCAATGTGCAGTCAAGTCTATGTTACATTTGTAGAATGAAGCACACTGTTTAGCTGGATTGGCCGTTATGATGATAAGACATATTCCCCAGATCACAATATGCAGTACAAAAAAACAAACAAACATTGAACTAATAGTTCTCTCTAGGACAGCAACAAGTTCTTTCAATAGGTACATACAAGTTTTACCGTAATGTACTCAGCATCATCAGGGTCTATGGCTAAACGTCAGTATCCATGTGATCCCCATATATGGCCTCTGGACACACCTCAGCCTTGCTGCACACAGAGGGCAGGCCCAACTAATGTAATACAGCATCCAGTTAGTGAAAGAGTTTGTCGCTGAGGTACCTAGTGATGCCCACTCTCAGAATCCACACCCACTAAGGTTAATGCAACATTCAATGATATAGGGCTTGGTTGCCCAGCAACTTGGTGATGCACTATGACTGGGCAGGCTGTTCCCAAAGCAGCACCAGGACAGCATGCTGTAGGCAGGGTAGGGCAGACCCAACCCCCCACTTGCCATTATTGTGCAACTGCTTCATAGCACCCAAGGCAGCCAAGCCTGTGGAAAGGACACCCCTGAAGTGAATGAACCCATCCATTACTGTCCACAGGACACTCACTACCAAAAGGGTACACAACTACGAACTGAATAGACTGTCAAATATCCCTATGGACTAAAATAACACAGGTGAGTTGCATAACCCACCAGAATTAATTAAAGTTCTGTTTCTCAGGAGAATCTTATTAAAGTATGCCCAGTGTATGTTAGCAACTTAACATATATTACTTGAAATACAGATCTTTCAGCATTGGATTCCTACTGCAGTAGGCAAGTTTTCAAATACTTCTAGATATACTGTATGTTCAAAACACTCATTTGAAAGGTAAGACTTTGGACACTGTGGCCCATATGCAATTCCGCTGTTCTCCTGAGTTTTCTCCTAGGAGATAATTTTTCATCTTCTATATAAAATAACTTTCCAGCACTTTTTAATTGAAAAAGTACTGAATGGTAGGTGAAAAGGTACTATCAATATTATATTGAGTATTTTCTTGCTTTCTGGTGTCTTGCAAAGCATTTTATTGCCAAATTTACAAATATCACCTGGGAGAAAACTCAGGAGAAAAGGGGAATTGCATATGGGCCCGTATCTATTGTTATTTTGCTATGTGCTGAGCTTTTTTTATTTTTTTATTTATTTGTGTTTTGACAAGTTTAATATAAATTGTGCTTAAACTGTACATTAATTCTTTTCATTTTTACTTAAGAATATTTTTTCTTTAATTTTACTACATTTCAATTCTATCCAAGGGGAATTTAATTGGATTCTGACATTTAGAGCCGTGCACTACCGAATGTTTCCACAAGCGAGACAAGCAAAGAGAATTAGACTCTTTAGAGTCATGTGTTAATGCATGTGGAGACAGGCTCACTTTCTTTGCAAAATAATGTTTGTATCTTCGTTCTCTAACTTAGTTTTGAGCTGTCACCGTTTTCTTTCATGCCAATGATGGAAAGTCTCAGTCCACTAAAATGGACATCAGTTGTCTGGGGCTGAGTCCGATTATTACTCATCCAAGTATCTGGCCCCTGAATATGAGTGCAAAACTCTGCAGCCTGAACTATGGTTTCAAAGCCAGAAGCTCATAGCTGGTGGTTGGCCCTCTGAATCATATATTAGCCATCTTTTCACACCGACAAATTGTCAGTCTTGGTGTAACATTAGAAGGCATCCTAGTATGTAGTTAAAAAGAACAGTTTCAGGAGAAATAGTACGGGACATGTCACAAACCTACCATGTTAACATGCAGACTATTTTAAATAAAATATCAGCTTCAGCATATGATGACCATATCTTAGGCTTTGAATACATTTTTTTGTCAAAGCTGATATTTCATTTGTGTAGATGTTGTGTGATTAATTTATTCACCAACTCTTCTAATGCTGGGAATACACAGATCGATTCTGAGCCATTTAGATGGCTCGAGAGATGATTTCCGACATGTCCGATCTCTCACCCATCGTTTCCGCGCTCGATTCTGCATGGAGGACAATGGGAAAAGATAAGAAGACTGAGCGGAAGATAAGAGAATCGCTTGCAGAATCAAGTGCGGAAAATGATTGGGCGCGGAATCGAGCGGTAAAATCGAGCCATGTATGCCCAGCATTAATTTCTAGGGAATAACTCTATGCAAAGCAGTGGTAGTCATTCCCTACCTGGTCTGAGTGTATTGTTTTGGCAAACAATATTAATGTGGCTGGCAATTTGTTACATCGTTCACATGAATGGACCTGTGGGTTACCTCTTTAGGATATTTACATTCTGGTGATTGTAGTAGTGAAAAAAAACCTTTTATAAATCTGGTGTTATAAAAATGGCAATCAGATTTTTTGGGGGGAAAACTGGATTTATTGCAGTTTCTTCTTCACAACTAATGTATTTCCAGCAAGACTGCCCTAATACCTCCAGAGAAATACACTGGCAAAGTGGTCATCTTTTAGAGTAAACAGGAAGCATTGAACTTAAATGTTTTCTGGCTGACAGTGCACAATTCTATGTTGCCACGGTTACTAGACAACTGGGATTTGTCATGGCTTACAATTATTTTGAGGCTGTTAGTTCACATTCATCTTGTGTGTCCTATTTGGTTCTGCATCTTGCCCCATGTTCTTGGAATTATTCTGATTGATTTCTATCATTTTACCTTGTGGTCCCTGAAATGTGATAACGATATTTATTATGTGTGTGTTTCCAATAATACCAATTAACCCTCTATTTCCATTATTTATTTATTTTCATTGCTGCCCTTCAATATGGGTGGAAAAGTAATACAAAATTCCTATGATAAATAATTGTAAATTATTGCATCATGCAATCTAAAGATAATAGTGTATCTTTCTCCAGCACAGTACTATTTCTGATTGTGTAGAAATAAAGAGCTTCTTTCATTATTTGCTAAAAAATAATTAATAGGAACATCTTTTTTTTGAGTCGGTACATGATCCCTTTAGTCTCTTGTTACATAACTGGACATATTTCTTCTACTTTTATGTAGTGATATCAAAAAGAATTAGTTGTATTTCTGCCAGAAATGAACTGCTTTATAGATAAAATTTACATACCAAGTCAGTTTTAATTTTAAAAGAATGTCTGACCATTGTCATTTGGCTTTAACAGAAATATTACATTACTTTCATTTGTGAAACATGTTGACATTATCTGTACAGCATATCTTATTCCTACCATCATGTGAGCTTCCGGCACCTGTGGCGGTGAATAACAACTGTGATTCAAGCATGATTTTCCAGCATGTCTGATTGCTCAAAAGCTGTCGATGGCCATTAGGGATACCTGTACACGCTTGCAAAAGGCAATGTCTAAATGGATTTCCGCGTAGTCAGCACCTCAGGTACAGAACCTGGGAAGAGGGCTGGTGCGAAGCCTCAAATGGTCCTGGACAAAGCAATGTAAAAAAAAAAAAAAAAGGTGGCATACCCCTGGCTGCAAATAATGCTTATATTGTGCAACAGAAAGACAAAATAAGCATTATTTGCAACCAGTGGTGTGCCACCTCTTTCTTTTACACTTGCAAAAGGCATATGAAAACAATCTTGAACGATTATTTTGGGTTACTAAAACTGCAAGTGGGTACAGGGCTTAGGCCTCTTTCACAGTGCGACGCAACAGTCGCACGTTAGAAAATGTTTTAACGTGGACTAACGCACAGCAATACTAAGTCTGTGAAACACTCACAGTGTACACGTTGCGTTGTGTGTAACGTGTAGCAATATTTAGAAAGTGCTGCATGCTCTGCGTTTAGCAATAAATTTGCTGCGTTATGTGTGTTGCACATGCTAAGTAAAGTTTCTTTTTTTTAAAATGTAACGCAGGCGCCGTTTTCGTTCCATCAGTATGCGTCGAAAACTGCGCACCAAGAGACACATAACGCAGTGCAAAATAACGTCCAATTTCATAACCTACATGCGCAGCGTTAGGGGCATGTTGTGCGACTTTAACGTCGCATCAAACGCAATGTCCCACTGTGAAAGAGGCCTTAGGAGTGAGGCTAACAAGATGCCCATACACACACTAGATTAAAGTTGGCTGAGGCAGCCGACAATGACTGCCTCTGTTGATCGCTTGCCCGCTCGCCCCCCGCTCGCAGTGTTATGTCACATCTTCACCACTCCATCCACCTTAGCATGTTAACGGGGACACTACTGCCAGTACTACTTTTATATATTTTGGGGGATTATGGTATCTTATTACGTTTAAATATTATGGAAAATAGTACAAACAGTATTTATTATGTTATGTCTCAGATGGTGGTTTGTATGGTATTTCAGGCTTTTCCTGGGAGAGTGGGTTTTTCCAGTTACACCCCTGCTAGGTTCATATACATTGTTAGGTCACACCCACTAATGGCATGGCATAACCATGCTCAGATATCCAATCCTTTTTGCACAGAAGTGCCCTATCTTCAGGGACCCTAGCAATGCCCCTTCTAGAGAGTGAAAAAAATGTCAACCAAACTTTCAAAGCTTGTGCTCTGAAGGGGAGTGCCTTTTCATAAAGAATGTTTTGTACTTCATGGGAATGTTTAGGAGAGACTTGAGCCTCTTTGTTGATATGTATGGTGGTCTATAAATCACATATATACATATAAAACAGGGGCATAGCTAGATATGACTGGGCCCCACAGCAAAAGGTTTTATGGGGCCCCCCTTCCTCCCGGACCTCCCACCCCCATACACAACTGCCTCGGCTGAGAATTCAGTGTGTGTACATCAGCCCCTGATCCCCTCAGCAAGTGATCCGTCAGGTATAAACTTTTTTTGTGTGAATACCGCTCTACCTCCTAAAGCCTCCGTGCAGTGCTCGACCGGGTCAGCAGAACCCCAATGAACAGCAAAAGAAAGGAGAGAAGGTCCACACTTATCCACAGCAACTTCTATATTTCTGGACGTCTCCAAAAGCTGAGTGATTCCTGTTGATCTTTGTAGACTTTTAGATATGTCCAGCAATGAAGCAGTCACTGTGGATAAGTACGGACCTTCTCTCCTTTTGACGATCTGCCGGGTAGATTGATTACTAGTTGATCGCTGGCAAAAAGCATGGTTCTCTCCACTTTCCCAGTTACTGCTTCCCCCTCCCCATTACATAGCATCGCTAGCCTGTTGGCTACTGATGTGTCTGTACAGTATCGGCCCTGCAATGATGCCCAAGGGATCAAGTAATGATCCCTCGTTGGCAACTTTCCTCTTATATGCTTATCTGCTGGCATTGGGTGGGATGGGTGATGTGCTGAAATCCCTTCTGGGCTCCAGCTTTCTGGCACTGGTGGGGTGAGTGTTGGCACAGTGTGCTGCTATCGTTCCTGGTCCGATGTCTGTGGTGTCAACTCACCATTCTCCAGAGTCAAGCTTGCCAGCAGGTGAGGTTGGACAGTGGTAGGCAGGCGACTCAGTGACTGAGGTGAGGTTAGGCTCACAGGCTGGACGCAACAAAGCAACATTAAAGTGTACCAGAGATGTAAAATAATAAAGATTTAATACTTACCCGATACTTTCTCCAGCCCCATAAGCACATCTGCGCCTCTTGCCGTCCACAGCAACTTCTATATTTCTGGACGTCTCCAAAAGCTGAGTGATTCCTGTTGATCTTTGTAGACTTTTAGATATGTCCAGCAATGAAGCAGTCACTGTGGATAAGTACGGACCTTCTCTCCTTTTGACGATCTGCCGGGTAGATTGATTACTAGTTGATCGCTGGCAAAAAGCATGGTTCTCTCCACTTTCCCAGTTACTGCTTCCCCCTCCCCATTACATAGCATCGCTAGCCTGTTGGCTACTGATGTGTCTGTACAGTATCGGCCCTGCAATGATGCCCAAGGGATCAAGTAATGATCCCTCGTTGGCAACTTTCCTCTTATATGCTTATCTGCTGGCATTGGGTGGGATGGGTGATGTGCTGAAATCCCTTCTGGGCTCCAGCTTTCTGGCACTGGTGGGGTGAGTGTTGGCACAGTGTGCTGCTATCGTTCCTGGTCCGATGTCTGTGGTGTCAACTCACCATTCTCCAGAGTCAAGCTTGCCAGCAGGTGAGGTTGGACAGTGGTAGGCAGGCGACTCAGTGACTGAGGTGAGGTTAGGCTCACAGGCTGGACGCAACAGAGCAACATTAAAGTGTACCAGAGATGTAAAATAATAAAGATTTTATACTTACCCGATACTTTCTCCAGCCCCATAAGCACATCTGCGCCTCTTGCCGTCCTTACGCAGTCTACCATTCAGCCGTGATCAGCCCCAGTAACAGGCTCAGTCACACCAGTCATGGTCTTCTGCAGATGCTTGGGACCTCCGTGCATGCGCAGAAGACCCTGACTGGCACGACTGAGACAGATACAGGGGCTGATCGTGGCTAAACAGCAGATTGTGGAAGGACGGCGAGGGACTCAGATGTGCTTATGGGGCTGGAAGAAGCCCCAGGCTAAGTATCGATTCTTTTTCTTCTCCTCCAGCTCTGGTTTCTGGTACATGAGGCAAGAATATGAATGAAACGTTTTCTTTACCTAAAACTCCTTTCAGTCCCTACAAGTCTATTAGGTCCCATGCTGAAGGATAGCTCTGCTCCAGGCCACCGCTGTCCCCTCCGTAAGATCGCAAACCATGTATGGGTTGTGGTCTTCTACGCATGTGCGCTGCGTTCTTCTTGAGATCGCGCTCCTGTGACAGAGAGCACTCTGCATGTCCAAGTCTTTGTGAACTATGCAGAGCACTCCTGGCTGCAGCAGCACAATCATTAGAGGTACACAGCGCGCATGCGTAGAAGACCACAACCCATCCACGGGTTGCGATCTTACGGAGGGGACAGCAATGGCCTGGAACAGAGCAGAACTTCGGCATGGGACCTAATAGACTTATGGGGGCCATAAGAAGGCCCAAATGAGTAAAACTTTAATCTCTTATCCTTGCCTCATGTTAATGTCTTGCTGGCTGCAGCTGCTGCTGGCTGCCACTCACTTTGCAGCTCCAGTGTGACAGTCCCTCCACTCTCTCTACCTGTGTGCTCCCTCTTCTGACGGATATACAGCCATAAAGGGGCGGAGCCACACCCATTGCCATGCGGGAGGGGAGGAGCTATGGGCAGGAGGGGCAGAGCTACGGATGGGAGGGGGTGGAGCCATGGGCAGTGCTGGGGGCGGAGCCACAACCAGCGCTGCTGTTCTGTATTCCGGACCTGTCCGGAACTATAGTGTAAGTATCGGCAATGAGAGAGAGGCGGCAGGTTAAAAATAGTCCCTGCCAGCCTCTCTGCAGTGAGCGGAGGGAGGGGGGGGCGGGGAGCAGTGTCACTGGTGGAGGACATGGCCCATGAATTAAAAAAAAATGCACAAACAGGGAGCAGGACAGACGAGCCCCCCTTTTGGCTGTCGACAATGGCGGGCCCCATAGCAAGGATATGGTCGCTATGGTTATCCCTACGCCAGTGATATAAAAGCTTTACTCTTAGCAGTAGTACTTCTCTTTATTTGCAATTCTATTACTTTATTCTCAGCTGTGTTACTAAGTTAGTTTAGCACTTTTATTTTGTTCAGTCAGTATTGTCTATGTAAAGTTTTAATCTTGTCAAGTAAGTAGAGAGGGCCCAAACCTCCGATTTTTGGTTCGCAAACCGGGTTTGCAAACTTCCTCAAAAGGTTTGGTTCGCGCGAACTTCCGCGAGCCGCAATAGACTTCAATGGGGAGGCGAACTTGGAAAACTACAAAAATGTATGCTGGCCACAAAAGTGATGGAAAAGATGTTTCAAGGGGTCTAACATCTGAGTTTTTGCATGGTTGAGTGGGATAGATGCCAAAAGTCCCGGGGAAAAATCTGGTTTTGACGCAAAGCAGCGTTTTAAGGGCAGAATTTACATTGAATGCTAAATTGCAGGCCTAAAGTGCTTTCAAACATCTTGCATGTGTATACATCAATCAGGGAGTGTAATTAGAGTACTGCTTCACACTGACACACCAAACTCACTGTGTAACTCACCGCAAACAGCTGTTTGTGTTGTGACGACGGTGCTGGACTGGTGCGCACCATGGCGAGAGTGTAGGCGATAGCGGTTTGCAAGCCCATATCGTCGCCAGGCTAAGGTAATTGTCCAGCTGATCGAATTTGGTCTGTCCACAATGAAGCAACGACCTTATTATGTTGGGTGTGCCCCCCCGAGACACTCATATAGCCGGTGGTCATTGCTTCACTGTGATACGCAAGCCCCTTCATCGCGGCAAGGTAATGATCATGAAGGGGAATTGGCACATGTATATGCCTTTTGTTTTGTTGTTGTTGCAGCCGCAGTGCAGCCAGAAAAATTAGACAGGCATGTACACACACCAGAAAAATTAGTATAGCAAATTCAGCAATCCGCCTGGAGTACTGGACCCTGTTGGTGGAGGCGGAGAAGGCAGTCAAGCGGCCTGCAGGCAGAGATGCTGTGTGTGGAGCAACTTAGTCTTGGGGCAGGCAGTCACACGGCGTGCAGGCAGAGATGCTGTGTGTGGGGACTGACTTAAGTCTTCGGGCAGGCCTGACCGTGCTTTGCAGACCACGTGGTCAGATGGTCCCTTGACCCAACGCTGTGTGCCAGAGATGACACCACTTGCCTTTCAATATAACGGTACAGTTTGGGTATCGCCTTTTTTGAGAAATAATTACATATCTTCCACTGCGGTGCGTGGATTTGCTTTTGTGTGCTGCTTTCCCTCAGGTCTTTATCCCATTGCAGTTTGTGCTTTAGTAGCAAAAAAGTTTCTGTACCGTGTTAGCCAAGCAAATTATATAGGTAGAAAAAAACAACGTTTTGTAAAAAATAATACCTTTTAATGGCCAACTAATAGAGTTAAATGATGCAAGCTTTCTGGGATCTAGTCCCCATCTTCAGGCATATTTCCAGATGTAAGCTGAAGTAAAACACTGATGCAGATAAATGGTAAACACGAAGATGACAGTTGTGCTGGTTACTGTTTACCTAACGGATAAACAGTAACCAGCACGACTGTCATCTTCGTGTTTACCATTTATCTGCATCAGTGTTTTACTTCAGCTTATATCTGGAAATATGCCTGAAGAAGGGGACTAGATCCCAGAAAGCTTGCATCATTTAACTCTATTAGTTGCCATTAAAAGGTATTTTTTTTTACAAAACGTTGTTTTTTTCTACCTATACAGTTTGTGCTTTGTAATCATGTGCCTTCGTAAGGTTTGTCCCTACGCGGGTCTTGGTCTTTCCACGGCTCAATTTTTGGTGGCAGAGAGTACAGATGGCATTGCTCTCATCTGAGGCAGACACACAAAAAAATGTCCACACCGCTGAGCCCTGGGGTGATGGCACTTTGGTGGTGGCGGCCGACTGAGTGTTAAGTGGGGTGCCAGAATCAGAGCAGGAGGAGGAAGATATGTCACTCTTCCATGCAGAAGCTGAGAAAGATGAGGTGTTCTGTGTTAAATAGTCAACTACGTCCTGACAATACTGGGGTTTGATGGCACGTGCCTTCTTCTGAACACAGTACTTTGGTCGCGGGCTGCACGAAATCACGACAGCGCGACCTCGAACCAGGGTTGCTCGTAAACTACGCCAGCGCGAATCTACGCGTCGTAGTACGCAACTACGCATCGTAGTTCGTAGACGAAGTTTAAGGACTACACGTACGCAATTCCACGTAGTCGTAGTCCTGCTATGCAAAGCTTCGCCCGCTACGCGTAGTTGACGTATGTATTGCGAAGTCAACTACGCGTGCAGTAACTGCATCTATATGGATCATTGCGCATTCACAGAAATATTATTGCCCTTATATACGCATACAATTCCGCATTGGAAGGTGGAATGCACGCTTATATTACTTTATATTTGCAAATAGGTTGAAGATTATTGCAGAAATTTTTCCGCATAAGGGCATAAGCGGTCGCATCAACTACGCTTCGCACTACGCGAAGCTTGCGTAATTTAACACGTAGTCTACGAAATGCAAACGTAGTGAAGTCTCTGATTACATAGCCGTAGATTGCGAAGCGTATTTGCGTAAAAATACGCGTAGTTCCAGCGTAGCGAAGTTGGCTGACTACGACCATCCCTACCTCGAACAGACCTACCAGGTGGCCTGCCTCTGCCTTTTGTTTTGTCCATATTGGGGGGGATAAAGTGAAAGGTATGCACTGACTTGACTAATACAATGTGCAGTCAGTCACACAGGTGCAGTTAACAGGTATACACGGAGTGATATATCACACTGCGTGCGCTCACGTAGGTAGGTGGGTGCACTGTGAACAACAGGTAGTAGGTATATGCAGTACTGGGCATTACAATGTGCACCTGTCACACACACAGGAAGTCACTGAATGTGCTGGGCATGGCAGTGGCACACACTCAGGCCCCGTTTCCACTATTGCGGTTTCCGCCGCGATTCCACAGAGTTTCTCCACACATGAATCACACGGGGAAACTCTGCCATAGGGGATAACGGCGCCACGGCCGAATCGCTTGCGGGGGAGATTCGGCAGATCCCCCCTGCAGAATTCGCGGCGGAGGCTGCGAATCCCATAGCCGTGCATGGAACGGCTCATGGGATTCGCCTGCGATCCCGCCTGCCCGCTCAGTGCCGGCGTGCGTCTGCGAGACGCATGCCGCACTAGTGGAAACGAGCCCACAGTATGGATTACCAAGGCTGTCTATGCAACACAAGTATCAGTGGGACACACAGAAAAAAAAAATAGATCAAAAGAACAAGATTAGCTCTCAAAAGAGCTGTTGTGGGGTGCTATTTTAGCAATAAGAATCAGCAAGAGCCTAACTAATCTATGAGAGAGTCTGCACTACAGCAGCTGTCCCTTCTCTATTTACTGCAGGCACACAAGTGAGTATAATGGCCAGCGGGGCCTGCCTTTTATAAGGGGGGAGTGGCTCCAGGAGGGAGTGTAGCCTGATTGGCTACAATGTGCCTGCTGACTGTGATATAGAGGGTCAAAGTTGACACTAATGGTGCACTATTGGGGCGAACTGAAGTTCCGGAAAAGTTCCCGGTTTGCCGTGAACCACAGGAAGTTCGCCGGCGAACCGTTCGGGCCATCTCTACAAGTAAGTTAGAAGTGTGACTCTTTCCTTTTAGCTTGTTGTATCACATGCATCTTATCACACAGAGAAGTTCCTTAGCAGAGCAGTAACTAATTGAAATCAACTGATTAAAAGCCAAGAGATTGAAATAAGATTTAAGGATGAACATCAGTCTTACATGTAATGTCCTTACTTACCTCTTTTTTAATGAAGATTAAGTTGAGAATCTTTATAACACCTTTAAATGTAGTGTGGCAGCCTTCAATTAACAAATAAATCCAGTCCTCATGTTAATGCATTTTGTTTCTTACTAATTTTGGCACATTGTAACTAATTTGTGTGCTAATTGTGTTTAGATGTTCAGGATAGGAGCTTAGCATGTGATGGGTGCTTGACAAATGGGGAAAACACTGTTGAGCAGATGATTGTCTGAGGTCATCATAAATCATCACATGCATCTGGGTCCCTTTTATCATTTTCCTGTTTAAGTCATCTCAACAGAATTAGTTACTTGCAAGATGTGAAGGGTGGCAGGAAAAAATAAGAATTGCCATTTGACAAATGATATCTAAAATGAGCAATGACAAGGTAACCAGACAACTTTGGGCTAAAACCATGATAATAAGTACAATCATTTTTAATATGTTTCATATCTACACACAATATAAAGCTGTCCTTTAGTCTAATTGTGGAATCTTGTTATACATATATTGGGTGTAAGTGTCTAAAGCTGTGAGGGTATGTATTGCTATGTAATCTGCAGCAATGCAGAAAACATTCTGAATGTCCTACTTACAAAAAGGGCTTGTGAGAATGTGGCTGTGCAATTTCACATTGCGCTTTTATTTAAGAGCAACTGTAGTGAAAATAGCACAATGAGAAAAAATGCTTATTTTTTATATTTATAAATGATGTAGTCAGTATTTGCCCGTGATAAAATATTTCCTCGCCCTCATTTACATTCTGACATTTACCACTGGTGGAAGCATCTTTAGTCCCGTCAGGTGCATCTCTGCACAATGTTTGTTTTGGGGAATTTCGAAGACAAATTAAATTAATTCCCGGTCTCCCAAAATGCTAAACAGTCTAACATAAGCATCACTGGGCAGGCTACATTCAATATACAGCTATATATGTAGACATAGGAAGTGTTTCTGATGCTGAAACCAGGACAATTACCATAAAAGTGGGTATCCTAAATAACTGGCTGCATTCCACTATCTGTCACTACAGGTACATTAACTATTTGGAGGCTTGAACCCATTGCCTAGGTCATATTAAAGGCTGCCACACACCATACAATTTTTTAAATATCTGTTCAATTTAAGAATTGCAATCAACTTTTCTGACTGATTGTAACATTTCAAAGATATGACCAATGTACCACACACCTATGTTCAATTTTTCCCCAATTATGATAAAAATGATTGGAAACTCTGAGAAAATTGCTTGGGTGTGTATATTAATAAATTGACAATCTAACACACACCATACAATCTTTAGAGAAATTGAAGAAAAATATCTGGCATTCCAGATAGATAAAAATCGAAAAAAACGGAAAATCCGATCGGCTTTTTCAGTCGAATGAAAAAAAAAGCTTTTGATTTTTTTCGGGAGATCCAATCATTTTTATCGAATTGCCTTAAAATTGGATCATTTTATTGTATCGTGTGTGGCCACCTTAAGTCAGATAGGCCTGGCAAGTCAGCTGACTTGTGTACTTTTGTATAGAACAGGGGTCAGGAACCTTTTTGGCTGAGAGAGCCATAAACGCCACATATTATAAAATGTAATTCTGTGAGAGCTATACAATATGTTTCAAACTGGGACAGTGCGCATGCGCAGCAGAGGGCTCACGTCCCTGTTGCCATGGTGATGTGTATACAGTTGATCCTCCAGGCAGCGGAAGTGTCAGACACGCCTTCAGCTTCTCTTGGGTTTCAGCAACATCAGCAATTTCCACGAGAGCCAGAGAGGAGAATAATGACTAACAGCTTGTACAATTAGCTAGCTGACTTGGGGGTTGATTCACTTTGTAGGACGAGATCCCCGCACTTTGGCCAAATAGGCTGCCTTTCAAGCCAATCAAAGTGCGGGGATCTCATCCTGAAAAGTTAGTGGACCTGACAGGGTCCAGAGTGGGACAAATGGAGCAGCCGTTCGTTTTGGGGTAGTGCAAGTAAGTTAGTATTGCATGCTACAGCAGTAGCATGCCTACTTTGAAAATGTTATTTGCGCTGCCACACTAAGCTGCACTGTTTGAGCAGTGTAGCTTAGTCACTGGCGTAGGGCCCGCGGTCGCAGGGGTCGCCGTGGCGACCGGGCCCGCCTCCTTAAGAGGGAGGGGAGGGGCCCGGGCCCCTGGGGCTGTGTGTTGGAGGACCCAGGCCCCCCGCTCTAGTCGTTGCTCGCTCGCTCGCTCCCTCCCTCCCTCTAGCCGTCAGACCTCGATCAGGCGGCGCCACGGGGCCCAATAGTGTGGGCGCTAGGACCCAGCGCCCGCACTGATATGCGGAAGTGACATCACTTCCACATATAGAGCGGGTGCGTCCGGCGTCCGCTCTTACTGGTCGGGTCGCCGCTGATCCTGAGGTCTGACACTCCGCAGCCTGCAAGGTAAGGGGGAAGCGGCGGCGGCGGCTGGGGGGGGCTCCCTGTCACTCACTCACTGCCTAAAGGGGCTCCCTGTCACTCGCTAGCTAAAGGGGCTCCCTGTCACTTACTCACTACCTAAAGGGGCTCCCTGTCACTCACTGGCTAAAGGGGCTCCCTGTCACTCACTGGCTAAAGGAGCTCCCTGTCACTCACTAGCTAAAGGGGCTCCCTGTCACTCACTCACTATCTGAAGGGGCTCCCTGTCACTCACTGCCTAAAGGGGCTCCCTGTCACTAACTAGCTAAAGGGGCTCCGTGTCACTCACTCACTGCCTAAAGGGGCTCCCTGTTACTCACTGTCTAAAGGGGCTCCCTGTCACTCACTGGCTAAAGGGGCTCCCTGTCACTCACTAGCTAAAGGGGCTCCCTGTCACTCACTGCCTAAAGGTGCTCCCTGTCACTCACTCACTGCCTAATGGGGCTCCCTGTCACTCACTGCCTAAAGGGGCTCCCTGACACTCACTGCCTAAAGGGGCTCCCTGTCACTCACTGCCTAAAGGGGCTCCCTGTCACTCACTGGCTAAAGGGGCTTCCTGTCACTCACTGGCTAAAGGGGCTCCCTGTCACTCACTGCCTAAAGGGGCTCCCTGTCACTCACTCACTACCTAAAGGGGCTCCCTGTCACTCACTCACTACCTAAAGGGGCTCCCTGTTACTCACTCACTGCCTAAAGGGGCTCCCTGTCACTCACTCACTGCCTAAAGGGGCTCCCTGTCACTCACTCACTGCTCAAAGGGGCTCCCTGTCACTCACTCACTACCTAAAGGGGCTTCCTGTCACTCACTCACTGCCTAAAGGGGCTCCCTGTCACTCACTGCCTAAAGGGGCTCCCTGTCACTCACTGCCTAAAGGGGCTCCCTGTCACTCACTGCCTAAAGGGCTTATTATGTGCATTTACTGGTGAAAAGCTGTCTCTTATTATGTGCATTTACTGGTGAAAAGCTGTCTCTCATTATGTGCATTTACTGGGGAAAAGCTGTCTCTTATTATGTGCATTTACTGGGGAAAAGCTGTCTCTCATTATGTGCATTTACTGATGAAAGTCTGTCTGTCATTACGTGCATTTACTGGTAAAACGGTGTCTCTTATGTGCATTTAGTGGGGAAATTTTGTCAATAAAAATAATCTTTGTCAGTAAATTTTTAGGTATTTGTCAGTAAAAATTAACATGAAAGGTTGACAACACTGGCAGGCTGCGCAGCGCAACGGGAAAGATACAGGCAGCCCACCTCACGCTTGGGCTTAGCGGGGGGAGGAGCCGACGACAGCGAGCGAGAGTAGGGTGGCTGCAGGCAGCCATAAATACGCAGTGTGTGACTGCGTCGCACTCGCAGAACCTCTCAGCCTGCGTCAGTCCAGAGACTAGCAGACTCGCAGGCAGCCAAAGCCAGCCAGGAGCAAGCCAATGGAAGAGGGGTAGGAATGGGGTATCACATGCATGCGTAAAGAGGTGGAAGGTGTGGGTGTGATTAGGTAGGACATAGGTGTGGTTATGTGGTTGGGCGCGGTTAATTTAAACACTCCCATAGGCGCCAGAGAAAATCTTGCACCCAGGTGCCAGGCACCCCAGGCTCACCCCTGATTGCCTGGGCATGTTTGTTGTGTTGGTCCTATAATCTGTCCAGGGAATTTATGCTTTATAATGTAGCATTTTATTGCAGTGTTTTTAGTATTCTGGAGTGGTTAAGCACTTGTATTATTATCCTATTTAAGTGTGAAGTTTAATTAGGCATGTTTGTATAATACAAATTGGTATTACCAGTCAGCTTTGTGACCCAGTGCTAAGGTGTGTGCGTGCGTGTCAGTCAGCAGCAGTGTGTGTGTATATATATATATATATGTGCGTGTTGGCAGCAAAGCTTTTAAACGTAAGTGTGAGCCGGGCCTTATGCTGGGAATACACGGGTTGATTCTGGGGCTCGATTCTGCGCCCAATTGTTTTTGCCACTCAAATCTGTGGGCGATTCTCTTATTTTCCGCTTATTTTTCTTATCTTTATCCTTTGTCCCCAATGCAGAATCGAGCGGCAAAACGATCGGACGTGTCGGAAATTATCTATTGAGCCATCTTATCAGCTCAGAATCGAGCCGTGTATTCCCAGCACTAGGTTCGGGCTGATCTCTGCTACTTTCAATGTGTACAGTATAAGCTGTTACTCTGTGCCTGTACTGATAGTAAACTAGCTGCACTGTGTACTGATCTCTTCTACCTCCAGTATTTACAGTATAAGCTGTTACTGTGTGCCTGTACTGATAGTAAACTAGCTGCAGCGTGTGCTGATCCTTGCTACCTCCAGTATGTACAGTATAAGCTGTTACTCTGTGCCTGTACTGATGGTAAACTAACTGCAGCGTGTGGTGATCTCTGCTGCCTCCAGCATGTACAGTATAAGCTGTTACTCTGTGCCTGTACTGATAGTAAACTAGCTGCAGTGTTTGCTGATCTGTTACCTCCTGTATGTACATTATAAGGTGTTGCTCTGTGCCTGTACTGACAGTAAACTAGCTGCAGTGTGTGCTGATCCCTGCTACCTCCAGTAAGTACAGTATAAGGTGTTGCTCTGTCCCTTTACTGATTGTAAACCAGCTGTATTGTATGTACAGTATTAGCTGTAAAGCCTGGTACACACATACAATTTTGAATAGCCAATTTTACTACTTCTAGGTATTATGAGAGCCCAGCTCTGTTCACAGTATTCAAAGTCTCTTGGCCCTCATACTACATGCAGTGGTAAAATTGGTCAGTCATTGACCAATCAAAATTGAATGTGTGTATGCATCTTTATTCCATGCCTATACTGATAGTAATCTATCTAATTAAAGGCATCTTGCTACTAATTGCCCTATTTCCTCTGGGTGCTGCGTATGTCTGCAAATTGAACGTGGCACCCATGCTGCTGCAAAGCTGAATTGATATAGCCATGCCATGCACAGCTATAGAGATTCGGATATGTGTGTGCGTCGGGTGTTGTGGTGGTGGTGGGGGGGGGAGGGGGTTGTTGCCGGGGGGGCCCACATCCAGATTCCGCATCGGGGCCCAGAGGTTTGTAGCTACGCCACTGAGCTTAGTGAATCAACCCCTACCAATTTGTCTGTGAGCCAGATGTAGCCATCAAAAGAGCCACATCTGGCTCCCGAGCCTTAGGTTCCCTACCCCTGGTATAGAAGTTCCTTCTTTATACAGCAACATCATAATGCACTATCATGTGTGTGCAGAAACTTGCTTGCCTTGCACCAGCTCGCTATGTGTGTACAGCCTCAATCAAAATGAAAGCATGTTTTAGAAGTAGTCTGTAGAGGTGAGTGATAATAATTTGAGGGTTATGTCAGTTTTCTATGAAAAGTGGCATTTTTCTTTTTCATGCTACATATGCATACCTTCCAGCTTATTGATAATGTGAATATGAAAACATTTACATAGAAGACATGTCCTATGCAACAATTCTAGTTATTAGAACCAGTGCTGCTCAGCAAGATTTCGGATATCTGAGTTACCCAGATAATCCAAACTTTTTCCACTATCCGAACATTGAATAGCAATTCAGATATTTTTTAAAATCCGAATAGACTATGCGAGCAAACTCGGATTTCCCATCTGAAATCCG
Organism: Hyperolius riggenbachi; assembly: GCF_040937935.1. Taxonomy (NCBI): domain Eukaryota; kingdom Metazoa; phylum Chordata; class Amphibia; order Anura; family Hyperoliidae; genus Hyperolius; species Hyperolius riggenbachi. The sequence continues at coordinate 223,534,290 of NC_090650.1, forward strand.
GGCGGATAGTTAGCTCAGATATTTGAGCAGAAGCTAAAATCACCTTCAATGGCAAAAATTCCAGAGAGAGAGAGCGAGAGAGAGAGAGAGAGAGAGAGAGAGAGAGAGAGAGAGAAGGAGCGAGAGAGAGAGAGAGAGAGAGAGAGAGAGAGAGAGAGAGAGAGAGAGAGAGAGAGAGAGAGAGATTTAAGTGCCCACATCATCAATAAGTATTTCCCTTTAAAAAAAAAACCATGATACTACATGCCTCATTTACCTTAAACATTTTTTTTACAAGCAATATAAAGTATCAGTAAGGGAGGGTTTTATGTGATAGTAGTGGTAGGTTAAGTTGTAGTAAAATATTGGTATTATTGCCAAATATTTTACTACGATAATTTACACTTTTAAAACGTAGAACATTAATGAATTTTACTGATATTCTACTAGCCGAAATTGGGGGAACCATATTTCCTTGCACCCACTTTTCATGCACAAAAGACCACTACCTCACTCAGTGTTATTGAATGGTGTCAGGGCTGCAGTGGACAGTGGCTGTTACATCATGAAGTATACCACAAATAGCACACTGCACAACCCAAAGGTGAATTAGCCCTTACTGCCTATGTTGTCTCCCTGCAAGATTACCAGACATAGTCTTTCAATGAAAATAATAGCATTCTGTCTTGATACATTAATGATGTGAGTAAAAAAAAAACACACCATAAACTATGTGATCTTTTGGTTAAACTGTAGACCACATGGCAGGAAAAGGTGCCTTTCTTTACAGAAAACAATAATGGGAGCTGGTAATGCTACCATTTTAATGAGGGGTGTGTTTTGAATGCCGCGTTATGTGGAGACGCTGGACGCTATCGAAATTAAATTACTTTAGGGTTTTGGTTATTCAAGGACAATCTGTTCCTTGCAGCAGTGTAGATAGACAAGTGAAGTGTACAGAGCCACACAAGCGCGGCTTGTGTTGATTACAAAGTGAGAGCTGGCACAATGCCAACATAACAGTCTGCTTTTACAGAGTAATATCCTCAGTCAATAACTTAGCTGCACATACACAGCCAGAACTGAGAGAAAAGAAGGACAGTAGTCATTGCTTTTTGCCTGAAGCTACAGCCTCACGCAGAGCACTGGATCAAAGCTGGCAAATGAGACTTTGTTACAAGACAAATAAACATGTGCATTGTGCTTTTGTGCCCATTCTATGAAAACACTATGGAAATGGTACAGCTAGTGTGTGCATGTATGGGCGTGTGTGTGTGCATGTATGGGCGTGTGTGGTGCACATATATATTGTTCAAAGCAGGATTATAACAATTCACACACCACTGTATGAAAATTAGGCCTCATATTAAATGTTAAAGGACCACTATCACAATAAATTGTAAATGTTACATTTTACAATACAGATTTACACATACATATAGTTACACATGCATACATATAAGCACGGCAAGGGTGGGGGCCAGGAGGACAAGGGAAGCTTCTGCAGGATCCATCAGCTTCCCTCTTCTAAGGTAACTCTTCTTAGGTAAGTAGCATTATTTATTTTACTCTGCCTCAGGTATACTGTAAAGGATGCATGCGGCAAATGAAACGACTTTAGCTTCACTTACCTGTGGCTTCCTCCAGCCCCAAAGAGTCTCTGTGTCCTTCGCCGCAGTTTCGCTGTCTCTAGTTCTTCTGTAAATCTGTCCGCAGCGGCCACCGACATGGCCGGATCAGCGACCGCTATGGATAGGACTACAGAAGAACTAGTAACAGCAGAACTGCGGCAAGGGATATAGAGACTCCTGGGGGTTGGAGGAAGCCCCAGGTAAGTGAATCTACAGTAGTTTAATTTGCCTCAAATATCCTTTAAATTGATAAATAAAACCATCCAAATAGACATGTATTTATTTGCAGGGGCCTTCTAAATCTGATTAGACTTGAAAAAAATTCCTGGTCAAACCAGGGGAGTTTCCACTCGTAAGACAAGAGAATTTGCCTTTCCACACTTCTGTCAACTCACTATTATGGACTGTATGCTCTGGAGAAGGGGACAAATGGCTGGCTCAAACAAGGAGAATACATTTATACATTGGAAATCTTAACTCTAAATTCCTTTTTTTTTTTCCTCCCAGGAAATGTCTCCACACCATATCAATAAATTGCAGTTTAAGCTCCACACAATGCAAAAATAGGTACTTAAAATAAGTTGCCAGAAATTAACTTAAGCCTGATATTGCTCTTATTACTTTCTTTGTAGTCCCTTTCACTTGCTAGTTGCTCAAAAAATATATTGTGGATAAGATGAAAAAAGCATCTCTGGGGAGAGAATTCAGGAGAAAAGTTAATTGAATCAGGTTCCTTATCCTTCTTCAATCACAAAACTAGCTATGAAAAAATACATCCACATTTACATGAAATGAAAATATTAAACACTCTCTGCTATGGGCAGTCCATAAATCCCCAGGAATATAGACATTCTCTCAAAGGGTTTTAATCTAGAACACAAGTTAAATTAGTAATACAGGTTTTTTAATCACTCTGTTGCACTGAAACTCAGGATGTGATACTGTATTAACCAAATTAAATCGGAAAAGTTTTAATGATGTAGTGCTACACAAGCCTTCCTTAGTCCATATTTATTAAGGCTCAACTACAGCAAGTACTTTTCCTACATCTAAATCCACTTTAATGTGCACAGCATTGTTTAGTCAGCCATCCATTTTTACTGACATCAATGTTTGTTAAGAGCATAAGCTGGTTTGGTAGCTCATGAATAGATACGTGTAAATGTCACTAGATGTACAAGGTTGCTAGTTCCTAGGGTTCAGTAGGCATTATGAGACCCAACCATCTGTCCAACGCTAAGCCAGTTTATTGGTAAGGCAACACACTGTATAATTAGACCAGAGACTGTTAGTAGCATAGCAATTCAGTTTATACATGCAAGAGACAGTAACATGAAGCAGGGATTAAACTCATATGTGTCATTTGGGAATTGTTATCGCTTAATTTAAATTGATATAGTCTCTTTTCATGTATCTCGGTATTTATCCTTCTCCAGGATTGGCTGCAAATAAACTGTATATCTCACCCTCCACAGAATGGTCAGTGTAGATGCTTTTACTTCAGCCCAGCTTTCATGAGGTTCTGGTGGGCTGCCATGCAAGTATAGTTCCACCAGCCACTACTCCTTATTTGTCTGTTGAGGATCAGGCCTGTTTCTAGGGGTGGGCAAGGCCACAGGTGCAGAGGGAAGAGTAATCAAGGGGGGCGCCTGTACCCAGGTGTAGAATATATATGTGCAGCGGTAGCAGTGATTCTATCACCTCCTCCATCTCCAGCAATATGCATCCTTCCTCTCACTGCTCCCCTCTCACTCTAGTGCATGGTTCTCCTCCTGAGTCCTGCACTACACACTTTATGTGGCTACCTATACTGAAGGGGTCACCTGGCTGCCTATTGTCGGGGGACATCTGACTTCCTATACTGGGGGGCTACATTTGGCTACCTATTCTGCAGGAGTCATCTGGCAGCCTGTTGTGGAGGGACATCAAGCTACCAATTCTGTGGGTGCTACATTTGGCTACCTATACTGCAGGGGTCACCTGGCTGCCTGTTGTGGGGGACATCTGCCTACCAATACTGCAGAGGTCATCTGGCTACCTATTCTGGGGGGCTACAGCTGGCTACCTATGCTGGTGGGCTACATCTGGCTACATAACCTCAGGGGGGAGGCTGCATATTGCTGGGTACTCCTCTGACTGCCAATACTGAATGGGTCACATCTGGCTATCTAATACTGGGGGTTCCTCTGGCTACTGATACTAGTGTTCCTGACTGGCTACATATGCTCAGGAGGGGGGGGGAAGGATCTTTAGGAGGACATCTGATTTCCACCATTGAAGTGTGGACAGCCACTGCATTCAAAAAGAAGTTTTGCATCACCTTCCACCTTCTCAGAGCTGTTAAAAATGAACTGGCCTGAGCTGGAACAGCAGATTAGATAAAGGATCTTAGGTATCTTGTAAGGCAAAAACATTGCCATTTTGTGATAAGAAAATGTAAAGATCAGGCTCTATATCAAGCGGACCTGAACTCAGAACGTACTATCTGCTCTAAAAGATACGCACCACCATAATAACCTTTAAACCAAAAATGTCTTTGTTACAGCTGACACAAGTCCTAAAATAAATTTGTATGTCTGCACTTCTGAAGAAGGGGACTCTCCGTGGCCCTGAAACAATTGTCAATTTTCCGTGCTGACAAATGCACTAAGAATAAAAACGCATTGAAACTTTACTGGTGTGCTAACCTGTCTTGGACTGATACATTGGATTGGGTGTTGCTTTGCACCCTGGTTATGCACTAGAAAAAAACCTATGGTAAGGTGGATCATCTCCAAAATCTACCATTGCACTAAAATAAATCTGCACGGTTTTTACTTCCTGATTCATGGAAGCAGACATATTGTTAACCTCCTGTGTTTTCAGATGAGCTTATGTGCAATCTCTGCTGTGGCAGTCATGTGACTCGAGGAGAGGAGAGAGGTGCATTTCTCTGTTTTCCTCTTGCCCTGTGCAAGAGTTAAGGTCCACTTTAAGTTCCTTGGTCACCTACTGTGTCAGGGCCAGCCACCATTTATTTCCTTGGAACTACTCCTTTTTCTACCACTGTTGACCCTGCTGATCCTATGCAGTTTGCAGCATTAACCTCTGAAGAATGACAGGGTTGACAGCAGTCAAAGGGGACTGTACCCTCTAATATAGCACAAGTCAATGAAAATAAACCTTTGGTCCAGTCCATGATGAATGATAAAACACCACTGTGCATTCAATGTATTCTTGTGCAGGCCTACACCATAAGCAGACTTACCAGCTCCCCTACAATCCAAAGTATAAGTCTGTAGGTATTGTTTAGTCTAAGCCCACCTCTGCTCTTCAATATCTCTCTTCCATATACAGTAACTCAAAAATGCCATTATCAAAGTATGGGAATAATAGCAGGAGAAAATGAAGGCAAATTAAGTGCATGCTATTAACATTTTTATTTAAGCACAGCTACAGTATCTTGCATGGAACCATAATAGAGGAGATAAAAGTTAGATACAATCAAATAGATAAAACTCACATGATGGTCCTCAATGTCAGAACCCTAACAATTAAGAGCACCCAAACAAAGATGCACTAGTCCAGTGCTGCCTGCTCTCCACTCCATTGGGTTCACCTGTCTACATTTAGACCTTTTACTACCATTTAGTGTGGTTTCCTTTACTCCCACTTGGCAGTCAACTTGTATGTGCATGTGAGTGAGTCAGTACATGGGGTGCAGGTGTGAATGACTCACATTCCTAGTATTTATTTACTGGTAGGTTGTCTGGTGCTGTGCTTTCTGAGCAACCCCTGTTCCTGTTACCTGACCTTTCTGATTCTTCAGACACTGTTGATGACCTGTGCTTGAACGTGAGGGGTGACTTATCTTTAAAAAAGATGACAAGCGTATATGCAGAATACGGAATATGTTGGCGCTTTATAAATCAATAATAATAATAATAATAATATGTGTTACGATACCTCTGCACCGGTAACATAAAACGTAACGTGCAGTGCATAGGAATTCCAAGAAATGCAGTTTGTTACTAATGTGGAAATACACAGACTCAGACCAGGATTAAGGTAAGAATAACAAAGGTTTATTGCAACAGCAAATAGCATCAAATGTACATTGACGTCATGCACAAAACCAGGCAATTAAATAAGAGAATATGCAACTGCAAAGGAAACCATACACAGGACTAGTAGTAGTAGTCAGAGATATATATACACTGCTCATTGCATATAGTGAAAATGCAAGGCAGCCTTAAGTATATATCACTAGTGTGCACACTAAACCCTGGAACCTGGTTAATATATATGCACACACAAACAATATACAATATATACATACACAAGGCAACTAAACCATATATCGACAGGTAACGGGTAGTCATACAAGCAAGGTCAAACCAGAGAATCATACAGTGATAAAATCGCTAGGCAAAAGATTAGTCAGGGAACAGCAAAAGGTCATACACAACAGGTAACAAGAGCAAGGCAGGGAAGGCTACAACAAAGGGATCTGGACCAGGAAACAGGCTTGATGAACTAGCAGTGAACTAGTCTGCTGAAGCTGATTGTATGGTGTGCTGGGAGGTCAGATGACAAAGTCCATATGATCTCAGACCTGCCCTCATTAGCATTCTGCAACAAAAAATGTTCTTGAAGTAGAGACCTCTGCTGGTGGGCAGAGAGCAGTTCAGGCTGTATAATCCCTGAAGAGACTGGTGACATCTGCTGGTGAAACATAGGAAGTTCATCCAAAGAGTTCATGATGATACCTGCAGATGCAGACCACGACAATATGTTTAAATAAAATAAATGACAATGTGTTTCATGGGGGTAACCCACTTCCACAGGTCAAAGCAACAGTGTCAGAATTAAAGTTCTAACCCCCTTGTGATGAACCCTTGATAATTTCAACATCAGACCATTCAATCCACCTACATCTTGAATATACATTACTTTTCAGCATACACTTACTTGAAAGTCACTTAAATATGTGGTCTGAATATCAGTGTAATACTACATTTTTGCACTTAATTTAAAAACATTTATATGTTAAATATGTTAAGAACTGTAATTTGAAATCACATAAAATCCCCTAAAACACCTCTACCATAAAGCTTCCCTGATATTTAACTATTAGCCAATACCTAGTATTAAGAAAGACTTTCTTAGATTATTAATCAAACTGTGACTATAATGCATACCCTAGAAACCTACTGGCGCATTCAGCCGGGGATTACTGATGTCTGGAATACCCCCTTGAGACTCCTGTACCTTTAAAAAAAATTCCTTGAAATCGCTGAAGCAGGCAAGCGCTCTCACCATTGTAAAGACTGCATGTGGACAGCTATATAAGGTATTTCACAGGTTAAAAAGTTTTTGACAGTCCCTAAACTTCAGGTGGGCTGCCTGCAGCTTGTGTGAGAGGCTGGCAGGGACAGGAGACAAATTACAGGCAAGTAGCCTCTGTGTGATGTGGGACTGCAATACAGATAACTCTCTGCTCTATCTTAGTCTCTCCACTCCTCCTCTATCCCTCATTCACCCTTGTTTTCCCCCTTCCCCTAGTGCTTGCTGGATGTATCCGTGCTGCCATGAATTGCACCTTTGTGACAAAAAGTGTGTCTTCTGATATGAACATTAAATGTGGAGATATGTTTTCTTTCTATGCTGTGTTGTAAAGTTAGGTGTTAAAAGGCCCAGCACAACCGCAAGGGTTTGTTTGTCTATTCATTGTTGAAGATACTATTTAGATGGCAGTTGGTATTGGTATTGCTTTAGGGCTCATTCACACTATGGGCCTGATTCACTAAGCGGTGATAACTCAGTTATCACGCCTAAAAGACTTTAGGCGTGATTACCTTTGCACTGCTGAGTTAGCACCGCTTTGTGCTGTTTATTGCGCGCAAAGTCCCGCGCGCAAAATTTTGCGCGCACAATCACGCAATTCCACGCGCAGCGCCCACAGGGTTTAATGGGCGCATCGTGTGCACCGCGCTGTGCGCTGCACGACTGCGCGTGCAAAACTTTGCGTGCGGGAATTTCGAGCGAGTTTCTTCTTATCACGCCTAAACAGAGTTTAGGCGTGATAAAGAGCTTTTCACTGGTGTGCAAACAGTTTGCACTGCTTTGTGAATCAGGCCCTATGTGCGGTGAGTCATGACAGACAGCACCACACATAACGCCTGCAATGCAGGTAGCATGAAAGTCTATAGACTTTCATGTTACCCTTCACACTGCAGTTTGCGTTCATGTGTTCTGCGTTGTAACTTAGCCGGGAACATCATCGCACACGACATATACATTGTCATGCATTTTTTTTAATAGAGTGGAAGCTGCCGACCTATGCAAATAAGCACATTGCAATGCATGTATGAAATTGCGTTCATGCATGCGTTGCCTAGTGTGAATGAGCCCTTTTTATCACTTTGAAAGTTTTGTAAAAACTGGGTACTAGTTGTTCCTTTTACAGAGGAACAGGTCTTTTGGTGACATATTCTTTTGTCCCTTTTCAACCCTTGGAACTGATGTACTGATCTATATACTGATGATATATGTACCTTCTACTGGAATTGGTTTGTAAGACTTGAAATGTGTTTCCATCCTCTGAGTTGATATGTAGCTTATTTACAGATGCTAATGTTATTATTATTATTTTGAATTTATACAGCGCCGACATCTTCTGCAGATGCATATATCCCTGCATCATATGGCTATCGCTTGCCCTATGTGGCACTATGTGGCATATTCCACTGAATTGTCCAAACTAAGTCTATCTCCTGTTCCTCTCTTGGGGGGTTGTTCCAGTGCTGTCCCCCATTCAAATTTGCTGCTTCCAGAAGCCCTCAGAAACCCTTGTGTCCTTGAGTACTTCCAAAGATAGGCAGCTCCGTAATACGCCAGCGCACTTTTGTGCATGGGCAGTTTCGAGCCACCTGTCTTCGGAAGCATTCGGGGACATAAGTGCTTCTGGACCTTTTAGGAATCTCCCCCCCCTTAAAAATCCTGCATTTGCCCCTGAAATCCCTTATACTACCCCCTACTAAATACAACACTCCCACATGCCCTTTTAATCAATCTATTTTATATCTTCTTTAAATGTGCATTCATTAGTGATGCTCGGATAGTACTTTTTTAAATCCGAATTGACCCCAATCCGGATACCTAGATATCCGGATTGGGCTCGGATATCCGAATCCGGCCTTTTAGATATCCGCGTGAATGCGGATATCCGGTCGCATTATCCGCGGATATCTGGCCTATTCGGATATCTGGATAGAAAAACCGGAAGTGCCCCTTAAATAGCTTTAAAAGGGGTTTTGAGGGTAAATGAGGCATGTATCATCATTATTTTGCAAAGGGAAACACAATTGATGATGTGGGGACTTCGAATCCCCCCCCCCCAAAAAAAAATGACTGTCAATTAACATTAGGCCTAGATTCCAGACAGCGGTCGTGCAGCCCACATTGTGTCCAAAGTCCAACCACACAACTGGGACATGACAGTTTTCAGTCAAGACACCTCCAAAAATTGATGCTGCAATTTTGTTTTGGGTTAAATATAGGTGGTATCAGTGGCCTGTGGCACCCTGTCCTGGCGGTGGGAGCTGCACAGGCAGCAGGAGCAAGGCAATGCAACAGCAGCAGCAGGTGTAACGTGTGCCAGCCAGGAGCATGACGGACGTGGTACGTGGCACTTGCCAAGTGTCACGTGACAAGTGCAGAGTGACAGACAGCAGAGGAGAAGATACTAACTGGTGCACACTAACACATTAATGAATTAACAATAGTGGAGTGATAAGGAAGGGGTTAATCACTGAGGTTATCACTGTGTACAGCCCTTGGCCCAGCAGCAGCACTGTAGCTGGTTTCCAAAGGAGTCGGCACCGTCTCAATAAAAGCTCTTTATTCCATATCAAAAGTTAAAATGGAACAGCATGATGTATAGCAACAAATGGAAACAAATTTAATTTACCCAAAGTGCAATATTTTTCATTTTTCTTTCAAATCTACATCTTAAATGGCTCTGCCTTGTCCTAATTATTTATATCAAATCAACTAATGACATTCTGTTGTTCAGAATTATGTTTAGTGAGTTCTTTGTTATCAAATCTACTGTGACATCGCTACAGATTTTTGCAAACTTTCAAGTCTCCTCACATATATTGTCCTACCCTCACTTCTCACAATTAACTGAAAGGAGAATCTCCATCTGCACATGAGGTCCTTGTGTATTCATTTATCTAAGACTGGGTCAAGGACCCTGCTCTGTCATAGTGTTCTTCTAGATAAATCAGGTAATAAATACATTTCACGTCCTTGAAAATTGATCTGATCTTTCTTTCTTTCTGGCCTGTTGCATTGTTTCCTCTTTCACAGTGACATAATGGAGCCTGCCTACCACATCTCTTGGCTTATCTGATTGTTGTATGTGGGGGCTTCATACTCTGTAAGCTCTTTCTGTTTCCACACAGCAGCTATCTGGTTTTTCCAGTGGGTTCTTAAAAATAGTTTAGTTTTTTATCTGGCAGACTTTTAATTTCAATATTACATCTTCTGTTGTGATATTCTAAATTGCCAATATAAGATACTGTACTAACTTATTGTATAATATTCTGTAGATTTTTTTTGTAAACCTCTCATCCTTCTCTTTACCTCAAAGATTCTAGCATTTTATTAGCACCTTTTTGCAGTTAGTATGAGTTAATCTTTAAATGCATTAATATCAGTCAATAGGGTCGAGCCTAAAGCTTTGTAACAACCACATCTGATAACAACCACCTCTGCAGTGCATCCAGCAAGTGTACACCAGCCACTGACCCCTCTCAACCAGCTATCCATCCTGGTGGGTCACTTCTGCCGAGCAATGGCTAAGTGCATTGTTCTCCACACTAACCCCATCCGCCACGTGACATCACCCCCATGTCACTCCACTCCCCTTCACATGCAACAGAACATGTTGCTCACTTGCACGCCAATAACAAGTGTGCATGGTCTCAGACATGCAACGTCGCCTGAGGGACCAGGTCCCGGTCCCCATTAAGTATGTATATGGGCCTTCTTCATCTTTTCAGGGAAAATGTTGTCAGTAGTCCAATCTGTCCTCCACATTATGTAATTTTGCTGTTTTTAATCTGCTGTCCACTTTTGTTGTTGTTGCCTCCATTAAATGGTTTACCTGGGCCTGTTATATTCCTGTCATTGGTGTTTTCATGGGTTCATTAACCACTGGGAACAGTAGGCGAAACCACCACACTAGAAGCTCATGTAGGGGTAATGTTACAGCTATAACTCCTCAATTTCCTCTTACATCCCCTTTCCCTATGGTCCTGGTTTGCTAAGATTCATTGTAGCCATAGAACATTACAGAACACTGTAAAGCATAACTGATCATTCAGCCCTGGCATGAATTTCTAAATATTGCCTGTTAAAGTTTGCAGCCCACTTCTGATTCTGACTTCTGCCAAATATCAACAGACAACTTTCAACAAATCCAAGACATGTTTAAAGAATCATCTACTTCTCCTAAATTCCCCATCTCAGAATATTATTAAATTGGATGTTTGCTGACACAACTTAAGCAATTTGTGTAAAACACCTTCTATCTGCAGTTGACAGGCCTGTGTGCATGGCATCTGTATGCAGAGGGCACTTTGGAAACACACTGGAAAATATAGCTACTTTTCCTCATTCTATCACTAGTCCTTGTGTCTCCCTGGCAGCTCTGTAACTCACTACTGGAGCTACAGGCTCTCTGCATTCACATGATAGTGAATCTGGAGGTCTAGTTAGAAAGCTGTTGAGTAGGGTAACAGGAAAAAAGGGCGCCGGCAGCTAGTGGAAAAAAAGGGTGCCACAATTCACTCCCATAATAAAAGGGCGCCGGAGATTATTAACGTTTTACAAATGGCGCCCAGAGATTTTTAATGTTTTATAACTGTGCTTGTGATGATTTAAGTTTAGAAAATGCGCCCATGACGAATAACGTTTATAAAAATACTAAACATATTTATTGTATTTAACCTCCCTGGCGGTATGATAAATGCGGCTGCGCGGCCGCGGGAGGGTTTTTTTCAAATTATTTTTTTTTTAGCATGTAGCTAGCCTAGCGCTAGCTACATGCTTCCCCCCTCCCTGCAGCGTCCCCCCATACCCACCGATCGCCGCCGGCGCCGCTTGCCCATAAGGAAATCCCGTTTTGAACGGGATTTCCTTGAGGGCTTCCCCCATCGCCATGGCGACGAACGGAGTGATGTCATCGGCGTTGCTGACGTTGTGACGTCACAGGAAATCCCGATCCACCCCATAGCGCAGCCTGGCCGCGATTGGCCAGGCTGCGCAAGGGGTATGCGGGGGGGGGCCTGTATCGCGGCGGGTAGCGGCGCATCGGCCGCAAAGTGCTAGCTGCGTGTTTGAAAAAAAAAATTATGTAAATCGGCCCAGCAGGGCCTGAGCGGCACCCTCCGGCGGCTTACCCCGTGTCACACACGGGGTTACCGCCAAGGAGGTTAACTAAAACATTATTTAAAATTGTTTCCAATACTGTTTGTAAAACATTATTATTCACAAAATAAAGCGATCAGTCACTATTTATAAAACATTATTATCCACACAATAAAATTATTTAAAATGTTATCCCTTAATGTTTGTAAAACATTATTATTCACAAAATAAAGCGATTAGTACGTAACGTAAATTGCAATACATTTTTACAGTCACTATTTGTAAAACATTATTATCCACATAATAAAGCGATCAATAAGGGGGATGGTTAGGGTTAGGCACCACCAGGGGGGTGGTTAGGGTTAGGCACCACCAGGGGGGTTTTAGGGTTAGGGATAGGTACAGAGAGGGTTCTGTGTGAGAATAGGGTTAGGTATAGTTTTAGTAAAATTTTAGTAATACTTACTAATGTTTTACAACACTTATTACGAACGTAGTTATATTTATATCATCGTTATAAACAATATTTTCAGATTTTATTATAAGAAGAAATGATAAATGAAGGTTATTCACAATAATATACAATTATAACGATTAAACATATATTATCGTTTTTTTTAACAAACGTAATTATAAGTTTCACTTTTGAAACAGGGAAGATTAACGTTTTCACAATTGGCGATTTCATACACATTATTTAAAGGAATACTATCGATTGAAATGACTTTTTTTTAATCTATATATATAATAGAGTAAGTGCCTCAACCTTCAAGCAAGAAGAAGAAGTAGCGCCCTGCCCCCAGGGCCAGTCCAAGCAAGAAGAAGGGGTTGGTCCAAGCAAGAAGAAGAAGTAGTGTCATATTAAACCAAGTGCAAAGAGGGATAATTTGCATATTCAGTAGCAGTGCATTGTGGGTAACCACAAATGTTCACTTATAGCTGAATTATTGCAGATTTGCTTCTGTTTTAAGAAGGAAAATTACACCAAGCTTTGCTTTTTTTAGTAGGAGGGCTTTTTGGTATCTTTTATCCTCCTATACATTCTTAGTAGTTTGGGTCACCCTGAGCTGCTTGGTTACTCTGTTGTACTGGTCCAAGTCCTATCTCATACAGCCTTATCAATCCCTGCTATGTACTGATGAGGACCAAATGTCTGAAATAGGCTGTTACATGTGGGTTTGATATGACTGTGTAAAACTTAAAGCTATAGGCTTGCTTGACTTACCAAGGGTGAAAAGGAATAATTTGCATATTTAATAGAAGTACATTGTGGGTAATCACAAATGTTCACTTATAGCTGAATTATTACAGATTTTCTTCTGTTTTAAAATGGCAAATTACACCAAGCTTTGATTTTTTTAGTAGAAGGTCTTTTTGGTACCTTTTATCCACCTATGCATTCCGAGTGGTTTGGGTCACCCTGAGCTGCTTGGTTAGTCTGTTGTAGTGGTCCAAGCCCTATCTCATACAGCCATATCAATCCTTGCCATGTACAGATGATGACCAAAAGTCTGAAGCAGGCTGTCACATGTGGGTTTGATATGGCTGTGTAAAATTTAAAGCTATAGGCTTGCTATACATCAGTGGTTCTGGATGCTTGCTTGGCTTACTAAGGGTGAAAATAAATATTTGCATATTTAGTAGCAGTGCATTGTGGGTAACCACAAATGTTCACTTATAGCTGAATTATTGCATATTTCCTTATATTTTAGGAAGGCAAATTACACCAAGCTTTTGCTTTTTTTAGTAGGAGGTCTTTTTGGTCCCTTTTATCCCCCTATACATTCCGAGTGGTTTGGGTCACCCTGAGCTGCTTGGATACTCTGTTGTACTGGTCCAAGCCCTATATCATACAGCCTTATCAATCCCTGCTATGTATTGATGAGGACCAAATGTCTGAAATCGGCTGTTACATGTGGGTTTGATATGACTGTGTAAAACTTAAAGCTATAGGTTTGCTTGACTTACCAAGGGTGAAAAGAATAATGTGCATATTTAATAGTAGTGCATTGTGGGTAATCACAAATGTTCACTTATAGCTGAATTCTTGCATATTTCCTTCTGTTTTAGGAAGGCAAATTACACCAAGCTTTGCTTTTTTTAGTAGGAGGTATTTTTGGTCACTTTTATCCCTTTATACATTCCGAGTGGTTTGGGTCACCCTGAGCTGCTTGGTTACTCTGTTGTACTGGTCCATGCCCTATCTCATACAGCCATATCAATTCCTGCCATGTACTGATGAGGCCCAAAAGTCTGAAACAGGCTGTCTACATGTGGGTTTGATATGACTGTGTAAAAAGCTATAGGCTTGCTTGACTTACCAAGGGTGAAAAGGAATAATGTGCATATTTAATAGCAGTGCATTGTGGGTAATCACAAATGTTCACTTATAGCTGAATTATTGCAGATTTTCTTCTGTTTTAAGAAGGCAAATTACACCAAGCTTTGATTTTTTTAGTAGAAGGTCTTTTTGGTACCTTTTATCCACCTATACATTCCGAGTGGTTTGGGTCACCCTGAGCTGCTTGGTTACTCTGTTGTACTGGTCCAAGCCCTATCTCAAACAACCATATCAATCCTTGTTATGTACAGATGAGGACCAAAAGTCTGAAACAGGCTGTCATATGTGGGTTTTATATGGATGTGAAAAGTGTAAAGCTATAGGCTTGCTATACACCAGTGGTTCTGGGTGTTTGCTTGGCTTGCTAAGGGTGAAAAGGAATTATTTGCATATTTAGTAGCAATGCATTGTGGGTAACCACAAATGTTCACTTATAGCTGAATTATTGCATATTTCCTTCTGTTGTAGGAAGGCAAATTACACCAAGCTTTGCTTTTTTTAGTAGGAGGTATTTTTGGTCCCTTTTATCCCTTTATACATTCCGAGTGGTTTGGGTCACCCTGAGCTGCTTGGTTACTCTGTTGTACTGGTCCAAGCCCTATCTCATACAGCCGTATCAATCCCTGCCATGTACTGATGAGGCCCAAAAGTCTGAAACAGGCTGTCTACATGTGGTTTTGATATGACTGTGTAAAATGTAAAGAAGTATGCTATACACCAGCGGCTCTGGATGCTTGCTTGGCTTACCAAGGGAGAAAAGGGGTAATTTGCATATTTAGTAGCAGTGCATTGTGGGTAACCACAAATGTTCACTTATACCTGAATTATTGCAGATTTCCTTCTGTTTTAAAAAGGCAAATTACACTAATACAGTGTGCGTCATTGCAGGAAGTGACGACAGTGGAACGCACGATGGAACACGGAATAGGTGAGTCATCCCCGCCCGCTGCCTCTTACTAATAGTGGCGGCTGCTACTGTGCTTAAGCAGGAGGGGGAGCGCACATGGGGACCCAGGTGAGGGGGTCCAACCCCCCTCCCTGCCGCTGTGCCCAATACCCCCATCCCACCCTCTACCCTCTTATGCGGCGTATGCTACGCCGCGGGTCGGCTAGTACTCTATATTAGTGTACACATTACCACTAGTGCTAGGGGCACTTTATTTATTCACCCAGGTCTCTCTTTCGCTATCCCTGCTTAAAAATTCATTTCTCACACAGCTCATAGTAGTTTGGGTCACCCTGAGCTGCTTGGTTA
This sequence comes from Hyperolius riggenbachi, assembly GCF_040937935.1. NCBI lineage: Eukaryota > Metazoa > Chordata > Amphibia > Anura > Hyperoliidae > Hyperolius > Hyperolius riggenbachi. The sequence goes on from NC_090650.1 coordinate 223,549,915, forward strand.
CTCTGTCACACAGCTCACAAATATATTTCACTGTGTCACTCTCACAGCATGCAGGAGTCATGAGGAGAAATAGGCTGATCTGAGGTGGTAACAGCAAGGCTTGGTGTACAGAGGCGCCAGAGTAGAATAAAAATGTTTAAAAACCGTCTAAAAGAGGGGGATGTTCAGGTGGACTTACCTCCCTCAAAAATATAGAACTGAATTGAGTCACAATATATCAATACAAAAAACGTTTTATTTAACTCCACTTAGTGCAACGCGTTTCGCAGGTGTGGTCCTGCTTCATCAGGCAAACAGGAGTATAACTCAATGGGTCTAGATGCAGAAGTGAGCGCCTCTGAGGTGGTAACAGGTAACTAAATGAGCTGTAATATTGCTGGAATATAACTAGCTATAACACTAGTCTGTGTTTCCACTCAGACTGGATGCCTGGCTGCCTGCTTGTGGTGATTCACTCCAGGCTGCATCCACTTTACAAGCTGCTGAGAGGGGCAGACCACTGTTTACAATTAGCATTATTAGTATCTTTATCAGTCAAGAGAAGCAAAGATAATAAACACACATTGCTAGATTCTTTAACCCCTTACCACCATATCAACAAGATTCTTTCAGCAAGGTGATAATTAAACTATAACAGAGGAGTTGATAGCAACTCCCCTGTGCAGAGACATGGTCTATCCCTCTGGGAGCCGTCAGTATTAGATACGTTTTGTATCCAACACTGACGCCAAAACTGACGGAGGATTTTACAGCTGAGAGGAACAGCTGTGTGAGGAATCAAATTGCTCCTAGTACTTGTCCTAATGTGTGCTACAACATAAAGCATTTAAAAATAAATGCATACATCGATAGTATTCCTTTAATGATTTCTAAATTTGTAAAACATTATTTGTAAACGAAATACAAACACATATGTCAATATGACATGCCCTATTGGTATTGCATCAGGTGTTATATACCTGTCGATTATCTTAAATAGTAGTACTAAAAACTGTAACACAGTATAAATGTTAATCAGGCAGTGATCAACCAGAATTTGGTATATAGGGTCGTACACTGTGGGGGTCCTGGCTGATCCCCCTCCACTCAGTTATAGTGTATGAGTGGGGTGTAGCTATCCCACATGTCGACTCAAATAATCACTGTTAAGGATGGTAAGGACCTGAGTGTGGTTGCATATTGTGATATATTGAATCACCTTTGCTAACCCCTCGTTTGTAAAGATCCTATACACACCCTCTAAGGGAGGCTATTTACAATAAGTGCTAGAAAATGTGCATTGTGCTGTACATAAAAACCCTAATGAGATCACATTTCACCACAAAGGCTTCTTCAGAAGGTGCTATACATATGTTACATTCGTGCTATACATCATACACATCACCACAGAATTAAAATCAAAAAATGCCCCCCATATCTATGCCCCAGTCAGAGCTAAATGCGCCGTGTTCAGCAGCCATACTTATACTAAGGAGGCAGGAAAGGGAGGGGATCACCCCTCTCAGCCAAGCCCATCACCATCAGCAGGGCTACGATCTACTCCTTGTCAGGATACATGTAGTGTAAACATTGGGGACATTGTCCCCCTCCTCCCTCACCTCATCACCGCTAAAATCCTGGTCTCGGGGCTCCCGATAAGTCCCTCACACTCCTGGATGTTCGGTGGACGCTATCTGCGTTCCACGCGTCAGGAAAGGGGTGGAGTTGCGTTCCACGGGGCCGCTGGCGTCACTTCCGCGGCCAAGTCTATGCATACAATGCGGATGGGCTTTGACACCGCCCATACGTTCTCCGCAAGGTGTCCCTCACTCTCCGCGTCACTAACGCGGCTCGACTTCCGCATAAAACGCTGTGGGCGGACATGTCACTGGACAGTGCCGCCCACACATTCTCCACAATACATCGATCTCCCACAAAGGAGGTGGAGACCAAGGCATATCCTAATCGAATAGTATACACCCCCATCGCCATGGCAATGCATGAACATATCTCGATGGGGATGTAAACACCAGTCATCATAAACGAAGGAAGGAGGAGGTAACACCTAGCATATATGACATATATACAATGGTGATAGTGCGAGCTGAGCAGGGACATGACAGTTAGATATACATCTAAACATTCATAACATGCAGGCTAAAGACAGAGAGCATGTTCACTTAGGCCCCAGATGCTCTAGGGAAGATCTGAATACAGAGTATACTTATAGATCAATCAAGATCAATATAAATAATTAGGCGACACTTAGAATACTAAAAAAAACTAAAAAAACAGTGGAGGACATCTGTATAAGGAAGGGAGGAGGGGGGTTTAATGAAAAGGAGCAGGGAAAGGAAGGAGGGATATTAAACGAAATACAACACAATAGTTTTATAAACGGTATTACTGCTTATTGTTTACTCCCCGCGCCCTTTTTTCCCGACGCCCTTTTTTGATGTACGCGTTGAGGAGAAGTGAGGATTAAAGCTAAAGTGAAGACAGGTTGCTATGGTTACCAGCATGCTTCCAGTGCACGCTCTGCATGGGGGGATAGGTTTACACATTAGAGGTGGCCTATTGTTAGATAAGTGCATTTGCTGCATTTTTTAGGCCAAAAGTGCAGAGATGGGCTTATCTAAAGCTAATCCACGAGTTTATACAGTAAATCATAAGTTAATACATATAAGGAGAGATAAATGACAAGCTAAGACAGATAAGGAGAGGTAACTCCTGTGGTAAGGAGAGGTAAATCATGAGTCAAGACATTCAGATTAGAAGAGATCTATCTTGAGTTAAATAAATAAGGAGGAATAATTACCTAGGTACATTTTGTGACTCACACCCAGTTGAAGCTTGTAGGAGGTGGGCACAACGCGTAGCTGGGCGGGCTACATCTCGTTGAGGAGTAGAGTGCTCCATACTCACCCAAGCCCGTGGAGGTCTTTGGTTTCCCAGTGTGCATGCTGACAGCCTTCAGGAGCCGTATCTCCCCAATACATGGGTTTAGTCCCGGTGAAGAGCTCTGCACAGAAGACGCGAGATATTGGGCAGTAAGGTACAATGCATTGGCAAGTCCTGCGTATCTGCAGGTGAAAATTGATATATCTTACAATATAAGCTGCCTGTCTTTATGACCCTGGTTCCGTGAGCAATAACGGCGTGACAATACGTGAGCCACATACACGCTACATGCCTCTCTCTTCTTCTCCCTTTCTCCACTTGTAGGATGCCACATTTGTGTGGTACCGGTACCAGTGTGTGGGTGAGTGGACTGTGAATGAGTGGTCCCGTGCCTACATGTGAGGAGCCTCAATTAGTTTTAATTGGTTTTATTGTCCTATTGATCCACTTTTTGTATTGAATAAAGTTTGCATTTGTTATCATTACCTACAGAGTGATGACACTATTGTTTACTTTTGATGCAGAGACTAGCCTTCTGTGATGTCACTCCTGCACCATGCAGTTGATAGGCAAGCATAACGAGGTTGAGGATGTGCAATCCTTTTCTATTTTTAAGTTTTGTGACTCAACCCCAATGAGTGTTCTACTATGCCACAGGTGTCAAACACAAGGCCCACAGGCCGAATGCGGCTCTCCTAGCCATTTTATCTTCTAATGTCCATTATTTTAAGCAGCAAATGAAAGACAGCCCACTGCCTTCCTGTCCAAAGGAGCACACTGGTGACAGAGTTTTTGACTGAAACCCTAAGGACCGCTTCAGCGTCAGGAAATTCTTCCAGGGACCGGGGGTGCATGCGACTGACTGGGAAGGGGGGGGGGGGAGATGTTGCTGATATAGGGGAGGGTGTCAGTGTCCTTATATAAAAAGAGTCCTGGCAGCACCATCCCTACCTAACTACCACCCTCACCAATTTGGAAAAGATGCGTCTGCTGCATAACCCACCAGTACAAGGTACATTTGGTGTGACAGGTGGTGAAAGAGAGGGGGTACTGTCTGGGTTTCCCTATCTACTGGCACAGTAACCTCCAGCCTTTTCCCCTCCCCACCACCCTTTCCTCCTCCCCACACTCACTTCCTTCCCTAAGCCTTCCATTCTTCCTGCAAAAGCTTCCTGCACCAGCTGCTTTCCTCCGTGTAGACTCTGTGGCTGGTAGGAGACCAGAGTGTCCCAGTCATCCTCACTGCTGCCACCAAGTGTCCGCACAGAGAGATAGCATACTGCAATACAAATTAGACACATCAGTATCAGTGATGGTGTAATGGTTAAGGGCTCTGCCTCTGACACAGGAGACCAGGGTTCGAATCTCGGCTCTGCCTGGCCTGTTCAGTAAGCCAGCACTTATTCAGTAGGAGACCTTTGGCAAGTCTCCCTTACACTGCTACTACCAATAGAGCGCGCCCTAGTGGCTGCTGCTCTGCTCTGGCGCTTTGAGTCTGCAAGGAGAAAAGCGCAATATAAATGTTATTTGTCTTGTCTTGTCTTGTCTAGACACCAGGTGGCAGCAGTAACAATGGCTGCAAACGGCTCTGCTTTCCTAGTAGACTGCTGAGTTCAGTGACTTGCTCGCTACTTCCATGTAGCTTCCGTGCACTGCAAAATCAGATCATGTGCACGGCCCAGTGCAGCACATCCTGCGGCCCGGCAGTGGGCCGCGGACCGGGGGTTGGGGACCCCTGACTTAGACCATGTTGTAGATTTTGGCCCTTTAAGTGATTGGGTTTGACACCCCTGTACTATGCAGTTAGAAATTCCACTGAGTCTGAAAACATTTAGTATTACTGTTGCCAGAACTATTCCTCAAACATGGTACTTTACTCTGAATTTTACATTCACCCATATGTATACTGTATATAGTGGCTGAAGTTCAGTCATTTTACTTTTTGCCAGTTTTGGATCTGTTGGTGAAATCTCTAATGCAATCTATCACTGGTGTCACTTTTGAGTTCTCTTGTGCTTGCTCCCACTCTTTCAAAAACATACAATATTAGACAGAATACTGACAATCTAGTAGTAAGCATGAAAAACCCTCACTAAGAACATGAGGAGTAGGTCTTAAGACCCCGGGCACCCCTGAGAGCAAGCAAGCACAACTAATACACTGCCAAAATTACATCTGCTGTAATTCTTCCATGCTGCTATATATAAGTTGGACCTAATGACACAAATAGAATTGATGGGATGGACAGGTATAAGGGTAGCTTGTGATGTCACCAAGAAAACTAAATGGCATGAATGGTTTTGAAGGGAACTCCCAAAGGTTTAGGATAATCTGGATTTAGGAGACCATGTTATCTAATTAAAGGAAAGCTATTGCGAAAAATTATAAAATACATACATATAAAATGTACATGTATCTCAGTAAAATGTGCTAAAAATACTTTTTGTCCTATGTCACTGTCACACACAGCAGGCAGTGAAACACTGATAGATCTGAGAGGTATTGGACTAGTCCATCTCCTTATGGGTGATTCTCAGTTATTTCTTTATTTACAACTACAAAAGTACTTACTGAAACTGAACAACAGTTGCTCAGCTCATCTGCCAAAATAGCATTAAGACAAGTAGGGAGGCTGTTTGGCATCTTTGTATAAATCCTTTCCAGGCAGTGCTTTTGTACAAAAAAAAGATAACACTGAGAATCTCCCATGAGAAGATACACTAGTTTAAAATCTGTCAGCTTCTTACTACCTACTGCGACAGCCACATAGGAAAAAAGAAGTCATTTATAGCGCATTTTATTTAGAAAGAAATGTACATTTTAAATGTGTGTATTTTGAATTTTACAAATTTTCACAAAAGTGGTTCTTTAAAGTGACCTAGAGACAAGCACTGTAAGGGCCCTTTTCCACTACAGTGTTTGCGACTGCTTAATCGCAAAACCGCAAAATGCTAGTGATTTTAAAATCGCTACGGTTTGCTTTTTAACATAGGAATCGCGGTAGGTAATTTTCACTACCGAGATTCGTTTTTTACTTAATCGCGAATGCGCCGCGGAGCAATTTTTGCCGCGATTTTGCTACGTAGTGCATAGCATAGCAAAATCACAATCGCAAACGTCGGGAAATCGCCAGGAATTTTTTTTCTTTTGCTGAATCGCAAACGCTAGCGTTCAGCGCGAACGCTAGCGATTGCTAGTGGAAAAGGGCCCTAACAGATTTTTACATACCTGGGGCATCCTCCAGCCCCATAAGCATGAATGCATCCCTCACAGTCCTCCTGCAGTCCTCCCGCAGTCCTCCGTTAAGCTGCGATCAGCTCCCGGTATTTGGCTCAGTCGGGTCCAGTCTGACTCAGCGAAGTCAATCGGGGGTCTTCTGCGCTTGCACAGAAGGTACGCACATGCGCAGAAGGCCCCCTGTTGATGTCACTGAGCTGAATACTGGAGCTGATTGCCAGCTAATAGAGGACTGCGGGAGGACGATGAGGGATACATCCATGCTTATGGGGCTGGAGGAAGCCCCGGGTAAGTAAAAATCAGCTACAGCGCTCGTCTCTGGTACATTTTAAGATCTAGGCTCAGTTGGTTCTGTGTGGTCATCTCTAATTATTATAGAGCATTTACAATACATATATATATATATATATATATATATATATATATATATATATATATTTATATAAATCCTTCTTGCTGAACTTTAAAGTATTAATTGGTATAATTTATGATTACTACAACTATGAATCTATAGAGCATTCAGACTAGATATAGACAACATCCTTCTCGCTTAAAAAGAATCCGACATGAAAATAAACTGATGAGACAAATCTGTCGTCCTACTCCTAAAAATGACCTTTTTTTTTTTTGACATTTCATGGTATTATTTTATGTATAAACATTTACAAAGTAGGTGTAATGTTTTATTGACTCTGCTCAATTATATTGTCTAAAGCGTCCCAGAGGGAAAATATATTAACTTTTGACCTTTTTATCCATCCTTTGCAGTCAGAAGCCCAGTTATCTGCTTAACAAAGTGTTTTATAACTGTCATTTGTTATTAGTGAGGGTCCAAGACTGGAGAAAAGATGCTTAGCTGGATATTAACTCTTTCAGGCAGGTAAAAAAAGAAAAGGAACACAGCATAGGTGTTTGTGTTCTTGCCACTGTGTATATACACATGTCTATCTCATCACGTCACATGTTATCTTGGGTACACTTTAACTGTAAAGTATTAACTGGGTGTAATTTATGATTAACTATGAATCTATAGAGCATTCAGACTACATATACACAACATCTTTCTTGCTTAAAGAGACACTGAAGCGAAAAAAAAAATATGATTTAATGAATTGGTTGTGTACTATGAACAATTACTAGAAGTTTAGCAGCAAAGAAAATATTCTCATATTTTTATTTTCAGGTATATAGTGTTTTTTCTAACATTGCATCATTCTATAATATGTGCAGATTACACAACACTCAACATTCAAAATGATTCTTTCAGAGCAGTCTGTGAACTAATGACCTCTCCTCTGGCAGAGAAACAGTAAATAGTTCAATAACACTTGAGATAATAAAAGTCAGATAGCCCTCTCCACGACTTTGAAAGTCGTAGAGCTTAATTGCTTTTTTGCATAGAGATAACAACTAGAGTTTCTTAACTCTTCCTGTACTGGAAACAATTAGACTGATGTATCTGATCTTAATGTTTTATTTCTTAGCTGTACTACACATACAAATCATAATATCATAATTTTTTTTTCGCTTCAGTGTCTCTTTTTAACTGTAAAATATTACCTGGTATAAACTATAATTTACTATTAAACAAATATCCTTATAAACTTATTTTTCATGTTGCAGATTTAGAGTCATGGGCATGAACAAGAGTATATTATTTTTATTACAAATAGCAGGATGGGGCTCTGATTAATCCTTATTGCCTAGGCAGCATGCACAGATAGCTTTGATCTTATATCAGATATTTTTGAAAGGAAATCTCCTAATGGCAGTGTTCCCATCATGTTTTAACAAGTTAAACACAGAGAATGGTAATTTAGTTGGTGAGTCACTCTAGTCTAGAGTATATGATATTCTTCTCAAATAAAGCCATTTGAAAATAGCCTAAAATTACACTGTGCAGCTATCATTTTGTTTTTCAAAACAATCCCATTTTAAAAGTGCTTATGTATTCACATTGACTCTGTTATGATGCTCTCATCCTGACTGAAGATATTCTGCCTCCCTGGATGCTACTGGCTTACTCAGTTAGTGTATATACGGAGATAGCGACATTTTGTGTTTACAGATAAAGGATATTTAAATACATTTACCAATAAACTTGCAGTTTAATTACAGTACACGCTTGCATGTTTCACCAGATTTAAAGTTGAACTCCAGCCAAAAACTTTTTCTTAATTGTGGATACAAGAGGGAACAATTAGATTGTCTTTCAGAATAAACATTGAAACCCTAGTGAAAAGCTCCTATTTGTCATTCATTTCTAATTTTCTTTTTCACAATCATTACAAATCATAATTTGAGCGAAAAGCTCAGTCTTTAAAAAATATATTGAGATTTCAGAATTTCCAAGCATGTGCTGTCTCCTGTTTGTACTTTAATGGTAGAATGCATTGGGCATGACATGGATTCATGAGTTTGCCGAAATGGTGATTGTCCATTTAACCTCTTGCCGCCCGTGTCACGCCAATGAGCGTGGCCGCGGCGGCAGCCCCAGGACCGCCTAACGCCGATTGGCGTAAAGTCCTCGGGCTCTGTTTTGCAGGAGATCGCGCGCAGGCTGCGCGCGCATCTCCTGCTTGGGGGGCGGAGTTCCGCCCCGCCTTCAGTCTCCGAGCAGCTATCGCCGCTCGGGAGACTGTTAGACGGCGTGATCGCCATCTATTTAGCCTGTGCAGCGCTGCGATCAGCAGCAGCGCTGCACTGGGGACAGCCGTGTGACACGGCTGTCCCCCTGGGGGACAAGAGAGCGATCGGCTCTCATAGGCAGAAGCCTATGACAGCCGATCGCCGTAATTGGCTGGCTGTGGGGAGGGAGGGAAGGAGGGAGGGAGGGAGGGATGGGGTTTAAAGAAACAGCCTTTTAAAAAAAAAAAAAAAACCACAAACGAAAATATTGATGAAAATAAACATGGGGGGAGCGATCAGACCCCACCAACAGAGAGCTCTGTTGGTGGGGAGAACAGGGGGGGGGGGGGGGGGAATCACTTGTGTGCAGTGTTGTGCGGCCCTGCAGCTTGGCCTTAAAGCTGCAGTGGCCAATTTTACTCAAAATAGCCTGGTCACTAGGGGGGTTTAGCCCAGCAGTCCTCAAGAGGTTAAGAAATCATTAGGATGCATCCGAATCATGTGCAGCCAAATAATGTTGGTTGCATCTTTCCGCAGACTGCATTCGACTCCTCATAGTTGTACATTGCACGGCTATAGCCATTCGGCTGCGCAACAGCGTGGGTGCCATGTCCAATGTGGCACCCATTGGACACCGGCCCATAAACAATTTTTTTAGCACTCTGCAATTGAAAAAGTACCAAAAAGTAGGTGAAAAAGTACTGTTAAAATGATTCGGAGTATTTTCTTGTTTGCTGGTGGCTTAAAGGGAGGGTTCACGGTGTAAGTAAAAAAAATAAAAATACTAATCCACTTCCTCCAGCCCGTGGCAGGCAGAACGTACCCTCGACACCGTTCCGGAGGCTCCCGGTCTTCTCCGGTGGCTCACCTGACCTGGCCAGGCCGGCTTCCAGGTTGGGCTTCTTGTGCGCTCCAATGTGCGTCCTACGCCGTCGTGCTGATGTCTTCGGACGTCCTCCAGGCTGCACTGCGCAGGCGCAGAACTACTACGCCTGCGCAGTACAGCCTGGAGGATGTCCGATGACGTCAGCGCGATGATGTCAGCGCGATGGCGTGAGACGCACGTTGGAGCGCACAAGAAGCTTGACCTGGAAGCCGGCCTGGCCAGGTTGGGTGAGCCACCGGAGAAGACCTGGAGCCTCTGGAGCGGCGTCAAGGGCACGTCCTGCCTGCCACGGGCTGGAGGAAGCCCCAGGTAAGTGGATTAGTATTTTTATTTTTTTTACTTACACCGTGAACCCTCGCTTTAAAAGGCATTTCATTGATAAGGTGTGAAAATGTCGCCTCGGAGAAAACTTAAGAGAAAAAGTAATTGAATAAGGACCCATAAGCCACAGACATATAACACTTGCATTCATTTAACCCTTAAACTGCTCTATAGGCATTTGCAAATGCTCACTTCCATATGCCACGGACATCTTTAGGCGTTTTTTTCGCCAAACTATGTTTGCCTGCAGTGGATGTCTATATGCCTTTTTGTTTCTCCATATTCCTGTGCCACGGAGGTATTTGGTGCAAAGATTTGGGTCAGAGCCCATGGTTTTACTTTACTTGAAATATGTAAATATATATAAATTGGAAGCGTTACCCATTCTGTTGCAAAGCCGGAGTCAAATCGATATAGCCGTGACATGTACTTTTACCTTCTTTTTGGTACTTTTTTCAATTGTAAAGTGCTGGAAAAAAGTTATTTGAAACAGAAGATGAAAAAGAATCTAGGAAAAAAAGTAGGAGAAAAAGTGAACTCACTGTAATAGGGGCCATGGGCCCATATGCAATAAACTTTTTATCCCTGGGTTTCTCCTAGGACCTAGGTGATATTTTTAAACTTGTGAATAAAATCCTTTTTAAACCACTAGCAAGCAAGAAAATACTCAAAATAATGTTGATAGTACTTTTTCACCTACTTTTTGTACCTTGTCAATTGCAAAGTGCTGGAAAGCTATTTTAAATAGAAGATGAAAAATTATCTCCTAGGAAAAAACTCAGGAGAAAAAGTTAATTGCATATGGGCTAAGAAGGTGTGTTAGAGAAATTATTTGAGGAACTGAGGGAGCGGAGCCATTTTTGGGAAGCTCAAGTTCTGCACTTGTATGGAACAGTGGCGGTAAGGATTGATGGCACCCAATATCTGTGGTGGTGGTTTCTAACTCTTCTCCTGTCTGTAGTAGAAGCTACAGCACTATAAACGTTGTATTCCTATAAGATATATTCTCCAGAATATTATAGATCTTGTATTAAGCCTGATACATATTATATTCGACCAAATGGTTGGTAGAGGAGAACTGTGTACATTATAAATTTGTGAGATAACTATAAACTGTTTTTTAAGGATAGTGAAGAGGGCAGCACACCCTGTTGTGCAGTATATATTTGTTTTTATGAAAACTGCTAAGGTCATTAAGGTGTTATTTTGATTTTTGAGATACAAAAATGGAATTTAGAATTATTTATTTATGTCCCTGATTTCCTTATACTGAGATGAGCTGATGTCTCCCTTGTACAAACAAAAATTAATAGGAAACTGCTTCTGTGTATATGAGTAACTAAACTCTTTCTGAATCCAGGCTGAGGTGATTGCGCACAGCAGGCTAAAAAATACTATGAATTCAGAAATACTGATTACTCATGCTGAGCGAATGATAAATGGATGCTTTTCAGTGCCATCTAATCTACACGATCTTCTGCTAGCATGTTGTCATAGAAGCCACATGGAGCAGGTGACGTGTCAGAAGTGTGTGTGTGTGTGTGTGGGGGGGGGGAATACATGCACACCATATCATTGATTGAACATTGTCCTTTGGAAGGTGTATAGACACATCACAGGTGCAGACTGCATTCTGGATTGTGATTCGAGCAAAATATGGTTTTAGACCACACTGATTAGCTACTACATTCAGTAAACATGAGTAATAAGGATTTGTAAGTGCTAAGCTGCACTTAAAGTGTACCTGAGACGACAGAATTATAAGCATTTATACTTACCTGAGGCTGGTGCCAGCCCCCTGTAGGCCACTCTGTTCTCCTGCAGTCTTCTCCGGTAAATTCCCCAGTCATACTTAGTCACGCTCCACTGTGCATGAATGGTCCCAACCGCATGCTACCCCTGATAACCTCAAGACTTTAACTGCACAGGCACAGAACACTCTCTGCCAGGGGAGCACAAACAAGGATGCGAGTGGCCTGGGCCGCACATGTGCAGTAGTTAGCTGCTACTGGAGCTGACTACGGAAGAATGGAGCAGCCTAGGAGAATAGTAAGGGAGCACATGGCCTACATTGAGCTTGAGGTAGCACCAGGTCAAAATGTTTGTGCTTCAATCATCTTGTTGGGCTTATTTTATGATATGATTACATAAATAGTAACCAAAAAATGTAAAAATCAAAATGTAAGACTTCCTAAAAATAACAAGAGGAATCTTACTATATCATATGCCCAACTTTGATTTCAACATTGAGATTTCTCAATACATTGGTACAAGAAGTGAACAATCAGGACAGCAATATAACACAATCATTAATTTACCATATTATAAATGCATGAGTAGTCTCAAAACAATTGCAAATTTAATTTCTGGTTCACATAAAACTCACAAGATATTTCTTGATATGAGCTGATAACACAATTTCAGATAAAACTGACCACAGATATCAGTGGCTAAGACCAATAAATGACAGGTATGCTGTGCAAGCATCAGATAACATGCATTTTACTTTTGCCACATAGAAGCATTTGCCACCTTCTGGATAAGCAAGGCATAGGGCTTCGATAAGCTTAGTTTTAAGTTCAAATACTGCTTGTTCATGACACTCCTTCAATTCCCATTTTGCTCCTTTCTTTAGTAACTGCAAATGAGGTTTTGTCATTTCCGCATTATTGTCTATGAACGTATATGAATAGTTCAAGATCCCCAGAAACGATTGATGATTGATGTTCCTTGAGATTTGTAGGAGATTTTGTGTTCTTTATGGCCCCCACCATTTTTCTGTGGGTTAATTCCTTTAGCAGTAACTTCAGGAAATTCACCTTAGTTTGGCACCATTTGGCCTTCTGTAAAGAAAGTTTAACACCCGCTTTCTTTGGCTGATTTAACACATACCTCAGTTTTTTAATGTGTTCCTCAAAAGTTTTACTTTTGATTAAAATGTCATCCACATAAGATAGGGTACCGTGTTCAGCCACATCCAGCATTGCTTTGTGCATGGATATGACAAACTCATGACCTGCATTGATGTACCCGAATGGTATTCAGGTCCAGGCATATTGTTGCTTCCCACATGTGAAAGTCCAATTTGTGTTGATATCCTTTATCTACCTTGCTTGTCCAATATCCTTGTGCACAGTCAAGGGCGGCGAAAATTTTAGACATTTGGATTTGTGCCAGATATTGGTCAACATATTGTACCAGCACAGTATCGTTGGTTTTCTCAATTGTAACCAATGATTGAGTATGTCTGGTCAGGCCTGCAACTTCCTGATTTCCCCTTCAAAGGAAGTCGTTAATATATCATCCTGCAGAATTATCTTTTCAATATTATCCTTCTGGATATTATTGATGTAAAAAGCAGTGTTAACATTTTCCTCAGGTTTAGCATTTTTCAGGATCCCGATTGTTCCAGAAATGGATTTCAACAGAATTTGGCCTTTCTTCAATCATGTGGCAACTACATTGCGGTTGTGCATTGCGTGAGCATTCAAAAGAAACTGGAGTTTTGGCCTGAGTCCATATTGCTTCATTAATAAAGTCAATTATGGGACTTAACCTTTTCAGCAGGTCAAATCCAATGATCAGCCGATCATATGGAAGATCCACAATCAATGTCGGATGTCTAATGATCTTTTTACCAATCTAATATGTCAGCCAGGATGTGCCTTTCACTTGTTAACTGTCACCACTCACCACCTACACTTATCAGAGAGCCATCAAATGCAATCAATCTCAGTTTATTTTTCGATAACTCCAAAACCTGTTGGAAATAGTTGAAAGACAAAATGGTGACATGGGACCCGGGATCCAATAACCCTTGGATTGGTCCGACACATCCATCTTGGAGATAGGTATCTATAAATACCGGCAAACTGTAAAAGATTTTAGAGAAAATTGGAGTGTTCTACTATGTGTTTTAAGGATTGATCCCTCTGCATTGTCAGGATATTTGGAGATTGCTCCTCCTTGTTCCGCCTTCAGGGTATCTGGGTTTCCAACATTGAAACAGACTGAACAGAGGGTACTTCACACACAGACTCAAGTGACACCGGATTACAAAGATTGTCCTTATTGGCTGCAAGACAAATGAAATATTAGACTTTCCCTCCCCGCCCTTAATGCAGGGTCGGTGCAATGCAAAGCATGATCATAGACAATATTTAATTCTGTCATTTCCATTTCCATGTAAGGATCTGGCTCTGCTTCCTTAATTTGGCAGAGCTTGGCCCTGCCCTTTCCTCTAAAAAAACTTCTGGTGGTTTTAGTGCAGAGACTTGAGACAATTTACATACAATGTCACTCAACTTGGCTACCTGGTCTGCAAGCTGATCAAATCTACTAGGCCTACATGCATTTTGGTGTTGGGGACCATTTTGGTTCCTAGTGGGTGATTTACCCTTGGGTGAATTTGGTGGTTCCTGCCTTTTTTTCCATTGTCGTCTGAGCCTATTGTCCCAACGTCTGTACCCCTGGGGACACCGGTACCATTGGTAACCCCTCTAACTCTGGCTACCCTGGTATTCTTGGTAACCCCGGTTGAAGCGAGGACTGTAGTCCAGGCTTCCAGAACCTGAACTGTTCTCTTCTGGCCGTTTAGTATTTTGAGGTTCATTTTGTTTGGGATTTGGCTGTTTTCAGCTCTGCTGATTAGGCCAGTGGCTGAAGGTAATTCATTTGGCTGTGACTCAAAATGTAAATCAGGTTTTACTCTGGATTCATCGACATTGTGTTCTGGGAGTTTAATTCTCCTTTCATTTACATTTTGGCCCTCACTGATGTTAAATAGTAAAGTTGCCGATGTCACCCGTTTTTCTAGGGGGGTCTTTAAAATCCAGATCATAAACAAGACTCAATTTGATGTATGTTGGTAAGGCCTCATAAAATATTTGTTTAAATTCCACAGATTCCCAGTCAGGGTTTCTGTAGGCCAAACCATAGGCATTTTTAAGTACAGAGAGAAATTCTCGAGGGCTTTGATTAGACCTAAATGTAAGTTTATAAATCTCTCTCTTTGGGGCAGTGGTAGTTTGATAAAGACCAAATTTTAATTTAATTTCATGTAAGACTGACTGCCATTGGGTAATTCCCCTCTCCTTAAAAGAGGAAAAATAATGACGGTATTTGTCATCAAAGGCCCATGGAAGAAACCTGATTCTGTCTGCCTCATACAATTTTAATGAATTCATAGTATATTCATACAATTCTAAGTGGTTTGCTATTTGAGAAGAACCTTTCTTAGAAAATATTGGCACAGCAGTATTCAGCAGTATTTTTTCACTTGGATATTGGGGATCTTTTTATTTGAACCCCTCTTATGGGTACTCTTCCCCCTGTTTGGGAAAGGACCGGATCCCTGCTTCCTCTCATCACTCTCAGACTCACTTGTGTTAATATCAGAATTGGAAGCATAACTTTTGTGGGAGACACTGGACACAGGTGATTGATTTCGCAAATTCCTCTCTGGGGATGTGGATGTGGTTTAGGAACCCTTGTCCTGTGATTACCTAATAAGGTGGCCACAGCTTGGCAAGCTTCACTTAAACAGCCCAAAACACCTTGTGTTTTCGGATCATCATCACCAATCGGTTTGGCTTTAGGAGCAATTTTTTATAATTATTATTATATTGAAGAATCAGGAGATCTCTACCTGTCAGGTCTATCTGTCTGGAGAACCGTTGCTGCAGTTCTCCCAATTCCTCTTTGACAATGGCGTAGCTAAGGAGCTGTGGGCCCCGATGCAAGTTTTACTATGGGGCCCCCAAGCACTCTATACATCACAATTGATAAGGCGCACCAAAACCTGCCAATGGCAATTACAGTGTCTGAGGTGCAAGAAGGGCGTGGGGAACAGTTTGTTAGTGATCACTACTATTCAAAGTCTCTGAAACTGAGTTCTTCTAGTAAATTCAGCTGGTATTGTTCTTGGGTCTAGTCAACAAACAGCCATGTTAATCATGCAGTTTAATAAACAAGCTGGGTTTTTTGGTCAGACTCAGCAGAAAAGACATAAAATCTCCTATATGTAGTAGTAATGATATATTTTATATATGATCTACTTAATTGTGTAAAAGAATCTGAGATAATATTTATTCTATCTCTATATATACAGCATTCCTATATATTTTCCCTAATAGGATCCCTAATAATAATAAGATTGATATAAAAATTGTATTTCTATTCTAAACTCCGGGCTGTTTTTAGCCTACACATTCCAAGCTGTTTCTAAATTCAGTAAACACTTGGGCTATAAGAATGTCCAAGGCTGTACAAACATCCAAGATTTGTTTAACACAAGAACCAGAGACGAAGCACCCTCATGTATTTTATTACATTTATCAGTGGAAACATGACAGTAAACACCTATCATGCTTTTAGTTTTATTTTTCTCTGCCTAATCTGTCTGTTATCAGCTGTGATAAGAATCCCCGACTGAGCATTCAGTCTAGGTTTGACCTGGAATCATTATAGCTGAGTCACTCTTCTGTGGAGTCTTTTCAAGCCCAAGCCTTCCCCCTTATGGCTCAGCTTTCCTGCTTTGCATACTTAGAGCTCTGATGACATGGGAGGGGCTGCTGCTGCCGAGAAAGAAGCTCTGAAACAGACAAGTGTATCTGTGTGCACTATGCAGCCAGTTATTATCTACTGTATGCAGTTTAATTTCTATGAGAGACACTTCCTACAGGCATCCACACAGCATGCCAGAATAATAAAGTTGAAAGCACACAGATAAAAGGCTGCAGCAGCCCTGCTTGTCTATAGTCTCATAGAGGCTAGACAGCACATCCAGAACAGCTTATAACCTGGAAGCAGAAGGGATATGAGCTGGCGGCCATATTGGATTTTTCCTGGAGCAATAATGGATAAAAAAACACTCAAAAAGGCACACCAGAGTGGCGAAATTATCAGGTAGAGCATTTATTCTTTACAAGTTATTAACTGATATGTTTATTTTGTGTGAATCGTTCATCTCTGGTTCCCTTTAAGGCTGTTGCTACACCTCACATAAACTAAACTGTCTTTCCTAAGTTCCACTGATTTAACATTAAATTCTATAAAAGCAACAATGTATTCATAATATTAGAACACATTTACTAACATCTATAATAAATGCTTAACATTCTAAAGGGTTATACTCTTAAAAAAAATCAAAAAAGGGTTATACTCTTAAAAAGTAAAAAAAATTATATCTTTATTAAACCTATAAATTAATTAATTAATCACTCAATATTGAAAAATCCGACAATCTCAGGTTTCCTTTAACCCTTTAGCAGCCAAATAAAGTAAAACTTTATTCCAAGACTGCGTCATGACCAGCACTGAAAATTTTCATTCAAGTGGATTTAATCACATCAGAAGGTGAACATCAAGCAAACATCCAGCTCTCCACAGACAAGATGTAATATAACTCAAAGTAATTATAGGTCATAGCGCCACAGCAGTTAGGTCAGACACAATTAGGAGTAAGCTGTGCCCTCATCGCTGCTGGGCTAAAGCACTATGCGTTCTTTGTCAAGTGCAATAACAGGCCTTTACTACTACTACTAGTCCTACTACTACACATCCTCTCAGACAACATATTTTGCCAGCATATGCCCCTGAGCAACATGGTTAGCATAACACTTGTCAAGCAAACAATGCATGAGTTTTGCTATGTGTGCATACTTTGTCATCATGTGTTTGCGTATGGTAATTTTACCAGTGGTTATTAAAATAAATCCCCACGTTACCTTGAATAACTTAATTGGACACCATTGGCAAAATTATTTACATAACAACATTATTAGGTGGCATGCTAACTTTTAATAGATTCCAGCAGGAAATGTCTGATCCATATTATTTCGACCAACAATCTATTGAAAGTCAATTGATCTGACATTTTTGGCAAATCAATTTTCAGCAGTTAAATCGAATTTGCAGAGAATCCAATTGGGAAATCTATTAGTGTGTGGGTACCATTATGCATGTAAACAAAATAATGAAGCAGTTATCTCCTTAAGGGCCCTTTTCCACCTGCAGTCGCTAGCGTTCACGCTGAACGCTAGCAATTGCTGAATCGCAAAACCGGCGATTCCCCGACGTTCGCGGCCGCGATTTTGCTATGCTATGCACTGCATAGCAAAATCGCAGCAAATATCGCTCCGCCGCGCGTTCGCGTTCCCGTCAAAAGCGAATCGCGGTAGTGGAAATGACCTACCGCGATTCCTATGTTAAAAAGCAAACCGTAGCGATTGTAAAATCGCTAGCGGTTTGCGTTTTTGCGATTCAGCCAGCGCAAACGCGCTGGTGGAAAAGGGCCCTTAAGATCATTATTAGACAATATGGATTTGCAAAGAACATACTTGCCAGGTATCCCCCCTCACCCCCAAATAAATAATTCCACAAATATAACTAGGCAGTATGTGATCCCAAATAATTAGTGTGTAACCCCCAAATAACATAATTAGGCAGTGTGTACCTCTCAAATAACATAATCAGGCACTGTGCAGCCCCCAAATAATAAAATAAATGAAGCAGATAAAAGTGAATATAGATTTTTTTTTTTTTACATCCACCTTCCATTCTTTCTTGCCGCAAAAGTCATTATTGATGAGAGTAACCTTACCTTTGTCTTTTTAGGGAACAAAGGGTAATATTAATTAAACTGCAGTCAGATTATGGAATTATTAATTAATTCACCAAAATACCTTCATAAAGTCATAAAGTTGTGAGTTAAGTAATCATTTGCTGCCAAATACAATTAACCTCATGCAATGTTCAAAGTCAGCCACCAGTAATTCCGGATTTAGCAGATTGGGGAAAAAAAATGAGCCGATGATCAGAACAAACGTGTATGCCTCCTAGAGTACTGGCACTTAAATGATGTATGCTTGTTCAGGATCAGTGACTCACCATTTAACAAAGTTAGGATCATGATTGTGACCTCCATAATTGCACCTTTAAAAGTCACCATTACCTGCTCACATTCTTTTTAGAGGCAACAGTCTGTCCATGGAAATAAATTGAAATTTCTCACTACAATGAATGGCAGGCATATGATTATTCTGTGAACATTTGATGACAATGCTCTGCTTTCCAGGCAAAGCTCCATCTCTGAACACTTCCTTAATATGTATCCTAAGCTCTTATTATATCAGTGGTTTATAAGGCTATACTTCTTTCTTTCATTAGCTCTCCTTTGTTAAGACAGCAATCTTTTCATAGTCTTATTTGCATGTCCTCCAAATCACATTGTGCATTTTCAGATGCCGGCTGTCCTATTCGTGTGTCTTCCTGTTTTCATTTGACAGTTCTATTATGTTCTCTGCTAAGTACTTGTGCACATTGATGCTTGGAAAGCCATAATTTTTAACACAGCAGTAAGTGCAAGAAAGATAGATTGCTTAGAAAACACATCTGTTTAATTCTCTTCTTGTTAATAATATAGCCTGCAAAGAACAATGCATTGGAACACATGCATTCATCTTTCTGACTTCTTCCTGTTCAGGGCAATTCTTGGTGCAGACAGAGGATACAGTATACGCTTATGATAAAGTAGAGATTATTTTGTTATTGGTGAATATGCCACTACTTTTGTTTTGGTTTCAAATCCTTTTTTATAATATGTATACTGCATCTAGATTAGTGTTTATGCTATAGGTGACAAATTAAGTGAGCATCTTCTATAAATGTACATAA
Organism: Hyperolius riggenbachi; assembly: GCF_040937935.1. Taxonomy (NCBI): domain Eukaryota; kingdom Metazoa; phylum Chordata; class Amphibia; order Anura; family Hyperoliidae; genus Hyperolius; species Hyperolius riggenbachi. Next base: position 223,569,542 of record NC_090650.1, read on the forward strand.
TCAGGATGAGCTGGTATATTATGGAAAACTAATTTTGTAAGAGGTTACACTGTGTTTATACAGATAAAAAATATGCTACAGTGTGTGCTGCTTGAATAATGTGCTTTGAAGCTGTCCCCATTGCTTCTGCCAGGTTAAATTGACTCTTCAAATTGAAGCTAATACCATATGCAAACTGGTGTGCTGCCCTGGCCGATTTTTATAATGTAAACACTGGCAAATATAAATGTGTATTTTAGGGCAAACACAAAATTAGTAAAGCTGGCCATATAATTATGGATTGCTACCTGAAATGGCAAAACATTTGATTCATCTCTGATTGTATTAAACTCAGAGAGGAATAGATACCTGCCACACACAGCACAACTTTTAAAAGATTCCAGCAGGAAATGTCTGATCCATATTATTTTGACCAACAATCTATTGAAAGTCAATTGATCTGACATTTTTGGCAAATCAATTTTCAGCAGTTAAATCGAATTTGCAGAGAATCCAATTGGGAAATCTATTAGTGTGTGGGTACCATTATACATGTATATTGCAATACTGAGCACAGCTTTTTTGTATTTTTATTTTTTAAAGCATACTTACAGTTTAAGAGTGTCTGTGGTCTACACAATATGTAATCTACAACCTGAAGGAAACACAGAATTGCATCTTTAAGTGGACCTGAACTGGCACTTGCACAGGACAGTAGGAAAACATAGAGAAGTGCACCCTGTATGTATTCAGAGAGTTTAGCCTGTTTAATTACCCATCAAGTTGTAATTTGATCTCTCTTCTGTGTCACCTGACTGCCAAGGCAGATAAGGCAGATAAGCTCATTTGAAAGTACAGAATGTTAACAATATGTCTGCTTCCTGAATCAGGAAGTAGAAACAGTGCAGATTTATTTTAGGATTTGTATCAGCTGTAGCAAATAAATGTTTTTTTTGTTTAAAGGTTATTATGCTGTTGCTTATCTTTTACAGCAGAGAGGAAGTTCTTAGTTCAGGTCCGCTTTAAAGGCCCAGAAGAAAATAGAAGGTGAGCGGGTTATCCCTGCTATAACTGGTTAGTATAAATTCCAGCAAAGATAGACCTGTGTGAGGAAGAATAATTAGTCAGTAATTCTCCATCCTCGCTTCCATATATAAATAGGCCTGACTTAATGAGTCTTCAGTACTGCACCTGATTGGTGATGAATATATGTGCTAATGTTGTGTGGTACTATTAGGCCCTGTTCATACAGACAGCAGTGCCAAGTGGTGTAACAACTCTGTATCACTGCTGACCGTAGTGGAGTGGTGTAGGCAGCCCCATGCAATGCCAGGAAGTGTGACTGCCTGTCTCCATCACTTAAGAATGCACTAGGATGCATTTCTACATGCCGCTGCAGTGCACTGCAGGTAGTGTGGACAGAGCTAGTACACTGAAAGAGGATTCATTTTAGAGTGAAGTGACCCTTAAATTAAACCTGAGACAAATGTGTGGAAAGGATTTTTAATTACATGGGGCATCTTTCAGCCTCCTGTAGTCCATCAGCCCCTTTGCCGTCCTCCTGTCTCCTCTGAGGTGCTCCTGTGAAGTCTCAACTGGGCAGCAGATTTGTGCACATTCATGGTCCCGGCCGCGGCACCACTCAATAGTGCTCCCGTGACCAGGAGCTTTCTGCATTAGTGCAGCTGCAGCCTTGATTAACTGCATATGTGCAGATCGCTCCCGTGTATGGGAGTGCCATTGGGTACAGCACGTAGCCGGGACCATGCGTGCACAGTAGTCCCTGACAGTGGTGATCGGAAGGACGGGTAGTAGACGGACTACAGGGGGCTGGAGAAAGCCTCGGGTAAGTAAAAATAATTACATCAAAAATCTAAAATACATGCCTTTTATAAGACAACTGTAAAATAATATGTACATATGAGAAAAATATGCATGTGCTCAGCGTCACCCCCAATGTTATTGGTGTTACTTTTCCCGCTCCCTGTCGTCGTTTTTATTTCCAGGGTAACAGCCGTATTAACAAAACAGAGTTGATTTACCAGTATAAACAAACAAAAAAAAACATGAAAATGGTGACAGGAAAACTCATGCCAAAAGGTCAGAGGTCACACTGTACATATACATATGTTCATACATATGTATTCCGGTACAGTTCAGTGCGTCCCGGCTCATTTTCTGAACTATAATGACAGCCACACAGTGAAAGGAGGAGTGGGATTATGAAGGAGAGGGCGGAGATGGGAGGCAACAGGGCAGACAAGGAGGGAAGGGCTCTGCCTCTTCCTCTTGTCATATATAATCTTGTCGGAGATGTTACCAGCCCTATACGGGGACCAGCAGAGGCAGCAAGAGGACACTGACCCTGCAGACAGGTATGTAAACCTTCTAGGCACCTTGAGGCGCCCAATGCTAGATGTGTATTTTCACCCGGCACAGTGATTGGCCTGATGAAGTTAGTTAGATCTCACGAAACGCGTTGCCTTGTGCTCAATAAATTATTTTTCTTACTGTACCGTAAGTGAATTCTTGTCTGAGGTAAGCCATCTCAAGTTGTTTTTATATTCAGCTTCTTAATACTTTTGGGCACCTCTCCACCGCGTGTTGTTAATATCACCCTTCCCAGAGGGGAGTCCTTCCCGGGCCCCTCGGTTCCAGGTGTGTGTGTGTGTGTGTGTGTGTGTGTGTGTATGTGTGTGTGTGTGTGTGTGTGTATTTTACTCATGGACAAACGTACCTCAGACATATATACAGTATATGTAATATAGATTTACATTTTTTTTCCTTAATTTTACAATTGTCAATGATAGTAATCTTTAAACCCAAGCAAGTTTTATGCAAATCTGAACTTGGCCACACAGAGCTTTACCTATATGCATAGGACAGTCACCACCTCTTTGCTCACATTGTGATGGCATGCCCTGCCTAACTTCCATACAGCCCATCAGTTTTGGCTGATGAGGAAGAAGGTTGGTGGACCTGATGTGGGGAGAGGTGGAACTGACCATTGCATCCAGGTAAAGCTCTGTGTGCTGCTGCGTACCTCCCAACTTTTTGAGATGAGAAAAAGGGGCACTTAAGCCACGCCCATGTCACACCCCAGACCACGCCCCACCACACCCCTAGTCACGAATGCAATAAAGATTTCATAAGAAAAATATGTTGTATTATAATTCAAACCACACTGGTCCTTTCTATCCTGGTTTATTTTCCTTCATATTAACATTTTAAAATTAGTAATATATCAATTTAAAGGATGGGAATAAAGCTTAGAGTCAATCAAACACATTTTTAGTATAGAAATGTATATATTTACATAGAAAGAGGGACAAATGAGGAGGAAAGAGGGACAGAGGGATAGGGCTCCCAAAAAGGGACTGTCCCTCCGAAAGAGGGACAGTTGGGAGCTATGCTGCTGGTCAGTTACATAGAGCTACACACAGGGTTACTAGTGCTACACTATAGTAATGCAGATCAGATAACTGATGGATCAGTGCTAACATGGGGATATGTTTACTTAACTTTTTTTCCTCACTACGGAGACTGTTTAAGCAAGCAGCAGTTTATGACAGTTTTTCTATTTCAAATTACCTCCAGGGAATACATATTTTTGTGTGACTTGGGTTCAAGGATGCTTTTATCCCATTTTCCTTTATATGCAGTAGCAGTAAATGAGCCATATGTAGAGTTTTCAGGCAAAGTACAAGTTTTATTAGATAAGAAAACACTGCAAGGAAAAACTGTTTACAAAGTACAGTAGATTTATACTTCTATTTGCAATGCCTGCTTAGTTCAAATCAAATGGCTTTCCTACATCACTGTGCATCCATCCATCCTCCATGCTGGCTGCATTCCAAACACCAGACAGACCAGCTCAAATGCCCACACCTTCCTGCACACCTCTGCAGGGAAATAATGGATTTCATTCCTCACTGGAGACAAGCCGTCCTGAGGTGAAAATAAACCCATGAGATAAACAATTGTATCTATAAAGCTAATCTGAAATTGTGCTTTCCAGGAATTCTATATTCTTATTTTGGCACGGGCATTGAATGCATTGGTTGTTGTGGCTTTCATTGCTCAAGTGCTGTCCATTCAAATAAATAGAAGTGCTTTTTAAACGACGGCTAAGGCTTGTCACATTTGTCATGTAAGTGCCGCTACATGTGGCATCCAGGATCTGCTAAGTTTGATGTTTCCATGTCCCCCTAAGGGGCTTAAAATGCGACAGAACGATGGAATTGGCACCAGCGGCGTCCCTACCATTGGGCGCAGGGGGGCGTGGCGCCCCAGGTGACTGACACTCAAGGGGGTGTCGCCACGACCCCCCATGGAAGGGGAAGAGCAGCGCTAGAAGGAGGGGTGGGGGACAGTGGCGGGGATAGGGGACAGACCCCCCCCTCCCTCACCTTAGTCCCCTCCTTTTGCCTCTCTTCCCCGCTGCCCGCCCGGAACCCCCCAGGTGTTGAAATCCCCGCAGCCCACTGCGGGGACTGCCTCCCGGAGGCAGAGCAGGACTACGGGAAGATGGCTGCGGAAGCCCTGTACTGGAGACTATTTGTGTCTCCAGTACAGGGCTTCGGGCGCCATCTTCCCGTAGCCCTGCACTCTGCTTGTCAGCGTGGGAGATTTACACTGGCTGCAGGAGGATCGTCGCTGGAGGATCATCGGGGAGCTGCGCGTCAGAGGGCGGCCAGGTGAGTGAATTTTTTTTTCTTTTACAGGTTTATTTTCTGGTGAATGCTGCGCACATAACGATTCTTTTCTGGTGGATGCTGCGCACATAACGATTATTTTCTGGTTAATGCTGCGCACATAACAATTATTTTCTGGTGAATGCTGCGCACATAGTGATTATTTTCTGGTGAATGCTGTGCACATAACGATTATTTTCTGGTGAATGCTGTGCACGTAGCGATTATTTTCTGGTGAATGCTGCGCACATAACGATTATTTTCTGGTGAATGCTGCGCACATAGCGATTATTTTCTGGTGAATGCTGCACACATAACGATTATTTTCTGGTGAATGCTGCGCACATAACGATTATTTTCTGGTGAATGCTGCGCACATATCGATTATTTTCTGGTGAATGCTGCGCACATAACGATTATTTTCTGGTGAATGCTGCGCACATAGCGATTATTTTCTGGTGAATGCTGCGCACATAATGATTATTTTCTGGTGAATGCTTACCACATAGCGATTATTTTCTGGTGAATGCTGCCCACATAACGATTATTTGCTGGTGAAAGGCTGCCCACTTTACGATTTCTGGTGAAATGCTGCTCTCTTTACGATTATTTTATGGTGAAATGCTGCTCTTTACGATTATTTAATGGTGAAATTCTGCTCTCTTTACGATTATTTTATGGTGAAATGCTGCCCACTTTAGGATTATTTTATGGTGAAATGCTGCTCTCTTTATGATTATTTTAGGGTGAAATTCTGCCCACTTTACGATTATTTTAATGTGAAATGCTGCCTACTTTACGATTTCTGGTGAAATGCTGCTCTCTTTACGATTATTTTATGGCGAAATGCTGCTCTCTTTACGATTATTTTCTGGTGAAATTCTGCTCTCTTTACGATTAATTTCTGGTGAAATGCTGCCCACTTTACAATTAATTTCTGGTGAAATGCTGCCCACTTTACGATTTCTGGTGAAATGCTGCCCACTTTACGATTTCTGGTGAAATGCTTTACTATACAGGGAGCACCAATACCTGGCATTACCCACCGTGGCTCACTTAGTATGCCACACTCACTCCTTTTTTTTTGGGGGGGGGGGAAGGGAGTTGGGAGGGGGTGGTGGTGGTGGGTGGGGTGTCTTATAATAACCAGCACCGGGTGTCAAACGCCCTAGGTACGCCACTGATTGGCACCAAACGTTTTTCTGCTTGGTTGCAGAAAAGCGTTTAGCACCCACTAAATGAGATGCTGGCAGAAGCCTTTGTGAATCAGCCCTTAATTTTGAAGATCTAGGTTTGAAGCTTTATCTGTCATATCTGAAGTGTATGATGGCAGTTTTCTCTTATGTCTATTCAACTGCCAGAAGCGTTTCTCTCAACCACATATGAGTTTTGGTCTCTTCCACTGACATACAAAGAAATTGTAATTTACAGCCCTGGATTAATAACCCTTATAATAAGAAAATTGAATCCAGACTTGTTGTAAGTGGTGTACGGTACATAACATAACCATGTTTATCTCATAATATTACATGTCACTAAATAATATTTCTGTGTGGTGAGTTCAAATCTCTTGTGAAAGATTAGCAGCTACCAAATAACATACAGTGGCTTGCAAAAGTATTCGGCCCCCTTGAAGTTTTCCACATTTTGTCATATTACTGCCACAATCCTGAATCAATTTTATTGGAATTCCACGTGATAGACCAATACAAAGTGGTGTACACGTGAGAAGTGGAAAGAAAATCATACATGAATCCAAACATTTTTTACAAATCAATAACTGCAAAGTGGGGTGTGAGTAATTATTCAGCCCCCTTTGGTTTGAGTGCAGTAAATTGCCCATAGACATTGCCTGATGAGTGCTAATGACTAAATAGAGTGCACATGTGTGTAAACTAATGTCAGTACAAATACAGCTGCTCTGTGACGGCCTCAGAGGTTGTCTAAGAGAATCTTGGGAGCAACAACAGCATGAAGTCCAAAGAACACACCAGACAGGTCAGGGATAAAGTTATTGAGAAATTTAAAGCAGGCTTAGGCTACAAAAAGATTTCCAAAGCCTTGAACATCCCACTGAGCACTAAGCGATCATTCAGAAATGGAAAGAGTATGGCACAACTGTAAACCTACCAAGACAAGGCCGTCCACCTAAACTCACAGGCCGAACAAGGAGAGTGCTAATCAGAAATGCACTTAAGAGGCCCATATTGACTCTGGACGAGCTGCAGCTCAGGTGGGGGAATCTGTCCATAGGACAACTGTTAGTAGTGCACTGCACAAAGTTGGCTCTTATGGAAGAGTGACAAGAAGAAAGCCATTGTTAACAGAAAAGCATAAGAAGTCCCATTTGGAGTTTGCCACAAGTCATGTGGGGGACACAGCAAACATGTGTAAGAAGGTACTCTGGTCGGATGAGACCAAAATAGAACTTTTTGGCCAAAATGCAAAACGCTATGTGTGGCAGAAAACTAACAATGCACATCACTCAGAACACACCATCCCGACTTTCAAATATGGTGGTGGCAGCATCATGCTCTGGGGTTGCTTCTCTTCAGCAAGGACAGGGAAGCTGGTCAAAGTTGATAGGAAGATGGATGGAGCCAAATACAGGGCAATCTTGGAAGAAAACCTCTTGGAGTATGCAAAAGACTTGAGACTGGGGCAGAGGTTCACCTTCCAGCAGGACAACGGCCCTAAACATAAAGCCAGGGCAACAATGGAATGGTTTAAAACAAAACATATCCATGTGTTAGAATGGCCCAGTCAAAGTCCAGATCTAAGTCCAATTTAGAATCTGTGTCAAGATCTGAAAACTGCTGTTCACAAACGCTGTCCATCTAATCTGACTGAGCTGGAGCTGTTTTGCAAAGAAGAATGGACAAGGATTTCAGTCTCTAGATGTGCAAAGCTGGTAGAGACATACCCTATAAGACTGGCAGCTGTAATTGCAGCAAAATGTGGTTCTACAAAGTATTGACCCAGAGGGCTGAATAATTACGCACACCCCAAATGTTTAGAATAATGTATGATTTTCGTTCCACTTCTCACGTGTATACCACTTTGTATTGGTCTTTCACGTGGAATTCCAATAAAATTGATTCATGTTTGTGGCAGTAATGTGACAAAATGTGGAAAACTTTAAGGGGGCCGAATACTTTTGCAAGCCACTGTACCTGTTGTTTAAACCATGTAGCTGTTTCACACCCGAGTTGGATCATCCACAAGGCAACTTATGGAGGCTTATGGAGGCTGAGCCCTCTGGGGTGCCGGGAGATGCGGGGCGGCAGAACTTGTGCAGGAGAGGAGGGAGGAGGCAGTGTAACTGTGGCGCAGTAAGCCTGTGTGGAGGCAGGTTGCCTGTGGCTGTGGCGGGTTTACAATGGTGCGGTGGTAGAGCAGGATTGGCCAAGTGAGTCATAGAGGGGTGGCTGCGTTGAAGTGATTGTGCTCAGGGCAGATGCTGGCCGCAGGGAAATAATATCAGCTACCAAAATGTTAATATTTCTCAATCTCTCTTTCTAAGAAAGTGTCTGAATCAAACTGTTTGAATGAGCAATGAGAGACACAGAAAAAACTCCTTGATTAACAACTTTATAGAGTTACTAGCTGATGGCCCGGCGTTGCCCCGGTATGTATTTGGCTGGTGTTGGCTCTGACCACTTTTTGTAACTCTAACACACAATTATTCCATTACTCAATGACCACGTTTGTGAGCTTTGCGGTCTTTGGCATCAATAATTTGCATTGAAATGAATCAAATCTTATTGCCTGTTTGTGGCTCCACTCCCTTTTCTGAATTTGAACCCCAGTTACCCAATGACCAACTGTACCAGGTTTGAGGCTTGTGCCATTAACAGTGCAAGAATGGCAGCAATTAAATATTGCCCTTGAAAATCAACGGGTGAATTTTGATTGGCTTTTGTAGGCTCCAGCCACTTTTCTGAATATTAATCCCAGTCACCCAGTGACCAACTGTGCAAAGTTTGAGAACCCTGCCATAAACAGTGCAAGAATGGCTGCAGTTTACATTTTCCCAGTGAAATTTGTATTGGTCTCTGCCCACTTTTTGGTTATGGGGATACATTTAGGAGAGGTGTTGATGAATTTATAACAACACATCCATTTAAGGTACCCATACACTACCCCAATTTCCCGCTGATATACAGCAGATTTGATTTATTTATTTATTGTATTTATAAAGCGTCAACATATTACGCAGCGCTGATCGCTGTGCTTGAATCTGCTGTGAAATCGTTAACACAAATGTTGACCGATCGACTGATATTCATCCAAAATCGATCGATTCAGTCGATTTGTCCAGGTGAAACATTTTGCTCAATCACCGGCAGGTCAGGACAGCGTCATTAGCGGTGTTCAATTCAGTGATGACTGACGCACCAATACATCACATGTCCGCCAGTGCCAGTCCCCAGGTCCATGCTGTCCCTTTCTCTGGCTGGCCTTCTTCTCTATCTCCTCTTCACTTCCTGTCCCATCCTGCGAGAAAGGGAAGTTCAAACAGTAGAGCGCCCTCTACTGTTTGAAATTCGCTCGGACAGGAAGTAAAGAAAAGATGGAGAAGAAGGCCAGCCGGAGAAAGGGACTGCAAGGACCCGGGGACTCACGCTGATAGACATGTGATGTATTGCTGCTTGCCGGGGAGCAGGGGAGGAGAAGCAGGCAGAGGCAGCGGCAGCTCCACAGGTTGTGAATCGATTTCATGCTGAAATCAATTCAAGATCTGTGTGCGGTGTATGGGCAGTGAATAGATCACACTTTGATCAGATTCGATCAGAGAGGGATCTTCTATCTGTTGGTCGATCTGGTGGCAATGGACCAGTGTATGGCAGCCTTAACAGTTCCTTCCACAGACAAAATATATGAACCAGGAAGTGGGTGGAGGAGCCATGCCAGCAATAACTGCAAGAGAGTCCTTACCCTTTGAAAAACTGTCCTTATGTGTTGGATGAAACGATAGAAAAAGCAGTATAAACATGTTGTGCAATGTTTTTAACCACAACAAAATTCTAATCAGAAGATAAACAGAAGCTTAAAACTACAGGGGGACACAATGGGGACAAAAGGAGTCAGAATGGGGAGCAGAATGAGACACAAAGGAGGACAGGAGACACAGGAGGACAGGAAGAGGTACACAGAGGGGCAGTGGTAGGTACAGGGGGGTAGAAGAAGGCATGAGGGCCAGGAGGAGGCACAAAAAAGGACAGAAGGAGGCACAGGGGGACTCTCTGCTGTAATAGGGAGAAGTTATACACACCCTCTCCACGCCCCCTGCAGGCTCTCCTGTGTGTGTATGAGTCACAGACAATGTCTCTGCTCACAGCCAGTGTCTCTGCAGCTAAGGCAACACGTAGGAGTAACATTCCAGCAATCAAATGATATTTGAGAGGAGCCTCTGCAAACATGCACCTGCTCTGATGATGTGTTTCCTGTTTGGCGGCCATCTTCATTGTTTACAAAAACAATGAATAAAACAGTGATTTTATCACCAAGAAAGCAGCGGGGAGTGGCGAAAATGTCACATAGGGGGCTAGGAGAAGACAACAAACAGGCTGGTATGTTTATTTATGTAAGATTTTCACAGTACAGGTTCTCTTTAAAACCCATCTAACATTAAATTAGAGAATTAATTATATGTCTACATACAGTTCTTTGGAGTCTCTATTTAGTCCGCTGGTTGAGAAAAAGTGGACCTGACAAAAAGTCTGTTAGATCTACAATATTACATGGCATTAGTCAGTTGTCATACCCCTCAAGATGGAAATTGTTAACATTAACGAGGTGGTGGGAGGTTTCAACAAAGGTTCAACTATTTGGTGGATGACAAACTCATGTATTTTGTGTTCTCCTCTTTACCAATGTTTAATGTTTGAGCATGCCTCTGTTTGATCAAAGAGCAATTCCAAATATTTCAGCTTCAGAAGGTTTTGTCAAGCTTGAACATCTGGCATCTTGTACTGGATTCTTGGAAGCTACTACAGCAGCAACTTACATCAAAATTGCATTGGAAGGCCACCAAATGTCTGAGGAACATTGTAATATTAGCAAAAAGGGAAAAATGAATGTGTGTAGTGGAATAATTTTATGTTACTTGAAAGGCAATCAAAGAACTCAAATTCACCCCTTTTGTCATGCTCCCTAATATTGTTTTTCTAAATTCCTTTGTTCCCTTGGTTTTTTTGGGCAGTATATCATGTCTGTAAAGACATTCATTCATTCTATCACTGCATCCTCTGCATCAGGTCCAGCTCAGTTTCCAAAAACCCGAGCTGCTTGTTTACTCTGTTGTACTGGTCCAAGTCCCATGCAGCCATATCAATCCCTGCCATGTACTGATGAGGGCCAAAAGTCCGAAACAGGCTTTCTACATGTGGGGTTGGTGTGGCTGTGTAATATTTAAAGCTATAGGCTTTCTATACACCAGCGGTTCTGGATGCTTATCTGGCTTACAGGGGCGAAAAGAGATAATTTGCGTATTCAGTAGTGGTGCATTGTGGGTAACCACAAATGTTCACTTATAGCTGAATTATTGCAAATTTCCTTCTGTTTTAACCACTTGATGACCCAGCCTTTACCCCCCCCCCCCCCTTAAGGACCAGCGCTATTTTTTGTGATCTGTGCTGGGTGGGCTCTGCAGCCCCCAGCACAGATCAGAGGGCACGCAGAGTGATCAAATCGCCCCCCTTTTTCCCCCCCTATGGGGATGATGTGCAGGGGGGGTCTGATCGTTCCTCCTGGCTTGCATGTTGCGGGGGGGCACCTCAAAGCCCCCCTCCGCGGCGAAATTCCCCCCTCCCTCTCCTCCCTCTCACCCCTGGTGATCCGGGCTGCACAGGACGCTATCCGTCCTGTGCAGCCAGTGACAGGCTGTCCCCTGTCACATGGCGGCGATCCCCGGCCGCTTATTGGCCGGGGATCACCGATCTGCCTTAAGGCGCTGCTGCGCAGCAGCGCCGTACAATGTAAACAAAGGAGACAAATGTCTTCTACGTTTACATTTAGTCTACGAGCCGCAATCAGCGGCTCGCAGGCTATTCACGGAGACCCGCTCCGTGATCTAACAGGAAACGGCCGCTCGCGCGAGCGGCCTTTCCTGATTAATTAGGGAGGCACCTGGCGACGCACATCTGCGTCGCTGGTCCTCCAGCTACCACTTTGCCGCCGCACGGTATGAGTGTGCGGTCGGCAAGTGGTTAAGAAGGCAAATTTCACCAAGCATAGTTTATTAGTAGGAAAGCTTTTCGGTCTCTTTTATCCCCCTATACATTCTTAGTGGTTTGGGTCACCCCAAGCTGCTTGGGACACTGTAAGATATGAGTAAGTGTGCCCATACATGGTACAATTTTTCATTTTTTTTTTCGATTAGATAATTTAGTTCAATTATTCTGTTAGATCGAATATAAAGATTTTCCCAGCATGTCCGATCTGATTTTTCTCGAAAAAACGGGATAATCGTTCGAATTTCTTGATCGAAAAAAAAACATTTCAACTTTCATTCGATTCGATTTAGATCGAATAAAGGGGGTAATCATTTTTATTGTACCATGTATGGCCATCATAAAAGCAGAATGGAATAATTTTCAAATCATGTAAACCTTACAGTAACTGAAAATACCAGAAAGACAAGATAGTGTTCTTTTAAAAATATATACTTATGTTGAATATGATGCCAAAAACATTTTTTTTTAGTTTGGAAAGGGGCATGTTTATGTTTACTGCTGTGCTGTATTACCTCTTCTTTTAATAACACTGCTTGAAATGTGTTCCTGGCTTCATATTCAAAATAAAAAACTTTCTATAATATAAAAATGTAAAATTTCAAAGTTTCAGTTTTTCACATTTTTAACTATTTAAAATGTATTATAAGGCCTAAATAATATAAAAATAATTTATTCTGTTTTATTCACATTGCAACCCAACACTTTTTAGAGACAAATTTGCTCCTTTTACCCCTTCCCTCCCCTTTCTATCCTACAGTCAGATATGCATGTCTGTGCAGACAATACTTTACAGATTACAAATATAGATTATTTTCGACCGTTATGTAAAATATATACTTTATTGCCTTTGTAAACAGTTTGCCCAGAAAACTAGGACAAAATAAAAAATGTATGCGTGCAACAATAGGGATGGTCAGAAGATTTCCAAGGAATACGGATTTCAAGTTTCCAAATGGAAATGGGCTTATTGCAGCAGTAATCAGAAATCAGCCTCAGAAATCGGCATTTCACGGTAATATCGCATTGCTGCAACTCGGAAATGTTAGCCCAATCACAGAGTTCGGAAGCATTAGACCAATTACAGGCTGCAGAATTTTTCTGTGGAAATCAGAAAACCACAGATTTGAAACCAATCACAAGACTGAGCAAAACTCAGTAGTCTTGTGGGTGGGCTAAAATTTCCGTGGTATTCCGATTTCTGTGGTAATTGCATTTTCTGATTGATCCAACACTACTGAGTATTTACAAATTTTGAGTGTTGTGATTGGCCTAAAATCAGAAAATTTAGGCCAATCACAGGACTCAGAAATACTCTCAGCAGTATTAGACAAATCAGAGAATTTTAGACCAATCAAAAGAGTTTTACCTAGTCTTGTGATTGGTCTAAAATTTCTGCGGTATTCAAATTCTCACAGAAAAATTCGGCAGCCTGTGATTGGCCCAATGCTTCCGAGTATTTAATCAGAGAATTGGGTAATGTATCAAGGATGTTGGCATAATAGCGGATATCCGCCGAATGTAACGGATTCCGCAAAACAACTTTATTTTTAAATTACATAACTTCATTAACAAGTAACAAAAATCTAAAAAAAAACTTTCCACAGAAATCGGTAATTGCTGTCGGAAATTCAGATTTCCACGGAAATCGGCGGAATTGGTAATCTGCATTTTCGGTAATTGGAATTTCCACAGAATAGGAAATCTGCATTTCCGACCATCCCTATGCGACAATAACCTTTGGAAATGCTGAAAAAATACTATTTCTGTAGCTTGTTTAATGATGAATTCTACAGTGCCTTTTTGGTAACATGTGTTATTTATAATATGTAGTGCTGAAATAGATTCTATTTTATAAAAAATGACATTTTACATATGAATATTTCATTTTTATGTTTTTGAGCTGACAGTGCAGAAACTGGTAATCTTGAATAATGGTTTACTGGTTGCTGCAAGAGATTGCCTAACTACTTATACAATGAATGTCTGAAGTAGTTAAATGTACAGAATTCTGTTCGCTGACTTTCTCTAGGGTCTAGTTCACAGTGCTCAGTTGCATTGCAGAATAACTCTGCATGTCAGCTTACTGCCCATACAATCCCATGGGGCTGTTCACAGTACTGCATTGTAACGGATCACGTTATTCTAACTCGCTACATGCAGGCTTTGAATTAAAATCTATGTTTAGTCTCCATTGCAGTAAATAGCACCAGTTCAATAGCACCCTTACACCATGTATTGGCTTCTAATTCTTTTCAGGTGAGCAGTTACTTCATTCAACTTCAAGTCTGACTGTCTAATCTGTATTGATAAAGTACTAGTTTAATAACCCCTGCGATGAAAAAAAAAATGATAGAAGGGCACACGACAAGTTCTAAGTAGTATACTTCCCAATGTCTTGAAAAAGAGGGATACCTCTAATCACATCCCAACCACACCTATAGTTATGCATACCACAAAGAATTCATGAGCAAAAAACTGTTTTATAGTTCATACCATACTCGCTCTTTCTGTCATTGTTAGTTTTCCTTCATATTAACATTTGAAATTAAGAACTATATAAATGTAAAAATGGTTGCGTACTTTAAACATGTTTTCCAGTAGAAAATTACGTAAATTTTTATAGATTTGCACATCAATTATGACAGAGGGATAAATGAAGAAGAAAGGGGGACAGAGGGATTTGAATCCCAAAGAGGTACTGTTCCTTTGCAAATGCACAATTGTGTTCAAACTGAAGGTATCCTAACGTTTGCTTCATAAAATTGTATAGCACAGAATAGTGAGTGAGTCAGCAGCCCAACAAAATGCCTTTATCATTTTACCATGTCCTCATTGTGGCAAGGGGAGCAATGGAGTGTGAGTCTTTAGAAAAATGGTTGCTGCTATAAATTTGTGTAAGGCCAGAAACCCACTAGGAGCGATTTCTAATCGCTAGTGATTTGAAAAAGCTCTTGCTAATGCAATGCTATGGGGTATTTTTATAAAATCACATCACTCAGGTGGGATCACACCCATAGCATTACGTTAGCAAGAGCTTTTTAACCGTGTTGCACCCCATTAGCATTGGAGATCAATGAATGGGAACATAGTTCCCATTTCATTGATCTTAGTCCCCGGTAGAAAGACCGACGGCTTCTTATCAGAAGCCACCATCTTTCTGATAAAAAAAAGTTTCCCGTCCTTCTTATACTTCCTGGAAGCGAGAGCGTTCGCTTCCAGCGCTAAAAAAAATGTTTTGACTGTGGCTATCTTGTGGCCAAATAGTAAAACTACATCTACATATATTTTTTTATGAAATAAACACACATTACTACATTTAAAATTAACTGTTTACCTCCCACACCCAAAATTACCCAAATAAAATTTTTAATGAAAAAAAAATTACAATTAAAAAAACAAAACATAATAGTTACCTACGGGTCTAAACTTTTTAAATATGCATGTGAAGATGGTATATTATGAACATTTTTTAAAATTATAAGCTTGTAAATAGTGATGGAGGCAAAACTGAAAAAATGCACCTTTATTTCCAAATAAAATATTGGTGCCATATGTCAGGAATATAGCCGCTAGTTATGAGGCTGATAATGTTAAGGATAATAACAGAACATATTTCTGTCCTGTTTCTGTCTACTGGGTAAAACCTCAGATGTGTATTGTGCTTGGGAGTAATTGGTCACCTGGCTAGAGTAAACTGAAGTCTAATGTAATTCTGTATGTAGATGTCCATTACCTCTGCCCCATTGTCCAGCAGGGGAAACTGTGTCTACTGCTAATTAGCTGCCAATTGAGGAAGAATAGGCTGGTCGGCATGGCTTTTGAGTCTGGTGTCAGCCATTGTCCCATTATACAAGGCAAGCCTGCCAGAGTCTTGGGGACAGGGGGAAGCTGACACCTGAATGTTTGAAATGTATTTAACAGCCCACTGGAAATGATTGAAGGGGTGAAGTCCTTTTGATACCATTTTCTACCTGTGGAAATTAAATTATTGGTGGAGGTGCAAACTATATCCTTATCTTTGATCAGCTAGGAAATCCTGTCAACAATGGGGTTGTCACCTGTAACTTGGACTAGGGAAATCTTTTCATGTATGTGGATGTTAGATCTCTGGAAATCAAATTATGACTGAGGATGTAATTAAATCTAGGTCCCCCCCATCCACACAGGCTTACAGCTTCGAGGCAAATATTTCATTATAAAAACCAGGGGACAGCTACCTCAAATCAGTCCCCTCCTGACGGTAGCGGCAGCTGGTCTCCTGGCCTAAGCTAGTGGACTCCTGGTCTAACCAGAATTGTGTCCGTCCACGAAAGTCCAAGGTTCTTCTATCTGGATTCCTGTATTTTGGTAAGCAAATTGCTTGGTGTGTATCTTTGTAACCTCTTATTTTTGTGACTTTTATCCTTGTAACTTTTTACTTTGTTTTTGTAATCTTTTGTATATATTCTGTTCTGCATTGTTCCACCTTTTTCCCTGGAATATTAAATTATTATTTAATAAGCTTGACTTCTGCCGTACTAAACTAACACTCATAGCCTAGAAGAGATTGAAGTGTGTATAAGTCCATGCCTATTTGTATGCTTGAGCAACACTACCATATGAAATTGTAATTGCATTGTGTGTGGGGGCGTTTGTCATACGTTGGCCTAAAGCGTGCAGCTGACCCAACGTACAAAAAACGCCAGTGCGCGTAGCGACAGCAGAGTGGCTAACAGTATCGTTCGGAACGACTGTTAGTGTTTTTTTTGCTTCACTACAGTGTAAGATTGCAACTGTGTGTGTGTGTGGGTGCGTGGCGTTCCCGTATTCGGCCTAAGCGCAAAGCTGACCCGAATACGAAAACGCGGAGTGTGCGCTGAGGACTCGACAGCAGAGTGGAAGTGTCTAGCGAACCACTAGTGGTGGCAGTGAGAGGTGTTCTGAGGGGTCCCAGCCTTGTTTTAGCTTGACTAAGGCTGCTTCCCCTCTTGATCTGGTCAAACCCGCAGTCGGGAACCGTATATGCAGGCGTGCCGCGGGCCGGTTCCTGACATAATTGGTGGCAGCGGTGGGATCGTTTGGTACATTAGTACGCAGTTTAGCTCGCTATTCTGAGTACTAAAGGCTGGAAGCTTGCTAGAAGCAACTAGCCTACAAAAGTCTACTCAGTGCAGAATCTATATACGTTTTTTTTTGTTCAAAGATACACACTTGGTATTTGCTTTCCCTCCCCCCTTTTTTTTCTTTTTCTTTTGCAACACGATGGCTCAGAAAGCATCCAGCTATGCAAGGCAAAACAAAGAGATACTACTCAACCTGTGTGAGCACAAAGGCATCGAGACGGTGAGCGGCCAGACTAAGGACCAGGTAGTTCGTGCCCTCGAGGAGTATGATGAGGCAGAGCAAGCCCGTGCTTCAACATCAGCGGATGCAGCTCACGACACGCCAGAGGAGGAATCACTCCCGCCACAGGATGCGAGTGGAGACGATGTCCTGGATGATCCACCGAACACAGAGATGACATCTCTGGAAGCTGATCTACAGCTACTAAACTCGGTTGATCCTGAACTGCACCTAAAGCTGATCCTACTGCACCGACAGGCAGAGAAGGAACAAGTGGCACAGCGACTCCAGGCCGAGAGGGAACAAGCTGCATAGCGACTCCAGGCCGAGAGGGACAGACTCCAGGCCGAGAGGGAACAAGCTGCACAGCGACACCAGGCCGAGAGGGAAAGTGCTGAACGGCAACACCAGCTGGAGCTGGCTAAACTTCAGCAGCAGAACCAGTCTGCTGGACCCGCAGAACGCGAAGGTGAGCGAGTCCACAGAATCCCCCTGGATAAGTTCCCCGCTATGGACTAGGACTCTGACATAGACACTTTCCTACAGGGGTTTGAAAGGACTTGTCGGCAGTATGGGGTGCCCCGTGAGCAGTGGGCAAGATACTTCACACCAGGGCTGAGAGGCAAGGCCCTGGAAGCGTTTGTGAGTCTCCCCCAGGAGGAAGAAACAGACTTTGAGGCAATTAAGAAAGCCATTATTGCGCGATACCACCTCACGCCAGAGGTGTATCGAAAACGTTTCAGGACAGTGCAGCGAGGTCCTAATGACAGTTACCTGGCTCATGCGTGCAACCTGCGCACTGCCTTCCAGCAGTGGCTAAAAGGACTGTCAGTGGAAACCTTGGATGCCCTGCAGGAACTGATGATAAAAGACCAGTTCCTCCACACGTGTCCTGTTGATGTCCGGCTGTTTGTGCTGGATCGAGAACCAAAGACAGTGGATGAGGCTGCGGAAATGGCCGATTCCTACACGGCCCATAGAGCACCCGAGTCCCGGAGGACTACTACGCCCAGCTGGAGAGGAGAACAGATTGCTAAACCTGTTTCACCCAGCACCCAGAGGAGGCAAGCACCGCTGTCTCCTGGATTCAGGCAACCAACCACTGACACTCGGAAATGCTTTGTATGTGAAAGGGTGGGTCATATCAGCACGACTTGCCCAGAGAGGAAGAGGGAGGCCCCATAATCCAGTGAGGCCTCCAACCCCCGTGAAGTCCCAACTGCTCTGTGTGCTACCAGGAATGCCACTGGCTATGCAGAGAATCTGCAGCTTGTCACGTTTGGGGGTACAGTTGCCACTGGGCTGAGAGACACTGGAGCAGAAGTGACTCTCATACATCCCCAGCTTGTGAACCCAGAGCAGTACATACCTGGGAAAATTATTGCTGTCAGAGGAATTGGGGGTGTGACCCCAGCAATACCCACCGCCTTGGTCCACCTGGATTGGGGGGGCCGGCAGCGGACTGAAAGAAGTTGGGGTAACTGACAAAATCCCCACCAACGTTTTGCTGGGTACTGACCTGGGACGGTTAGTGGCCCGGTATGAGCCTACTCCAAACCCTGTGGAGCCTGCATCCCCAGCAGAAGTTCAGGACTCTTGCCAGGTGCTGTTTGATAATGCTGTGCAAGTGGGGAGTGCTGGCGAGGCCCCAGGGGCTATGGACTGGGTACTAGGAGCCAGCCCTAGTGATTCTCCAGTGCCTAGGCCTGGAGTAGGACATGTTGATACGGAGAATGCAGAAACTGATGATGTCATTTATGACGCACGGACTATCGAGGCTATCGATGCAGGAACTGTTGATGATACTTGTGAAGTGCTGAGTAGCAATGTGTGTAATGATACCGATAATGTGGATGTTTTCTGTGATGTTCTAAATGTCAATATGTATAAGACGGATAATGTTGATATCATATGTGTTGTGCTACATAATGATGCTTGTCCTGTGGACACTCCATCGGCTGCAGGAGTAACCAGCAATGGTCGCTGGGCTGCAGCAGGTGGACTGTCCACTGAAGGGGCAGATGGCACCAGGCCAGATCTTTCCCCTTCAGATGGTTTCAAGACCAAAGGTGATGTGGTCTACGATATGTGTAAGGTGGGCGCTCCCTCAGCTGCCGTGGTAACCCGCAGCGCTAGCGAGTCTACAGCAGAGGGACTGTCCACTGAAGTGACAAATGTTGCTGGGTCAGCAACCTCCACTTCGGAACCTGGCCCAGAGGGCCCAGGAGCCTCTCCGTCTTCAGCCTTCCTGGAATGTGTGACAGGCAGCACCGAGCTCTCTGGGGCTGTGCGATTTGACAGCAGCCTGGAAGAGCTCAGGGGGCTAGCCAGCAGGTCACCAGCTGGGGGGGCGGGCTGAGAGGGTTCTGGGAAGTTATTCCCTCGGAGCTGTCCAAAGTGGAGATGGCAGACCGGCAGATAATCGTTCCCCAAAGGGACCGAAAGATAGCTCCTGCCACTATAGAGAAAGTGAGTGTAGCGACTGTTGGAACCCTTCCCCAGCTGCAGCACCGTCTCTATGGTTGCGAATTCACGGTCGTCACTGACCCTCATTCCCCTGGTTGGTTACGTCCGGTTGCCAGGGGCAACGACACATTGCAGCAACCTGACCTAGCTTTCCAGTCCTGTAGCTTGGAGCTAAGGAGTTACCCCCCCCAGGCCCGCCCGTCAGTGTTGGCTTTGGCAGGACGATTCGTTAGAATCATCTGCCGGCGCCATCTGGAAGAGGGGGCGTGTCAGGAATATAGCCGCTAGTTATGAGGCTGATAATGTTAAGGATAATAACAGAACATATTTCTGTCCTGTTTCTGTCTACTGGGTAAAACCTCAGGTGTGTATTGTGCTTGGGAGTAATTAGTCACCTGGCCAGAGTAAACTGAAGTCTAATGTAATTCTGTATGTAGATGTCCATTACCTCTGCCCCATTGTCCAGCAGGGGAAACTGTGTCTACTGCTAATTAGCTGCCAATTGAGGAAGAATAGGCTGGTCGGCATGGCTTTTGAGTCTGCTGTCAGCCATTGTCCCATTATACAAGGCAAGCCTGCCAGAGTCTTGGGGACAGGGGGAAGCTGACACCTGAATGTTTGAAATGTATTTGACAGCCTACTGGAAATGATTGAAGGGGTGAAGTCCTTTTGATACCATTTTCTACCTGTGGAAATTAAATTATTGGTGGAGGTGCAAACTATATCCTTATCTTTGATCAGCTAGGAAATCCTGTCAACAATGGGGTTGTCACCTGTAACTTGGACTAGGGAAATCTTTTCATGTATGTGGATGTTAGATCTCTGGAAATCAAATTATGACTGAGGATGTAATTAAATCTAGGTCCCCCCATCCACACAGGCTTACAGCCTCAAGGCGAATATTTCATTATAAAAACCAGGGGACAGCTACCTCAAATCAGTCCCCTCCTGACGGTAGCGGCAGCTGGTCTCCTGGCCCAAGCTAGTGGACTCCTGGTCTAACCAGAATTGTGTCCGTCCACAAAAGTCCAAGGTTCTTCTATCTGGATTCCTGTCTTTTGGTAAGCAAATTGCTTGGTGTGTATCTTTGTAACCTCTTATTTTTGTAACTTTTATCCTTGTAACTTTTTACTTTGTTTTTGTAATCTTTTGTATATATTCTGTTCTGCATTGTTCCACCTTTTTCCCTGGAATATTAAATTATTATTTAATAAGCTTGACTTCTGCCGTACTAAACTAACACTCATAGCCTAGAAGAGATTGAAGTGTGTATAAGTCCATGCCTATTTGTATGCTTGAGCAAAACTACCATATGAAATTGTAATTGCATTGTGTGTGGGGGCCTTTGTCATACGTTGGCCTAAAGCGCGCAGCTGACCCAACGTACGAAAAACGCCAGTGCGAGTAGCGACAGCAGAGTGGCTAACAGTATCGTTCGGAACGACTGTTAGTGGTTTATTTGCTTCACTACAGTGTAAGATTGCAACTGTGTGTGTGTGTGGGTGCGTGGCGTTCCCGTATTCGGCCTAAGCGCAAAGCTGACCCGAATACGAAAACGCGGAGTGCGCGCTGAGGACTCGACAGCAGAGTGGAAGTGTTTGTAGCGAACCGCTAGTGGTGGCAGTGAGAGGTGTTCTGAGGGGTCCCAGCCTTGTTTTAGCTTGACTAAGGCTGCTTCCCCTCTCGATCTGATCAAACCCGCAGTCGGGAACCGTATACGCAGGCGTGCCGCGGGCCGGTTCCTGACACAATACATTGTGATAGGGACATAATTTAAATGGTGTAATAACCGGGACAAATGGGTAAATAAAATACATAGGTTTTAATTATGGAAGCATGTATTATTTTAAAGCTATAATGGCTGAAAACTGAGAAATAATGATTTTTTTCCATTTTTTTCTTAATATTCCTGTGAAAATGCATTAAGAAAAAAAATAATTCTTAGCAAAATGTACCACCCAAAGAAAGCCTAATTGGTGGCAGAAAAAACAAAATATAGATCAATTCATTGTGATAATTAGTGATAACGTTATTGGCGAATTAATGGGAGCTGAAAATTGCTCTGATGCATAAGGTGAAAAATACCCACGGCTTAAATGGTTAAATCACAAAGCGCTCAGAAAATCGCTCCTAGTAGGTTGGCCTAAGAGAGATAGGGATTCTATAGTGGCTGAACTTTCAAGTGAACACAAAGTACATACCAATAGCTGGCTCCATTTATAATGACACAAAGCAGCTGTCAGGAGCCTGAATGGAGAAACAGGGTTTGACCACAGTTTGCAGTACACAGACACTGGAACCAGGAATTAAGGTGCAAAAAATAATGATTTATTGCAAATGCAATGGAGCACGCATACATGCAAGCGTAATGCAGTATCACACAAACATATGTACAGCACACAATATATACAAATAACCCGGGAAGCAGTGACAAATATGTGTAACACCTAACTATCTATCTATCTAAAGTGCACAATAATATATACAGGAAATATATTCACATCAATCGCAGTACAGACAGGGATCAGGCAGAATATCAGAGTCAAACAGGAGAGCAAAGTCAGCAACAGGTTATCAGAAAGCACAGTACCAGGGATTAGACAAAAGCAAGGTCTCAGACAGCATAAACAGGTTTGGCAACAGGAAGGCATACATAGGAATCAGGGCAAGGAACAGGAACCAGGGTGTCCAGAACTCAGACCTGGGAACATAAAGTTCTGGCAATTAGCAAGGGGAAAAGGCAGTCCTTAAATAGTCCAAGTGATCAGCAACCACAGGATGCAGCTGGTGGTGAACAGTTTTAATGAGAGCTCCCATGAAGCCATCCAGAGGCCAAACAGGGAACTGCAAGTCTTTGTGAAGGCAGTAACAGGCCACCTGCTGGTGGATGGTGGAGGTTCAGGATAAGGCAAAGTCCTCAGAGCCCTCTGCTGGTGGAATAAAAGAAGTCCAGGACAGTCCTGTTCCATGTTGCCACCAGCAGGCAGAAAGTGACAATACAAGGTTCCTGACATATCCCCCCCCTTAAGGAGCGGCCTCAGGACGCTCCACCATGATCTATTAACCCTACCACCAGGGTCCCAAGAGGTGGCAGGCAGCAAACACCTTGGCAGAATGGATAACAGGTGCCGATGCTGGGTGGGCAGGGAGGGAAACAAAAAATAAAACTTTGCAACTTGGTCTGCAAGAAACTGGAACAGAAACTGGAAAACGAAAATATCAAACATAACAGCAGGCTGGTAGGTATCAGGCAGGATCCAAAAAAAAGCAAACAGAACACTGGATAGTGGATACCAAAACTGGGCGGGCAGGGAGGGAAACAATCTGAAAAAATAAAACATGAACTGGACCAGCTGTGCAATGAAAAGTTTAAAAACTTGGACCTCAGGAAGCTGGAACATGGATTGGAAATCATCAGACAAGGAAGCAGATAAAACAGGAGACTGGAGGACATCAGGCAAGGTATCAGGTTGGCAGGTCTCAGGCAACATAGCGGACTGGCAGGCATCAGGCTTGAAAACGGGTTGGCAGGGTTCAGGCAGAGCAGGAAACTGGCATGCATCAGGCTTGGCAGGAGACTGGAGAGGATCATCAGACTGAGCAGGAGATTGGAGAGGGTCAACAGGCTGAGCAGGAGACTGGAGAGGATCCTCAGGCTGAGCAGGAGACTGGAGAGGATCATCAGGCTGAGCAGGAGACTGGAGAGGATCCTCAGGCTGAGCAGGAGACTGGAGAGGATCATCAGGCTGAGCAGGAGACTGGAGAGGATCATCAGGCTGAGCAGGAGACTGGAGAGGATCATCAGACTGAGCAGGAGACTGGAGAGGATCATCAGACTGAGCAGGAGACTGGAGAGGATCATCAGACTGAGCAGGAGACTGGAGAGGATCATCAGACTGAGCAGGAGACTGGAGAGGATCATCAGACTGAGCAGGAGACTGGAGAGGATCATCCGACTGAGCAGGAGACTGGAGAGGATCATCCGACTGAGCAGGAGACTGGAGAGGATCCTCAGGCTGAGCAGGAGACTGGAGAGGATCATCAGGCTGAGCAGGAGACTGGAGAGGATCCTCAGGCTGAGCAGGAGACTGGAGAGGATCATCAGGCTGAGCAGGAGACTGGAGAGGATCATCAGGCTGAGCAGGAGACTGGAGAGGATCATCAGACTGAGCAGGAGACTGGAGAGGATCATCAGACTGAGCAGGAGACTGGAGAGGATCATCAGACTGAGCAGGAGACTGGAGAGGATCATCAGACTGAGCAGGAGACTGGAGAGGATCATCAGACTGAGCAGGAGACTGGAGAGGATCATCCGACTGAGCAGGAGACTGGAGAGGATCATCCGACTGAGCAGGAGACTGGAGAGGATCATCAGGCTGAGCAGGAGACTGGAGAGGATCATCAGACTGAGCAGGAGACTGGAGAGGATCATCCGACTGAGCAGGAGATTGGAGAGGATCAACAGGCTGAGCAGGAGACTGGAGAGGATCAACAGGCTGAGCAGGAGACTGGAGAGGATCATCAGGCTGAGCAGGAGACTGGAGAGGATCATCAGGCTGAGCAGGAAACTGGACAGGAGCATCAGGTTGAGCAGGAGGCTGGACAGGATCACCAGACTGAGCAGAAAACTGGACAGGCTCAGGCTGAACGGAAAACTGGCAGGCACCAACATGCTTGGCAGGAAACTGGCATGCATCATCAGGCTGAGCAGGCGACTGAAGAGGATCATCAGGCTGAGCAGGAGCAGAAGTCTGTGGAGGCTGGGCAGGAGCAGAAGTCTGTGGAGGCTGGGCAGCAGCAGAAGTCTGTGGAGGCTGGGCAGCAGCAGAAGTCTGTGGAGGCTGGGCAGCAGCAGAAGTCTGTGGAGGCTGGGCAGCAGCAGAAGTCTGTGGAGGCTGGGCAGCAGCAGAAGTCTGTGGAGGCTGGGCAGCAGCAGAAGTCTGTGGAGGCTGGGCAGCAGCAGAAGTCTGTGGAGGCTGGGCAGCAGCAGAAGTCTGTGGAGGCTGGGCAGCAGCAGAAGTCTGTGGAGGCTGGGCAGCAGCAGAAGTCTGTGGAGGCTGGGCAGCAGCAGAAGTCTGTGGAGGCTGGGCAGCAGCAAAAGTCTGTGGAGGCTGGGCAGCAGCAAAAGTCTGTGGAGGCTGGGCAGCAGCAAAAGTCTGTGGAGGCTGGGCAGCAGCAAAAGTCTGTGACGGCTGGGCAGCAGCAAAAGTCTGTGACGGCTGGGCAGCAGCAAAAGTCTGTGACGGCTGGGCAGCAGCAAAAGTCTGTGACGGCTGGGCAGCAGCAAAAGTCTGTGACGGCTGGGTAGCAGGCCGTGTAGCAACAGGCTGGGTAACTTCAGACAGGGTGGCAACAGGCTGGAGAGCTTCAGACAGGGTGGCAACAGGCTGGAAAACCTCCGGGGTCTGGGCCGTTGGCTGAGCACCTGGCTGGGCCGTTGGCTGAGCACCTGGCTGGGCCGTTGGCTGAGACCCCGATACAGTCTGTGCAGGCTGGAGCGGAGCCTGTGCGGGCTGGAGCAAAAATTCTGTAGACTGGATGCAAGATTCTGCAGAACAAACGGTTGGATTGGTTTCTGGTGTATGTAAAATCTGCAAGAGTTGTGAGATAAAGGCTAGAGTCTGTATAACTTGTGTCACAGGAATATTGGCTGGAGGCTGCACCAGACAGGAGTCGGCTGGAGGCTGCACCAGACAGGAGTCGGCTGGAGGCTGCACCAGACAGGAGTCGGCTGGAGGCTGCACCAGACAGGAGTCGGCTGGAGGCTGCACCAGACAGGAGTCGGCTGGAGGCTGCACCAGACAGGAGTCGGCTGGAGGCTGCACCAGACAGGAGTCGGCTGGAGGCTGCACCAGACAGGAGTCGGCTGGAGGCTGCACCGGACAGGAGTCGGCTGGAGGCTGCACCGGACAGGAGTCGGCTGGAGGCTGCACCGGACAGGAGTCGGCTGGAGGCTGCACTGGACAGGAACTGACTGGAGTAATGGATGCTGTTGGAAAGTATTTGCGTTTTGTTTTATGAACCAATCTGGAAACAGGAACAGGTTCTTGTGAAGTAACCGGAAATTGCCATGACCAAGGTGTGGATTTGATGGCAGTTTGTAATTTTACAGGCTTTTTACTTTTTACAGGTTCTGAGCTCTGTACATGGTTGGAGATATATGGAGGGTGAGCAGAAGGAGGAGAGTGGAAACAGGAAGAAAGGATCTCACGCCAGACAGTAACCAACATAGAAGCAAATTCACGCTTACAGAGCTTATGCAGCATCAATGACTCAGTTGCATGTATACAGGCAGACACAAAACCTTCACTTTTCTCACAGTAATAATTAATAAATCCTTCTCTATCTTTTCTCAGAAAATCAAACAAATCATCAATCAGTTCAGAGTCAAAAATAAAATTAAATTCTTCCTTGCTGGAAGACTGACATTGGAGCTGTTTAACTGCAGTGGACTGGGAGTGAGTGGTATTCAGAGGATTAACAGAAGGAATATCTAAGGGCAGGATCTCTGAATAGGCAGCAATTAAGGCAGCAGCTGGTTCATGCTTACAACCTTTCTTATGCATTAACTTTTCCACGCTATTCTTACAACCTGAGACAAAATCAGTAGATTGTCTGGAATAGAATTCAAAGAAAGCACTTCTATCCCTCTTCAGATATCTATAGTACATATCTACCTGTTCAGATGTGAAATCAACATTAACTGGGTTTTGAGCAGGTAAAGCAGAAGCTACAGAACATGATGCAGAGACAATTCTCTGCCATGCAGTCAGCAAGAAGGAGGCTTTCCCATACTTGCATATTCCCTGATTGATCAGAGTCTGGAGGGAATCTATGCAAGCTTGAACAGTCTGCTTGTTTTTGTTTGAATAATAATCAAGAAATCCTGCTCGGTCACTCTCAAACAAATTAATCAGAACTGTTATCTTTTTATTGGTAAATGGAGGCAGGTAGTGGTCTCCTGGAGTGGGAAATGCAAGATCATACCACAGTTTGATTATGCATTCAAAATCAGGTGCATAAAAAGCTCCATCTTTAATATAACCATACACTTGGCTAATAAACTTTAGCAACTCTTCTCTGGGGTAGTTTGCAAAGAAATCACGACATTCATCCTCTGCATCCTCAGCCAATAATGCATAATAATCCAGATCTTGCGGACTCATTCTGACAGACAACAGATTCTCAGTATCCTGTATAACTGCAGTGGTCAGTAAATGTATGGCCAGAACTTTCTGTCAGGAGCCTGAATGGAGAAACAGGGTTTGACCACAGTTTGCAGTACACAGACACTGGAACCAGGAATTAAGGTGCAAAAAATAATGATTTATTGCAAATGCAATGGAGCACGCATACATGCAAGCGTAATGCAGTATCACACAAACATATGTACAGCACACAATATATACAAATAACCCGGGAAGCAGTGACAAATATGTGTAACACCTAACTATCTATCTATCTAAAGTGCACAATAATATATACAGGAAATATATTCACATCAATCGCAGTACAGACAGGGATCAGGCAGAATATCAGAGTCAAACAGGAGAGCAAAGTCAGCAACAGGTTATCAGAAAGCACAGTACCAGGGATTAGACAAAAGCAAGGTCTCAGACAGCATAAACAGGTTTGGCAACAGGAAGGCATACATAGGAATCAGGGCAAGGAACAGGAACCAGGGTGTCCAGAACTCAGACCTGGGAACATAAAGTTCTGGCAATTAGCAAGGGGAAAAGGCAGTCCTTAAATAGTCCAAGTGATCAGCAACCACAGGATGCAGCTGGTGGTGAACAGTTTTAATGAGAGCTCCCATGAAGCCATCCAGAGGCCAAACAGGGAACTGCAAGTCTTTGTGAAGGCAGTAACAGGCCACCTGCTGGTGGATGGTGGAGGTTCAGGATAAGGCAAAGTCCTCAGAGCCCTCTGCTGGTGGAATAAAAGAAGTCCAGGACAGTCCTGTTCCATGTTGCCACCAGCAGGCAGAAAGTGACAATACAAGGTTCCTGACAGCAGCACTCCACTACAGCCCAGTGAGCACCAGGAGAGAATTACAAGTTCTTCATCTGTGAAAATGTCTGGTTTATAACGCTAGTAAACATTTAAAATCCACCTGGATGAATACATACCAAGGCAAATAAGTGATGCTATAAATCACTTGCATGCAAGTCATTTTTACACCTGAAAATGCTATAAAATACAATTGGGTTGTTGATTGCCCATGTTTGCACATTTTTAACATTATTTTACCTTGTCTGAACACCACATGCTGCATTTACCTTAACGTCCTCAAACATGATTCCTAAAATGCCTGTTGATGTGTAATGGAAAATTGCCATGAACACAAGCACATTTTGGGGACTTTAAAATATTTTGTAGAAATGCTGGGGGACTGTCTGTGTAATCTGGGCCTACGTGATAGTGAGGTCTGCTGTTAATATGAAATGGATGCAGTGGTTCTTATTCTTGTTTGCTACCCATGTTTACACAAGAAAATGTGCAGTATCTACAGTATGTTCCATTTCTTTTACCGAGAACAAAAGACTAATGTGTTCTGATTTCTTGTACTGTGGTTAGAGTCAGTGAAATCAGGAAAATGAGTGAATCACGCAATTCTGATTCCTTTCAATATCTGCATTCAGGTCTGTCTCACATGCAGAGAATCAATCTGTTTAGGAATGCACGTTATCTCGCCTCCGCAGACTGGGAAATCTACATGTATGTATTCAGCCAGATGAAGCCAATTCAGATTTGTCAATACAACAATTTGCTTCATAATTTGCATTACTTTATCACTAACTGCAATACACAATAATAACTAGTACTAGTACTATTGTACCTGATAAAATATATGTATTTTTGTCCAGTAAGAGCATAGATACAGATAGATTGATCAGTGGATGCACATATGCCTTATTTTACTGCTTGTGTTTACTGATTAGCCCTTAGACTGTAAACGAGTATTGGCATCCCATCTATATGTACATGGATACATTGTACAAGGTATGCCATACCACTATATATTGTCTGTCATGCTGTTGTTTGTTCATGCAATTTGTATTGCATATTATTTATGTGTATAGACTCGAAATAGAAGCTGGCATGATATAAACCAATAAAGACATATAACTAGATAGATATACAGACAGACAAATAAGCAATGACTAATGGCCCACAGCAAAGAGTTAATTATGAACATTCATTCATATGTACTCTATATGTCATTATCAGTAGATTAACTTCAATTATTGATTCATTTAAGCTAGAGAAGTGGTTTGTGTAATAAAACAGGCTGATGAGATTTGCATGCGGCAGTCATAAAATATATTTTAGTGTTTAAAAAGTGCTTTATTGATAAGCTGATCAAAAGGTTACAGCTAAAGGCATCATAGAAATGATAAAACATAGGCAAATCGTATTGGTACACGCCTCAACAGGAGGCAGTGGGTAAAGCATAACAAAAACAAAGTAAGAACAACACACCAGCATAGGTTCCAGTAGGCAGAACATACATCATATGTAAACTATAATTATCATATGACTTCAGCAATAAGAGTAGCATTTTTTTGTTAATTTGTGTTAAAATTGTTGAGAAGTGGAGATGGTGGCTGCTTCCATTGTGTGGCAATGTAAAGCTTGGTAGAGGCCACTATATGCTGAGCCAGTTTATAACTTGCATGTAGGGTATCAGGTGGTTTGTGACCTAATAGGAACACTTGAGGATCTTTATTAATTGTAGTGGAAGAAATTTGAGATAGAGTTGTAGCAATTTTGGACCAGATCATGGAGACTTTTGGGCAATCCCACCATATGTCATATATAATAGCAAATA
Organism: Hyperolius riggenbachi; assembly: GCF_040937935.1. NCBI lineage: Eukaryota > Metazoa > Chordata > Amphibia > Anura > Hyperoliidae > Hyperolius > Hyperolius riggenbachi. Next base: position 223,599,073 of record NC_090650.1, read on the forward strand.
TATCGGCGCCAGGGGACAATGGAACCGCCACTGAGAAGAACAATGTCCAAAAGTTCAGAAGTCAGGCATACATCACAGTTCAGCGCAGGTTTAGAAAGTCATTATATGTGGGGAATGATAAATTCTTCACCACAATATATCAAATGCTCAGAAGTAGGTATCCGCCAAACATCAAAACTAGAAAAGGCTTCCAGCTCCCAACAACCCACATTATAAGGTTGTAAAATGGCTCAGGTCACAGATAACGTCCAGGGAACATCAGACGTCGAGAAGATCCAGTGGACATCCGTATGGAGGTAAAGTTTCAGGAATTTATATAGGAACACAAAAATGGCAATATCTAAGCGTAACCCGTTTATTTAGATAAAATGTCTTTAAAAGGCAGTAGATATAAAAACAATAACTCACATACGGGGCCCATAAACAAGGAACCCCGGAAGATTAGCGCGCATGTAATGGTCAATCGTAGATCAATAGACAATGGTGCCGCCTGTTACCTTCCCCTCCATATGTGATACATGGTACCTAAAAGGGAACAACCTCTGAAACAGGTATTAGGGCTGGTAGGATATATAATGGCTAACTTTTGTTGGAGCAAGTACGTTCGATGCAATAGTCTTAGGGAAACTTCTAAATTGGAGGATTGCATACTACCCTTAGATAGGGTGTCCAGTGACTGACGCCATTCCTCTTCTTCAAATGTAATTCCAATGCCCAATTCCCATTCAGAACGAAAGGGTAGAGGAGCATTCTCCGGTGGAGCATTTAAGATAGAATATATAAATGAAACCATACCTTTAGCTAGTGGGTTGGTACGGCAAAGAGATTCAAAAGAGGAGCTTTTGACTTCGTTATCGGGGTTAGTAATAGACTAAATAGTGGTATAGTCGATTACATCGAAATAGCTCAGTCTGAGTGTAATGATCTGCTCAGCTGTCTGCACAGGCAGACAGCTGTTTGACCATTCTTTAGGTCCGAGTGCTGCGGGTCACTGGAAAAGAGACCTGTCTTCACTTTGCAAGTTTCAGAGTTGCTCTGCTGGTGGGGAATTTGCATCTACTTGTCATGCAAATTGCTTAGTTGCTTTCTTTGATGGCTTGCAGTATGGATACCATTCCCTCCCAGAATTCCTTGCTGGTCATAATGGTTTGTTCCTGCTAACTTACCTGGAGTATCAGCCTTTGCTAACTGTTTGCTAAGATTATCTTAGAGTAATTCCTTGGGAGTGCACTAGGCAGTCCTTCTAGTGTAGTCAAGTTGTACTTATCTGTTTTGCCTTGTACTGTCTATCTGTTGCGATTGTCTTGTCGCCAGCGGTGGTCGACAGGAAATCGTGCTGTCTGTTGGGATCGCATTCGCCCTAGCGGTAGTGGCGGTGGTCCCTGCTGTCTGGGAGTGTAGGCCAGAGCTGCGGTTGCTACTGGCTACTCCTTCTGTCTGTCTTGTCTGGAGCAAGCGCTTGCTGTGGGCTCGGTGAGGCAACCGTTTAGCAAGCGTTCGCGTTCTCTTTTTGTTTTTGTGTTGCAGTGGTTGGTTGGGGTTGGCGTGCTTTGTCTCTGTTGTGCTTTTCGTGCGGAGACCGTGGCGTTAGCGTGCTTTGTCGCTGTTGCGCTTTTTGCACGGCGAACGCGCTTAGCGTTTGTTATTTTCCTTGACGTTCTGATCATTATATTTGCTGTGTCATTTCTTGCTACACTTGTGCTCTGTCTTACTCGGTCTTGTGTCACTGTTGGCAATCGCCACTCTTGCGATTGCGTTCCCACTTGGTTTCCGCTGTTGTGTGTTCACCGTCACCAGGTGGCGACTAGATTGGTGGACATACATACATTCTGTTTCTGTGCTCACTCTCTTTCACTAGGGGCTATCTTGCCCTGTATTGCTTCCCCTCGTACAATTCCTAACTGGCATCTGTGGCAGTACAGAGGGGTTGTTCCCCTGCTCTCCACAGCTCCATCTGCCGGTGGGAATTCCCCTCTACAGGTGCATTGCACCGCAGCTGGGTTCTGTCGTTTTATACGCTTGTGGCGGACTTCCGCAGTGTCAGTGCACATCTTGTGCGCTGACCACGGAGATAATTCCACAATCGTTACACTGAGGTATCTGATGTTTAAGTATTAAGTCATTACGTGTCGATAATTTATTGTTCTCTATTATCTCTAAAACATGATATAGCTGTGTTATATTATGAGTTTGCCACCATGAGAATGCTCCCTGTTCAGTACCTGCTGGGAAATCGGGGCTACCCATGAACTTTGTAAGAGGAGAGGCATAAGACTGTAAACCGGATTTAAAATGGGATTTGCTCCAAATCTTAACTGTGTGAGTAGATAGTGGGGATCCATTTGTAACGGATGGGGGAGAGGTTTGCGTGACCAGATCAGAGCACCAAGCGAGAATGGAGCTGAAATTTTGTTTTCAATGGTAACCCAGGAGGGGGTGTGAAAACCTACATTAATTAAAGGGATTTGTGACATCTGAGATGCTTTGTAATATTTAATAAGGTTAGGGACTGACAATCCACCATTTGATTTATGCCACATCATTATTTTTTTTATTTATACGTGGATGTTTATCATTCCAAATAAAGCAAAAAACTGCTTGCTGAAATGATGTGATGTCTGTTGTTTTAATTGCAACAGGTAAAACCCTGAAATAGTAGGTAATTCGAGGAAGTAGCTTCATTTTGACTGAAGTAATTCGTCCAGACCAGGATATTTGTGGGATATCCCAATCAAGAAGGTCCTGTTTAAATTTAGAGATCAAGGCAGGATAATTCCATTTGTATAATGTATGGTAAGTGTTAGTCAATTTAATTCCCAAATATGGGATAAAGTGCTCCCTATATAAAAAATTATAAGTGCGAGCTATGGATTGGCCCTGGGAATTAGGAATATTACAGAACATAATTTCAGTTTTATGAGTATTGACTCAGGACTCTCAAACCAGACACATCTCCAAAATTTGCAAGGACTTGAAGTAACGATGGGATAGATAGTGATGGATCAGTAATTGTAAGCAAGACGTCATCAGCAAATAAGGTTAATTTGGGGTTTGTTTGTCCTAGGGGAAAACCGTGGATCATGGGGTGTTGACGGATACATTCGGCCAGTGGTTCGATTGCTAAGATGAAGAGGGCAGGGGAAAGAGGACACCCTTGCCTCGTTCCTCACCTGATAGGGAAATGTGATGGCTGGGCTTCAGCTATTTTCAATGAGGCTAGTGGTTGGGAGTATAAGTTTTTAATAATATTAAGGTAGGGGCCTGTGATGCCAGCATTTCGGATAACACCAAACATGTATGGCCATTCAAGCATATCAGGACTGCCCCATGGCCTCCAATAAGAAAACTCCAGGTCGGGCAAGATTTGGATGCCACAGCAGCCAATTAGGATGATTTGTAGAGTAGGCACTAGGCAGCTGACATGCTGAAGGATCAGGAGAGGGGTAGGATGTGGAGCTCTCTCCTGGACTCTGGCCTGCCTGACACTATAGAAAAGTTCACTGCCAGCCAGGGTAGATATACAGCTTAAAGCTATTGGGCTTAGTGGGAATATAACTGTGGGCGGGGCTTATTGAGACAGCCACTGGGGGTGGGACTTAGCGTAAGGATCACGTGAAACGCGCACGTGATCGCTCGCAAGCCTTCATTTATCACGTGAACTAACGCTGTTCGTATGTAAACCTTTGCGAGCAGCACTTCGCTTGATAACTGCTGTGATAGCAGTTATTATGCTTTTAAGAATCAACACCATTATCTCTTCTCCCCGCCGCTCCTATCTGCAGCCATCCATCGCTTTCACTTTGGTGACCTTCCGGGTAACAATGCTGAAGAGGAAGCGCCTGTGCTCTCCTCTAAGAGCACAGCGCGGGTTGATGTGGAGCAGAAGAGGAGGGGAGCAGGCAGCAGAGATCCTGTTAGAAGGCACTGATAGTTGGGGAAGGAGCGTCTTGCAGGCATTCCTTAGCCTGTAGTGGCAAGCCCCTTCCCCGTAGTTTATCGACATTATGAATGTCACCAGATTCCGGGGGGGGGGGGCTAGCGAGGCACAGCGGGGACAGAGAGTGGTGATCAGGGCACACAGAGGCATGTCCTGCAGATGGGAACATGCCTCTGTGTCCCTTTTTTAGATTTAATAACCCACCTTGGCTACTCTTTAAAGGGAACCTTAACTGAGAGGGATAAGGATGTTTCATTTTAAACAATACCAGTTGCCTGGCAGTCCTGCTGATCCCCTTGGCTGCAGTAGTGGCTGAATCACACACCTGAATCAAGCATGCAGCTAATCCAGTCTGACTTCAGGCAGAGCACATGATCTGCATGCTTGTTAAGGGGCTGTGGCTAAAAGTATTAGACACACAGGATCAGCAGGAGAGTCAGGCAACTGGTATTCTTTTAAAAGGAAAATTCCATATCCTTCTCAGTTTAGGTCCCCTTTAAAGCAAACCCAAAACTTTTGAAAATATAAAAAAAAGAAACATATCATCTGAACCAGGCCCCCCTCCAGATTTCATTGAGCCCATTTTCACCACTCTCCACCTCTCTTTTGATTGGTTTTTATTCCTTTGAAAATTCTTCTCTGTCTTCCAAGATGGTCGGGACCCCGAAAGTGTTTGCAGGTCATGTCTCAAGGCCCATACTCACGAGCTACAAATGTAGTTGGTCGCAAGCACACGGGAGCGTGTGCGCGACAGATTGACGACAGCTCGTCGCTGGGTCCCTCCGCATACACACTGCGGAACAGGGATTAGTGGTGCGACGGAAGCTGTCGCTGATGTTACTCCCCCCCCCCCCGCCGGAAACTCCGTGCACTGCATATTGGTTGCTGTCGCTAGTCCGCATACACACGCGGGCTATCGACAGTTGCGGCGAAGTTGCGGCGGCCAGGCGATTGACCGCGCCAATCGCTCGGCGACAACAATGACGAGCGACGGTTCAGGGCGACCTGTCGCCGCAACACGCACGTGCCACGTGGTTGCAGCGACAATTGTAGCCTGTGAGTATAGGCCATCATACACATGCACAGTCCCCAGGCACTGTGCAACGAGGTTGTGAGCTCTGGGCATGCTCCCTTTTCCTCTCAATCACTATTCAGTATTAGTGTGATAGTATGCTTTGATGTGTGCATGGCACAATATAGCATTGGGTGAGTGGCTGCTGCAGGCAGACTTGTCAGACACTGCAATGGGTGTGTGTTGGGTATGAAAATGACACCCTTTCTGGTTGTGAAGAATCCCAAAAGCTGTTTGTTGAATATTATAAAGAAGGATTACGGCCACCTGCGGGGTCTGATAGCGGCGCAGAAGAGGCACAGAGGAATGTTGATGTCCTGCGTACATCGGCTTAGCTATCGCATTTGGCATGAGGTTATATTCACCTTCGGGACCTATTTCCCCTTTTTGTGTTTGTTATCCCTCTGGAGGGGTATTGCCTCCCAGCTACTCAGCCAGTACTCATAGTTTTTATTAGAGAGTGACTGACTACTCCGTGCATATCTGGGAGTACCCGAGTGGAGACAGGTTCATCATCTCAGTCTGCCTGATTTGTTAGTTGTTCCTCTAGCAACCCTACTTTGTGAGCACTATTCTCTTTGCTCCACCTATACATAATTGCATGTTCATGCTGGATCGGCATACCTCTGTGCATTGTCTGCCGCCTCCTCAATCCACCAGTCCATGTAATCTATCCTAAAAAAGTTGACTTTTGGCTAAAGTCAACTTTTCAGATAGTAAGAGGAAGGCTTGCTGTGATGTTCCTTCCTATGACTGAGGCTAGGTGCACACTTAGCAGAAACACAAGCGTTGCGTAAAATGCTGCTAATGGAAGTCTATGGGCTGCAGGAAAAACGCATATCAAAAACGCATATGCGTTTTCACTGCCTACATTTTCAAAAACGCTGGTTTTGTTGCATGATTTTCAAAAACGCAAAAAAAATGCACATAATGAAAGTCAATGGAAATGCAATGGTAAGCATTTTACATGCACTTTTCTATGCATTTTTGATTAAAAAAATTATTTTCTGATGTATTTTCGCTTCCTGTTGTCTTCCTAGTGATTTGCATAAAACGCAACAAAAAACTCATGAAAAACGCATACAAAACGCATATGCATTTTGTATATGCGAATCACAATTGCATTAAAACACATGCAAAACGCTTGAAAAATGCACCTGCGTTAAAAAAAACGCTAACGCAAACCTACAAAAAATGCACACAACATAAAAAAACATGATATCAAATGTAGCCTTTCATGTTATGTTATCTGTGCACCTACCCTCAGTGAATGAATCAGCAAGGAGGAGGAACTCAAGGGTGGTAGGAGGGAACATCACGGCAAGCCAGACTCTTCCTGTCTGAAAATTTTACTTTAGCCAAAAGTCAAATCATCTAGTTTGAATGAATAAAAATAAAACAATAATAATAACAATTATATGTGAGTTTGTAGTAAACTACATAAGAATATTTAATAAACAAAATGAGGTTACTTAACCACTTCGGTACCAGCAGCCTCTGCCCCCTTAACCTCCTTGCCGGTTATCCCGAGCTCAGCTCGGGGTAACCTGCGCAGGAGGATATCTCAGGCCCCGCTGGGCCGATTTGCATAATTTTTTTTTGTTACAAGCAGCTAGCACTTTGCTAGCTGCTTGTAACTTCAGATCGCCGCCGCTCGCCGCCGATCCGCCGCAATCCGCCGCGCCGAGTCGCTCCCCCCCGCCCCAGAGCCCTGCGCTGCCTGGCCAATCAGTGCCAGGCAGCGTTGAGGGGCGGATTGGGATTCCCTATGACGTCCCGACGTCCATGACGTCGGTGACGTCATCCCGCCCCGTCGCCATGGCGACCGGGGAAGCCCTGCAGGAAATCCCGTTCTCAACGGGATTCCCTGCATACTCTGATCGCCGAAGGCGATCGGAGTGGGTGGGGGGATGCCGCCGCTTAGCGGCTATCATGTAGCGAGCCCTTGGCTCGCTACATGATTTTTAAAAAAAAAAAAATTAAAAAAATGTGCGGCGCTGTCTCCTTGCCGGATTTTTTAGACCGGCAAGGAGGTTAAAGAGAACCTAAACTGAAAATAAAAAGTCAAAATGACCATACACAGGTCATACTTGCCTCCCATGCAGTCTACTCCGCAATGTCTTTCTCCTCTCCTGCGTCCCATTTGTCCACTGTGATCATTGGAATTCTCCGTCCTCCATTTTAAAAATGGCCATTACCCCATAACAGCTTCCTGGTCAGCACACTGTTAAACTGTAATATCATCGACTTGAGCCATAGGGAAACATGGACATTACCTTGAACATTGTTGTAACTGACCGCTGCAGATATATAACTGACAGCAACTGGTATATTTCAGTTCTGACAAAATATTGTCAGAACTGGAAGGGATCACCGTAAAAAGAATATGGTGAGCTTCTGAGAGGAACTGATGGTGAGGTTAGTATGTAATATTCATTTGCAGCTATGTCATGTGTTTATTTTAAATTTTACTCGCTACAGGTTCCCCTTAAAGAGACACTGAAGCGAAAAAAAATATATGATATAATGAATTGGTTGTGTACTATGAATAATTACTAGAAGATTAGCAGCAAAGAAAATATTCTCATATTTTTATTTTCAGGTATATAGTGTTTTTTCTAACATTGCATCACTCTATAATATGTCCAGATTACACAACACTCAGCATTCAAAATGAGTCTTTCAGAGCAGTCTGTAAAGTAATAAACTCTCCTCTGCTAGAGGAAAAGTAAACAGTTCAATTGCAGTTGAGATAATAAAAGTCAGATAACAGCCCTCTCCACGACCAAGTTGGTTGGAGACAGGGGAGGACTGGCCCAGGGGGACGGGGGGCAATTGCCCCCCGGGCCGCCCGAATCTTAAGTAATTAGGGCCAGCCGCTGCTATACGCAGTGGCCGCAGACATACCACAGGTGACAGGTTCGAAGTAGGGATCGCAACCTCGCGCGATATTTCCAGGCAAGTTGAAGTATCCAATCAGAGAAGGGGCTGAGGCGGCCGGCCGTGGTGTGCCCTTGTGCGTGGCTGCGCCTGCGGTGGATGTGAGCGGCACAAGGACACAAATAGCTTAGGTCCTCTCCGGCCCGGTGGGTTGACCCTGCTTGACTCCGCCCCCCGCCTGGAGCCATTGCCGCCCGCAACGTGCTGCTGTGCCTGCGGTGTCATCGGAGTGAGCTGTCTCACTCTTCAGCTTTCTGTGCTGGGGGGGCTGGGGGCCTGGAGCTGTGGCTACGAGTGGCTGGCTTAAATGGCTGGAGGAGTTGGACACAGTCCTACCCTGTGCTGCTGTGCCTGAGGTGTCGTCGGAGTGAGCTGTCTCACTCTTCAGCTTTCTGTGCTGGGGGGGCTGGGGGCCTGGAGCTGCGGCTACGAGTGGCTGGCTGTCCTGGCTGGAGGAGTCGGACACTCGGGGGGCTGGGAGTCGGAGATGCCACCTATAGCTGCTTGCTGCTGTGGAGGAGGAGGAGGTGTAGGACTGAGGAGACAGGAGGATAGAGGAGGTCGGGTCCAGGTCGCTAGAGGAGAAGGTGGTTTTTTATAAATTTTGTTTCTGTACTTATTCTCCCTTCTTGTCACTGAGTTACTCACACTTTGCTGCCTGCCTGCTACTGCTGTCAAATTCAATTCTCTGCCCAGGCCAGTGCCCTCTGAGTTTTTTTTTGTGTGATAATCATCCCCATTCTGACCCTGGCCTGAGGGGGAACGTTTTTTCTTCTTGTGGTGTGATTGGCGGCAGGGGAGGGGGGAGGCAGGCAGTTAGGCACTGTCAAACAGGTAGTTGGAGGGGGGGGGGGGGTAGGTGTCAGACAAGTAGTTTGTATGGTGGGTGGGCAGGAGTGGGGTTAGGCATCACCAGGTAGGTAGGTGTGTGTGTGGGGGGGAGGGGGTTGTTTAAAGGAGTTATCAGGCATTTTTAATGAAATAAGTGCTACTTACTCGGGGCTTCCTCCAGCCCCACGCTCCCAGCATGTCCCTCGCCGCAGCTCTGCAGTCAGCCATTCGCTGCCGTTGCCTCCCAGTCCCCGGCGATGGCACCAGTCCGACCTGGATGTCAGCCTGTACTGCGCCTGTGCGAGCAGCACTGTCAATCACCGCCACGTGGACCGGAGTGTACTGCGCAGGCGCAGTAGTTTTGCGTCTGCACAGTACACTCTAGTCCATGTGGCGGTGATTGACAGCGCCGCTCGCACAGGCGCAGTCGGCCTGACGTCATCGCCGGGGGCTGGGAGGCAGCGGCAGCGAACAGCTGACTGCAGAGCTGCGGCGAGGGACATGCTGGGAGCTTGGGGCTGGACGAGCCCTGGATAAGTAGCACTTATTTTCATAAAAAAAAAAGCCTGATAACTCCTTTAAGGTTAGGCATCAGACACAGACAGGTAGATTGTGCGGAGAAATGGAGTTAGGCATCAGAGTGTGTGTGTGTGTGTGTGTGTGTGTGTGTGTGTGTGCGCACACAAGAAAGATATGGCTTTGGGCTGGGGATGGCGTGAAACGGGCCTCTAGTTTGTGTTGTCCCCCCAGGCCAAAAGGTCCCAGCCCTCCCCTGGTTGGAGAGCTTAATAGCTTTTTTGCATAGAGATAACAACTGGAGTTTCTCAACTCTTCCTGCACTAGAAACAATTAGACTGATGTATCTGATCTTAATGTTTTTTTTTCTTAGCTGTACTACACATACAAATCATCATATCATCATTTTTTTTTCGCTTCAGTGTCTCTTTAAGGACCAGAGGCTGCTGGTACGCTAAAACGCTGCATAGAGGTGAATTGCCACAATAATCCGTTGCTCCCACCGGTCACGTCACTCTGTCCCCGCCGCAGGCTACTCTCTCTGCCATCTCTATGACGGCAGAGCGCTGTGCGCCGGTCAGGAGCTGCTTTCATTGGCTCTTGACCCTGTCACTCAATGTAAGCCAATGGGAACGGCTTACAGTAATGACAGGGCCAGGAGCCAATGAAAACGGCTCCTGCCCGGCTCACAGTGCTCTGCCGTCATAGAGGCGGCAGGGCAGCACATTGCGGCAGGGACGGGCGGGGGCGCGCGGTGAATGGGACGTAGAGCTTACATCCGGTCAGAATCGCAGCGCCACCCGCCCGATGTAGATTTGTACTGCATCGGTCCCTAATTGGTTAAAGAGGTACTGTCGCGAAAATCTTTAAATTTAAAACACATACAAATAAGAAGTACGTTTCTTCCCGAGTAAAATGAGCCATACATTACTTTTCTCCTATGTTGCTGTCACTTACAGTAGGTAGTAGAAATCTGACATTACCAACAGGTTTTGGGCTGGTCCATCTCTCTGCAGGGGATTCTCAGCATGGCCTTTATTCTTTATAAAGACACTCCCTGAAAAAGATTTATACAAAGATGCTGGCCAGCCTCCCCTGCTCACCGCACACTTTTTTGGCAGTTGGACGGAGCAACTGCCATTCACTAAGCGCGTTCCGAAATTAAAGAAGTCTCTGTGAACCCCCCATGAGGACATTGGCTAGTCCAAAAACTGTCGGTTCTGTCAAATTTTAGTACTACCTACTATAAGTGACAGCAACAATGGAGAAAAGTAATTTATCCTATATAATAATAGGCAGCTGTCCCTGCGTAAGCAGGGACAGTTGTCTTACACAGGCAGGACGACAGGGACGGAGCCAGCCGGGCGTGTGAGCGGGCGGCCAGGTGTGCGGCAGGTGCGCGCGCGGCTCGTGCGCATGCTTCGGGTGCGCGCATGCGGGTGTGTGGCAGATGCGGGCGGGTGCGCGTATACAGACCTAGCCCGTTTTTAAACGGGCTAAGGTCACTAGTGATCATATTACTCTGGAAGAAACGTAGTTCTTAATTGTACAGTATATGTTTACATATATTTTAAATTTTAATATTCTCGCGACAGAGGTCCTTTAAAGACCATCTTCAAGCAAAGATCTAAATTTACTATCAAATAGTTTGTATTAAGCCCTCAAATGTTAATTATTTTTTTAAATGAGGCTTGTACAGATAAAATCTTGTCTTAAAAATTGACTCCCATGACTAGAATCAGTTTACTTGAGAAAGTCAGATGCAGGCTGTTTAGCTGGGGCAGCTGCTGTTTAAGGCCTCTTGCACACTGCAAGTGATTCCGATTCAGATTCCGCTTTTTAATCAGTTTTTACATCCGATTCAGATTCCGATTTGCAGTGTGCAGGGAGCAAACTGCAAATCGGAATCGGAATCTGATGTAAAAACTTATTAAAAAGCGGAATCTGAATCGGAATCACTTGCAGTGTGCAAGAGGCCTAAATTGCATCATCCTGCTGTTCTGTCTGCAAGGGGAAGGAACAGACTGTATTTTTTTTTAAATCAGCCTTTATTTAAAGCATTGAAAGGAACAATTTAACACATTTTGAACAAAGTGCAACATAATCCAAAATACAGCAGCAAAACTGTGCCCCACTCAATGGGGAAAATCAACATACTTATCAGGAGTACAACCATACATTTCCATCACAGAGCATGAATACATAAAGACTCCAGCTGAGTGGTTTCCGTTATACAAGATGCTCATTTCTGGTCCCCCCCATCTATATCAGATACCCGTGCCCATTCTTGAGAACTTATCCCGCTCTCCCAAACAATCTGTCTTCTATCATGGAAAATTCCGCAAGACCAGGTGTATCCAACCAGCCAGCCCAGATTTTTTGAATTTTCTACGGGCCCCTCTATGTGTGTATATTAATTTCTCCAGCTTTAAGTATATGTTTACTTGTTTTACCCACATATTAACTGTTGGCGGATTAGAGTCCTTCCACATAACCAGAATAAGCTTTCTTGCTTGAAACACTAACCGTTGTAGCATTAATTGAGTTTGGTCTTGTGCCCCCACCCCTGTCAGCAGCCCCAGTATACAGGATTGAAATGTTCTAGTAACTCTTTGCTTTGAAGCCTTATCAATTATATTTAGAACCTCTGCCCAATACCTTTGTAGTTTAGGGCAGATCCAAAGCATGTGTATTAAGTCACATGGTCTCTTTTGCATTTCGGACAAATTGGATCCTCCCGGCAGCCCATTACATACATTCTTTTGGGGGTTAGTAGGTTTCTATGAATTATATTTAACTGAGACAGTTTTTGGGAAGCATTAGACGAGACCATTGGGACTACCTGCAAAATCTCTTTCCAATCTTCCTCGGTCAGACCCCCCAACTCCTGAACCCAGCCTGAATAGCATTTAAGAGGGAATTTCTTCAAGAATTGACCGAGTATAATACTATAACTTGATGAAATGAAGCCACTCCTTGCAGTGTATTGTGCAATTAAATTAAATGTGGGAGATGGATAAAGTATCAAGGAATGGGTAGAGCTTTGTTTATGCAATGCATGAAAAAGTTGAAGATATTGATATTCTAGCAGGGGAGTATTTTGCTTTCCCCCATTAATTGTAATATGTCAGATAAAGTTCTTAGCTTTCCCTGCGTTAAGACCTTTTCTATTGAAGAAATTCCCTCCTTTGCCCAAATTTTTAAAAAAGATAGGTTTGCTAATTCAGACAGCCGTTTATTATTGCTCAGAGGGGTATATGTTGTTAGACCCTGAATGTCTTGCATAGTACGTAGGCGATTCCAGATTTTTAGCATCAATAGTAAAGTGGGGATTTTAGTGCCTAAAAATCCACATATTTCTGCTTCTAATGCCGCGTATATTGAGTCAAACCCCGTCAAGTGGTTTAATAATAGTCTACTGGAGTCGACCAGATCCTCCCTTTCCCATCCGATCAAATGTTGGACTTGAGATGCTAAGAAATAGACCCACGCATTTGGAACTGCCAGCCCCCCTTCTTCTTTGGAGTACTGCAAATATTGCAATTTGATTTTAATCCTACCCTGACCCCAGATAAAGTCTCTGAAAATTTTATCTATGGTCTTAAATAGTTTCAAGTTAAGCCAGATTGGGGCATTATGTCCTAGGTTCTCAACGTGTGGTACGCGTACCCCAGGGGGTACTCCTGATGGTTCCTGGGGGTACTCGGGCTTAATATACTTAACCAAGAATAACAAATTTTAGAGTTTCAGAAAATTATAAATCTTATTTAAATGCCAATTTGGTGTTTTAGCTAATAAAAAGCAATAGTACATGCTTGGAAATTGTTTAGAACCAATTATCATGTACTACGATTAAAAATATATTTGTCAAGGGGTACTTGTGATAATGTTTACTATGCTAAGGGGTACTTGGTGAGTACAGGGTTTTAAAAGGGGTACATACCAATAAAATGTTGAGAAACGTAACACATACAATAACTGTGGCATGGAGACCATTTTTAACAAATTGGTTCTTGCTACAGGAGAGAGAGGCAACTTAGACCATGTTTTTAGTTTTTGTCTAATTTTTAATAACAGAGGATTAATATTGTATTGTTCGTAGAGTGGGGTCTGGGGTTACTACAATGCCTAGGTATTTGAAGGATGAGACTATAGGGATTTGAGCACAGTTCTCCGGGAGAGAGCTATATGGTTTATCTATAAGCATAATTGATGATTTTTCCCAGTTAACCCTTAGGCCCGAAAATTCCCCAAATATGCGTAGAGTTGACATCACTTCAGAAAGTGATTTACCAGTGTCTTGTAAGTAGAGAAGTGTGTCGTCTGCATATAATGCCACTTTTTCTTTGATTGTCCCAAATTTAAAGCCTTGTATTGTATTAGTTGTCCTTATCAATTCTGCTAGGGGCTCTATTGCAATTGCAAATAACAGAGGTGACAGAGGGCACCCCTGTCTAGTCCCCCTACCCAGAGTGAATTTTGGTGTAATAGACCCATTCGCTCGGAGGCGTGCAGTAGGCGCAGCATATAGAATTTTCACCCAATTACAAAATACTGGACCAAATTGCATCTCCCGCAGAACCCCCAATAAGTAGACCCATTCGACACTGTCAAAGGCCTTGGCGATATCAAGTGACAAAACCGCTCTTTCACCCTTATTATCAGCTGGGGTTTGTATATTTAAAAAGGTACGTCTGATATTGATGGCTGTAGATTTTGAAGGGATAAATCCCGATTGATCTGATTTGATTACATTTGTGATTATTTTAGCTAGCCTGTTCGCCAAGACCTTTGCCAGTATCTTAACGTCTGTGGACAATAAAGAAATGGGTCTATATGAGTCTGCTTTTAAAGCATCTTTCCCCGGTTTCAGAAGTAATATAATTGCTGCTTCCGACATTGATTGAGTCAGTTTCCCCTTCTCAAAAATTTCCTCAAAGACCCCCAAAAGTTTTGGGAGCAATATTTCTGAATATCTCTTGTATACCTCGACTGGGAGGCCATCACAACCTGGCGCTTTATTGGCTGGGAATGCTGCAACTGCAATTTCTAATTCTTCCAATACAATAGGAGCGTCTAGCATGACCCTGTCTTCATCGCTAAGTTTCAGAAGGGGGATTGCATTCAAGTAACATGCTAATTCTTCCTTTTCATAGTTTACCTTAGAACTATATATCTCTATATAGAACTTCTGCAGTTCCCCTAAAATGCTAGTTGTATCTGATACCGCCTCCCCTGTGTTAGTCATAAGAGCCCCAATATGATTTGAGGGTTCCTGAGACCTAGTGACGACCGATAGTAAATAGCCAGTCTGGTCCCCTTGCTCAAAAAAAGCTTGCTTCAAGAAAAAGCGTTTATGATTGGCCCTAGTCGCAAGGTGCTCATTTAGATCCTCCTGCGCCTGAAGCCAACTTGCCTTTTGATTTTCCATTGGATTCGCCACAAAGGCTGCCTCTGATTCCATTACCTTTTTCATGCAGGATTCATGTCTCTTTCTAGAAGTTGATCTAATCTTATTAATTTCCGCAATAAACACACCTCTCAAAAAAGCTTTCATCGTTTCCCACATTAATGTTTGGTTGGAGGAGTCATTATTAAATTGGAGAAAAATATTCATTTTTTGAATAATTTCTGAGTGGGTATTAATTAATGATAGCCAGTACGGGTTCAGTTTCCAAGGTAACTTCAGTTTAGTGCCATATTGCGGGTTTTTAGGCAGACCCTTATAGGAGAGTGATCAGAAATTGCTCGTACTAAATATTCTGTTTTATCCACATAAGGTAGAATCTCAGAGTTACCGATAGCTAGATCAATTCTTGAGAGAGACATATGTGTCCTGCTAAAACAAGAATATACCATATCATTGGGATGGCTTTTACGCCACAGGTCTACTAGATTAAGTTCCCCCAATAGTTTCGCCAGAGTTGAAGATTGACTTTCCTGCAGTCTCGATTTAAACCTGTCCAATGTTTGATTCAAAATCATGTTATAGTCCCCAATCCAAAGTATGGGTATAGACATTTTGTCTTTTAGCAGTTCTATTATGTTATTCAAGCTGGAAAGTGAGAAGGGGGGTGGAATATATATAGCTACTATTATGCATTCCACAGAGTTAAATCTGCCATGAAGTATCACATATCGTCCTTCATTATCTATATGCGATTTTATCAATTGAAACCCTAGTTTGGCGTGAATAAGAATAGATACTCCTCTCGAATATGAGGTATGGGTAGAGTGGAAAGATTAAGATATCCATCTTTTAGAGAGCCATTTTAACGTTTGTAGAGTTAGGTGGGTCTCCTGAAGACAGATTACTAGGGGACCTTGTTTTTGTATAAATGATAAGATGGATTGCCTCTTAATGGGATCCGCCAGACCTCTCACGTTCCAGCTTAGCACCACAACCTCAGCCATATTTTCTAGATGTTATCATCATCAGCCAATGTACATGGTTATCCCAATTCGAATAATAACAGTTGCTGCTGCATTGGAAAAAGAAATAAAATAGTATCAACATAAACATAACTATCTCCTCCTACCACCATATATTGTAGCAGGCACACCTTAACTGACATAGTGATCCTCACTCAGAATATATATATATATATATATATATATATATATATATATATATATAGAATCAACGGTTATTTAAATATACCACTGGATCAGATTGCTAGTATGGTGGTGCTACTAAATTACGTTCTCCGAAGTGTACTCTCTTTGTTTGCCAATGGGGTTTGGAACGTTCCTCACAGAAGAAAAGGTGTGATCTTCTACTCCCAACCCATTGGCTTATCACAAAAGTTAAGACAGGATAGCGATCCTGTTTAGGTGGCTTCCCCCTTTATTATTCAAGTTGCCATTGGGTGAGTAATACGCTTGATCCCTTGATATCATAGTTCCTGACAGGTAGTAGGCTTATAATAACAAAGTTCTCTATCTTCTTCTATTATGGGAACAGGAGAAATCAAAAACAGTACCTTATATTCCGCTACGACCGTCAAGCTTCCTCTGTTGCAAGTGCAGAGTTTTTAGCCAGATGCTGTTCATTTTGATCTAGCCAGTTTATGGCCTCTTTTGGGGAAAGAAAAAAATGAGCTTCATTCATTGCCAACACTTTCAATTTAGCTGGGTACAGCATTGCATACTGCAGCTGCAGCTTTTGTAGACGTTGTTTTACATCATAAAACTTCGCTCTCTGCTTCTGGACTTCAGCCGAGAAGTCTGGGTAAAAGGATATTTTGTGATCGCCATATTTGATGTTGCCCTTTAGACGAGCATACTTCAGAATTGCTTCTCTGTCCTGATAGTGCAGTAATTTTGCTAATATCGGTCTTGGTGCAGCCCCTGGTTTAGGAGGACGTGCTGGGACTCTATGCGCTCTTTCTATAGCATAGAGGTTAGAGAAGGATTCCCTTCCGAATGTTTCTATGAGCCATTGTTCTATAAATGCAGTAGGCTCTGACTTCTCCACCTTTTCTGGTAGGCCCACGATCCTCACATTATTTCTGCGCAGCCTATCTTCTATGTCGTCTGATTTATCTGTGTTGGCTATGGAGTGCTTGATCACTCTTACCAGGTCCCTTAATGCAGGGGCCAGAGAGTCTTCTACTTCACTTACTCTTGATTCCAACTCAGAAGTTATTTTTCTGATGTTGGACATATCTTGTCGTATAATAATCAGCTCTTCCTTCAATCCCCCAGTCTGCTGTGTGAGGGATAGTATAGCGTCATTGCTTGTATGAATTGCCGCCAGTATAACACTCAGTGATGGTTCTTTGGGGGGAGGGGGGCTATCGGAGTTCTAAGCGCTTGCAATTCTGTTAGCTGCAGCAGGTACTTCTAACTGACTGTTAGTTTCCCACTCCTGCTCTGCAGCCTCAGCGCCATTTTGATTATCTGCTACCTCCTCCTCTTGTATCCCCCGAGCTTCCGCACATGCCTTGGCTTGCTGTATTCGTTCCCCCTGCGTACTGCTCTTTACTGACCTCGCATCCTTGTTGGCATACTTTTCCAGTCTGGCCGCTACTTCCTCAGTTGAGGAGCTTGCCGTCTGCGAGCGTGTTTGTTTCGAGACAGCGCCATCTTGCTTGCGCGGCGTCTCAGCAGGGCCTTTCTCTTCCTTGCCTTTTCCCTTCATCATGTCTGCCTCGTAGTGCTTCAGAGCGGGGTCCGTGTTGTCTCTGTCACTTCGCCTTATCCCCGGGAGTATTTGTGATTGTGAGCGGGTGATTAAAGCCTCCTACCAGGATCAAATAGCCAGGATCAAGCCGGGAGCTTTGCGAGACACGTCCTCTCACATTGCCTGCTGGCCACTCCCCCCAGACTGTATTTGCTGTCCAGGATACTTTGAAAGTGATGTATTTAACAGCAGTTAACCATGGAGCTTCTACAAACGCAAAAAGTATAGGGGTCGACTTATACACGAGTCACATGAAACACTGAGCCCAATGAGTAATGTGTGTACTAATAGTGACATTCCCATTTGCAGCAATTTACCCAGTGGTAAGTGCAACTTTGAGGAAAGGAAATGTCAGGAAACACAGGTCTATAAGTCCTGGCCACAACAATTAACAAGGAAAGGGGCAGAGGGAAAATACTGAGCTGCATGAAAGGAAGTGAATAATTGCAGTACTTGGGAGCCTGGATGGAGTATTGGCTGCACTTACGATACAGGAGGGGTTAATGGCTGCAATACTGTATGCAGTGCAGTTATTAACCCCTCCTGAACCCCAAGCGCAGCCATTAACTTTGCTGGGTAGACTTATACTTGAGTCAATAAAAAATTCCAGTTAAAAAGGTTGATTATTGCAGTTGACTTATACACGACTTTGACTTGTATTCGAGTATATACGGTATTTGCTAATTTTGTTGTCAGAAGAAATGTCTTTGGATTCAGCATCGATAATGTTTTAATTGCTTTATGTGGTGAAACAAAATTTACACTATTTTTTTTTTGAAGGGTAGTTAGGAATTTATTTTGACAGCACATTATAAAATTAAACATTTTACTTTAGGTTTATGGGCAAAGACGCCCACCAACATGCCTGAGCTCATCTTCTGTAAGCAGAAACTGGCGTAAATTCCTCCAAGCTGAGGCGCAGGCGGATCAACACTTCTCAGAAATCTTTCCATGCAGTCTATGCAGCCCTTGGGAGACACACACAGTACTGGAAGCAAAGTTTCCCACACTTTCTATGCACACAATTATATGGAACCCTGGCTGACTTCCTCAGTGAAGAAATAAACAAACAGAATGTTCTGGACTTATTTGTTTATCTCGGTTCTCATTATCTGGTTTAAGGACTTGCATATAAAACAGATCATGTCAGATCATATTCATTCAGGAATACTGAAAATTCAAAAAGGTTCACAGGTTAAAATTTTTGTTACCAGTGCAAATGGGATTCAACATATAATAACCATTTAACGGTCTCATGTGGTAACACTTTTCACACCATTTTGCTCTTGTCGGAGGGACAGACAGGAATTTCCTTTGACAGAACAGTATAAAAATAAAGGTTTCACTTTATATTTATTGGTAACGAGGTCGCACAACATCTCTGAAGAAGGAATAGGCTGAAATTCCTCTAAGTTGATACAGAGGGCTGATCAGCAGTTATCAGAATAGTTTTTTTGCAGTTACTATTTTCCAAGCAGGCACAAAGGTTCTAGGGCTCTAGGTGCCCAAGCACCCCCCTTTTTATAAATCCATAAAAGGCCCCTTTGGCTGCGAAAAGGCCCTTGCTGTGATAAAACCCGCCCACTGTGTGTGGGAAGCCCTGCCCACCCATGGGAAGCTCCTCCCCATCTGAGACACTTTGGAGTATAGAGGTCCCACACGGGAATCCTAGTGTAACCATTCCCGCAGCTGTGTGGGAGCAGGTAAGATGCTGTCTCCCTGACAATGGTGACCTCACCCTCCCCAGCATTCACAGTGACCTCTCCCTCAACCTTGCACCCACAGGTATCTCTTTTCCACCTAGGACCCATACTGACCTCTCCTTCCGAAGCATTAACATTGCAGGTATCCTGCAGCCCCCAGCACCCATACTGACCTCTCTCTGCCCCAGCACCTACATTGACCTTTCCCTACCCCAGCGGCACCCTTCCTGTCCCCAGCAGCACCCATAGTAACCCTTCCCTCGCCCAGCACCCAGAGTGACCTCTCTCTTTCCCAGCTCCCCAATGACTTCCGCTTTCTGCAGCACCCACACTGACCTCTACTTCTCCCAACATCCACCCACATCATTTACCCACATAGCTGACAGGCCTGACATTGCACCCAGTACTCACACCTGCACACAGCCTCCACATGGCACCCATTATCTGCACCAAGCACCCACTTAACCAGTACCCGCACCAAAAAACCTGCATTTAAAATCCATGTGACACTCAATGCCCACCCATAGCCAGCACCCAGTACAGGCAGGGCACCAAGAATTCGCACAATGTGACACCCAGGAACTGCACCCAGCACCCACATGACATCCAGTACATGCACCCAGATCTCACATGACACTAAGTACCTGCAATTAACACCCGCATGACACTCTATACCCACCCATAGCCAGAACCCCCATGCATCTGCATACAGCACCCACATGACACCCAATACCCCCCTAGCCAGAAACGAGGAGGGAGGAACGCAGCCACCGGTGACAGATCCGACTGACTCCACACCATTGAATGCAGCCAGAGCTTCTGTGACTGAATATATGTGTTAAGCGGGGAGGCTCAGGGGGATGGTTTGGGACAGTTGTAGAGTGGGGGAGAGGGGGTGAAGGTCCCATGTCACTGCAAGTCAAAGTGGTTGGAAGGAAAGGTCCCCCACCACTTGTGTGTACTACTGTGCATTTTGGGGGGAGGGAGGCCAGGCACCTTTCTTAAATTTTAGCACCCCCCACTTAAGGACCCTCTGCATGGCCCTGGTTAGTATAGCTTAGAGCTGCGTGGGGAACCTTCGTGTGCGTGTGCGCAGAGATTTTCAATCAAGGTAACCAGAGAATATAAGCGTGGGACCTTTCCGAGGATATTATCATGGAAATATTATTAACCCCTTCCCGACCGCAAAACGCCAATAGGAGTCGGGAAGGAGGCAGCCCCAGGACCGTGCGCTGCGCACTATAAACAACCTGCTTATCGCGGCTAGCAGGTTGAAAACAGAAAAAAAACAACCCATAATCCCTTGTACAGCACTGCGATCTACTGCATCGATGTACGGGGGACAGCTCTGTCACTGAGCTGTCCCCAGGGCAGGCACACAAAGTGATTCCTCTCACAAGGCGATGCCTATGAGAGGGATCACGCTGATTGGAACTCGGGGGGAGGGAAGGAAGGAGGGAGAGAGGAATATAAAAATCGTACAAAAAAAAAAAAAAACACATTTTATTAAGAAAAAAAAGTATATAAATTAATAAAAAATAAATAAATGTTGCAGCAGCAATCAAATGCCACCAACAGAAAGCTCTGTTGGTGGCAAGAAAATAGGGGTAGAGCCATTTGTGTGCTAAGTTGTATGGCCTTGCAGCGAGCTGTTGAAGCTGCAGTGGCCTGAATTGTAAAAAATGGCCTGGTCACTAGGCTAGTTCACACTTGGCGCTTGAAGCGCCGCTAGCCCACAATCGTGTTTGACGCCGCGATTTGCGGCTAAAATCTCTCAATTCAGCATGATTTGCGCTTGTGATTTCCATTGATTGATCAAAATCGCAAATGCCCCCATACCGTTCATTTTCCAAATGCCAAATTTCAACTGTTTAAAAGAAATTCAGCACCCTGATACTGCGCTCATAAAACAAATAGTAAAAAAAAAAAAATATATATATATTCCTAGGGGATACGATACAACTCTTATATAAAATACAGTCACAAGCAGTAACCACGCATATATTGTCCTAATCCAAACGATAAAACAATAATATTCCTATGGGAGCGATCTTCCTAGCTGCGTGCACCATCAGATGAAACAGTTCTTTAGTAGGTGGTTAAGCGCTTTACACTGCCTGTGCTTCCAAATGCATAAGAAATCTGGCTTAGAAAAGCCCCCCCCCCCCCCCCCCCCCCCACCTTCGGGGAAAGACTCACCAGACTTCTCGGCCTCCAAGGCCTATTCTCGCATCCGGGTTATTGGCCACCCCGCAGCCTCACTGGCACTCCTCTCTCGATTGTCCCCAGTCTGTATAGGCAAAAAAGGGATTCCACATTGCGTAAAAGCGTACTAGTTTATTAAAAATGATTAAAAGCAAAGTGACAATGTCTGACCACTGAGGCAGTTCACATAAGTACAAAAAAGCCAGCTCCTTGATGTAACATGCAACCTGTTGCCAGGTCCAGGGGAATGCAGGGATGAGGTGCACTTAGCATGTGACAAGTCGCACGCCTCTGTCATCTAGCGTCCCTCTCCGGCAGTAGCTTACTGGCTAGTGTATCAGAAAAAATTCGAGCCTGCTGCACACAAACACTCCCGCCGCGTCCAGAGGGCACTGTGCGCTATGACGTCACTCCGTGGCTCCGCCCAACGTTTCTTTGCCTTGGCAACTTCTCAGGGGCTACGGAGCCACAGAGGGTGACGTCCTTTATCACTTAACATGTGCGCTGTGCGCCTGCGCACTCTCCTCGCTACCTTCACGCCCATATTTTTCTCACTTAGAGATGGTGGCCTGTGCCAGTGCCCCACCCCTCCCACTCTGCTATGTTGTATTGGCATATCGTTTGGACAGCTGGGAATCATCTCCACCCATCTTACTACTTTTATGCTAGATAAACGCCTCATGCAGCAACCCCTGCATACCCTTTACAGAGTGTCATAAGAGCCACAGTTAACCTCCTTGCCGGTTATCCCGAGCTCAGCTCGGGGTAACCTGCGCAGGAGGATTTCTCAGGCCCCGCTGGGCCGATTTGCATAATTTTTTTTCCTACACGCAGCTAGCACTTTGCTAGCTGCGTGTAGTACGCGATCGCCGCCGCTCGCCGCTACCCGCCGCGCCGAGCTGCCCCCCCCCCCAGACCCCTGCGCAGCCTGGCCAATGAGTGCCAGGCAGCGCTGAGGGGCGGTTCTGGATTCCCTGTGACGACCCGACGTCCATGACGTCGGTAACGTCATCCCGCCCCGTCGCCGTGGCGACCGGGGAAGCCCTGCAGGAAATCCCGTTCTCAACGGGATTTCCTGCATACTCTGATCGCCAAAGGCGATCGGAGTGGGTGGGGGGATGCCGCCGCTCAGCGGCTATCATGTAGCGCCCTGGGCTCGCTACATGATTTAAAAAAAAAGTGCGGCGCTGCCTCCTTGCTGGATTTTTTAGACCGGCAAGGAGGTTAATGTGCTACATACATAAATTCATACTGCTCCAGTTATCATTGTTATACATACAGTGTCATATTAACCACAAGCCATTGTGCTCCTTGCACATAATGTACTGCTCTAATTAAACAGCCATTTAGGACAGATCCCTTTTCCCTCATTCCCCCCCCCACCCCCTCACCCAAAAAGGAGTACACCTCAGACAATACCTCGCTATCCATTATATATGAAACAGTTAAGATCTATATCTACATTGTGACCCACAGGAACCAAAGTGTTCATTTTGTATATCCATTCAGTTTCTAGCTGAGAGACTTTCCTCTCACGATTGCACCCCCTCCAATTGGGAATTTATTTCTCAATTCCACAGATCTTTAAAGTTTTGATGTCACAATTGTGTTTCTCACCCACGTGTTTAGACAAGTTATGTTTCTGAAATCCTTTTGCAGAATTACGTATGTGCTCGCCCCACCTTTTATATAAAGCCCTAGTGGTGCGCCCTATATACTGCTGGCCACAGCCACAGGTGATTAAATAAACAGCAAACTTGGTGCGACATGTAATAAACCCCTTAATTTTATAGGTCCTTCCAGTGCTAAAGAATTGTACCTCCTTACATCTATATGTCAATCCTTCCTCACAGGCCCTACAACTTCTACAGGGGTAGAATCCATCCTCCTGCCAAGGATTAAGGGGTCTGCTTGGGGGGTCGACACAACTAGGGGCCCCCAACCTTAAAAATTATTTAGCCCCTAGTTGTGTCGACCCCCCAAGCAGGGGGGCAAACTGTCATTTTTCAACTACCATTTTCAACTGTCATTTTCTAACTGCCAAATTTTAACTGTCATTTTTCAACTGCCATTTTTCAACTGTCAATTTCCAACTGTCATTTTCCAACTGCCATTTTTCAGATGCCATTTTCAACTGTCGTTTTCCAACTGCCAAATTTTAACTGCCATTTTTCAACTGCCATTTTTTAACTGTCATTTTTCAACTGCCAATTTTTAACTGTCATTTTTTAACTGCCATTTTCAACTGTCATTTTCTAACTGCCAAATGTTAACTGTCATTTTTCAACTGCCATTTTTCAACTGTCATTTTCCAACTTAGCCTCTTTAACCCCTTTGTCCCCCGTGCAGGCTGGGATAGCCAGAATATAGAGAACGGCCACGTGGGGTTCCAACCCCTGAGCTATACCAGCCCGCATGGCCCATGGTATGGGGCAACATTGCAATAGAGGGGTTGCCAAGCCTCCCCCTCTCCCCTGAGCCCTAGGCCAATCCATGGACAAGGGACAGTCCCCCACCTCCAGTGACTAGGAGGAGGCGGGGGCCAATGACACCCTTGGGGGGGGTTATGGTGGCATCTGGGAGTCCCTTTTACTTAGTATAGCTGAGAGCTCCGTGTCGTGCAGACACTGCCCCACCACTCCCGCTGTCCTCTCCACCCACCCAAGCCTATTGCACCCGCCCATGTCATGATGGGTGGTGTATGTTATCATACCTCCCAACTTGTAGAGCCAGGAAAAAGGGACACTAAGACATACCCCTGCCACACCACGCTGCAATTTTTCAAAACCATGCCCCTCCCCTATACAGTTTCCTCCTCCATCCTATGCAGAGATTGGTGCATGGAGCAATGGTAGGCAAGCTATTTAAAGAATAATCGCAGCACACATATGTATTGAAGGATATACATTAGAATAAACAGCTCTACATCAAGAGTTATGAATATATTAAATAAGAAAATAAAGACTGAAATGTGCAAATTATTAAATTCTTTATTTCTGGCAAAAAACTTCACATATCAGAAATGTTAACACGGTGCCTACAAGTGCATAACTCTAGTCCCAGGACTGTAAATGCCTAAAATCACACAACTAACCATAATTAAAGAGAATCTGTATTGTTAAAATCGCACAAAAGTAAACATACCAGTGCGTTAGGGGACATCTCCTATTACCCTCTGTCACAATTTTGCCGCTCCCCGCCGCATTAAAAGTGGTTAAAAACAGTTTTAATAAGTTTGTTTATAAACAAACAAAATGGCCACCAAAACAGGAAGTAGGTTGATGTACAGTATGTCCACACATAGAAAATACATCCATACACAATCAGGCTGTATACAGCCTTCCTTTTGAATCTCAAGAGATCATTTGTGTGTTTCTTTCCCCCTGCATCTCTCATGCACTGAAGTTTCAGGCTGCTCTTTTCTTCTTGCAAACTGCTTTGCCCTTGTCTGTAATTCCTCACTATGTGAAAGCCCAGCCAGCTCAGAGGACGATTTATCCAGCTTGTAAAAGATAAGAGAGAAGAGAGAAGCTGCTCTAATCTAAATAACACACAGGCAGTGTGCATAGAGGGGTCTGAAAGGGGGAGTTCATAGCAGAACCACAACACTGAAGAACTTGGCAGCCTTCCAGACACAGGCTGACAAGTCTGACAAGAGAGAGATAAGTTGATTTATTACAGAGACTGTGATAGTACAAAGTGCTGCAGTAAGCCAGAACACATTAGAATAGCTTTTGGAACTTGTAGGATGATAAAAAACAGGATGCAATTTTTGTTACGGAGTCTCTTTAAGGCTCTTGTATCACAATATGGGTTATTAATAAGAGCACTAGCACAGAGGAATGCAACCAATATGATTGATACATACAGGATTTCTAGCACTTCACAAGCATATTGAAAGATAAGATATCTACCTCACTATTCAGATGCTCTGTAACCAGGTAGCCAGGGTATGGATCCCTGTCTCACTCTCTCTCAATTTCAGACATTCCTTGCTGAGCCTGTAGTTTTATGTTGTTGTGCTGCTGATGAAGTTCAGCGTGAGGCAAAGCTGTAGAGTGTGATGTGCTGCATGTATTTTAGCATTCTCTGCAAAGACTGTGGGCATTGAAACAGTTAACTGCAAACTCTCCTGCTCTGTGAAGAGGTTGGGACATTTGACCAAGACCAGTGCCCTGTAATGCTGTGATAGAGGCTGCAAATCGTTAGTGCCACGGCGAAAAACGTGACACTTGGCCAGTCTCTGTTATGGGGATTGGGATGGTAATTAATGTCTGTAAAGGTGGCTGTTCATGTTATGGGGGAGATGGATGGACTTAGTTGCAGTTATCACAGAAAGCAGATTGTGGAAATATTACCATTTATAACATACAGATAAAACCTGACACGTTGTAACTTGTCAGTGGGGCATAGAAAGATTTACTGATCTAAGTATCTAATTTTTTTTTTTATTTTGCTTCAGGTATGCTTTATAATCCAACATCTTGTAAAATGCCAGATTCTTAGTCCCGCCCCTTGCATGTTTTTGTCTTATAGTTGGAGTTCCCTTTTAAAGTAAATGTGAAGTTAGTTACAAAAAAAGTTAGATACTTACATACAGGGCCGAATTTAAGCCAAGGCCACATAGGCTATGGCCAAGGGCACCATAGGATCAAGGGTGGGTGGACAGCAGGCTATACTAGAGGGAACGGTCACCTGGCTATCTATACTGGAGGGAGGGGGGTCATCAGGCTATCTATATGGAAGGGGGGGGGGGTCATCTGTTTTCTTACACTAGGGAAAAGGGAGGTTACCAGGATACCTACACCAGAGGGAAGGGAGCGCGGTCATCACCTAGACTGGAGGAGGAAGGGGAAGGATCTTCTAGCTACCTATACCTGGAGGCGGGGGGGGGGGGGGGGGGGGGGAATCTGACTATAATGACAGTGGCCTTGGGCAGTAAGGAGGACAAATCCAGCCCTGCTTACATATGGACAGGAAAGGCTCTGGATACTATAGAGCCTTACCTGTCCTCTTTTGCTCCTTTCATTCCAGCATTGTCACCTCTTTTGTTCGAACTGGTCAAATACACATCTGTTAGCCCTCGGAAGCAGAGCTGGGACAAGGTCCTCCAGCACCCAAGGCTGAGACCCCAAAGTGCGCCCCTCTAATTCTGCCACCCCAGCCATCACACACGGATTGCTATTAGACTAAGAGGCACCACAGGGCCCACAACCTCCCCAACACCTTAATATGTAGTTATCTGGCTTGCAGTCACTGGTATGTATTCCCTTTTCTTATTTCTTTCTGCCTCAAACACAATTAGGAATGACAGCTGAATGAATTCTGCGCCCCCTCTTACACTGCGCCCTGAGGCTGGAGCCTCTCCAGCCTATGCCTCAGCCCGGCCCTGCTCGGAAGCACTCATTTCCCTGAGTGGCTGCATACTACACATGCTTGAGCATGCATTCATGCACACCCGCACAGGCGTAGCATGGAGCCGCTTATTTTCATAAGCACACAGGGACATGAGTGCTTCTGAAGCCTTCTCAGGCAGAAAACTTAAACGGGTGTGACGGCGCTGGAACAAGTGAGGAATGG
Source organism: Hyperolius riggenbachi (assembly GCF_040937935.1). Lineage (NCBI taxonomy): Eukaryota > Metazoa > Chordata > Amphibia > Anura > Hyperoliidae > Hyperolius > Hyperolius riggenbachi. The sequence continues at coordinate 223,626,042 of NC_090650.1, forward strand.
GAGGGCTATATAATATCCAGAGCCTCCCCTGTCCATAGGTAAGTATCTGAATTTTGATCCCATGACCCCATATAAAAAAAGAGGTAGATCCAGGAGCCGTGGTAGGAAGGGCCCCAAAAGACCTCAGAGCAGGCCCCACAGCCCTTCAGGCTCCCCTAACGGCTTTAAATCAGTATCTTTTGAAAAGACAAAAAGGGATGTACATAAAAAGAAGGAACATTCTAAGAATGATAATAGGCCCAATGAGAATAACAGTAATAAGACCCATACACCCACCTCCAGGGAAGCAAAAAACGGGGATCAGACAGAAATCTCGGATTCGAGTGGGGAGGAGGACATCAGGCAGACGCGCAGTCGGTCCAGCCGCCAGCAGTCAGCGAGCAATTCCCGAAACAAATGACAAATAATATTATCAACTTATCCGATTTTTCTCTAGAACCCAGACATATAAGTCTCCTGGAAAGGGGCTTAAGTTTTGTCCCTACTGCCTTGGGGGACGAATTTGTCGTCTACAAGGACATTGTATTATTTCTGAGGAGACTTCTTTTAAAACTTATGTTTGGGAACTCTGGTGAACAATCTCGGATGGTACAAAGCTCCTTAACTCCATCTGACATTGACAGGAGGGCTATAGTTGAGCTAGAGTCTTTGAAAGACGAACTCGGTGACTGTCTGGCGGAGGACGACGAGCCCTGCGAAACAAATGCGCCCTCTTTTACTAATCTTAAGCCGAGATCAAAATTCATGCCCTTGACTACTACTAACAAATACGTCTCGGTGTTTCTTGAGCTGGTTGAAAATGACCTCAGGGGAGTGAATTGGAGCATTGCCCCCCCTGTCCAGAATATCTCTATGATGGAGAGAAAGGCACTTCAGGAGCTACAGGATGCTCCGAAGTTGGTAATTAAACCAAGCGACAAGGGGGGCAATGTTGTCCTTCTAAGAGAGGACTACTACCTGGGGGAAATTAGACGGCAGCTGGCAGACCCCGAGACGTATAGGAAGTTGAAATATAATCCCTTCGAAACCATTAAGAGAAATCTTAATTTGTTGCTGGATTCTGGACGCGATCAGGGGGTATTGACAAAAGATGAGTGGGAATATCTGGTGATCTCTGAATACACCATTCCAACTATTTACATTCTACCAAAAGTACACAAAAACTCTGTCAACTCCCCTGGTCGCCCCATAATTTCTGCAATTAATGGCCCCCTGGAGAGAGTCGGGAAGTTCGTTGATCTAAAGCTGAAGGACATTGTTGTCCATCTGCCCTCCTATGTACGTGATACTACTGAGGTCCTTGGAACTATCGAGGGGGTTGTGGTGCCCCCCTGCTCCCTCCTCATGGGGATCGATGTGGAGTCTTTGTACACCTCGATCCCGCATGAGAAGGGGGTCGGGGCCACACGCTTCTTCCTTCGAGATGCATATCCTGGATATCGTTGCCACAATGATTTTGTGGCTGAGTTGCTGGAATTCATCCTTGGGTTTAACTGTTTTTTGTTCGATGGTTCTTATTACCATCAAATTCGAGGTACATCCATGGGGGCGGCGTGTGCTCCTGCCTATGCTAACTTACATCTAGGTTATTGGGAACGTAAGGTGGTATACCAACATCCGCTATGGCAGGAGCACGCCCCCCTGTGGTCAAGATATATAGATGACATTATGATGGTGTGGACAGGTGGCTTGGGGGAACTTCAATCATTCCTGAGGGACCTTAATGATAACTCATTCAACATCAAGCTCACCTATGAGGTGAGTGATGTTGGAATACATTTTTTGGATCTTAGAATTGATATCCAGGGGGATGGGTTAGTCCCCTTAAGCTACCGAAAACCAACGGCTGGTAATACTGTCTTACACGCCACAAGCTGTCATCCTCAACATCAAATCAGATCTATTCCCATTGGTGAGTTCCAGCGCTTGAGAAGGAACTGTGGGTCTGATGAGACCTTCCGCAGGGAATCAAAGGAGATGTATCTCCGGTTCAGGGAGAGAGGCTACCCCCATAAAGTTTTGAAAAAGGCTCTCAAAAGAGCCTGGTCCCTTGATAGGAGCCAACTACTTTGCACTAGACGGAGGAGGGATTTAGAGATCAATGACCGGGAGAAGGGGGCCATCCTTAGGATTCCCACCCCCTATGGCAGCCACTGGGAATCTCTAAAAGAAATCTTGACAAAACATTGGCCAGTTTTGACAACCTCAGAGGATATAAAAGCCATAGTTGGTGAATACCCACACTTGGCCGCAAAAAGAGCTGTATCCCTGAGGAATCAATTGGTCCTAAGTGAATACAAAAGAAGCACTACTACTACATGGCTTGGAAAATCCATTCCCAGTGGCATGTACAGGTGTGGGGGTTGTCAGGTGTGCCCCTTGGTAGATCGAACTGCATCCTTTAGTGATTCCCTTGGCCAGAGAACCTACAGGATACAATCCTTCATTAATTGCGCAACGGAGGGAGTTGTATATATGCTCACCTGTCCTTGCGGTTTGCACGATATTGGCAAGACAACACGTCCTTTGAGGGCGAGGATAGGTGAGCATATGCGCAATGCGAAAGACGAGGAGTACACAACCCCCCTTGCGCAACACTATAAAGATTTTCATGGAGGCAGCCTACTTGGTTCAAAAGCTAAGGGAATCTACAAACTCAATATCTCCTCCCGTAGAGGTGACTTTGACAGAATCCTCAAGCAGAAGGAGTGCAGCTGGATCTTTAAGCTTCGCACCTTGGTCCCTTTGGGACACAATGTAGATTTTGGATTACAGTGCTTTCTATAATGACATGTGTCCAGCTGCGCTGTTCTGCTTGGGGTCTGTTCTGGACCTTTAATAAATAAACTAACATGCTGATAGAGGCCCTTACATTTAGCACCTCATATACTTCCCAATCTGGAGGCTGCTTGGGGATCCTATCCACCCTATGATGGAACTCACTGCAGATTATGGTTTTATAATAGATTCTGAACTGCACCTGCTAAGTGTTTACCTGCGGACCCTGTTGCGTAGTTTTACGTCATTTTCTGAGCGACACTCCTTCCCTGGAAGTCGGGTCGGCGCCCTGCGCGTCACTGCTTCACAGCGAGCCAATCCCGGCCCGCCCTGGAGGCGGAGCTAGATTGGCTTTTGAGTATTTAACTTACCTTTCAGTCATGATTAGAACACACCCTGAGGAAGCGCGCATGCGCGAAACCGGTCGGTGGGCGGAGCTTGAGGACCAGCAACCCGAGCAATACAATGTGCGCTGGGAAACCATAACGCGGAAGTGCCCGCATGGAAATGATCCCGGCATACGGAGGACACATGCACAGCGAGCGGGTTGGCATCCCGCAAACATTCATCTAACAGGCCGTTTAGTGATATCTAGACTGGACATCGCATTGCTGTTGACACAAGGAGAGGACTATACGGGTAGTATATGGAACTGTGAGTAAACGAAACACGGACTAACTGTACTGCATGGCTATGAAGGCCGTTACTGTCTGCTCACATTAAGCATCCTATGGACATTTGCAGTAACAGCTGTTTTTCCGCCGCTGCTTGCTTTCCTAACTGCTAATCTCTGTCCCTGCTACCTTTGCTGTGCTTATGCCTGGTGAACTGGCGAGTCTGCGAGTGGGACTTGCCCTGCTGTCCGGAGACTGGTCACAGCACGAGACAGGAATCTCCTGTCATATCCTAAGCTGACCTGTCCTGAATTAGCTGTCTGTTTGATTTTGAGTTAGTGAACTGTCCTCCACGGCCATAATAGGATCTCCATACTTATGTGTAAGGTGCACATTAGGAAAAGGCCCTCGCTCCTTGGACTTTTGGGTTTTATTGGTGGGTGGGTGGGTTTTCTGTGACATGTCTGACATCCAGTTCTCACATTTTACCATTTTGATAACCAAATAAAGTGAAGATTTTGTACCATTTACATAACTCTCGAGTTTTGGTTTCATCTCGCTTTGCACATCCCCCCCCTTTTTTACTTAAGTATCTGAATTTGCAGTTTTAACTTGGTTCACATTTACTTTAAATAACATTTTTCTAGAAGGAGCAGTTCTATTACTTCAACATTTAACTAAACTCACTGCAAACATTTTAACGCTTCAGAAAAAAAAATGTTTTGTAATTCTTTGTTAAGAGTTCCATTTGTAGTTAATGTAATTTAAGTATAAATGATTTCTGGAGCTGAAGGAAACATGACACCAGTGAGCAACCTGCAGTTAGTATAAATTGGTCTGATTCCAGCTCAGAGTATATTTACAGTTTCCTGTAGAGCTTAGTGGCATTCCTGTGATAGATTGCCTGGATGGGGTGATCATTTCTGCTTTATTGTTTTTTGTTTTCCCTAAGTGTCTCCTATAAAAGATGGCATAACAGTGAGACTATTTAACAATGTTTCCCAGAGGTGCAATGATTTAGGAATCTAATTCCTGCAGCTGATGAAGCATTTATAATGGGAATAAATTGTGATGACACAATTACTACAAGAATAAATTATGTTTATCCATTGGAAAGGTCAATTAGGCATTAGTGTTACAGTTTGTACCTAAATATCCATAGCTCAAGCCCATGTATGTGGAAATATACTTGTGTATAGGTCAGCTCCATGAGGCCTCATAAATTCCGCAACTTCATTGGTTCAAGGTGAAGAATTTGAAGTATAATGTGTTGTAGAAGAAAAAACATGTTATTTTTTGTGAGAACACTTCAAATTGCGTATTAATTTTAGTTCCCTGATGATACTATGGCAGCATCTATAAAGAAAAAAGGTAAACTATAACAAAACATTGACATTTCTATAAAATAAGAGCTGATTCACATGGATTTTCGAGTAACTAGTTTTCCTTGTATGTCATTCCAGAAAACTGTTATTTGCCAGGAAGTACAGCTCTGCCTATAGGAATGTTCCAATATGCACTATTGCTTATTCTCAGGGCCGGTGCTAGACTCTCTGCTGCCTGAAGTAAACTTTGGAGGATGCGCCAACATCAGTTGTCACTGCTATTGATCGAACGCAGTGATTTGCCCGATGAGGGTGCCGTAGTTCTGCCTGCAAGACCAACGACACCAGTTAGCAAAAGGAGCAGAGGGTGGCAACTGCATACTAAGCTAATACACATACATATGTGTAGCTTGTGTTTTCCTCCATTAAATGCTGCTAAAAACCATCACCCTAAACCTCCCAATCTTCATTCGGTTAAGTGGTTGTTGCTGTCTCGAGAACTACTACTATGCAGAACAACGGGCTCACGTGTGCACGGCAACAAGACACGCAGCAGAGTCATAATAGGATGACGTGAGAAGAGGAGGAAGCCAGAGCTGACCTAATGATATTTACACCGGCCAGACTGGGTGGGGGGGGGGGGTACGTTTAGAAAACTGGCCTGTAAGTGTAAGGACATCTCTAAGTATTCGCGGGTATGCTTAAATGCATACCCACAACCTCTGCTCAGAGTCCCTTTAATACTTCATGAATGCTAGCATAATATTTATTTATCTCATGTGCACACTTCTGCAATAACATTGAGCACCACTGCACCAGTCATCATCTGACTGTAAGGATTCCAAGGTTTGCCTCTGTCTGCAGTTCTGATATGCAGAGGTGGGGGTCTGGAAAAGAACCCTGGAAGATTTCTAGTTCTTTTTTTCACCCAAGTTTTCTCCTTGGTGATATGTTCACACCTTGTCAATAAAATACCTTTTAAGCCACCAGCAAGCCAGACAATACTCAAAATATTTGTATTCCTTTTCACCCATTTTTTGCTACTTTTTCAATAGCAAAGTGCTAAAATGTTGTTTTAAAGAGAAGGCTCAGGAGAAAAAGTGAATTGAATAAAGGCCTTTGTTTTTAGTGACTAGCATTTAACCTTGGGAAAATGTGTAAACAGTCTGAATATGTTAGCTGGGCAGGGGTGCTTATCTAATCTCTCCCATATTGGAGTGATCACTGATCATAGAGCACCACAAACCCCCACCTCCTATTACAGGGTGCCCCACTGGGCATGAGGTTTCCCAAAGAGCTTTGTGCCAAAAGCAGTGGTAGTGGTGGTTTGAAAGCGGAGGGGGGTCTATTTTACAACTATGTGAAGTTGGTTCCCCCTACAATAAAGCACAAATAAATCATGTTTGGTTAGTGCTATGTTTGTGCCCATTTGTACCGCACAAATAAATATATATTTTTTTTTTGCTTTTGTTTTGAAGATGATGGCAATTATTTTTTTCAGATGATGACGTCACCCAGCCCCACTACAACGGCACACAGACATGAAACCATTATGGTTGCGTAGTGATGTGTTTGTGACAATTTGTGCTGCAAAAATAATGGTTCCATTCGATATATATATATATATATATATATATATATATATATATATATATATATATATTGTACTTAGTGCTTACTATAAAGATATTCTACTGTGTGTATATATATATATACATATATATATATATGTATATATATATATATATATATATATATATATATATATATATATATATATATATATATATATATATACATTGACCCCACCATCTTGGTTGTAGATTTGTTTGAATTTGGTACAAGTTGAATAGTTTTTTTTTATAATAGGGCAATTGAAGGAAGGCCAAGAGAGCAACTGGATACCACCTGTCCACTATCTTAAATACATATGGGCGTGATTTACATTAGCTTAGAACAAGAAACAGTCCAGATGTCCTTTGGTCTTCTTCTTCTGATGTATCTTGCTCTGTCTCTTTACATGGCATCACATCTGAAGGGAATTCCCAGGGAACCCAATTTCTTCAGATTTGTAAGGACACACAGTTGCAATGACAGACAAGAATTATCATTGCAAAGACGACCTGCACTGCACTGCATAGCAAAAAGTCAGTAAACATTCATGCAGGATGGTCAAATATCAACAAAAATCTTAAGATATTGATTCCAACCCTATTCATTTGAACTGGTTCACCAATTCTTTTGAAAATATAAAATACAAGGGAGAGAGTGAGAAACAAAGCAATAAGTATTAACACCAAATGAAACGACAAGCAATGGGTCATTTCTAAATCTTATAGTATTACCGGTACTTTTAAAAAGCTTGTCGGGATATCACTATCAAGCTGTATACAATCTAACATTCTGTAATTTGTGTGTGTTCATTCTGGCTATGGACTGTAATCTGTGTGCAGTAATAGACAGACTTGTTTGTGTTTCCATGTTTCCTCCCACTCAATCAATTGTAGCCAAAGGCAACATTTGCCTTCATTACGCTGTCACCAGTCCTGTGAGTATTCCACAGCACAGCACACCAACAATTTTTATGGTATGATGGATGACTGCAGTAACCTGCCGGAGAGACCAGCATCCACGTGAAATAATCTTCAATTAGACCCTCACTGAAATGTCTCTAATCTACCTGTTAGTCTTTCTGGGCATTCCACACTATTATAAAAAGAAATGGTCATTTGAGCTAGTGGTTCTGTGAAGCAAACAAGAAATACACTTCCTGATAAAATATGCATGGAATATTTGATCTGCAGGTTAAACAAAACATTGTAGTTTCTAGCCACCTCTGGCAAAGAAGCAGCAGGGACTCACTGCCGTGTGAGGAAAGAAAAAAAACGCATTCTTTTTTCCTCAGAGTATTATTACTTAAGTTCATAAGTGTGTACTGTGGGTCTGTACAAAAGAATATCAGCTTTGTATGAAATCAGTGTCACAGAAAAATAAAGAGCTTGTTTTGTGATTGTTTTTGGCAGGAATGGTTTTGACACAAATATTTCACTGAATTCAGTGGCGTAGCAATAGGGGGTGCATAGGTTGCGACTGCACCGGGCCCTTCCGTCAGAGGGATCAAATAGGGGCCCTCCTTCATCCATCTTATTAACTTTTCATTGGTGCTATGCTGGTAATGAACACCTCTATATGTGCATTGAATAGTGGTATTCCTTAAAGGGAACCTGAACTGAGTAAAATTATGTAAACTAAACACAAGCGGTAACATCAAATGAACATTACATAGTTACCTTGTGATCAGTTCCTCTCAGAAGCTGATCATTTTCTTCTGACAATCCAATGATCCCTTCTTCCAGTTCAATGATCCCTTCCAGTTTGTCAGAACTGAAATATATCAGTTGCTGTCAGTTATAGCTGAGAGGACAACTGATGTGCCAGGTAATGTCCATGTTTCCCTATGGCTCAAGTGGGCCATATAACAGTTAAACAGTGTGCTGACCAGGAAGCTGTTATGGGGTAATGACCATTTTCAAAGTGGAGGACAGAGAATTCCCTTGATCACAATGGACAAACAGCGGGAGAGAAGAAAGAGATTGAGGAGTAGACTGCACAGGAGGTAAGTATGTAGTATTTATTTTGACTTTTAATTTTCAGTTCAGGTTTTCTTTAAAGTGACCGAGAGATGAAGAAAGATGCCGTTTTTTACTTACCTGGGCCTTCCTCCAGCCCCATAAGCATGGCTGTGTCCCTTGCCATCCTCCTACGATGTCCTGTTCAGCCGCGGTGAGCCCCAGTAAGCAGCTCAGTGACGTCAGTGGTGGACCTTCTGCGCATGCCTTGTGCATACCTCTTAGGCTAGGGTTACGCATATTAAAATTTGTGTGCAATTGTGGAATTGCGTAAAACAGCGTGAATTTTCTGTGTTTAAAAATCAAACGTCAGGTCTGCTTTATTTGTATGCAATTTATGTTTTAATGCAATTGGAATGCAGAAATTGTGTTTTGCATGAAAATTTGCACACAGTTTTACAGTTGAGATGTATTTCATGTAAATTAGCTTAATTGATATTAATGGAAAAACGAATGTGAACTTTTGCATACAAACGCATATAAAAATCACACGAATGTTTGTTCAAAAAGGAATACAAAACTTTAAAGCAGAAGCCTCACACTGAGGCGCTGTTTGTTTTTCCAGCACTTTGCTGCTGTGTCAATGTAACTGTACTGTATGTGATCATTCTCATTCGTTGTGATATGTGTAAAATTGTAAATGCACCGCATGCAGCATTTTTTGAGTGATCATGATGTATGATGCCAAAAAAAAATCGTATTGGAAAATCACAATCGATTGGCAACTGCATTTTCCAGTGTGGGGAAAAAAAAGCACAGCAGCCATTCCCTTGTCATCATCCTTTTAACCTCCATAGCTTTAAGGACAAGTCTGACTCATCCTAAAAAAAAAAAGCTAATAGCGTTAAGGACGAGTCAGGCTCATCCAGTAATTGCAATTACTCATCTGCGGCATAGCTGGCGTGCGCCATCCCTCGCCAGCACCTCGTGGCTTCCCTGTGTGTGGATTCCCCTCTTCTAAGCGGGCTTCCCAGTGACGATCTCCTCTTCTCCCTTTTTCATCCGCTTCCTGTCCCTTGGTGATCGCGTCCCCTGGCGTGTCCCTCTGATAACGCTGCATGCGCCCCCTTGTGTCGGACACACGCAGTGTCATCAATTCAGACGGCAGATTCACATTTTTTGTATTGAATCCAATACAAACATCTGTATTGGATTTAACCACTTCAGGATTCGGCGTACGCTTAACTACGCCCCTGAATCCTGAAGTGGATTGCATGGAAACGGCCGCTCGTATGAGCGGCCTTTCCATGTCAGTTCACGGAGGGTGTCTCCGTGAACACCCTGCGAGCCGCCGATCGTGGCTCGCAGGGTAAATGTAAACACACGGGGAAGATCTTCCCCGGTGTTTACATGTATACGGCGCTGCTGCGCAGCAGCGCCGTGGCGGAGATCGGCGATCCCCGGCCTCTGATTGGCCGGGGACCGCCGGCACCTGATAGGCTGAAGCCTATCCCATCAGGCGCAGGACGGAATTCCGTCCTGCGCCGCTCACAGGGGGAGGTAGAGGGAGGGAAGGGGAAGGCGGCCAGGAAGCGCTGCGGAGGGGGGCTTTGAAGTGAGCCCCCCCGCAAGCGCAAGCAGCCGGCGGCGATCAGACCCCCCAGCAGGACATCCCCCTAGTGGGGAAAAAAGGGGGTAAGTCTGATCGGCCTGGCTGCTAGCTGATCGGTGCTGCGGGCTGGAGAGCCCACGCAGCACCGATCAGCAAAACCACCCGGTATCCGGAAGTGGTTAATATACAAAAATGTAAGTGAAAAAATAATAATAATAATAAATAAAATAAGTGCTTTTTTAATATTGTATGCATATGCATGCTTGCAACTTGCAAGCGGTCCACAAATATGCTTACAATATAAAGAAGCGCTGAAAAAATTGTACTGCTTTTGGTACAAAAATTGCAGGAATATTGAACGCCGGGGAGGTAAAAGCACCAATTGAAAAATGATTTTTCAAAAAGACAATGATGATGCCAGGTCTAACATTTTCATAAAACATGCATATAGTATCCCCCCACAAAGACCATGCCTAACTATATATATATATATATATATATATATATATATATATATATATATATATATATATATATATATATATATACTGTATACACACACACATATAGGTGTGTTGGTATACAGATCCCTTGCTTCCTGGAAAGATGCTTCCCCCACGCCATACACACACAACCACAAACAGCCAATCAGACTTCACCCATTCACATCAATGGAAAAATGTAAAATGCTACCGTTCTCACAGTAATAAATCCAGACTACCCAAACTTGGCGCAGTTGGTCACTTAGTCACTGAACTTACAAATTTAGTGAAAGTAGGCAGAGCATAAAACAGCCAATCAAATTTCAGCCATAAATTTTAAAGGGAGCCTGAGCAGTGCCAGAAATTAAAAGATTACACCAATCGGGATCATCATATATAATACTCCTCTGGTGAGGTTTAGTCAAACTATCTGACAATTCCTCTGGTAGTTCTCTCCAGCCCCTCTGGTGAGATCTACCCTCTACTGTTACACCAAACACCATTGTCACTACAGCTCTGCCTTCTATACTTGCATTATTGGTGATACTGCAGATCACCACATAATCAGGTATAGAGTCTGTATTATTGGTGATTCTGCAGATCACACAATAATCAGACGTCTGTGTCGCTACACCAATACGTTTTACTATCGTTACACACTTACCTGGGGCTTTTTCCAGCCCACCGTAGGTGGCGAGGTCCCCCGGCGTCCTCCTGGCCCCTCTCCGTATGCCTCCGCCGGCCCCCGTTAGCGGCTTCGCATTATCACGCCGGCCGCAGTGATGACGCGAAGCGGCCGGCGTGATGAGGATGAGCGTCAGGGACCAGGAAGAGCCGGTGTGACACCCGGCCCGGGTGTCTCCGGTAACGGGGGCCAGCGGAGGCATACGGAAAGGAGCCAGGAGGACTCCAGGGGACCTCGACGCCTACGGTGGGCTGGAAAAAGCCCCAAGTAAGTGTAATCTTTTCATTTCTGGCACTGCTCAGGGTCCCTTTAAAGGGGAAAATGTAAACTGCAGTCATTATTAGACTGTTAATTGCAGGATTCTCAAACCTGGCACTGTTGGTTACTGATTGACTGGGATTTATATTCAGGAAAGTGGGTGTGGCCTACAACAGCTGACCAAAATCACCTATTGATTTTCAAGTGGAATATTTAAATTAGTGCCATTCTTACACTGTTAATAGCAGAGGCCTCAAACCTGGTACAATCAGTCATTGGGTGACTGGGGTTCAAATTCAGAAAATCGGGTGGAGCCACAAACAGCCAATCAGATTTGTTTGATTTATTTCAATGGGAAAATTTAAACTTCTTCTATTCCCACATTATTGATGCCAAGGACTGCAAAGTTCACAACCTTGGTCACTGTGACTATGTGGCCAGACCCAATAACAACCAAATACATATCTGAGCAATGCTGGGTCTACAGCTAGTTGACAATACATCACACAGTGTCTTCTATATGAAATGGTGTGAAATGTGTTTGTGGATGCCATAACAATCAGTGTATTTTTTTTACTTATCCTAAAACTCTAATTAAAAAGCAACTGAAATCTGATTGGCTGCTATGAGAGCACTCATTTGTTTTGCAAACAATTTTGCAAAGAAACCCCATAGTGTTCGTAGGTAACTAAATACATTTGCACAATTACAAATAATGTACCTCACATTAGAGAATGTATAACATTTTCCGCAGCTGTAGTCCACTAATTAGGTTTATCTGATAATTTATACAATATCTGTTAGGAGATTCCCAGATGACTGTGTTTATAGTCATCTGCTTCTTAATAAGGTGGGATAATACCATCCCTTAAACATTGTGGTGCTCATTAGAGCCTAGTTATTGACAGAGGTCCCTTGGCAGCCTAATAACTTTGAACAGGAAAGATGTGCAGTCGAGAATCTAGGTGTTTTTCCCAGTTAATCAAATATTCTCAATTCTTTATGAATTTGCACGGATCCTTTTATTTGAAGAAAAAAAAATATTGCCAGCTTTCTTTGTCTAGATCAGCTTAGTACTCATATTATGTCCTTCCATTACATCCCCACATGGCAGCACTATGGTAGGGCTTCACCCACCTCCTCCTCTCAGGAATGGACTACAGTAACAGCGCAAACAAAAGGTTACAAATGATTTGCATTATTCCTACTGAAATATAAAGAAAGGCTTCAAAGCTCGTGCAACTGATACCATACTACTAAATGAATCATATATAATAATATATATAAAGTGTGTTTTGTTTGGCAAGCTTCACTAGTGCAACTATCTTGGTTATTTAAAAAGAACAAAATTATTTATTATTTTGCTATCCTTAGCTTCCCGTCTTCCAGAGAAGCTAATGAGCTTGAGAGAATATTTTGCTCAGCACTAATTTTTGAGGTAAAGGAGGAATTCAATTTTATATGTCAAAGAATGTTTTTATGCCACAAGTAGAGAGCCTGCGCACAGGTACTAATGGTATTAATTCAACTCTTTCATGAAAATCTTAAACTGTCACCCAGAAAAACAATGGATCATCATTATGCGCTATTCAAGTCAAAAAGCATAGCTATCAAACTAACAAAAAGATACTTAGTTATCTAGGTAAAAAAGACATACCCATCAACCTCAATCTTCCCAGAGATCAATGTATCATCTTCCTACGCTTAGAAATCACAACTACGGACACCATTCAAAGTAAGGAACACATTCAGGATGATTTCAAATGCAAAGATAAACTTGCCATAGCTATTTACTGTAGTAAAATAGCTTAGATCTTAATCACTCGTATTCGGAATAATCCTTTCTAGATTGGTGGTAAAATCTCCTTTCCTCCATATGCAGTTCATGTCCTCTTGTCCTTTGTACAGATGTAAGAACAAAAAAGGACAATTTTCAAGCTTACACATTGCCCTTGGGTATATTTATACAGATTACTTTCACTTTGTCTTTTTCCCCAACTAAGAAAGCTCAGTTTTTATTTTTAAATTTTAGTAACCAACATTTTTAAATGTTATCCTCCTTTATCTACTTATAACATTTCAGCTTTACTTTTTCAATAAACTTTGAAACTATTTATTGTGCTTTTATTCTGCAGTACAAAAATATCCATGGAAAAAAAGGTGTTGTATTTGAACTTGGAAATGTGAAATTCCAAATCAAAACTAGAAGCAAGACATCATGTAGCAGTAAAAGGAAATAACTTTTTTTCTCTTTTGTTAAAAGCCAACATCAGTGTTTTATTTATTGAAAAGTGTAAGTCTTCAGTTTTGAGTGTTAAACACAATTTTCTTTATACCTTTACTCATGCCTGAAGACAGGGAGATTTGTGAAGAACTCTGTACCCATTATCTGGACCAGAGGAGTTTTCCCTCATCCTCTTGCAAAGGCACCCACTTAATCCTTAGTGCTCTAGTTGTTGTTTGAATGATTTAGGGGAGCTGCATGCTCACTGGCTCTCCTCCTTCTCTTCACAAGGCCATAAAAGTAGGAGTGAGGCATGTTAACCTATAGCGATGCAATAAAAGGAGGATAAGGCATGGTTTGCACACTGATAAAAGTGCATACAATGGTTCCTTTTAACATAAATTTTAAGTAGAGAAGCACTTATGGTACATGGCAACAACATTGCTAGGTTAAGCATTTACAGTTACCGTATCTTGTGCAAAGCTTTACTTATGTGTTAATACTGATGAATCTAAAGATAAGCATCCATCTTAAAATCTGAGAAAAAAGATGCTTTAAAGAGACTCCGTAACAAAAATTGCATCCTGTTTTTTATCATCCTACATGTTCCAAAAGCTATTCTAATGTGTTCTGGCTAACTGCAGCACTTTCTACTATGACAGTCTCTGTAATAAATCAATGTATCTTTCCCCTGTCAGACTTGTCGGCCTGTGTCTGGAAGGCTGCCAAGTTCTTCAGTGTTGTGGTTCTGCTATGAACTCATCCTTTCTGGCCCCTCTATGCACACTGCCTGTGTGTTATTTAGATAAGAGAGAAGAGAGAAGCTGCTCTAATCAGCTGGATAAATCGTCCTCTGAGCTGGCTGGGCTTTCACATACTGAGGAATTACAAACAAGGGCAAAGCTGTTTGCAAGAAGAAAAGAGCAGCCTGAAACTTCAGTGCATGGGGGAAAGAAACACACAAATGATCTCTTGAGATTCAAAAGGAATGCTGTATACAGCCTGCTTATGTATGGATGTATTTTCTATGTGTGGACATACTGTACATCAACCTACTTCCTGGTTTGGTGGCCATTTTGTTTGTTTACAAACAAACTTTTTAAGACTGTTTTTAACCACTTTTAATGCGGCGAGGAGCGGCGAAATTGTGACAGAGGGTAATAGGAGATGTCCCCTAACGCACTGGTATGTTTACTTTTGAGCGATTTTAACAATACAGATTCTCTTTAAAAGACTCAAAATGATTCATAAGCCAACACCTGGTTACTTACATATACATCTTCAATGTTAGGATTTTGTTTTCCTATCCCACTTATTCCTGCATATTTACTTCTTGTTCCTGGGTCCCCTCTAGTGTTAACAGTGCCCCCCGTGATGTAGAGGGTGCTGTTACAAGTAGACAGGACCCAAGACCAGGAAGTTAAAATGGGTGCAAGTAGCTGCTGCTCTCTGGTTACCTAAAGGGGGTCTCTCTGGCTACCGTACCTACAGGGGTCGCTCTCTCTGGCTACCTCCAGGGGTGAGGGGTCTGACTGGTCTGACTGGGGTGGTGGCTCCCTGGCTATCTAAATGAGGTCCCACTGGCTCCTAACAGGGTTGGGGGGCTCTCTGGCTCTTTAAAGGGGGGGGGGGAGCTCTCTGGCTACCCAAAGGGGATTTCACTGGCTCTCTGGGGGGGGGGGGGGGGGTGTACACCCCCCTTTAGACAGCCAGAGAGCCGCTCCTGTTTCGTTAGCCAGAGGAGGAGGGGCACATGCAGAGTGCAACATTGTAATAACTCACCTACTTGCAGCTACACCGGCCGCATATTAACTTCCTGGTCTTGGGTCCCGTCTAATGGTAACTGCTCCCCCTACATCACAGGGGGTGCTGTTACCATTAGCTAATACTAACAAGCATACATAAAGTCTTAGCCAGTACTGATTAAAGTTGGTAGGAAGATCTCCCAAATATGGGGACCCTTTGACCCATTCGCAACAATGAAATTAAATGCATTTGATTATTCAAAGGTATGAACAACAAAATGATTATGGTTGAGTACCTAATGCAGAAAAGATAGAAGAAAGAGAAAGGATGAAAAAGAAGAAAAAAGTAAGAAAGAAGTCTCACCCCCCCCCCCCCCCCTTAATAGCGTGTCCAGAAGGCCCTGATCCTGGTCCCCGAAACGCCACTCAGTCAGGGGCAACGTTTCCATAGACGTAAAGGGGGCAATTGCCCCAGAACCTGTAGGAGCCCTGAAGGTGTGTGTCCACCCCTTCAGTTATGGTGACCCCATACATGCCTACATCTGGCTTAAATGGGACTTTCTGTGAATATACAGTAATGACTCGTTGAGAGAGTTGATAGCCATCCAAAAGGGCTGAATTGCTGAGCAGCTCCACCATTTATGCATATAGGTGCCAACCTCTGTCCCGCATCTCCAACAGAGATCTGAAATACGGTACCACCTGGACAGTACTTTATAACTTCATTGCTGGAAATGGGCCACTATAGTGGACTAGTGAATAAGTATGAATATTTTTTCCTATTTATTGCCCTCCAGCTGGTAACCTAAATCATTTTTCCATGTAGAAGTCGTCTTCGTGAAATCTTTGTTGCTAATCATGCTTATTAACATGGCATAAAGCACGGATATCTTATATTGTGTAGGTTCCAGTGTGACTCATAGTTGCGCAAAGGGAGATTGGAATGAGGCTGCATATAGGCGTAAAACTGCCTAAGCTGCTTCTAGCAGAGCCAGTTCACCTTTGGCTTATTCTCTGGGTTGCTTAAAGGGAACCAGAGATGAACGTTTCACACAAAATAAACATATCAGTCGATAGCTTGTAAAGAATAAATGCTCTACCTGATAATTTTGCCGCTCTGGTGTGACTTTTTTAGTGTTTTTTATCCATTATTGCTCCAGGAAAATCAAATATGGCCGCCGGCTCATATCCCTACTGCTTCCGGGTTATGAGTTGTTCTGGATGTGCTGTCTAGGCTATATGAGACTATGCTGCTATCTAGGCTATATGAGAAAGGCTGCTGTATGCTTTCATTTTGGTATGATGTGCAGCTGCCTGTAGGAAGTGTCTCTCATAGGAATGAAACTGCAGTCATCATCAGTATCTACAGTATGCAGACAGAGTGCACACAGAGCACACAGATCATATTGCATATTGCTCTGAAAACTTGTCTGTTTCAGAGCGTCTCTCTAAGAAGGAGCAGTCCATCCCATGTCATCACAGCTCTTAGTATGCAAAGCAGGAAATCTAAGCCAGGAGGTGGCAGGCTTGGGCTTGAAAAGACTCCACAGAAGAGTGACTCAGCTATAATGATTCCAGGTCAAACCTAGACTGAGCCAGTCGGGGATTCTTATCACAGCTGCTAATAGACTAATTAAACAGATAAGAATGAAACTAAAAGCAGGGTAGGTGTTTACTGTCATGTTCCCACTGATAAATGTAATAAAATACATGAGGGTGCTTCGTCTCTGGTTCTCTTTAAGCTTTCTCAATCCTGCAAGGAGTTTGCCCCAATAAAATGTTGAGTCTGCGGCCAGAACGGTTTCACACACCCAAAAATGGACTGGGCTACTAGCCCCACAGCAAACATAGGGATGTCCAGTAGCTGGGATAAGGGACAATAGGCAGAGGAGATTTTATATTTTTGCCTAGCCAAGTATCACCCCTTCAACACAGTTCTGGGTCCTAGTGGGAGTCTGTTGCCCCCAGGCCTAAGAGAGGCTGGCGGTGGGAGCTGCACAGGCAGCAGGAGCAGGGCAATGCAGCAACAGCAGGTGTAATGTGTGCCAGGAGCATGCCAGACATGGCACGGGGCAATTGGCACTTAGCACGTGTCACATCACGTGGCACGTGTCATGTTGCACTTGCCACGTGTCACGTGGCACTTGCCACGTGACACTTGGCAAGTGACACGTGCCAAGTGCCATGTGACACGTGGCAAGACACTAGTGCACACTAACTGTCACACTGGCACTGCTCACTGCACAGCAGTTCTGTAGAAAGCTAACACAGTAGTACTACTACTCTAACAATTACTAGCACTGACTGCAGTACTACAGTACTAACTACACAATAACACAGTACTCCTATCCCCTAATCCCTAACCTAACCTATACCTAAGGCTAATAGCTGGTAAGCAGGCAGCAGCTGGCCAGGTCTGTGCACAGCACACACACAGACACATAGCAGCTGCCTGCAGCACACACTTTGACTGACACACAAATTACATCAAGCTAATTAATGATTTAACAATAGTGTAGTGATAGTGAAGGGGTTACTCACTGAACAGCTTATCACTGTGTACAGCCCTTGCTTCTAGGCCCAGCAGCACTGGAGCACACACTGACTGTCACACTATGACATCAATCAAGCTAATTAACGATTTACAATAGTGTAGTGATAGTAGTGAAGGGGTTAATCACTGAACAGCTTTAGGTTTATAACTGTGTACAGCCCTTGCTAGGCCACCAGCACTGGAGCATGTCTCTCAGTGAGCATTCAGCAAGCTAAGACGATATGTCTCATCATGGAAGCCCTCCTTATTATACAGGGGGCTGGCCAGTGTTACTTTCTGTAATTGAGTGCCAGGGTTTAGGCTGGGAGCCCTCTGATTGGCTCAATGAGGTCAAGTGGGGCTGGCCAGGGTTCCCCTCTGTGATTGGTTGCTAGGGCTTCTGCTGGGAGCCCTCTGATTGGCTCCAGGACATCATCTCCTTAGTTACAGTATTTCAGATCCGGATATCCACAATATCCGCGGATATCCGCATTATGCGTCCAAATATCCGCAGATAGCTAGCCGGATTTTTTTAAAATCCGAAATCCGAATCGGATAGCGTAAAAAAGTTCGGATATCCGGGTTACCCAGATATCCGGAATCCTGATGAGCAGCCCTGTTGATATGTGGTTTTGGGCCAAAATTAATTCGAAGAATAAAGCTGCTATATCATAACCCCAACGCACAAATCAGAATTGGGGCTCTCTGTGCTTACAAAGACATAGATTAGAAGATACTCTACTCCAAAACTCATTAGACAAACATCTTTCTGCCATTTATTTTGAACTCATTATGGCTAATACCTATAAAATTGATAGATGCAAGAATAAATGGCAGACAGACATTCCTACGCTCTTGGACGAAGATTGTACAACAGCATACAGGGTTTAACAATACAAAATAAACAATACAACAGTTAATACAAGACAAAAGTGGATAACAGCTAATGTAGTGAACAAATTAACTACATATTTTACACAGGGGTGTACGTACACCTACTACACAGCAATGTGAGACAAAAGGGGAAGAAAGCCCTAGCCAAAAGGCCTTATAGTCTATAGGTTTAATGTATAGGACAGTAGGTAAAGGGAAGCTGTGTATAAAGTGGTAGAAATGGTGGTCAGTGGGCACTGGGCAGTGTCCTAGGTAGGAAAGTATGCTTGCCTGAAGAAGTTTTCAGATTGCGTTTAAAAAGAGTAAGTGTGGGTGAGGGGCGGATGTGTTGAGGGAGAGTGTTCCAGAGGAGGGGAGAGGATTGAGAGAAGTCTTGTAAGCGGGAGTGAGAAGAGGTGACCAGGGAAGAAGACAGGAGGATATTGTTAGTAGAGCGGAGATTGCGTGTAGGATGGTATCTGGAAATAAGCTGATTTATACCGGGTGTTTTAAACTTTTAGATAACACTCTGACGTATAAATGTCATATTCTCATCCGTGAATTCTCAGGCACAGAAAATGCTGTATTTAATATGGAAGATTAATTTTTAAAATGGTAGTTTGTTATGCTACTCACTTGCTATGGCAACCACTGGACTGATGCCTTATCTGCTTCTCCTGTATTTCTTGTACACTGTCTAAGGGAAGACATATTGTGTGGACCCTAAATGTTTGCATGTTTATTATTACCAAATTCAATAAAAGTGATTTGTAAAAAAAAAAAAAAAAAAAAAAAATTCGTGGTTTGCCATATAAATGAAAAAGAGACCACAAAGGAGTGTACTAGCGTAGACAAGAGTTTAATATTCAGTACTTTTAGATAAGTTAGACTTAAAGTTGCTAATAGCTCCAAATTCAGACATTTCCTGTACAATGTTGGCAAAGGTTATTTTCGGGTTGCGACATTTCTGGTTGAGATTAACAGATCATCTGCAAATAAGGAGATTTTGGTGAGGACATTATCCTTCTGTATACACATTATAGAGGAATTGTTCTGCAAAGCCACTGCAAGTTGCTCCATACAGATTACATATAGAAAAGAGGATAGGGGACAACCCTGTCCAATCCTGTTGTGGATGGGGAAGACATCCAACAGGGCTCCGTTTACTTTTAGCAGAACAACTGAAAAAGGAAGGAGCGCGCCATAGTGCATTAAACGTATTGGGGGGTATTTATTGACACATACAGGTTGTACTCACAAACATAGAAGTTAAAATCGCATGTCAGCGGACAGCCAGCCGCTTCCCTCAGTGGTGGAGAGTAGCATGCTGCGCCTTCGTCGGATCTGACGAAGGCGCAGCGCGCCGAAACGCGTCATGACGTCACACGCTTACTGAATCCAGCCACGCCCACCCCCCAGCGAGACGGAGCCCAGGACATCGGAAATTCGCGCTGCTGGCCACAGCATGCTACTCTCCACCACTGAGGGAAGCGGCTGGCTGTCCGCTGACATGCGATTTTAACTTCTATGTTTGTGAGTACAACCTGTATGTGTCAATAAATACCCCCCAATACGTTTAATGCACTATGGCGCGCTCCTTCCTTTTTCAGTTGTTCTGCTAACTACCCATTACCGGAGCGCTGCAGTGCTGGAACCTTCAAAGGGGAATCATCCTTGATCGTGTAACCTTGATTTGGAGCGCAGGATAACTTTGTGTGTTTGTGAAAGTCTCCGTTTACTTTTACCCTAGCTGTGGACGTGTGATAGAAAGCCATTGTCTTTTCAATGAACTTAGGTCCCTTCAATGAACTTAGGAATCAGAATACAACAAGTTCATCGCTATGTCACTCAAGGTTTCCAAATGTACAAAACACCAACTTTATTCTATTAATCTGTGCAAAAGACATTAAAACCAGTTAGGAAAAAGGGCTGTAGTGAAGCACTCCCATATACTCATTCACATCGCATCACTCATCCCCACACACTGGCGGCAGTCCACACAGATGACCGTTCCTGCTAATTCCAGGGGGCCCACTTTGCTGTCTGGTCACTGCTTGCTGGTAAGCAGACCTCAGATGCTGCAGCAGCATGCACGCTGTCTCACTAGACGGCATAGTTCTGGCAAACTCCTCACTCCACCAGCCAGTTCAGAGACGTAACCCTTCCAACCTACATGTTGTGCCCACCCCTTGCGAGCTTTGTCAGGGTATGCATGATGAACTTAGGGCCATCCCAGTCCTCACTCTGTCTTATCATTCCTGCAATGTTGCAGGTGGAAGCTATTTGACCTGCTAGGTCAAATTGTTCTTTGGCATTCCTTGGGCAGCCTTCAGAACTACTCGCAACCCCAAGTAGTTCTGAAGACGAGCGCATCTGTACTGCCCACCTGCATGGACACAGGTTCTGAAGACTGCACGAGAAGTGCCAAAAAACCTAGAAAAACAAGTAGCTTCCATAGGGACAGCGCAGGAATGAGGGGATGGTCTGAGGACCAGGGAGACTATAGTATCCAGAGCATTCCCTCTACATAGGTATGTCAGCATTCAAAAGAGAAAGCTGGAGCACACATCCCATAAAAGATACATTTATTTCTTCAAGTAAAACACTTTAGAAAATCATGTATCAAAGCAGGCATGCATTCCATATACTTAACGGAGGAGAGAGTTACAGGGTAGGTACAGGGTCGACAGCCGTTTCACACCGAGCCACCCGTCACTTCGTCAGCACCTGACAAAGCCGTGATTTGCTAAAGTGTTTTAATTGAAGAAATAATTGTGTCTTTTATGGGATGTGCATTTCAGCTGCCTCTTTTGAATGATGACATTGCCTGTTGAACTTTGGAAGCAGCACTCCTTGGTGGTCTTTTGTGATGTGTAGCAGAGAGGTAGTATTAATGGATGTGGTATGTGCTCTGTTGGTCAACACATATGATCCAAGAATGTTCCATATTAGATTCCTTCTACTGTTCATCCAAATCTTTCAAACCTAAAAACTAAAATATTACAAAAAGATGAATTCACATTTTCATAACTTAAATTCACATCGGCAACATGAAAAATTAGGCAATGTCACTGAGATAATTTTCTCCTATAAAATATGTCTTAATAAGATTGAGTGTTGCGGCTAATTTTAGACAACCATTCTGATGTACGCCCACCAGTATACATATGACGTTTATTTGATCTTAAATATCTCTTTCAAAAGGCGCAGTCATGGACAAAAAAGATCAAGAGGTTTTTGCTGTGAAATTTTTACCATATGTATATATACAATATGAAGGCTAGAAATGAGTGACTCGCAAGTAAAATAGTTGATGATGCTTATGGGCTCTTAGTAAAGCTGTAAACTGAAAGAAAAGTGAGAGGATGCAATCAAGGTCATACTCTAGCGCTTGGATAATTGGTTGTTCAACTGATAAAATACAAAGCTGCCATAAAATAGTGGAATCAATAGAAACACTACACTGGTCCAGTTATACAATATTTGTAATAAAAAAGACTGACCTTTCCTGACCTTGATGGCAAGATCAGAGATGCAATGAGATGTCAGTTATTACATTGCCGTCACTTACAAATAGATAGGGGTTGGAACATTATAGCTCATGTAACTTCAATTTATATATACTCTGTAAACAGATGTACAGATAAAAGCATGCCGCATTATGATAGCTTTTACCGGGGGGGGGGGGGGGGGATTTTTAGGCATAGGCAGACGAAGTAGATGCCTGGCGGGATACATGCAGGAGAGAGCAACACAGAGCTATTCTTCCCAGGCTGTGCTTTATTGGATTTTTATACAAAATTGCTAGTTTCATTAAAGGGAAGGTGCGACCAGAAAAAAATAAGATCTATTTACCTGGGGGCTTCCTCCAGCCCCTGGAAGCCTATCTGTCCCTTGCTGCAGCTCCATGGTTCTGCCTGCACAGAGTGCTCCAGACCCTGTGAGCGTGATCACTAGCAGAGCGGCCACGCATTCAGTAGCGACAGATAGGCTGCCAGGGGCTGGAGGAAGCCTCAGGTAAGTAGACCTTATCTTTTGTCTGCTCGCACCTTCCCTTTAACTGCTTGCCGACCGCTCCACACCAATTGGCGTGAATGCGGCGGCAGCCTCAGGACCACTCAATGCCAATTGGCATGAAGTCCTGGGGCGGGGTTTTGCAGGAGAGTGCGTGCGGCTATGTGCGGCGATTGCTGCTAGGAGACTGTAAGACGGCAAAACAACGCCATCTATTTACACTGTACAGTGCTGCGATCTATGGCAGCGCTGTACTGGGGACAGCCATGTTACAAGGCTGTCCCCCTGGGAGGCACAGGAGCGATCGGCTGTCATAGGCTAATGCCTATGACAGCTGATCGCGGTGATTGGCTGGCAGGGGGAGGGAGGGCTGGGGATAAAAAAAAAAAATAGTGAAATTTATTATTAAAAAACAAACAAATAAAAAACAAACAAACAAACAAACAACCCAGAAGTGAGCAGAGCCCACCAACAGAAAGCTCTTTTGGTGGGCAGAAACGTGTGGGGGGGGGGGGGGGGGGGAATCACTTGTGTGCTGAGTTGTATGGCCCTGCAGTGAGCCCTTAAAGTGAACCAGAGACGAAGTACCCTCATGTATTTTACCATATATATCAATGGGAACATGACAGTAAACACCTACCCTGCTCTCTGTTTCATTCTTTTCTGCTAAATCTGCCTGTTATCAGCCCTGATAAGAATCCCCGACTGAGCATTCAGTCTAGCTTTTCCCGGAATGATTATAGCGGAGTCAGTCTTCTGTGATGTCTTTTCAAGCCCAAGTCTGCCCCCTTGTGGCTCTGCTTTGCTGCTTCGAGGATAAATAGCAGCAAAGCAGAGCCACAAGGGGGAAGATTTGGGCTTGAAAAGACATCACGGAAGGCTGACTCAGCTATAATCATTCTGGGAAAAGTTAGACTGAATGCTCAGTCGGGTATTCTTATCAGGGCTGATAGCAGGCAGATTTAGCAGAGAAGAATGGAACAGAGAGCAGGATAGGTGTTTACTGTTATGTTCCCATTTATATATATGGTAAAATACATGAGGGTACTTCGTCTCTGGTTCTCTTTAAAGCTGCAGTGGCCTCATTTGTAAAATTACTTGTCCTCAAGTGGTTACGATAGATAGACAGATGTTAATTTTAACAGCTTAATTGGTATGGCTAAGTAGCTCAGCAAGAAGGCCAGAATGGCATGACAATGATATGGCAGGTGCTAATAACATAGGCGTATCTAGGCAATATAGCGCCCATGGCAAACACTGAGATTGCGTCCCCCACCAAGTAGTCACATGCCTCCAAATAATATATCAAGTAGTCACTGCCTTAACTAAAAATGTAATTAGTAGTTTTTCTTAAGTAGTTACACACCTCCAGATACAATATGTAGCCAATATGTAATTAAGTAGCCAGGTGCCTCACAATAAGCATTACATTCAGGGGCATCAAAATCAAATAATTAGGTAGCCTAGCAAAGTACGGCAGGGGTTAGATTGTAAGCTCCTCTTGCACAGCCAGCCCGATCCCCCCCAAATTACAAGGATAGCAAGAGGCCCTGTAGTGATGTATAGCAGAATGTAGTAAAGAGGCCCTATAGTGACATACAGCAGAATGCAGTGAAAAGGCCCTGTAGTGACATATAGCAGAATGTAGTAAAGAGGCCCTGTAGTGACATATAGCACAATGCAGTAAAGAGGCCCTGTAGTGAAATATAGCAGAATGCAGTAAAGAGGTCCTGTAGTGACATATAGCATAATGCAGTAAAGAGGCCCTGTAGTGACATATAGCAGAATTCAGTAAAGAGGCCCTGTAGTGACATAAAGCAGAATGCAGTAAAGAGGCCATGCAGTGACATATAGCAGAATGCAGTAAATAGACTCTGTAGTGACATATAGCAGAATGCAGTAAAGAGGCCTTACAGTGACATATAGAAGAATGCAGTGAAGAGGCCCAGTCGTGATATATAGCAGAATGCAGTGAAGAGGTCCAGTAGTGACATATAGCAGAATGCAGTGAAGAGGCCCTGTAGTGACATACAGTATAGCAGAATGCAGTAATGAGGTCCTGTAGTGACATATAGCAGAATGCAGTAAAGAGGCCCAGTAGTGACATATAGCAGAATGCAGTAAAGAGGCCGAGTAGTGACATATAGCAGAATGAAGTAAAGAGGCCCTGTAGTGACATATAGCAGGATGCAGTAATGAGGTCTTGTAGTGACATATAGAAGAATGCAGTAAAGAGGCCATGTAGTGACATATAGCAGAATGCAGTGAAGAGGCCCAGTAGTGACATATAGCAGAATGCAGTAAAGAGGCCCAGTAGTGACATATAGCAGAATGCAGTAATGAGGTCCTGTAGTGACATATAGCAGAATGCAGTAATGAGGTCCTGTAGTGACATATAGCAGAATGCAGTAATGAGGTCCTGTAGTGACATATAGCAGAAAGCAGTGAAGAGGCCCAGTAGTGACATATAGCAGAATGCAGTAATGAGGTCCTGTAGTGACATATAGCTGAATGCAGTAATGAGGTCCTGTAGTGACATATAGCAGAATGCAGTAATGAGGTCCTGTAGTGACATATAGCAGAATGCAGTAATGAGGTCCTGTAGTGACATATAGCAGAATGCAGTAATGAGGTCCTGTAGTGACATATAGCAGAATGCAGTGAAGAGGCCCAGTAGTGACATATAGCAGAATGCAGTAATGAGGCCCAGTAGTGACATATAGCCGAATGCAGTAATGAGGTCCTGTAGTGACATATAGCTGAATGCAGTAATGAGGTCCTGTAGTGACATATAGCAGAATGCAGTAATGAGGTCCTGTAGTGACATATAGCAGAATGCAGTAATGAGGTCCTGTAGTGACATATAGCAGAATGCAGTAAAGAGGCCCTGTAGTGACATATAGCAGAATGCAGTGAAGAGGCCCAGTAGTGACATATAGCAGAATGCAGTGATGAGGCAGAGTAGTGACATATAGCAGAATGAGCGAAGAGGCCCAGTAGTGACATATAGCAGAATGCAGTAAAGAGGCCGAGTAGTGACATATAGCAGAATGAGTGAAGAGGCCCAGTAGTGACATATAGCAGAATGCAGTAAAGAGGCCGAGTAGTGACATATAGCAGAATGCAGTGAAGAGGCCAAGTAGTGACATATAGCAGGATGCAGTAAAGAGGCCCTGTAGTGACATATAGTAGAATACAGTAAAGAAGCCCTGTAGTGACATATAGCAGGATGCAGTAAAGAGGCCCTGTAGTGACATAAAGCAGAATTCCGTAAAGAGGCCCTGTAGTGACATAAAGCAGAATGCAGTAAAGATGCACTGAAGTGACATATAGTAGAATGCAGTAAAGGGGCCCTGTAGTGACATAAATCAGAATGCAGTAAAGAGGCCCTGTAGTGACATATAGCAGAGTGCAGTAAAGAGGCCCTGTAGTGACATAAAGCAGAATGCAGTAAAGAGGCCCTGTGGTGACATATAGTAGAGTGCAGTAAAGAGGCCCTGTAGTGGCATAAAGCAGAATGCAATAAAGAGGCCCTGTGGGAACATATAGCAGAATGCGGCAGGGGTTAGATTGCAAGTACCTCTTGCACAGCCAGCCCACCCCTCTCCCAACACAAGCTATGCCTGCACCCATCTACTTACATTATTGAGGGCTTCCGGCAGGCAGAATGAGAAAAAGTTGGGGCTGCCAGGGATCACTGAGACTTGCAAAAGGAAGGGGGACGAAGTGCTCACCACTACCGCGCATCCCCCGGCTCTCTGTTCCTGGCGTGATGTCAGCATCTCCGCATCTTGTGCCTCCTGGTACTCGATGCTTCCGGTCTCCCGCACCCCCGCCCGCCGGCTCTCTGTCCCTGCTGTCAGACTTTAGATTAGCGGCAAGAGGAGAGACAGACAGGGCAAATACTTCCCGCCGGTGCGCTTCAAACGCAGGAAGTGACTAATGACGTCACTTCTGCATGTGATGCGACGGGTGGATTATTTGCATACTCGTCTCTCCTCTTGCCGCTAATCTAAAGTTTGACATTAGGGCCAGGCAGAGAGCGGCGGGCGGGGGCGCGGGAGACCAAAAGCATTGGGCATAGGAGGAAGGGAGGCACAAGATGCGGAGGTGGAGAACAGCATGGCCCCCATGGAAAGGAAGGGGGGCGCGGGGGACCGAGGCATAGAGGAACAAGCGACACAAGATGCAAAGGTGGCTGGCAGCATTGGGGCATGCATGGCGCCCATGGTGTACTGTCGCCCATGGCACTAGCCATGCCTGCACCCCTATAGATCCGCCACTGGCTAATAATGTGCTAATTAAGCTGTAAATGTTTTAAATTTAGTCGGTATTGATTGCAATGCTTATGGATTTGTCGGACAATATTTTGACTGGTCAAGACCCAGGTTGTACATGAACAGCATATTTTTATGTTTTTAATATAGTGGATACATACCCCTCATTATTATTGGAAGGTTTTGCTATGTGAGCTAAGTTATATGTTCACAAAAATTAATATAGGATACCCTCTTTGAAAAGATCAGGCCATATATCTGGGAGATTAAAAAATGCCTTCTGTGAAATTGATTATTTTGCCCAGGTTCAGGCAACTATATTATTTTTCCAGTAAAACCTATAGAGTAAAAGCCTGTCCTACCCTACATGCAGATATCAGCATTCTTCTCTTCTTTGTATTGGACCAAATGTTTAATTAAAAAATGAATGCTAGAAAAGGATTTGAAGCATAACTGTAACTGTATGTGAATTTGTACAATTGCACACCTGCGCCCTTTTCACCGCTGTCTTTCCAATTAACAGATTCATATACTTTCTATGTGCATTTCTGGCATGTGGAAGGAACGTTAAATGATGACTCAGCCTTTTATGTTTGTATATAATGTTTAGATATTTCTTGTTCACCATACAGCACACTCAGTTATTAAAGGCTATGTGTCAGTACTTTAAAGTAAACTAGTGTAGCAAAAAAAAGACAAGAAAACAATTTTTCTTTTACCTGTGACCCCAGGAGCTACGCAACGCTTTCCTTCAGTCAACAATACAGCACGGAAGGTAGAAGGTACTTGCTAAATAAAGGACTTAAGTTGGCTCTTATAGAATGCCTGGCCACACATTCTAGTCACGTTGCCACTACAGTACATGTCCAGTGTCTGAGTGGAAGACCACTGCTTGCCCCAGGAACCCTATAGCACATGTCCAATGTCTGAGTGGAAAACCACTGCTTGCACCACTGCAGGCACCTGCTAGTGATGGGTTCAGTAGTATAAATAGCATGAGATGGAATCTGCCATGGCCATTTTGGTATGTCTGGAGTCTATTTACTCTTTGCACTTACATGG
The DNA here is from genome assembly GCF_040937935.1 of Hyperolius riggenbachi. Lineage (NCBI taxonomy): Eukaryota > Metazoa > Chordata > Amphibia > Anura > Hyperoliidae > Hyperolius > Hyperolius riggenbachi. The sequence continues at coordinate 223,654,093 of NC_090650.1, forward strand.
AGGTATAGGGCAGCCTCCATATATATATTTGATCTTTTGTTTATCCACTTTTGGATTACATTTTATTTTACTTTAAATTTTAGAGAAAGGCTTGATGTTGGTTCCTGTGGATGTCTACATAACTACAGCAATATGCAAATTATACACTTTAATTACAGTCATAAACACCTACTTTTGTTAGCTTGAGTTAAAGATCTCATTTATGTTCGGTGGTGTGTATCAGCAATTCCAGGATAAGAGTGAAAGGCTGTATCATGTTAGGCCTCATCCTTACATAGCAAAGGAACCTGTAAAATGGGTGCTGTCACCTAAGGGTAATTTGGACACCATCAAGGACTGCATTGAATAATTGGAGCTATGCCGCACCAGGTGAATAATTTTGATGGTGACGGCACCAGAGTTCAGCTACCTTGTAACTCACAGCTTGTGCCTATCGCGCAAATTGGCTGCAAAAGGGCACTGGAGTTTGGCTATCATGCAGAAGGCTGATAATCGGCACTAAAGTTTGGGCTATTGTATACTCCAGTTTGTTTCATCGTATGCATAGCCAAGTCATGGTATTTGCTGAGATAGAATGGTATGGATGCAGCAGTCAGGTATGGTGTTAAATGTAGGTGAGTGAGTTAGTGGTAGGTAAAGGTAGGGGAGAGGTTAGTGTTAGGTGTACATAGAGGGAGGTTAGTGTTAGGCATTGGTAGGGAGGTTTAAAGTCAAAGGATAGGGTATGGGGGAGGCTAGTGTTAGAAAGTGGCAGTAGTAGTGCCATGAGTTGAGTTGACAGGTAGTAAATGAGCAACACTAAGAAACTAAGCTGTCCCGGAAACATAGAAGGAGTGGTATAATTGGCTAATCTGGGGAGCAGCAGATACACCTTTTCTGAGACCACTAAGAGACAAAACAAGCAAGAATGTAATATCGGTATATGTTTTTTGGAAAACACTTTTGACTTTTATGCTATAGTCTGTCGGTAAAGCAAAAGTTCAGTACCATTTTAAATCATTTTGGAGAAGCACTGGAGACCCAGTTATTGAAATTACCCATCCTATCACTTGTATTGGTAGTTTGAAATGTTAAGCCGGATCTACACGAGGCGATCCGGTGGCTCGATTAGCCGCCGGATCGCCTCTTCAGCATACCCGCGCGTACCCACCGCGTCATTGCTCGCCCACGGATGCGACAGATTCGATCCGCCCTCATCCCTGCGCCACGCCGCTTATCTTCCGCTCGATTCCCTGCCATTGTCCCCTCGTGGGGAACGAGCAGGGAATTGACGGCAGCAAAATCGGACCTGACGAATCTTATCAATCGAGCCGCATCAGCGGCTTGATTGATAAGGAACATCGCTCCGTGTAGACGGAGCTTTAGGGTCAGATTAGGGTTAGCATTAATGTTATCATTTAGGTAGAACAGACTAATAGGTTGGTATTCGAGATCACTGACATGGACAGGGATAGGTGAAAGGTATATAATTTGGTGCCAGGATTAGAATAAAGCAACAAAGGGGCAGTCATTACTAATCAGGGGTTTAAAGGAGAACTTCACCCGTCACCATATGATACCAGAGGTGGACATGAAGATAGGTGTCCTTGATGCTGGAGCCCTGTTGTTAAAATCATGTCATGATAGCCTGTGAAAGTTTTTGATCATCCGATCATCGCCATGGTGACGAGGGAAGCACTAACAGGAAATCCTGTTCAGAGCGGGATTTCCTGGTGGTTATGATCGCCAGCGGCGATCGGAGGGGTGGGAGGGATGGCGCAACTGTCCAAAAAGGTGCACCTGATGGGAGACAGAACTTCCAAAAACAACCCAACCATATGTGTCACGCTGGACACCAGAGTACTTCCTAGAAGTGTCAAATAGTGATGGTCAAGTAGATGCAAACAACCCCAAGTCGATACAAATACATGCAAACCCCCATGCAAATCCATGCAGCCCGAAAAAAAACAAACCATACCCCACCTCAGCAGGTCTCGATCTGCTAACTCCCAAGCCACCCAAACCCGCACAAACCCACATCAACTCGAAGCCACCCGCATCAACCTGACCACCACCAGTGTCAAAAGGTATCACCAATCACGTGATGTGCATATAGACGTGCACATAAAAGCGGCTGCGCATGAGGAAAAAGTACGCATTAACTAATGTCACTGGATGTACGTATAGACGTACGCCTAAAACCGTATACGTATGCCGAAAAAAAGTTATCAATAACCAGTGCAATAAGGCACCACCAATCGCGTATAATCCGCGTCACCATTCGCATAAGACGCCAACTAGGGCCGTCCATATAGGTATAAAAAACTTACAAACACATACAAAAAAATAAGCATGCAAAAATATCTATCACTTCCCTTATAAATTGCATGCGGTACATAGCAACCGATAAGGGACACATATGGGTGAGTAAATGGATTGGAATGGCATCCCTAAAGGGGTTAAAACAAAAACGAAGAATAAAGCAGAATGGAAAAAATTCTGTCCCCATACTCCCTCTGCATCCCAAATGTACAAAAGAGGCACACATTACAACATTATTAGAAGCTTATCTAGATATGAACTAACCATAGCCTCCCCCAGAGAGGGGACAAAATATGTAAATCAAAACCATATCAAAAGCATGCCATCCGTAGGACCACAACAACAATCATGCAATCCCGAGTGTCAAAACATTAGCAGAGTCATAAGCAAAAAGAGAGATTGTATTCTCTATTGAGACCATTATTGCCTGAAGACCCAAGACATTTTATCCAGAAGGCTTCTCTTCTCAGGAGTTCCTTAGACCTATTACCCTTAAACTCAATTGGCACCCGTCAATGACCTGTACCCGCAACTGCAAAACGGCGGCACTGAGTAAAGTGTTGAGGAACAGCTTGTTCAATATTACGGGTCCTAATAGCCGATTTGTGAGAAGAGATACGCTCGCGCAACCGCTGTGTGGTCTCTCCCACATAAACCAACCCATAGGGGCATTTAAGTAAATATACAACGTATGAAGAATCACAGGTGTAGAGGCCCCGTATAGAGAACCTCTCACATCTGGAAGGATGTGCAAACTTATCTCCCCTCACAATATGGCTGCATAAATGGCAGCCTAACCATGGAAAAGCACCCTTTCTAGAAGTCGCAGTAGGGGCAACAGGTCTAAATTTAACTTTATCCCTTAGGGCCCGTTTCCACTAGAGCGAATCTGCATGCGTTTCCTGCATGCAGATTCCCATAGACAATACAAGTGGATGGGGCTGTTTCCACTTGTCAGGATTTCTGAGCGTTTTTCTGTGCAGAAAAAATCTGCATGGCAGAGCCATCAGAATTCGCATACCGCATACCGCTATGCGATTCGCATACAATGTATTTAATAGGAAATTCGCATGCGGTTTTGCTATGCAAATTTTCATGCAAATTTGCATACGATTTCGCATAGAAACAATGGAAAAGCACACAGGCACTGCCATGGTTAAATTCGCACACATAGTCATCCATGCGAAATCGTATGCGAATTCGCATGAAAGTTCGCATACAACCGCATGAGAAATTTGCATCCGCATGCAAATTTTTCCCGCGGCAATTCCCACCGTACAAGTGAAAACGGGCCCTTACTGCAGGGGCCCGTTTAAATGAAAACACGGGGGGGGGGGGGGGGGAAGAATTCCTCAATATGAGGGAAAGATTGTTTCAAGAGGCCTCAATGCTTCCTCACAATAGACCCCAGCTGATTGCTGCACGTATTGTAACGGGAAACAAAGGTGGAGTCTTGGCCTGGAAACACATTTTCTACGTGAAGGCAATTGTTCCAAGGTATACTCTGGATAACCTCTCCGCCTGAACTTTTCCCTCCTTTCTACAAGTCGGATCTCTCTGACGACAGGGTCTGAGACAATACATCTCACTCTACCCAACTGACTACCCGAAATATGTTCGCTGGTGGAAATAGGATGAAAGCTGGTGAACTCCAACAAAGAATTCCGGTCAGTGGGTTTAACGAATAAATCAGTTTGAAAAGTAGTACCGGAACGGATCCCCACAGTGTCTCTTTATTATTTTAAACAATAAAAGAGCTATACATTACTAATGTGGTGCTGTGGATTCTTCGCATTGGTAATAAAGTGCAGGCATTTTGCCTCTCAGCATTATGCAAACTACAGCAAGCAAGGTGGTTTGTCGGGGGGGGGGCTCATTGTGTTGTAATGGTTCATCTATTGGCAATACTTGAACACCAATTTAAAGGGAACCAGAGATGGGGACATGAAAAAGATGTTATGCATACCTGGGGCTTCCTCCAGCCCCATACGCTCTGATCGATCCCAAGCCGCCGTCCTCCGCTGCCTGCATCTACGAGAACCGGGTCTCGTCACTGACGTCATCGGAGCCAGCTATGCAGAAGTGCGCCCTCTACGTATCTCTCCAGCAGCTGCTGCAGAGATACGCAAACAGCGCACTTCCCTTACACTCAGACTGGCTCCGACTGACGGCAGAGCGGGGTCCCGGTTCTCATAGCTGCGGGCAGCAGAGGACGGCGGCTTGGGATCGATCAGAGCGTATGGGGCTGGAGGAAGCCCCAGGTATGTATAACATCTTTTTCCTGTTCATCTATGGTTGCCTTTAAACATCCCACCTGCTCTAGTTACCACATGTCCTATATCTTTCAGCTGTTGGAGGGAACAATGCACAAGATTGGCAAATCCTCAACCCTTCACAAAGCACCATGCTGCTGAGGTAAATGCCTTATTACTGTATATGTGCAGGCAGCAAAATAACATCAGCTGAGCATGAGTGCTCTAATGCTGGGAATACCTGCGTCGATTCTGGCGCTTGATTCTGCGCCCGATCGTTTTGCTCACTCGATTCTTTTGTCTTCTGCTTGTTTTTCTTATCTTTTTTCAATTCACTTCAATGAGAAATTGAGCAGCAACACGATCGAACTGTAATCGGACATGTCGGAAATTATCTATCATTCCATCTTAATGGCTCAAAATTGAGCCATGCATTCCCAGCATAAGACAGAAGACTGCAGATACTGTAATGAAGCAATGAAGCTAAAAGAGTATTACAGGTACTGTGACGTGAAGAGTACCCATGCACCACGAGCAGACCAATAGTTCGAAGGAATCTCCTTTATTCCATTCCAAACAGTAGAAAGAACTTAATCTCACGCAATAGTACAAATCCAAAACTCCATCGCTAAATACACACAACTCCAGCACAATTCTGACACTAAACACAGCTCGCCTGGCTTTTATGCTAGTTCCTAGTGTCAGAATTGTGCTGGAGTTGTGTGTGCATCCCTTATGACCTTCAGTGCATGCAGCCCTGCGGTCATCATCATACCGTGTGCCCCTCAGTGCATGCAGCTCTGCAGTCAACAAGCAGTCAATTGTTCCACACAATGCGTTTCTCGGTCGATTTTACGTTCGATCGATTATCGATTTATTTTTCCGCTCGATTTCTCGCTCAATTCACTTATCTTTCCTTATCAATTTCCATTCACATGATAAATCGACCAGAAAAACGATCGAAAATAATATCGGACATAACGTAATTTATCTATCTAACATAAAATTGTATGGTGTGGTCCTAGCATTATAAGCATTACCGAAAAGCTTCCAGAAAAGCCTAGATCACAAGAGGTCTTATCTGAGCCAACAGAAGTTTCCAGCAAATCCATTGTTTCAATAAGTAAATAAGTCTATAGACAACTCAGCATGTGGCACCTTGGCACCTCACTGTTGTTAACAAGCCTGCAGCCATTGGAGGGGTGACGTTGTACCATGTGCTCCTCAGTGAACGCAGTCGTGCGGTCAACAAGCCAGTAGCCATGGGAGAGGTTACATCATCCCGTGTGCTCCTTAGTGCATGCAGCCCTGCGGTCAACAAGCCTGCACCTCCGGGAGGGTGACATCATACGGTGTGCCCCTAAGTGCAAGCATCCCTGCTTCAACGTGCCTGAAGCCCTTGGATGGTGACATCATACCGTGTGCCCCTCATTGCATGCACCCCTGCAGTCAAAAAGCCTGCAGCCCTGGGAGGGTGACATCATACCGTGTGCCTCTCAGTTCATGCAGGCCTGCGGTCAACAAGCCTGCAGACCTGGGAGGGTGACATCATACCATGTGCTCCTCAGTGCACGCCAGCATGCGGTCAACAAGCCTGCAGCCCTGGGAGGGGTAACGTCATCCCTTATGACCTTCAGTACATGCAGCTCTGCGGTCAACATCATACCGTGTGCCCCTCAGTGCATGTAGCTCTGCAGTCAACAAGCCTGCAGCCCTGGGAGGGTGACATCATACCGTGTGCCCCTCAGTTCATGCAGCCCTGCGGTCAGCAAGCCTGCAGCCCTGGGAGGAATAACGTAATCCCTTCTGATCCTCAGTGCATGCAGCCCTGCGGTCAACATCATACCGTGTGCCCCTCAGTGCATGCAGCCCAGCACCCAACAAGCCTGCAGCCCTGGGATGGTGAAATCATACCGTGTCCGCCTCAGTTCATCCAGCCCTGTGGTCAACAAGCCTACAGTACTGGGAGGGTGACATCATAAAATGTGCCCCTCAATTAATGCAGCCCCGCGGTTAACAAACCTGCAGCCCTGGGAGGATGACATCATACTGTTTGTTCCTCAGTGCACGCAGGCCTGCAGTTACCAGACCTGCAGCCCTAAGAGGGTGACATCATACCATGTGCACCTTAGTGCACGCATCCCTGCTTCAACAAGCCTGCAGCCCTTGGAGGGTGACATCATACCTTGTGCCCCTCAATGCATGCAGCCCTGCGGTAAACAAGCCTGCAGCCCTGGGAGGGGTAACGTCATCCCTTGTGACCCTCAGTGCATGCAGCTAGTACACTAGTAATTATACCATGTACCGCTCAGCTCATGCAGGCCTGCGGTCAACAAGCCTGCAGACCTGGGAGGATGACATCATACCATGTGCTCCTCAGTGCAAGCGGGCCTGCGGTAAACAAGCCTGCAGCCCTGGGAGGGGTAACGTCATCCCTTGTGACCCTCAGTGCATGCAGCTAGTACACTAGTAATAAACCAGCACCACGATCTACATATTCATCATGGTGCTGTTGCAATTGGCAGAATGGCATGATACGCGTCCCGTAAGCACTTCAATGCACGCAGCCATGCTGGCAACAAGCCTGCAGCCATTGGAGGGGTGACGTTGTCCCATGTGCCCCTCAGTGAACGCAGCTCTGTGGTCAACAAGCCTACAGCCATGGAAGGGGTAACGTCATCCCATGTGCTTCTTTGTGCATGCAGCACTGCGGTCAACAAGCCTGCAGCTCCGGGAGGGTGACATCATACAATGTGCCCCTAAGTGCATGCATCCCTGCGGTCAAAAAGCCTACATCCCTGGGAGGGGTAACATAATTTATTTTGCCTCTCAGTGCATGCAGACATGTGGTCAACATCATACCGCGTGCCCCTAAGTGCACGCAGCCCTGCGTTCCACAAGCCTGCAGCCCTGGGAGGGTGACATCATACCGTGTGCCCCTCGGTTCATGCAGGCCTGCAGTCGAAAAGTCTGCAGACCTGGGAGGATGACATAATACCATGTGCCCCTCAGTGCAGGCAGCCCTGCGATCAACAAGCCTGCAACCATGGGAGAGGTGTGATCCCTTGTGACCCTCAGTGCATGCAGCCCTGCGGTCGACATCATACCGTGTTCCCCATAGTGCATGGAGCCCTGGTGTCAACAAGCCTGCAGACCTGGGAGGATGACATCATAATGTGTGCTCCTCAGTGCACGCAGCCCTGGGAGGGGTGGCGTAGATCACTAATTGTGGCAACCTGCAGAGCTGAACTCAGGGGTATATTTAAAATGATTTAAATATACCCCTAAGTAAAAAACCAAACAAAAAACAAACAAAAATGCTGCAGGCTGAAAATTGTGGTTCAGGAAAACATGAATTACACTATTAATAAACCAGCACCGCGATCTACATGTTCATCATGGTGCTGTTGCAATTGGCAGAACAGCATGATATGCATCCCGTAAGCACCTCAGTGCATGCAGCCCTGCTGTCAACAAGCCTGCAGCCATTGAAGGGGTAATGTTGTTCCATGTGCTCCTCAGTGAATGCAGCCCTGCGGTCCACAAGCCTATAGCCATGGGAGGGGTAACGTCATCCCGTGTGCTCCGTGCTCCTTAGTGCAATGCAGCCCTGCGGTCAACAAGCCTGCAGCTCCGGGAGGGTGATATCATACCGTGTGCCCCTAAGTGCATGCAGCCCTGCGGTCAACAAGCCTGCAGCTCTAGGAGGGTGACATCATACCGTGTGCCCCTCAGTTCATGCAGACCTGCGGTCAACAAGCCTGCAGACCCGGGAGGATGACATCATACTGTGTGCTCCTCAGTGCACGCAGCGCTGCGGTCAACAAGCCTGCAGCCCTGCGAGGGGTAACGGCATCCTTTGTGACCCTCAGTACATGCAGTCCTGCGGTCAACATGTCTGCAGCCCTGGGAGGGGTAACGTAGATCACAAATTTCAGCAACCTGCAGAGCTGAATTCAGGGGTATATTTAAATATACCTCTAAGTATGGCCTCCTTCTCCCCTACAGCCATATCAATCCTCGCCAAAGAAGTACAAAGCATAAAAATCGCAAACCAAAAAAAAATGCTGCAGGCTGACAATTGCGATTTGGGAAAACATGAATTACACTAGTAATAAACCAGCACCGTGATCTACATGTTCATCATGGTGCTGTTGCAATTGGCTGAACGGCATGATACACGTCCCATAAGCACCTCAGTGCATGCAGCCTTGCTGTCAACAAGCCTGCAGCCATTGGAGGGGTGACGTTGTCCCATGTGCCCCTCAGTGAACGCTGCTCTGCAGTCAACAAGCCTACAGCCCTGGGAGGGGTAACGTCATCCCGTGTTCTCCTTAGTGCATGCAGCCCTGCGCTCAACAAGCCTGCAGCTCTGGGAGGGTGACATAATACCATGTGCCCCTAAGTGCATGCATCCCTGCGTTCAACAAGCCGCCGGCAGCCGTTGGAGGGTAACATTATACCATGTGCCCCTCAGTGCAGGCAGCCCTGCGGTCAACAAACCTGCAGCCCTTGGAGGGGTAACATCATTTTTTGTGCCTCTCAGTGCATGCAGACCCGCGGTCAACATCATACAATGAGCCCCTCAGTGCATGCAGCCCTGCAGTCAACAAGCCTGCAGCCCTGGGAGGGTGACATCATACCATGTGCCCCTCTGTTCATGCAGACCTGCGGTCCACAAGCCTGCAGACCTGGGAAGATGACATCATACCGTGTGCTCCTCAGTGCATGCAGCCCTGCGGTCAACAAGCCTGCAGCCCTGGGAGGGGAACCGGCATCCTTTGTGACCCTCAGTGCATGCAGTCCTCCGGTTAACATCATACCGTGTGCCCCTTATTGCATGCAGCACTGCGGTCAACAAGCCTGCTGCCCTGGGAGGGTAAAATCCTACCGTGTGCTCCTCAGCACACCGCGATCTACATGTTCATTGTTGCAATTGGCAGAACGGCGTGATACGCATCCCGTAAGCACCTCAGTGCACGTAGCCCTGATGTCAACAAGCCTGAAGCCATTGGAGGGGTGACGTTTTCCAATGTGCTCCTCAGTGAACGCAGCCCTGCGGTCCACAAGCCTACAGCCATCTGAGGGGTAACGTCATTCCGTGTGCTCCTTAGTGCATGCAGCCCTGCGGTCAACAAGCCTGCAGCTCCGGGAGGGTGATATCATACCATGTGCCCCTCATTGCATGCAGCCCTGCGGTCAACAAGCCTGCAGCCCTGGGAGGATGACATCATACCATTTGCTCTTCAGTGCATGCAGGCCTGCAGTTAACAGGCCTGCAGCCCTAAGAGGGTGACATCATACCATGTGCCCATCAGTTCATGCAGGCCTGGTGTCAACAAGCCTGGAGACCTGGGAGGATGACATCATAATGTGTGCTCCTCAGTGCACGCAGCCAGGCGGTCAACAACCTGCAGCCTCATTGTGTTGTAATGGTTCATCTATTGGCAATACTTGAACACCAATTTAAAGGGAACCAGAGATGGGGACATGAAAAAGATGTTATACATACCTGGGGCTTCCTCCAGCCCCATACGCTCTGATCGATCCCAAGCCGCCGTCCTCCGCTGCCTGCATCTACGAGAACCGGATCTCGTCACTGACGTCATCGGAGCCAGCTATGCAGAAGTGCGCCCTCTACGTATCTCTCCAGAAGCTGCTGCAGAGATAAGCAAACAGCGCACTTCCCTTACACTCAGACTGGCTCCGACTGACGGCAGAGCGGGGTCCCGGTTCTCATAGCTGCGGGCAGCAGAGGACGACGGCTTGGGATCGATCAGAGCGTATGGGGCTGGAGGAAGCCCCAGGTATGTATAACATCTTTTTCCTGTTCATCTATGGTTGCCTTTAAACATCCCACCTGCTCTAGTTACCACATGTCCTATATCTTTCAGCTGTTGGAGGGAACAATGCACAAGATTGGCAAATCCTCAACCCTTCACAAAGCACCATGCTGCTGAGGTAAATGCCTTATTACTGTATATGTGCAGGCAGCAAAATAACATCAGCTGAGCATGAGTGCTCTAATGCTGGGAATACCTGCGTCGATTCTGGCGCTTGATTCTGCGCCCGATCGTTTTGCTCACTCGATTCTTTTGTCTTCTGCTTGTTTTTCTTATCTTTTTTCAATTCACTTCAATGAGAAATTGAGCAGCAACACGATCGAACTGTAATCGGACATGTCGGAAATTATCTATCATTCCATCTTAATGGCTCAAAATTGAGCCATGCATTCCCAGCATAAGACAGAAGACTGCAGATACTGTAATGAAGCAATGAAGCTAAAAGAGTATTACAGGTACTGTGACGTGAAGAGTACCCATGCACCACGAGCAGACCAATAGTTCGAAGGAATCTCCTTTATTCCATTCCAAACAGTAGAAAGAACTTAATCTCACGCAATAGTACAAATCCAAAACTCCATCGCTAAATACACACAACTCCAGCACAATTCTGACACTAAACACAGCTCGCCTGGCTTTTATGCTAGTTCCTAGTGTCAGAATTGTGCTGGAGTTGTGTGTGCATCCCTTATGACCTTCAGTGCATGCAGCCCTGCGGTCATCATCATACCGTGTGCCCCTCAGTGCATGCAGCTCTGCAGTCAACAAGCAGTCAATTGTTCCACACAATGCGTTTCTCGGTCGATTTTACGTTCGATCGATTATCGATTTATTTTTCCGCTCGATTTCTCGCTCAATTCACTTATCTTTCCTTATCAATTTCCATTCACATGATAAATCGACCAGAAAAACGATCGAAAATAATATCGGACATAACGTAATTTATCTATCTAACATAAAATTGTATGGTGTGGTCCTAGCATTATAAGCATTACCGAAAAGCTTCCAGAAAAGCCTAGATCACAAGAGGTCTTATCTGAGCCAACAGAAGTTTCCAGCAAATCCATTGTTTCAATAAGTAAATAAGTCTATAGACAACTCAGCATGTGGCACCTTGGCACCTCACTGTTGTTAACAAGCCTGCAGCCATTGGAGGGGTGACGTTGTACCATGTGCTCCTCAGTGAACGCAGTCGTGCGGTCAACAAGCCAGTAGCCATGGGAGAGGTTACATCATCCCGTGTGCTCCTTAGTGCATGCAGCCCTGCGGTCAACAAGCCTGCACCTCCGGGAGGGTGACATCATACGGTGTGCCCCTAAGTGCACGCATCCCTGCTTCAACGTGCCTGAAGCCCTTGGATGGTGACATCATACCGTGTGCCCCTCATTGCATGCACCCCTGCAGTCAAAAAGCCTGCAGCCCTGGGAGGGTGACATCATACCGTGTGCCTCTCAGTTCATGCAGGCCTGCGGTCAACAAGCCTGCAGACCTGGGAGGGTGACATCATACCATGTGCTCCTCAGTGCACGCCAGCATGCGGTCAACAAGCCTGCAGCCCTGGGAGGGGTAACGTCATCCCTTATGACCTTCAGTACATGCAGCTCTGCGGTCAACATCATACCGTGTGCCCCTCAGTGCATGTAGCTCTGCAGTCAACAAGCCTGCAGCCCTGGGAGGGTGACATCATACCGTGTGCCCCTCAGTTCATGCAGCCCTGCGGTCAGCAAGCCTGCAGCCCTGGGAGGAATAACGTAATCCCTTCTGATCCTCAGTGCATGCAGCCCTGCGGTCAACATCATACCGTGTGCCCCTCAGTGCATGCAGCCCAGCACCCAACAAGCCTGCAGCCCTGGGATGGTGAAATCATACCGTGTCCGCCTCAGTTCATCCAGCCCTGTGGTCAACAAGCCTACAGTACTGGGAGGGTGACATCATAAAATGTGCCCCTCAATTAATGCAGCCCCGCGGTTAACAAACCTGCAGCCCTGGGAGGATGACATCATACTGTTTGTTCCTCAGTGCACGCAGGCCTGCAGTTACCAGACCTGCAGCCCTAAGAGGGTGACATCATACCATGTGCACCTTAGTGCACGCATCCCTGCTTCAACAAGCCTGCAGCCCTTGGAGGGTGACATCATACCTTGTGCCCCTCAATGCATGCAGCCCTGCGGTAAACAAGCCTGCAGCCCTGGGAGGGGTAACGTCATCCCTTGTGACCCTCAGTGCATGCAGCTAGTACACTAGTAATTATACCATGTGCCGCTCAGCTCATGCAGGCCTGCGGTCAACAAGCCTGCAGACCTGGGAGGATGACATCATACCATGTGCTCCTCAGTGCAAGCGGGCCTGCGGTAAACAAGCCTGCAGCCCTGGGAGGGGTAACGTCATCCCTTGTGACCCTCAGTGCATGCAGCTAGTACACTAGTAATAAACCAGCACCACGATCTACATATTCATCATGGTGCTGTTGCAATTGGCAGAATGGCATGATACGCGTCCCGTAAGCACTTCAATGCACGCAGCCATGCTGGCAACAAGCCTGCAGCCATTGGAGGGGTGACGTTGTCCCATGTGCCCCTCAGTGAACGCAGCTCTGTGGTCAACAAGCCTACAGCCATGGGAGGGGTAACGTCATCCCATGTGCTTCTTTGTGCATGCAGCACTGCGGTCAACAAGCCTGCAGCTCCGGGAGGGTGACATCATACAATGTGCCCCTAAGTGCATGCATCCCTGCGGTCAAAAAGCCTACATCCCTGGGAGGGGTAACATAATTTATTTTGCCTCTCAGTGCATGCAGACATGTGGTCAACATCATACCGCGTGCCCCTAAGTGCACGCAGCCCTGCGTTCCACAAGCCTGCAGCCCTGGGAGGGTGACATCATACCGTGTGCCCCTCGGTTCATGCAGGCCTGCAGTCGAAAAGTCTGCAGACCTGGGAGGATGACATAATACCATGTGCCCCTCAGTGCAGGCAGCCCTGCGATCAACAAGCCTGCAACCATGGGAGAGGTGTGATCCCTTGTGACCCTCAGTGCATGCAGCCCTGCGGTCGACATCATACCGTGTTCCCCATAGTGCATGGAGCCCTGGTGTCAACAAGCCTGCAGACCTGGGAGGATGACATCATAATGTGTGCTCCTCAGTGCACGCAGCCCTGGGAGGGGTGGCGTAGATCACTAATTGTGGCAACCTGCAGAGCTGAACTCAGGGGTATATTTAAAATGATTTAAATATACCCCTAAGTAAAAAACCAAACAAAAAACAAACAAAAATGCTGCAGGCTGAAAATTGTGGTTCAGGAAAACATGAATTACACTATTAATAAACCAGCACCGCGATCTACATGTTCATCATGGTGCTGTTGCAATTGGCAGAACAGCATGATATGCATCCCGTAAGCACCTCAGTGCATGCAGCCCTGCTGTCAACAAGCCTGCAGCCATTGAAGGGGTAATGTTGTTCCATGTGCTCCTCAGTGAATGCAGCCCTGCGGTCCACAAGCCTATAGCCATGGGAGGGGTAACGTCATCCCGTGTGCTCCGTGCTCCTTAGTGCAATGCAGCCCTGCGGTCAACAAGCCTGCAGCTCCGGGAGGGTGATATCATACCGTGTGCCCCTAAGTGCATGCAGCCCTGCGGTCAACAAGCCTGCAGCTCTAGGAGGGTGACATCATACCGTGTGCCCCTCAGTTCATGCAGACCTGCGGTCAACAAGCCTGCAGACCCGGGAGGATGACATCATACTGTGTGCTCCTCAGTGCACGCAGCGCTGCGGTCAACAAGCCTGCAGCCCTGCGAGGGGTAACGGCATCCTTTGTGACCCTCAGTACATGCAGTCCTGCGGTCAACATGTCTGCAGCCCTGGGAGGGGTAACGTAGATCACAAATTTCAGCAACCTGCAGAGCTGAATTCAGGGGTATATTTAAATATACCTCTAAGTATGGCCTCCTTCTCCCCTACAGCCATATCAATCCTCGCCAAAGAAGTACAAAGCATAAAAATCGCAAACCAAAAAAAAATGCTGCAGGCTGACAATTGCGATTTGGGAAAACATGAATTACACTAGTAATAAACCAGCACCGTGATCTACATGTTCATCATGGTGCTGTTGCAATTGGCTGAACGGCATGATACACGTCCCATAAGCACCTCAGTGCATGCAGCCTTGCTGTCAACAAGCCTGCAGCCATTGGAGGGGTGACGTTGTCCCATGTGCCCCTCAGTGAACGCTGCTCTGCAGTCAACAAGCCTACAGCCCTGGGAGGGGTAACGTCATCCCGTGTTCTCCTTAGTGCATGCAGGCCTGCGCTCAACAAGCCTGCAGCTCTGGGAGGGTGACATAATACCATGTGCCCCTAAGTGCATGCATCCCTGCGTTCAACAAGCCGCCGGCAGCCGTTGGAGGGTAACATTATACCATGTGCCCCTCAGTGCAGGCAGCCCTGCGGTCAACAAACCTGCAGCCCTTGGAGGGGTAACATCATTTTTTGTGCCTCTCAGTGCATGCAGACCCGCGGTCAACATCATACAATGAGCCCCTCAGTGCATGCAGCCCTGCAGTCAACAAGCCTGCAGCCCTGGGAGGGTGACATCATACCATGTGCCCCTCTGTTCATGCAGACCTGCGGTCCACAAGCCTGCAGACCTGGGAAGATGACATCATACCGTGTGCTCCTCAGTGCATGCAGCCCTGCGGTCAACAAGCCTGCAGCCCTGGGAGGGGAACCGGCATCCTTTGTGACCCTCAGTGCATGCAGTCCTCCGGTTAACATCATACCGTGTGCCCCTTATTGCATGCAGCACTGCGGTCAACAAGCCTGCTGCCCTGGGAGGGTAAAATCCTACCGTGTGCTCCTCAGCACACCGCGATCTACATGTTCATTGTTGCAATTGGCAGAACGGCGTGATACGCATCCCGTAAGCACCTCAGTGCACGTAGCCCTGATGTCAACAAGCCTGAAGCCATTGGAGGGGTGACGTTTTCCAATGTGCTCCTCAGTGAACGCAGCCCTGCGGTCCACAAGCCTACAGCCATCTGAGGGGTAACGTCATTCCGTGTGCTCCTTAGTGCATGCAGCCCTGCGGTCAACAAGCCTGCAGCTCCGGGAGGGTGATATCATACCATGTGCCCCTCATTGCATGCAGCCCTGCGGTCAACAAGCCTGCAGCCCTGGGAGGATGACATCATACCATTTGCTCTTCAGTGCATGCAGGCCTGCAGTTAACAGGCCTGCAGCCCTAAGAGGGTGACATCATACCATGTGCCCATCAGTTCATGCAGGCCTGGTGTCAACAAGCCTGGAGACCTGGGAGGATGACATCATAATGTGTGCTCCTCAGTGCACGCAGCCAGGCGGTCAACAACCTGCAGCCTCATTGTGTTGTAATGGTTCATCTATTGGCAATACTTGAACACCAATGTAAAGGGAACCAGAGATGGGGACATGAAAAAGATGTTATACATACCTGGGGCTTCCTCCAGCCCCATACGCTCTGATCGATCCCAAGCCGCCGTCCTCCGCTGCCTGCATCTACGAGAACCGGGTCTCGTCACTGACGTCATCGGAGCCAGCTATGCAGAAGTGCGCCCTCTACGTATCTCTCCAGCAGCTGCTGCAGAGATACGCAAACAGCGCACTTCCCTTACACTCAGACTGGCTCCGACTGACAGCAGAGCGGGGTCCCGGTTCTCATAGCTGCGGGCAGCAGAGGACGGCGGCTTGGGATCGATCAGAGCGTATGGGGCTGGAGGAAGCCCCAGGTATGTATAACATCTTTTTCCTGTTCATCTATGGTTGCCTTTAAACATCCCACCTGCTCTAGTTACCACATGTCCTATATCTTTCAGCTGTTGGAGGGAACAATGCACAAGATTGACAAATCCTCAACCCTTCACAAAGCACCATGCTGCTGAGGTAAATGCCTTATTACTGTATATGTGCAGGCAGCAAAATAACATCAGCTGAGCATGAGTGCTCTAATGCTGGGAATACCTGCGTCGATTCTGGCGCTTGATTCTGCGCCCGATCGTTTTGCTCACTCGATTCTTTTGTCTTCTGCTTGTTTTTCTTATCTTTTTTCAACTCACTTCAATGAGAAATTGAGCAGCAACACGATCGAACTGTAATCGGACATGTCGGAAATTATCTATCATTCCATCTTAATGGCTCAAAATTGAGCCATGCATTCCCAGCATAAGACAGAAGACTGCAGATACTGTAATGAAGCAATGAAGCTAAAAGAGTATTACAGGTACTGTGACGTGAAGAGTACCCATGCACCACGAGCAGACCAATAGTTCGAAGGAATCTCCTTTATTCCATCCCAAACAGTAGAAAGAACTTAATCTCACGCAATAGTACAAATCCAAAACTCCATCGCTAAATACACACAACTCCAGCACAATTCTGACACTAACCACTTCCCGACCGCCAACTGAACAGGGGCAGCCGGGAAGTGGAGCCCGAAAGGACCAGCTCACCCACAGAGGCGGCGGTCCTTTTAGGGGCATAGGCGGAGCGATCTCGTCATCCGTGATGCGATCCTCCGCCGGCGCCTGTCTCCGCTCACCCGCCGCAACATCCCGCCGGCCATACGGAAGCACCGGCGGGATGTTAACCCCGCGATCGCCGCATACAAAGTGTATAATACACTTTGTAATGTCTACAAAGTGTATTACACAGGCTGCCTCCTGCCCTGGTGGTCCCAATGTCCGAGGGACCACCAGGGCAGGCTGCAGCCACCCTATGTCGCACCTAAGCACACTGATTTCTCCCCCCCTGCCCCAGATCGCCCACAGCACCCCTCAGACCCCCCCTGCCCACCCCCCAGACCCCTATTTGCACCCAATCACCCCCTAATCACCCATCAATCACTCCCTGTCACTATCTGTAAACGCTATTTTTTTTTATCCCCCCCCTGCCCCCTGTCCACTCCTGATCACCCCCCACCCCTCAGATTCTCCCCAGACCCCCCCCCCCCCCCTGTGTACTGTATGCATCTATCCCCCTGATCACCTGTCAATCACCTGTCAATCACCCATCAATCACCCATCAATCACCCCCTGTCACTGCCACCCATCAATCAGCCCCTAACCTGCCCCTTGCAGGCAATCTGATCACCCACCCACACCAATAGATCACCCGCAGATCCGACGTCAGATCACCTCCCAAGTGCAGTGTTTACATCTGTTATCTACCCTAAACACCCACTAATTACCCATCAATCACCCATCAATCACCCCCTATCACCACCTGTCACTGTTACCCATCAGATCAGACCCTAATCTGCCCCTTGCGGGCACCCAATCACCCGCCTACACGCTCAGATTGCCCTCAGACCCCCCCTTATCAATTCGCCAGTGCAATATTTACATCTGTGCTTCCCTGTAATAACCCACTGATCACCTGTCAATCACCCATCAATCACCCCCTGTCACTGCCACCCATCAATCACCCCCTGTCACTGCCACCCATCGATCAGTCCCTAACCTGCCCCTTGCGGGCAATCTGATCACCCACCCACACCAATAGATCGCCCGCAGATCCGACGTCAGATCACCTCCCAAGTGCAGTGTTTCCATCTGTTATCTACCCTAAACACCCACTAATTACCCATCAATCACCCCCTATCACCACCTGTCACTGTTACCCATCAGATCAGACCCTAATCTGCCCCTTGCGGGCACCCAATCACCCGTCTACACGCTCAGATTACCCTCAGACCCCCTTTATCAATTCGCCAGTGCAATATTTACATCTGTGCTTCCCTGTAATAACCCACTGATCACCTGTCAATCACCCATCAATCACCCCCTGTCACTGCCACCCATCAATCACCCCCTGGCACTGCCACCCATCAATCTGCCCCTAACCTGCCCCTTGCGGGCAATCTGATCACCCACCCATACCAATAGATCGCCCGCAGATCCGACGTCAGATCACCTCCCAAGTGCAGTGTTTACATCTGTTATCTACCATAAACACCCACTAATTACCCATCAATCACCCCCTGTCACCACCTGTCACTGTTACCCATCAGATCAGACCCTAATCTGCCCCTTGCGGGCACCCAATCACCCGCCTACACGCTCAGATTGCCCTCAGACCCCCCCTTATCAATTCGCCAGTGCATTAGTTACATCTGTTCTTCCCTGTAATAACCCACTGATCACCTGTCAATCACCTGTCAATCACCCATCAATCACCCCCTGTCACTGCCACCCATCAATCACCCCCTGGCACTGCCACCCATCAATCACCCCCTGTCACTGCCACTCATCAATCAGCCCCTAACCTGCCCCTTTCGGGCAATCTGATCACCCACCCACACCAATAGTTCGCCCGCAGATCCGACGTCAGATCACCTCCCAAGTGCAGTGTTTATATCTGTTCTCTACCCTAAACACCCACTAATTACCCATCAATCACCCCCTGTCACTGCTACCTATCAGATTAGACCCCTATCTGCCCCTAGGGCACTCAATCACCCGCCCACCCCCTCAGAATGCCCTCAGGCCCCAGCCCTGATCACCTCGCCAGTGCATTGCTTGCATCTATTCCCCCCTCTAATCACACCTTGAGACACCCATCAATCACCTCCTGTCACCCCCTAGCACACCTACCCATCAGATCAGGCCCTAATTTTCCCCGTGTGGACTCCTGATCACTCGGCCAAACCCTCAGATCCCCCTCAGACCCCCTTCCGATCACCTCCCCAGTGCATTGATTGCATCTATTTTCCCCTCTAACCACCCCCTGAGACACCCATCAATCACCTCCTGTCACCCCCCTAGCACTCCTATCCATCAGATCAGGCCCAATACAACCTGTCATCTAAAAGGCCACCCTGCATATGACCGGTTCCACAAAATTCGCCCCCTCATAGACCACCTGTCATCAAAATTTGCAGATGCTTATACCCCTGAACAGTCATTTTGAGACATTTGGTTTCCAGACTACTCACGGTTTTGGGCCCGTAAAATGCCAGGGCGGTATAGGAACCCCACAAACTGACCCCATTTTAGATAAAAGACACCCCAATGTATTCTGTTAGGTGTATGACGAGTTCATAGAAGATTTTATTTTTTGTCAAAAGTTAGCGGAAATTGATTTTTGTTTTTTTTTCACAAAGTGTCATTTTTCACTAAGTTGTGACAAAAAATAAAATCTTCTATGAACTCGCCATACACCTAACGGAATACCTTGGGGTGTCTTCTTTCTAAAATGGGGTCACTTGTGGGGTTCCTATACTGCCCTGGCATTTTAGGGGCCCTAAACCGTGAGGAGTAGTATAGAAAACAAATGCCTCAAAATGACCTGTGATTAGGACGTTGGGCCCCTTAGCGCACCTAGGCTGCAAAAAAGTGTCACACGTGGTATCGCCGTACTCAGGAGAAGTAGTATAATGTGATTTGGGGTGTATTTTTACACATACCCATGCTGGGTGGGAGAAATCTCTCTGTAAATGGACAATTGTGTGTAAAAAAAATCAAACAATTGTCATTTACAGAGATATTTCTCCCACCCAGCATGGGTATGTGTAAAAATACACCCCAAAACACATTATACTACTTCTCCTGAGTACGGCGGTACCACATATGTGGCACTTTTTTACACCCTAAGTACGCTAAAGGGCCCAAAGTCCAATGAGTACCTTTAGGATTTCACAGGTCATTTTGCGACATTTGGTTTCAAGACTACTCCTCACGGTTTAGGGCCCCTAAAATGCCAGGGCAGTATAGGAACCCCACAAATGACCCCATTCTAGAAAGAAGACACCCAAAGGTATTCCGTTAGGAGTATGGTGAGTTCATAGAAGATTTTATTTTTTGTCACAAGTTAGCGGAAAATGACACTTTGTGAAAAAAAAAACAATTAAAATCAATTTCCGCTAACTTGTGACAAAAAAATAAAAACTTCTATGAACTCACCATACTCCTAACGGAATACCTTGGGGTGTCTTCTTTCTAAAATGGGATCATTAGTGGGGTTCCTATACTGCCCTGGCATTTTAGGGGCCCTAAACCGTGAGGAGTAGTCTTGAAACAAAAATGACCTGTAAATTCCTAAAGGTACTCATTGGACTTTGGGCCCCTTAGCGCAGTTAGGCTGCAAAAAAGTGCCAATCATGTGGTATCGCCGTACTCGGGAGAAGTAGTATAATGTGTTTTGGGGTGTATTTTTACACATACCCATGCTGGGTGGGAGAAATACCTCTGTAAATGACAATCTTTTGATTTTTTTTACACACAATTGTCCATTTACAGAGTTATTTCTCCCACCCAGCATGGGTATGTGTAAAAATACACCCCAAAACACATTGTACTACTTCTCCAGAGTACGGCAATACCACATGTGTGGCACTTTTTTGCACCCTAACTGCGCTAAGGGGCCCAAAGTCCAATGAGTACCTTTAGGATTTCACAGGTCATTTTGAGAAATTTTGTTTCAAGACTACTCCTCACGGTTTAGGGCCCCTAAAATGCCAGGACAGTATAGGAACCCCACAAATGGCTCCATTTTAGAAAGAAGACACCTCAAGGTATTCTGTCAGTAGTACGGTGAGTTCATAGAAGATTTTATTTTTTGTCACAAGTTAGCGGAAATTGATTTTTATTGTTTTTTTTCACAAAGTGTCATTTTCCGCTAACTTGTGACAAAAAAATAAAATCTTCTATGAACTCACCGTACTACTAACGGAATACCTTGGGGTGTCTTATTTCTAAAATGGGGTCATTTGTGGGGTTCTTATACTGTCCTGGCATTTTAGAGGCCCTAAACCGTGAGGAGTAGTCTTGAAACGAAATTTCTCAAAATGACCTATGAAATCCTAAAGGTACTCATTGGACTTTGGGCCCCTTAGCGCAGTTAGGGTGCAAAAAAGTGCCACACATGTGGTATCGCCGTACTCAGGAGAAGTAGTATAATGTGTTTTGGGGTGTATTTTTACACATACCTATGCTGAGTGGGAGAAAGATCTCTGTAAATGGACAATTGTGTGTAAAAAAAATTGTCATTTACAAAGATATTTCTCCCACCCAGCATCGGTATGTGTAAAAATACACCCCAAAACACATTATACTACTTCTACTGAGTACGGCAATACCACATGTGTGGCACTTTTTTGCAGCCTAACTGCGCTAAGGGGCCCAAAGTCCAATGAGCACCTTTAGGCTTTACAGGGGTGCTTACAAATTAGCACCCCCCAAAATGCGAGGACAGTAAACACACCCCACAAATGACCCCATTTTGGAAAGTAGACACTTCAAGGTATTCAGAGAGGGGCATGGTGAGTCCGTGGCAGATTTCATTTTTTTTGTCGCAAGTTAGAAGAAATGGAAACTTTTTTTTTTTTGTCACAAAGTGTCATTTTCCGCTTACTTTTGACAAAAATTAATATCTTCTATGAACTCACTATGCCTCTCAGTGAATACTTTGGGATGTCTTCTTTCCAAAATGGGGTCATTTGGGGGGTATTTATACTATCCTAGAATTGTAGCCCCTCATGAAACATGTCAGGTGGTCAGAAAAGTCATAGATGCTTGAAAATGGGAAAATTCACTTTTTGCACCATAGTTTGTAAACGATATAACTTTTACCCAAACCAATAAATATACACTGAATGGGTTTTTTTCAATCAAAAACATGTTTGTCCACATTTTTCGCGCTGCATGTATACAGAAATTTTACTTTATTTGAAAAATGTCAGCACAGAAAGTAAAAAAAATAATTTTTTTGCCAAAATTCATGTCTTTTTTGATGAATATAATAAAAAGTAAAAATCGCAGGAGCAATCAAATAGCACCAAAAGAAAGCTTTATTAGTGACAAGAAAAGGAGCCAAAATTCATTTAGGTGGTAGGTTGTATGAGCGAGCAATGAACCGTGAAAGCTGCAGTGGTCTGAATGGAAAAAAAGTGGCCGGTCCTTAAGGGGGGTAAAGCCTACGGTCCTCAAGTGGCTAGTATAAAAGCCAGGCGAGCTGTGTTTAGTGTCAGAATTGTGCTGGAGTTGTGTGTGCATCCCTTATGACCTTCAGTGCATGCAGCCCTGCGGTCAACATCATACCGTGTGCCCCTCAGTGCATGCAGCCCAGCACCCAACAAGCCTGCAGCCCTGGGATGGTGAAATCATACCGTGTCCGCCTCAGTTCATCCAGCCCTGTGGTCAACAAGCCTACAGTACTGGGAGGGTGACATCATAAAATGTGCCCCTCAATTAATGCAGCCCCGCGGTTAACAAACCTGCAGCCCTGGGAGGATGACATCATACTGTTTGTTCCTCAGTGCACGCAGGCCTGCAGTTACCAGGCCTGCAGCCCTAAGAGGGTGACATCATACCATGTGCACCTTAGTGCACGCATCCCTGCTTCAACAAGCCTGCAGCCCTTGGAGGGTGACATCATTAGAGTTGGGCCGAACCTCCGATTTTAGGTTCGCGAACTTCCGCGGAAGGTTCGGTTCGCGTTAAAGTTCGCGAACCGCAATAGACTTCAATGGGGATGCGAACTTTGAAAAAAAAAAAAATTATGCTGGCCACAAAAGTGATGGAAAAGATGTTTCAAGGGGTCTAACACCTGGAGGGGGGCATGGCGGAGTGGGATACATGCCAAAAGTCCCCGGGAAAAATCTGGATTTGACGCAAAGCAGCGTTTTAAGGGCAGAAATCACATTGAATGCTAAATGACAGGCCTAAAGTGCTTTCAAACATCTTGTATGTGTATACATCAATCAGGTAGTGTAATTAAGGTACTGCTTCACACTGACACACCAAACTCACCGTGTAACGCACCGCAAACAGCTGTTTGTGTAGTGACGGCCGTGCTGGACTGGTGCGCACCATGGCGAGAGTGCAGGTTTTGGTGGCTTTACAGCCCATATGGTCGCCTGGCTGATGTAGCTGAATGACAGAACAGTGACTGTCCAGCTGATCAAATTTGGTCTGACCACAATGAGGCAACGACCTTATTATCGTGGGTGTGCCCCCCGAGACACTCATCTAGGCGCCGGTCATTGCTTCATTGTGATACGCAAGCCCCTTCACCACGGCAAGGTAATGATCACGAAGGGGAATGGGCGCATGTACATGCCTTTTCTTTTGTTGTTGCAGCTGCCCGCAGTGCAGCCAGAAAAATTAGGCAGTCATGTACACGCACCCGAAAAATTATTACAGCGGCCGCTGCTAGCAGCGGCCTAAAAAATTCAGCAATCCGCCTGGAGTCCCGGACCCTGTTGGTGGTGGCGGAGAAGGTAGTCAAGCGGCCTGCAGGCAGACATGCTGTGTGGAGGGACTGGGAGCGACTTAGTCTTCTTGGGGCAGGCCAGGCAGCCAGTCACACGGCGTGCAGGCAGAGATGCTGTGTGTGCGGGGACTGACTTAGTCTTGGGGCGGGCAGCAGCCCTCTGGGATCCATGCCTCATTCATTTTGATAAAGGTGAGGTACTTAACACTTTTGTGACTTAGGCGACTTCTCTTCTCTGTGACAATGCCTCCAGCTGCGCTGAAGGTCCTTTCTGACAGGACGCTTGCGGCAGGGCAGGAGAGAAGTTGGATGGCAAATTGGGACAGCTCTGGCCACAGGTCAAGCCTGCGCACCCAGTAGTTCAAGGGTTCCTCATCGCTGTTCACAGCAGTGTCTACATCCACACTTAAGGCCAGGTAGTCGGCTACCTGCCGTTCCAGGCGTTGGTGGAGGGTGGATCCGGAAGGGCTACGGCGAGGCGTTGGACTAAAGAACGTCCGCATGTCCGACATCACCATGAGATCGCTGGAGCGTCCTGTCTTTGACTGCGTGGACACGGGAGGAGGATTAGTGGCAGTGGTACCTTGCTGGCGTTGTGCCGTCACACCACCCTTAAAGGCATTGTAAAGCATAGTTGACAGCTGGTTCTGCATGTGCTGCATCCTTTCCACCTTCCGGTGAGTTGGTAACAGGTCCGCCACTTTGTGCCTGTACCGAGGGTCTAGTAGTGTGGCCACCCAGTACAGCTCATTCCCCTTGAGGTTTTTTATACGGGGGTCCCTCAACAGGCAGGACAGCATAAAAGACGACATCTGCACAAAGTCGGATCCAGTACCCTCCATCTCCTCTTGCTCTTCCTCAGTGACGTCAGGTAAGTCAACCTCCTCCCCCCAGCCGCGAACAATACCACGGGAAGGTTGAGCAGCACAAGCCCCTTGCGATGCCTGCTGAGGTTGTTCTCCTGCCGCTGTCCCCTCCTCCTCCTCCTCCTCCTCTCCCAAAGAAACACCTTGCTCATCATCCTCTGAGTCTGACTCGTCTTCTGCACACGACTTCTCTTCTTCCTCCTCCTCCCCCCTCTGTGCTGCCGCAGGTGTTGAGGAAACAGCTGGGTCTGATGAAAATTGGTACCATGCCTGTTCCTGCCGTAACGGTTCCTGGTCATGCTCATTCACAGCTTCATCCGCCACTCTACGCACAGCACGCTCCAAGAAGTAAGCGTAGGGAATTAAGTCGCTGATGGTGCCCTCACTGCGGCTCACCAGGTTGGTCACCTCCTCAAACGGCCGCATGAGCCTGCACGCATTTTCCATCAGTGTCCAGTTGTCGGGCCAGAACATCCCCATCTTCCCAGACTGTTTCATTCTACTGTAGTTGTAGAGGTAGTGGGTCACGGCTTTCTTCTGTTCTAGCAGGTGGGAGAACATGAGCAGGGTCGAGTTCCAGCCAGTCGGGCTATCGCAAATGAGGCGTCTCACCGGCATGTTGTTTTTGCGCTGAATTTCCGCAAAGCGTGCCATGGCTGTGTAAGACCGCCTCAAATGCCCACAGAACTTCCTGGCCTGCTTCAGGACATTCGCTAAGCCAGGGTACTTTGCCACAAATCTTTGAACCACTAGATTCATGACATGTGCCATGCAGGGTATGTGTGTCAGCTTCCCCATATGCAAAGCGGCAAGCAGATTGCTGCCGTTGTCGCACACCACGTTGCCTATCTCCAGGTGGTGCGGGGTCAGCCACTCATCCACCTGTTTCTTAAGAGCAGCCAGGAGAGCTGCTCCAGTGTGACTCTCCGCTTTGAGACAAGACATGTCTAAGATGGCGTGACAGCGTCGTACCTGGCATGCAGCATAGGCCCTGCGGAGCTGGGGCTGTGTAGCTGGAGAGGAGAACTGCCACTCAGCCAAGGAGGAGGAAGACAGCGAAGAGCATGTAGCAGGAGGAGAGGAGGTGGCAGGAGGCCTGCTTGCAAGCCGTGGAGGTGTCACAATTTGGTCCGCTGTGCCCTGCTTGCCATCGTTCACCACCAGGTTCACCCAATGGGCTGTGTAGGTAATGTAGCGGCTCTGCCCGTGCTTGGCAGACCAGGCATCCGTGGTCAGGTGTACCCTTGACCCAACGCTCTTTGCAAGAGATGACACCACTTGCCTCTCAACTTCACGGTGCAGTTGGGGTATGGCCTTTCTCGAAAAATAAGTGCGGCCTGGCATCTTCCACTGCGGTGTTCCGATGGCCACAAATTTACGGAAGGCCTCAGAGTCCACCAGCCGGTATGGTAACAGCTGCCGAGCTAACAGTTCCGCCACGCCAGCTGTCAGACGCCGGGCAAGGGGGTGACTGGCCGAAATTGGCTTCTTCCGCTCAAACATTTCCTTCACGGACACCTGACTGCTGCTGTGGGCAGAGGAGCAGGAAGCGCTCAAGGGCAGAGGCGGAGTGGAGGAGGGTGCCTGTGAAGGTGGAAGGGAGAAAGCGGCAGAAGCAGATAATGCACCTGATGAAGGAGGAAGAGGAGAAGGAGGGTGGCTTTGCCTTTGTGTGCTGCTGCTGCTTTTGCTCAGGTGGCCATCCCATTGCTGTTTGTGCCTTTTCTCCAGGTGCCTTCGTAAGGCACTTGTCCCTACGTGAGTTTTGGCCTTTCCACGGCTCAATTTTTGTTGGCAGAGCGAACAGATGGCTTTGGTCCGATCTGAGGCACACACATTAAAAAATTTCCACACCGCTGAGCCACCCTGGGATGTGGGCACTATGGGGACCTCAGCAGCTGATGCTGAAGGGCAAGTTGGCTGGCTGTACATAGGTGGCGATACATGGTGCCGGACTCTGCCACCAGCTGTTTCTGACGAAGAGCTGCCCCAGCTTCCTTCAGCAACTTCTCTCCTCCTACTACTCTCTGACTCCCCCTCTGAACTGTCCCCCTCTTCATCTCCTCTATTGGGAACATACAGAGGATCCCTATTACCGTCATCATCGTAGTCATCCTGCCCAGCTTCGCTTGCCTCAGACAAATCCAAACTTGCACCATCAGTAGGTCCTTCATCCTCCTGACACGTTACATCCATAGTGTTGCCGCGTAACTCAGACATATGAGCTGGTGAAAATTCATCTGGCTGTAACAACAATGGCTGTGCATCAGTGATTTCACCACTAAATAATTCTTGCGAAGTGTCAAATGCAGCGGAAGTGGTGCTAGTAGTAGCGCTGGTGGCTGAGCAAGATGAGGTGTTCTGTGTCGCTAAATACTCAACCACGTCCTGACAATCTTGGGAGGTGATGGGACGTGCCTTCTTCCGAGCACTGTACTGTGGGCCAGGTCCACACGAAATTACATTTACACGACCTCGCGCAGACCTGCCGGGTGGCCTTCCTCTGGCTCTGGCACTACCTCTTCCTCTACCTGTTTTGTCCATATCGGGTATGCACGGAGTGGTATATCACACTGCGTGCACTCACGTAGGTAGGTGGGTTCACTTAACTGCACAGGTATGTGCACTGATGCGGTGGGTTCACTGAACAGAACAGGTATACAGTGGCGGGTTCACAGAACAGGTATGCAGTGGCGGGTCCACTGAACAGAACAGGTATGCAGTGGCGGGTTCACTAAACAGAACAGGTATACAGTGGCGGGTTCACTAAACAGAACAGGTATACAGTGGCAAGTTCACAGAACAGGTATGCAGTGGCAGGTTCACTGAACACAACAGGTATGCAGTGGCGGGTTCACTGAACAGGTATACAGTGGCGGGTCCACTGAACAGAACAGGTATGCAGTGGCGGGTCCACTGAACAGAACAGGTATGCAGTGGCAGGTTCACTAAACAGAACAGGTATACAGTGGCGGGTTCACTAAACAGAACAGGTATACAGTGGCGGGTTCACTAAACAGAACAGGTATACAGTGGCGGGTTCACAGAACAGGTATGCAGTGGCAGGTTCACTGAACACAACAGGTATGCAGTGGCGGGTTCACTGAACAGGTATACAGTGGCGGGTCCACTGAACAGAACAGGTATGCAGTGGCGGGTTCACTAAACAGAACAGGTATACAGTGGCGGGTTCATTAAACAGAACAGGTATACAGTGGCGGGTTCACAGAACAGGTATGCAGTGGCAGGTTCACTGAACACAACAGGTATGCAGTGGCGGGTTCACTGAACAGGTATACAGTGGCGGGTCCACTGAACAGAACAGGTATGCAGTGGCGGGTTCACTAAACAGAACAGGTATACAGTGGCGGGTTCACTAAACAGAACAGGTATACAGTGGTGGGTTCACAGAACAGGTATGCAGTGGCAGGTTCACTGAACACAACAGGTGTGCAGTGGCGGGTTCACTGAACAGGTATACAGTGGCGGGTCCACTGAACAGAACAGGTATGCAGTGGCGGGTTCACTAAACAGAACAGGTATACAGTGGCGGGTTCACAGAACAGGTATGCAGTGGCAGGTTCACTGAACACAACAGGTATGCAGTGGCGGGTTCACTGAACAGGTATACAGTGGCGGGTCCACTGAACACAACAGGTATGCAGTGGCGGGTTCACTGAACAGGTATACAGTGGCGGGTCCACTGAACAGAACAGGTATGCAGTGGCGGGTTCACTGAACAGGTATGCAGTGGTGGGTTCACAGAACAGGTATGCAGTGGTGGGTTCACAGCACAGGTATGCAGTGGTGGGTTCAATGAACAGGTATACAGTGGCAGGTCCACTGAACAGAACAGGTATGCAGTGGCAGGTTCACTGAACAGGTATGCAGTGGTGGGTTCACAGCACAGGTATGCAGTGGTGGGTTCACAGCACAGGTATGCAGTGGTGGGTTCACAGCACAGGTATGCAGTAGTGGGTTCACAGCACAGGTATGCAGTGGTGGGTTCACAGAACAGGTATGCAGCCAGACAGGAACAAGTTAAGCCTAACTAATCTTTCCCTGAGAGACAGTCTGCAGCAGCTCGCCCTACTCTCACTAACGCAGGCAGCACACGAGTGACCGTAATGGCCGCCGCTGCCTGCCTTATATAAGGGGGGGGGGTGGGGCTCCAGGGGCTAGTGTAGCCTAATTGGCTACACTGGGCCTGCTGACTGTGATGTAGAGGGTCAAAGTTGACCCTCCATGTGCATTATGGGGCGAACCGAACTTCTGCAAAGGTTCGCCTGCGGGACGCGAACGCGAACCACGGAAGTTCGCATGGAACCGTTCGCAGGCGAACCGTTCGGCCCAACTCTAGACATCATACCGTGTGCCCCTCAGTGCATGCAGCCCTGCGGTAAACAAGCCTGCAGCCCTGAGAGGGGTAACGTCATCCCTTGTGACCCTCAGTGCATGCAGCTAGTACACTAGTAATTATGCCATGTGCCGCTCAGCTCATGCAGGCCTGCGGTCAACAAGCCTGCAGACCTGGGAGGATGACATCATACCATGTGCTCCTCAGTGCAAGCTGGCCTGCGGTAAACAAGCCTGCAGCCCTGGGAGGGGTAACGTCATCCCTTGTGACCCTCAGTGCATGCAGCTAGTACACTAGTAATAAACCAGCACCACAATCTACATATTCATCATGGTGCTGTTGCAATTGGCAGAATGGCATGATACGCGTCCCGTAAGCACTTCAATGCACGCAGCTATGCTGGCAACAAGCCTGCAGCCATTGGAGGGGTGATGTTGTCCCATGTGCCCATCAGTGAACGCAGCTCTGTGGTCAACAAGCCTACAGCCATGGGAGGGGTAACGTCATCCCATGTGCTTCTTTGTGCATGCAGCACTGCGGTCCACAAGCCTGCAGCTCCGGGAGGGTGACATCATACAATGTGCCCCTAAGTGCATGCATCCCTGCGGTCAAAAAGCCTACATCCCTGGGAGGGGTAACATAATTTATTTTGCCTCTCAGTGCATGCAGACATGCGGTCAACATCATACCGTGTGCCCTGCGTTCCACAAGCCTGCAGCCCTGGGAGGGTGACATCATACCGTGTGCCCCTCGGTTCATGCAGGCCTGCAGTCAAAAAGTCTGCAGACCTGGGAGGATGACATAATACCATGTGCCCCTCAGTGCAGGGAGCCCTGCGATCAACAAGCCTGCAACCCTGGGAGAGGTGTGATCCCTTGTGACCCTCAGTGCATGCAGCCCTGCGGTCGACATCATACCGTGTTCCCCATAGTGCATGGAGCCCTGGTGTCAACAAGCCTGCAGACCTGGGAGGATGACATCATAATGTGTGCTCCTCAGTGCACGCAGCGCTGGGAGGGGTGAAATAGATCACTAATTGTGGCAACCTGCAGAGCTGAACTCAGGGGTATATTTAAAATGATTTAAATATACCCCTAAGTAAAAAAACAAACAAAAAAACAAACAAAAATGCTGCAGGCTGAAAAATGTGTTTCAGGAAAACATGAATTACACTATTAGTAAACCAGCACCGTGATCTACATGTTCATCATGGTGCTGTTGCAATTGGCAGAACAGCATGATATGCATCCCGTAAGCACCTCAGTGCATGCAGCCCTGCTGTCAACAAGCCTGCAGCCATTGAAGGGGTAATGTTGTTCCATGTGCTCCTCAGTGAATGCAGCCCTGCGGTCCACAAGCCTATAGCCATGGGAGGGGTAACGTCATCCCGTGTGCTCCGTGCTCCTTAGTGCAATGCAGCCCTGCGGTCAACAAGCCTGCAGCTCCGGGAGGGTGATATCATACCGTGTGCCCCTAAGTGCATGCAGCCCTGCGGTCAACAAGCCTGCAGCTCTGGGAGGGTGACATCATACCGTGTGCCCCTCAGTTCATGCAGACCTGCGATCAACAAGCCTGCAGACCCGGGAGGATGACATCATACTGTGTGCTCCTCAGTGCACGCAGCGCTGCGGTCAACAAGCCTGCAGCCCTGCGAGGGGTAACGGCATCCTTTGTGACCCTCAGTACATGCAGTCCTGCGGTCAACATGTCTGCAGCCCTGGGAGGGGTAACGTAGATCACAACTTTCAGCAACCTGCAGAGCTGAATTCAGGGGTATATTTAAATATACCTCTAAGTATGGCCTCCTTCTCTCCTACAGCCATACCAATCCTCGCCAAAGAAGTACAAAGCATAAAAATCGCAAACCAAAAAAAAATGCTGCAGGCTGACAATTGCGATTTGGGAAAACATGAATTACACTAGTAATAAACCAGCACCGTGATCTACATGTTCATCATGGTGCTGTTGCAATTGGCTGAACGGCATGATACACGTCCCATAAGCACCTCAGTGCATGCAGCCTTGCTGTCAACAAGCCTGCAGCCATTGGAGGGGTGACGTTGTCCCATGTGCCCCTCAGTCAACGCTGCTCTGTAGTCAACAAGCCTACAGCCCTGGGAGGGGTAATGTCATCCCGTGTTCTCCTTAGTGCATGCAGCCCTGCGCTCAACAAGCCTGCAGCTCCGGAAGGGTGACATCATACCATGTGCCCCTAAGTGCATGCATCCCTGCGTTCAACAAGCCGCCGGCAGCCGTTGGAGGGTAACATTATACCATGTGCCCCTCAGTGCAGGCAGCCCTGCGGTCAACAAACCTGCAGCCCTTGGAGGGGTAACATCATTTTTTGTGCCTCTCAGTGCATGCAGACCCGCGGTCAACATCATACCATGTGCCCCTCAGTGCATGCAGCCCTGCAGTCAATAAGCCTGCAGCCCTGGGAGGGTGACATCATACCATGTGCCCCTTAGTTCATGCAGACCTGCGGTCCACAAGCCTGTAGACCTGGGAGGATGACATCATACCGTGTGCTCCTCAGTGCATGCAGCCCTGCGGTCAACAAGCCTGCAGCCCTGGGAGGGGAACCGGCATCCTTTGCGACCCTCAGTGCATGCAGTCCTCCGGTTAACATCATACCGTGTGCCCCTTAGTGCATGCAGCACTGCGGTCAACAAGCCTGCTGCCCTGGGAGGGTAAAATCCTACCGTGTGCTCCTCAGCACACCGCGATCTACATGTTCATTGTTGCAATTAGCAGAACGGCGTGATACGCATCCCGTAAGCACCTCAGTGCACGTAGCCCTGCTGTCAACAAGCCTGAAGCCATTGGAGGGGTGACGTTTTCCAATGTGCTCCTCAGTGAACGCAGCCCTGCGGTCCACAAGCCTACAGCCATCTGAGGGGTAACGTCATTCCGTGTGCTCCTTAGTGCATGCAGCCCTGCGGTCAACAAGCCTGCAGCTCCGGGAGGGTGATATCATACCATGTGCCCCTCATTGCATGCAGCCCTGCGGTCAACAAGCCTGCAGCCCTGGGAGGATGACATCATACCATTTGCTCTTCAGTGCATGCAGGCCTGCAGTTAACAGGCCTGCAGCCCTAAGAGGGTGACATCATACCATGTGCCCATCAGTTCATGCAGGCCTGGTGTCAACAAGCCTGGAGACCTGGGAGGATGACATCATAATGTGTGCTCCTCAGTGCACGCAGCCAGGCGGTCAACAACCTGCAGCCCTGGGAGGGGTGACGTAGATCACAAATTGTGGCAGCCTGCAGAACTCAGGGGTCTATGTAAAATAATTTAAATGTACCCCTAAGTTTGCCCCCTCTCCTCCCCTACAGCCATACCAATCCTCTCCACACAAGCACAAAGCATAAAAATCATAAACGAAACAAAAGTGCTGCACTGTGACAATTGTGATTTGAGAAAATATGGATTGCACCAGTAATAAAGCAGCACTGTGATCCACATGTTGTGGTGCTGTTGCGATTGTGCTTTTGCAATGTTGCTGTGCTGTTGCGATACGTTGTGGTGCTGTTGCGACTGGCTGAATGGCATGATATGTGTTCTGTGTTTTCCCCTCAATGCACGCAGCCCTGCTGTTAACAAGCCTGCACCCATTGGAGGGGTGACGTTGTCCTGTGTGCCCCTCATTGCAAGCAAACCCTGTGGTCAACAAGCTGGCAGCCCTGGAAGGGGTAAAGTCATCACATGTGCTACTCAGTGCATGCAGCCCTGTGGTCAACAAGCCTGCAACCCTGGGAGGGTGACATCATACCATGTGCCCCTAAGTGCACGCATCCCTGCATTCAACAAGCCGCCGGCAGCCGTTGGAGGCTGACATCATACCATGTGCCCCTCAGTGCAGGCAGCCCTGCGGTCAACAAACCTGCAGCCCTGAGAGGGGTAACAACATTTTTTGTGCCTCTCAGTGCATGCAGACCTGCGGTTAACATCATACCTTGTGCCCCTCAGTGCACGCAGCCCTGCAGTCAACAAGCCTGCAGCCCTGGGAGGGTGACATCATACCGTGTGCCCCTCAGTTCATGCAGGCCTACGGTCCACAAGCCTGCAGACCTGGGAGGATGACATCCTACCGTGTGCTCCTCAGTGCACACAGCCCTGCGGTCAACAAGCCTGCAGCCCTGGGAGGGGTAACGGCATCCTTTGTGCCCCTTAGTGCATGCAGCACTGCGGTCAACAACCCTGCAGCCCTGGGAGGGTAAAATCCTACCGTGTGCTCCTCAGTTCATGCAACTCTGTGGTCAACAAG
This sequence comes from Hyperolius riggenbachi, assembly GCF_040937935.1. Taxonomy (NCBI): domain Eukaryota; kingdom Metazoa; phylum Chordata; class Amphibia; order Anura; family Hyperoliidae; genus Hyperolius; species Hyperolius riggenbachi. The sequence goes on from NC_090650.1 coordinate 223,687,224, forward strand.
CCGGCAGTCCTGGGAGGGTGACATCATAAAGTGTGCCCCTCAGTGAACGCAGCCCTGTGGTCAACAAGCCTTCAGCCCTGGGAGGGTGAAATCCTACCGTGTGCCCATCAGTTCATGCAGGCTTGCGGTCAACAAGCCAGCAGAGCTGGGAGGGTGACATCATACCATGTGCCGCTCAGTGAAAGCAGCCCTGCAGTCAACAAGTCTGCAGCCCTGGGAGGAGTGACATAGATCACAAATTGTGGCAACCTGTAGAGCTGAACTTAGGGGTATATTCAAAATGATTTAAATATACCCCTATGTATGGCCTCCTCCTCCCCTACAGCCATACGAATCCTCGCCAAAAAAGTACAAAGCATAAAAATCGCAAACCAAACAAAAATGCTGCAGGCTGAAAATTGTGATTCAGGAAAACATGAATTACACTATTAATAAACCAGCACCGCAATCTACATGTTCATCATGGTGCTGTTGCAATTGGCAGAATGATACGCATCCCGTAAGCACCTCAGAGCATGCAGCCCTGCTGTTAACAAGCCTGCAGCCATTGGAGGGGTGACGTTGTCCCATGTGCTCCTCAGTAAACGCAGCCCTGCGGTCAACAAGCCTACAGCCATGGGAGGGGTAACGTCATCCCATGTGCTCCTTCGTGCATGCAGCCCTGCGGTCAACAAGCCTGCAGCTCCGGGAGGGTGACATCATACCGCGTGCCCCTCAGTGTGCCATTAAGTACACTCATCCCTGCGTATACCACGCCTGCAGCCCTTGGAGGGTGACATCATACCATGTGCCCCTCAGTGCATGCAGCCCTGAAGTCAAGAAGCCTGCAGCCCTGGGAGGGTGACATCATACCGCATGCCCCTCAGTTAATGCAGCCCTGCAGTAAACAAGCCTGCAGCTCCGGGAGGGTGATATCATACCGTTTGCCCCTAAGTGCATGCAGCCCTGCGTTCAACAAGCCTGCAGCCCTTGGAGGGTGACATCATAGCTTGTGCCCATCATTGCATGCAGCCCTGCGGTCAACAAGCCTGCAGCCCTGGGAGGGTAAAATCCTACCGTGTGCCCATCAGTTCATGCAGGTCTGCGGTCAACAAGCCTGCAGCCCTGGGAGGGTGAAATCCTACCGTGTGCTCATCAGTTCATGCAGGCCTGCGGTCAACAAGCCTGCAGACCTGGGAGGATGACATCATACCATGTACTCCTCAGTGCACGCAGGCCTGCGGTCAACAAGCCTGCTGCCCTGGAAGGGTGACATCATACCGTATGCTCCTCAGTGCAAGCGGGCATGTCTGAAGCTCTGGGAGGGGTAACATAGATCACAAATTGTGACAACCTGAAGAGCTGAACTCAGGGGTATATTTAAAATGATTTAAACATACCCCTAAGTATGGCCTCCTCCTCCCCTACAGCCATACCAATCCTCGCCAAAAAAGTACAAACTATAAAAATCTCAAACCAAACAAAAATGTTGCAGGCATACAATTGTGATTCGGGAAAACATGAATTACACTATTAAAAAATCAGCACTGCGATCTACATGTTCATCATGGTGCTGTTGCAATTGGCTGAATGGCATGATACGTAAGCACCTCAGTGCACGCAGCCCTGCTGTCAACAAGCCTGCAACCATTGGAGGGGTGATGTGTTCCCATGTGCTCCTCATAGTTACATAGTTATTTTGGTTGAAAAAAGACATACATCCATCGAGTTCAACCAGAGAACAAAGTACAACACCAGCCTGCTCCCTCACATATCCCTGTTGATTCAGAGGAAGGCGAAAAACCCTTACAAGGCATGGCCCAATTAGCCCCAAAAGGGATTGAATTCCTTCCTGACTCCAGATGGCAATCAGATAAAATCCCTGGATCAACATCATTGGGCATTACCTAGTAATTGTAGCCATGGATGTCTTTCAATGCAAGGAAAGCATCTAAGCCCCCTTTAAATGCAGGTATAGAATTTTCCATAACTACTTCCTGTGGCAATGCATTCCACATCTTAATCACTCTTACTCTAAAGAACCCTTTCCTAAATAAATGGCTAAAACATTTTTCCTTCATGCGCAGAGCACTGGACCCAGTACAGACCCCTGTGGGACCCCACTGCTAACAGTCACCCATTTTGAGTATGATCCATTGACCACAACTCTTTGTTTTCTGTCCATTAGCCAGTTCCCTATCCATGCACATAGACTCTTCCCCAGTCCTTGCATCCTCAACTTTTGTACAAGACTTTTGTGTGGAACAGTGTCGAAGGCCTTTGCAAAGTCCAAGTATATCACATCTACAGCATTCCCAATATCCACATTAGCGTTCACTACCTCATAAAAGCTGAGCATATTAGTCAAACAGGACCTGTCTTTAGTAAACCCATGTTGATGCTGAGAAATAAGATTATTTTCTACTATGAAGTCATGTATAGTATCTCTTAGTAACCCCCTCAAATAGTTTGCATACAACTGATGTTAAGCTTACAGGTGTTATATAATCTTATAATTTCCTGGATCTGATTAAAGAATGGGAAAACGTGGGCCGTACACCAATCCACTGGGACTCTGGCATTTGAAAGAGAGTCACAAAAGATAAGATAAAGGGGTTTATCTATAACTGAACTTAATTCCCTTAGGACTCGAGGATGCATGCCATCCGGGCCAGGTGCCTTGTCTATTTTTAATTTATTTAGTCTTGCCTTCACTTATTACTGTGTTAAGTATTTAATATTACAGTTGGAAGATTGAGACTCTTCTGCATCTGTAATTTGCAACAGTGATGTTTCCCTTGTAAAGACAGATGCAAAGAAAGCATTTAATAACTCTGCCTTACCTTGGTCATCCACGATTGAGTTCCCACCCTCATCCTTTAGGAGTTCAATACAGTCAACCTTTCTTTTTTTAGAGTTGATTTAATTCTAAAACTTCTTTGGGTTAGCTTTGATATCCCTAGCGATTTGATTTTCAGCTTCAATCCTTGCCAGCCTAACTTCTTTTTTACAACTTTTATTGTACTCCTTATGATTGCTTAATGCAGCCTCGGTCCCTTCCTGTTTTAGGACCTTATAGGCATTCTTTTTCCCCTTCATTTTATCTCTAATCTCCTCAATAAATACAGCCCTGCGGTCCACAAGCCAATAGCCATGGGAGGGGTAACGTCATCCCGTGTACTCCTTAGTACATGCAGCCCTGCTGTCAACAAGCCTGCAGCCATTGGAGGGGTGATGTTCTCCCGTGTACTTCTTAGGGCATGCAGCACTGCGGTCAACAAGCCTGCAGCTCCAGGAGGCTGACATCATACCACGTGCCCCAAAAAGCACGCATCCCTGCATTCAACAAGCCTGCAGCCCTTAGAGGGTGACATCATACCGTGTGCCCCTCAGTGCATGCAGCCCTGCAGTCCACAAGCCTACATCCCTGGGAGGGGGTAACATCATTTATTTTGACTCTCAGTGCATGCAGACCTGCGGTTAACATCATACCGTGTGCCCCTTAGTGCATGCAGCCCTGCGTTCCACAGGCCTGCAGCCCTGGGAGGGTAAGATCATACCGTGTGCCCCTCAGTGCATGCAGCCCTGTGGTCAACATCATATCGTGTGCCCCTTAGTGCATGCAGCGTTGCGGTCAACAAGCCTGCAGCCCTTGGAGGGTGAGATCATACTGTGTGCCCCTCAGTTCATGCAGCCCAGTGGTCAACAAGCCTGCAGCCCTGGGAGGGTGACATCATACCGTGTGCCCCTCAGTGCATGCAGCACTGCGGTCAACAAGCCTGCAGCCCTGGGAGGGTGAAATCAAACCGTGTGCCCTTCAGTGCATGCAACCCTGTGGTCAACAAGCCTGCAGCCCTGGGAGAGTGAAATACTACCGTGTGCCCATCAGTTCATGCAGGCTTGCGGTAAACAAGCCTGCAGATCTGGGAGGATGTCATCATACCATGTGCTCCTTAGTGTTTGCAGCCCTGTGGTCAACAAGTCTGCAGCCCTGGGAGGGCGACATCCTACCATGTGCCCATCAGTTCAAGCAGGCTTGCAGTCAACAAGCCAGGAGAGCTGGGAGGATGTCATCATATCGTCTGCTCCTCGGTGAACGCAGCCCTGCAGTCAACAAGTCTGCAGCCCTGGGAGGGCAACATCTTACCGTGTGCCTCTCAGTGAAAGCAGCCGTGCGGTCATCAAGTCTGCAGCCCTGGGAGGGGTGACATAGATCACAAATTGTGGCAACCTGCAGAGCTGAACTCAGGGGTATATTTAAAATGATTTAAATATACCCCTATGTATGGCCTCCTCCTCCCCAACAGCCATACCAATCCTCGCCCAAAAAGTACAAAGCATAAAAATCGCAAACCAAACAAAAATGCTGCAGGCTGGCAATTGTGATTCGGGAAAACATGAATTACACTAGTAATAAACCAGCACCGCAATCTACATGTTCATCATGGTGCTGTTGCAATTGGCTGAATGGCATGATACGCGTCCCGTAAGCAACTCAGTGCACGCAGCCCTGCTGTCAACAAGCCTGCAGCCATTGGAGGGGTGAATGCAGCCCTGCGGTCAACAAGCCTACAGCCTTGGGAGGGTGACATCATACCGTGTGCCCCTCAGTGAACGCAGCCCTGCGGTCAACAAGCCTCCAGCCCTGGGAGGGGTAGCGGCATCCTTTGTGACCCTCAGTGCATGCAGCCCTGCGGTCAACATCGTATTGTGTGCACCTTAGTGCATGCAGCCCTGCGGTCAACATCATACCCCTTAGTGAATGTAGCCCTGCTTCAACAAGTCTGCAGCCCTGGGAGGGGTGACATACATCACAAATTGTGGCAACCTGCAGAGCTGAACTCAAGGGTATATTTAAAATGATTTAAATATACTCCTATGTATGGCCGCCTCCTCCCCTACAGTCATACCAATCCTTGCCAAAGAAGTACAAAGCATAAAAATTGCAAACCTAACAAAAATGCTGCATTCTAACAATTGTGATTCAGGAAAACATTAATTACACTAGTAATAAACCAGCAAGGCGATCTATTTGTTCATCATGGTGCTGTTGCAATTGGCTGAATTGCATGATACGCGTCCCGTAAGCACCTCTGTGCACGCAGTATTTCTGTCAACAAGCCTGCAGCCATTGGAGGGGTGACGTTGTCCCGTGTGCCCCTCAGTGAACGCAGCCCTGCGGTCAACAAGCCAGCAGTCCTGGGAGGGTGACATCATAAAGTGTGCACCTCAGTGAACACAGCGTTGCGGTCAACAAGCCTGCAGCCCTGGGAGGGTGAAATCCTACCGTGTGCCCATCAGTTCATGCAGCCCTGCGGTCAACAAGCCTGCCGAGCTTGGAGGATGTCATCATACAGTGTGCTCCTCAGTGCACGCAGCCCTGTGGTCAACAAGCCTGCAGCCCCGGGAGGGTGACATCATACCACGTGCCCCTCAGTGAAAGCAGCCCTGCGGTAGACAAGCCTGCAGCCCTGGGTGGGTGACATCATACCGTGTGCCCCTCAGTTCATGCAGCCCTGCGGTCAACAAGCCTGCAGCCCTGGGAGGGTGACATCATACCGTGTGCCCCTCATTTCATGCAGCCCTGCGGTCAACAAGCCTGCAGCCCTTGGAGGGTGACATCATACCGTGTGCCCTTCAGTGCATGCAGCACTGCGGTCAACATGCCTGCAGCCCTGGAAGAGTGACATCATACCGTGTGCCCTTCAGTGCATGCAGCACTGCGGTCAACAAGCCTGCAGCCCTGGGGGGGTGACATCATACCGTGTGCTCCTCAGTGCACGCAGCTCTGCGGTCGACAATCCTGCAGCCCTAGGAGGGGTAACAGCATCCTTTGTGACCCTCAGTGCATTCACCTCTGCAGTCAACATTATACCGTGTGCCCCTTAGTGCCTGCAGCCTTGCGGTCAACAAGCCTGCAGCCCTGGGAGAATGAGATCATTCTGTATGCCCCTTAGTTCATGCAGCCCTGCGGTCAACAAGCCTACAGCCCTGGGAGGGTGACATCATACCGTGTGCCCCTCAGTTCATGCAGCCCTGCGGTCAACAAGCCTGCAGACCTGGGAGGGTGACATCATACCGTGTGCCCCTCAGTACACGCAGCTCTGCGCTCAACAAGCCCGCAGCACTGGGGGGGTGAAATCAAACCGTGTGCCCTTCAGTGCCCGCAGACCGGTGGTCAACAAGCCTGCAACCCTGAGAGAGTGAAATCCTATTGTGTGCCCATCAGTTCTTGCAGGCATGCGGTAAACAAGCCTGCAGCACTGGGAGGGCGACATCTAACTGTGTGCCCATCAGTGAAAGCAGCCCTGCGGTCAACAAGCCAGCAGCCATGGGAGGGGTAACGTCATTCCGTGTGCTCCTTAGTGCATGTAGCCCTGCGGTCAACAAGCCTGTAGCTTCAGGAGGGAGACATCATACCATGTGCCCCTAAGTGCACGCATCCCTGCCTTCAACAAGCCTGCAGCTCTTGGTGGGTAAAATTATACCGTGAGCCCCTCAGTGCAGGCAGCCCTGTGGTCAACAAGCCTGCAGCCCTGGGAGGGGTAACATCATTTTTTGTGCCTCTCAGTGCATTCAGACCTGCGGTTCACATCATACTGTGTGCCCCTCAGTGCATGCATCCCTGCGTTCAACAAGCCTGCAGCCCCTAGAGGGTGACATCATACCGTGTGCTCATCAGTGCACGCAGCCCTGCGGTCGACAATCCTGTAGCCTTGGGAGGGGTAAAGTCACCCCTTGTGACCCTCAGTGCATCCAGCCCTGCGTTCCATGTACCCCTCAGTGCACGCAGCCCTGCGGTCAACAAGCCTGCAGCCCTGGGAGGGGTAACCGCATCCTTTGTGACCCTCAGTGCATTCAGCACTGCAGTCAACATTATACCGTGTGCCCCTTAGTGCATGCAGCCTTGCGGTCAGCAATCCTGCAGCCCTGGGAGGATGAGATCATTCCGTATGCCTCTCAGTTCATGCAGCCCCGTGGTCAACAAGCCTGCAGCCCTGGGAGGGTGACATTATACCGTGTGCCCCTCAGTTCATGCAGGCCTGCGGTCAACAAGCCTGCAGCCCTAGGAGGGTGACAGCATACCGTGTGCCGAGGTAGGTAGGCAACATCCTACCATATGCCCATCAGTTCATGCAGGCTTGCGGTCAACAAGCTGGCAGAGCTGGGAGGATGTCATCATATTGTGTGCTCCTTAGTGAACGCAGCCCTGCAGTCAACAAATCTGCAGCCATGGGAGTGCGACATCTTACCGTGTGCCCCTCGATGAAAGCAGCCCTGCGGTCAACAAGTCTGCAGCCCTGGGAGGAGTGACATAGATCACAAATTGTGGCAACCTGAAGAGCTGAAATTAGGGGTATATTTAAAATGATTTAAATATACCCCTAATTATGGCCTCCTCCTCCCCTACAGCCATACCAATCCTCGCCAAAAAAGTACAAAGCATAAAAATCGCAAACCAAACAAAAATTCTGCAGTCTGACAATTGTGATTCGGGAAAACATGAATTACACTAGTAATAAACCAGCAAGGTGATCTACATGTTCATCATGGTGCTGTTGCAATTGGCTGAATGGCATGATACGCGTCCCGTAAGCACCTCAGTGCACGCAGCCCTGCTGTCAACAAGCCTGCAGCCATTGGAGGGGTAAATGCAGCCCTGCGGTCAACTAGCCTACAGCCTTGGGAGGGTGACATCATACCGTGTGCCCCTCAGTGAACGCAGCCCTGCGGTCAACAAGCCTCCAGCCCTGGGAGGGGTAACGGCATCCTTTGTGACCCTCAGTGCATGCAGCCCTGCGGTCAACATCGTACCGTGTGCCCCTTAGTGCATGCAGCCCTACGGTCAACATCATACCGTGTGCCCCTTAGTGCATGCAGCCCTGGGAGGGGTGACATACATCACAAATTGTGGCAACCTGGGAGGGGTGACATACATCACAAATTGTGGCAGAGCTGAACTCAGGGGTATATTTAAAATGATTTAAATATACCCCTGTGTATGGCCTTCTTCTCCCCTACAGCCATACCAATCCTCGCCAAAGAAGTACAAAGCATAAAAATTGAGAACCAAACAAAAATGCTGCAGTCTAACAATTGTTATTCAGGATAACATGAATTACACTAGTAATAAACCAGCAAGGCGAGCTATATGTTCATCATGGTGCTGTTGCAATAGGATGAACTGCATGATACCCGTCCCACAAGCACCTCAGTGCACGCAGTATTTCTGTCAAAAAGCCTGCAGCCATTGGAGGGGTGACGTTGTCCCGTGCGCCCCTCAGTGAACGCCGCCATGCGGTCAACAAGCCAGCAGTCCTGGGAGGGTGACATCATAAAGTGTGCCACTCAGTGAACGCAGCGTTGCGGTCAACAAGCCTACAGCCCTGGAAGAGTGAAATCCTACCGTGTGCCCATAAGGTCATGCAGGCCTGCGGTCAACAAGCCTGCAGAGCTGGGAGGATATCATCATACCGTATGCTCCTCAGTGCACGCAGCCCTGTCGTCAACAAGCCTGCAGCCCTGGCAGGGTGACATCATACCACGTGCCCCTCAGTGATCGCAGCCCTGCGGTCAACAAGCGTGCAGCCCTGGGAGGGTGACATAATACCATGTGCCCCTCAGTTCATTCAGGCCTGCGGTCAACAAGCCTGCAGCCCTGGGAGGGTGACATCATACCGTGTGCCCCTCAGTTCATGCAGCCCTGCGGTCAACAAGCCTGCAGCCCTGGGAGGGTGACATCATACCGTGTGCCCCTCAGTGCATGCAGCTCTGCGCTTAACAAGCCTGCAGCACTGGGAGGATGTCATCATACCGTGTGCTCATCAGTGCACGCAGCCCTGCGGTCGACAATCCTTGGGAGAGGTAAAGTCACCCCTTGTGACCCTCAGTGCATCCAGCCCTGCGGTCCATGTGCCCCTCAGTGCACGCAGCCTTGCAGTCAACAAGCCTGCAGCCCTGGGAGGGATAAAGGCATCCTTTGTGACCCTCAGTGCATTCAGCACTGCAGTCAACATTATACCGTGTGCCCCTTAGTGCATGCAGCCTTGCGGTCAACAAGCCTGCAGCCCTGGGAGGACGAGATCATTCCGTATGCCGCTCAGTTCATGCAGCCCTGCGGTCAACAAGCCTGCAGCCCTGGGAGGGTGACATCATCAACCGTGTGCCCCTCAGTTCATGCAGCCCTGCGGTCAACAAGCCTGAAGCCCTGGGAGGGTGACATCATACCGTGTGCCCCTCAGTGCATGCAGCACTGCAGTCAACAAGCCTGCAGCCCTGGGAGGGTGACATCATACCGTGTGCCCCTCAGTGCACGCAGCTCTGCGCTTAACAGGCCTGCAGCACTGGGAGGATGTCATCATACCGTGTGCTCATCAGTGCATGCAGCCCTGCGGTCGACAATCCTGTAGCCTTGGGAGGGGTAAAGTCACCCCTTGTGACCCTCAGTGCATCCAGCCCTGCGGTCCATGTGCCCCTCAGTGCACGCAGCCCTGCGGTCAACAAGCCTGCAGCCCTGGGAGGGATAACGGCATCCTTTGTGACCCTCAGTGCATTCAGCACTGCAGTCAACATTATACCGTGTGCCCCTTAGTGCATGCAGCCTTGCGGTCAACAAGCCTGCAGCCCTGGGAGGACGAGATCATTCCGTATGCCCCTCAGTTCATGCAGCCCTGTGGTCAACAAGCCTGCAGCCGTGGGAGGGTGACATCATACCGTGTGCCCCTCAATGCATGCAGCACTGCAGTCAACAAGCCTGCAGCCCCGGGAGGGTGACATCATACCAGGAGCCCCTCAGTGCAGACAGCCCTGCAGTCAACAAGCCTGCAGACCTGGGAGGGGTAACATCATTTTTTTGTGCCTCTCAGTGCATGGAGACCTGCGTTTAACATGGTACCGTGTGCCCCTAAGTAAACGCATCCCTGGGTTCAACAAGCCTGCAGCCCTTGGAGGGTGACATCATATCATGTGCCCTTCAGTGCATACAGCACTGCGGTCAACGAGCCTGCAGCCCTGGGAGGGTGACATCATACCGTTTGCTCCTCAGTTCATGCAGGGCTGCGGTCAACAAGCCTGCAGCCCCGGGAGAGTGACATCATACCGTGTGCTCCTCAGTGCACGGAGCTCTGCGGTCGACAATCCTGCAGCCCTGGGCGGGGTAACACCATCCCTTGTGACCCTCAGTGCATTCAGCCCTGCAGTCAACATTATACCGTGTGCCCCTTAGTGCCTACAGCCTTGCGGTCAACAAGCTTACAGCCCTGGGAGAATGAGATCATTCCGTATGGCCCTCAGTTCATGCAGCCCTGCGGTCAACAAGCCTACAGCCCTGGGAGGGTGACATCATACCATGGGCCCCTCAGTGCATGCAGCAATGCAGTCAACAAGCCTGCAGCCCTGGGAGGGTGACATCATACCGTGTGCCCTTCAGTGCATGCAGCACTACAGTCAACAAGCCTGCAGCCCTGGGAGGGTGACATCATACTGTGTGCCCCTCAGTTCATGCAGGCCTGCGGTCAACAAGCCTGCAGCCCTGGGAGGGTGACATACCACGTGTCCCTCTGTGAATGCAGCCCTGCAGTCAACATGTCTTCAGCTCTGGGAGGGGTGACGTAGATCACAAATTGTGACAACCTGCTGAGCTGAACTCAGGGGTATATTTAAAATGACTTAAATATACCCCTAAGTATGGCCTCCTACTCCCCTACAGCCATACCAATCCTCGCCAAAAAAGTACAAAGCATAAAAATAGCAAACCAAACCTAAAACGCTGCAGGCTGACAACTGTGATTGGGGAAAACATGAATTACACTAGTAATAAACCAGCAAGGCGATCTACATGTTCATCATAGTGCTGTTGCAATTGGCTGAACGGCATGATAGACGTCCCATAAGCACCTCAGGGAACGAAGCCTTGCTGTCAACAAGCCTGCAACCATTGGAGGGGCGACGTTGTCCCATGTGCACCTCAGTGAACACAGCCCTGCGGTCAACAAGCCTGCAGCCCTGGGAGGGTGACATCATACCATGTGCACCTCAGTTCTTGCAGGCCTGCGGTCAACAAGCCTGCAGCCCTGGGAGGGTGACATCATACCACGTGCCCCTCTGTGAATGCAGCCCTGCGGTCAACATGTCTTCAGCTCTGGGAGGGGTGACGTAGATCACAAATTGTGACAACCTGCTGAGCTGAACTCAGGGGTATATTAAAAATTACTTCAATATACCCCTAAATATGGCCTCCTCCTCCCCTACAGCCATACCAATCCTCGCCAAAAAAGTACAAAGCATAAAAATCGCAAACCAAACCTAAAATGCTGCAGGCTGACAATTGTGATTCGGGAAAACATGAATTACACTAGTAATAAACCAAAAAGGCGATCTACATGTTCATCATGGTGCTGTTGCAATTGGCTGAACGGCATGATACGCGTCCCATAAGCACCCCTGCGGTCAACAAGCCTACCGCCATGGGAGGGTGACATCATACCGTGGGCCCCTCAGTGCATGCAGCACTGCAGTCAACAAGCCTGCAGCTGTGGGAGGGTGAAATCATACCGTGTGCCCCTCAGTGCATGCAGCTCTGCGCTCAAAAAGCCTGCAGCACTGGAATGGTGAAATTAAACCGTGTGCCCTTCAATGCCCGCAGACCTGTGGTCAACAAGCCTGCAGCCCTGGAAGAGTGAAATCCTATCGTGTGCCCATCAGTTCTTGCAGGCTTGCGGTAAACAATCCTGCAGCCCTGGGAGGATGTCATCATACCGTGTGCTCCTCAGTGCTTGCAGCCCTGCGGTCAACAAGTCTGCAGTCCTGGGAGGGCGACATCTAACTGTGTGCCCCTCAGTGAAAGCAGCCCTGCGGTCAACAAGCCAGCAGCCATGGGAGGGGTAATGTCATTCCGTGTGCTCCTTAGTGCATGTAGCCCTGCGGTCAGCAAGCCTGTAGCTTCGGGAGGGTGACACCATACCGTGTGCCCCTCAGTTCATGCAGGACTGCGGTCAACAAGCCTGCAGCCCTGGGAGGGTGACATCATACCACGTGCCCCTCAGTGAATGCAGCCCTGCGGTCAACATGTCTGCAGCTCTGGGAGGGATGACGTAGATCACAAATTGTGACAACCTGCTGAGCTGAACTCAGGGGTATATTTAAAATGACTTAAATATACCCCTAAATATGGCCTCCTCCTCCCCTACAGCCATACCAATCCTCGCCAAAAAAGTACAAAGCATAAAAATCGCAAACCAAACCTAAAATGCTGCAGGCTGACAATTGTGATTCGGGAAAACATGAATTACACTAGTAATAAAACAAAAAGGCGATCTACATGTTCATCATGGTGCTGTTGCAATTGGCTGAACGGCATGATACGCGTCCCATAAGCACCCCTGCGGTCAACAAGCCTACCGCCATGGGAGGGTGACATCATACCGTGGGCCCCTCAGTGCATGCAGCACTGCAGTCAACAAGCCTGCAGCTGTGGGAGGGTGAAATCATACCGTGTGCCCCTCAGTGCATGCAGCTCTGCGCTCAAAAAGCCTGCAGCACTGGAAGGGTGAAATCAAACCGTGTGCCCTTCAGTGCCCGCAGACCTGTGGTCAACAAGCCTGCAGCCCTGGAAGAGTGAAATCCTATCGTGTGCCCATCAGTTCTTGCAGGCTTGCGGTAAACAATCCTGCAGCCCTGGGAGGATGTCATCATACCGTGTGCTCCTCAGTGCTTGCAGCCCTGCGGTCAACAAGTCTGCAGTCCTGGGAGGGCGACATCTAACTGTGTGCCCCTCAGTGAAAGCAGCCCTGCGGTCAACAAGCCAGCAGCCATGGGAGGGGTAATGTCATTCCGTGTGCTCCTTAGTGCATGTAGCCCTGCGGTCAGCAAGCCTGTAGCTTCGGGAGGGTGACACCATACCGTGTGCCCCTCAGTTCATGCAGGACTGCGGTCAACAAGCCTGCAGCCCTGGGAGGGTGACATCATACCACGTGCCCCTCAGTGAATGCAGCCCTGCAGTCAACATGTCTGCAGCTCTGGGAGGGATGACGTAGATCACAAATTGTGACAACCTGCTGAGCTGAACTCAGGGGTATATTTAAAATGACTTAAATATACCCCTAAGTATGGCCTCCTCCTCCCCAACAGCCATACCAATCCTCGCCAAAAAAGTACAAAGCATAAAAATCGCAAACCAAACCTAAAATGCTGCAGGCTGACAATTGTGATTTGGGAAAACATGAATTACACTAGTAATAAACCAGCAAGGCGATCTACATGTTCATCATGGTGCTGTTGCAATTGGCTGAACGGCATGATACGCGTGTCATAGGCACCTCAGTGAAGCCTTGCTGTCAACAAGTCTGCAACCATTGGAGGGGCGATGTTGTACCGGGAGCCCCTCAGTGAACACAGCCCTGCGGTCAACAAGCCTGCAGCCCTGGCAGGGTGACATCATACCAGGAGCCCCTCAGTGCAGGCAGCCCTGCGGTCAACAAGCCTGCAGCTCTGGGAGGGTGACATCATACCAGGAGCCCCTCAGTGCAGGCAGCCCTGCAGTCAACAAGCCTGCAGCCGTTGGAGGGGTAACATCATTTTTTGTGCCTCTCAGTGCATGCAGACCTGCGGTTAACATCATACCGTGTGCCCCTAAGTAAATGCATCCCTGCATTCAACAAGCTGCAGCCCTTGGAGGGTGACATCATACCGTGTGCCCTTCAGTGCATACAGCACTGCAGTCAACAAGCCTGCAGCCCTGGGAGGGTGACATCATACCGTGTGCTCCTCAGTTCATGCAGACCTGCGGTCAAAAAGCCTGCAGCCCTGGGAGGGTGACATCATACCATGTGCCCCACAGTTCATGCAGCCATGAGGTCAACAAGCCTGCAGTCCTGGGAGGGTGACAAAGCATAAAAATCGCAAACCAAACCTAAAATGCTGCAGGCTGACAATTGTGATTCGGGAAAACATGAATTACACTAGTAATAAAACAAAAAGGCGATCTACATGTTCATCATGGTGCTGTTGCAATTGGCTGAACGGCATGATACGCGTCCCATAAGCACCCCTGCGGTCAACAAGCCTACCGCCATGGGAGGGTGACATCATACCGTGGGCCCCTCAGTGCATGCAGCACTGCAGTCAACAAGCCTGCAGCTGTGGGAGGGTGAAATCATACCGTGTGCCCCTCAGTGCATGCAGCTCTGCGCTCAAAAAGCCTGCAGCACTGGAAGGGTGAAATCAAACCGTGTGCCCTTCAGTGCCCGCAGACCTGTGGTCAACAAGCCTGCAGCCCTGGAAGAGTGAAATCCTATCGTGTGCCCATCAGTTCTTGCAGGCTTGCGGTAAACAATCCTGCAGCCCTGGGAGGATGTCATCATACCGTGTGCTCCTCAGTGCTTGCAGCCCTGCGGTCAACAAGTCTGCAGTCCTGGGAGGGCGACATCTAACTGTGTGCCCCTCAGTGAAAGCAGCCCTGCGGTCAACAAGCCAGCAGCCATGGGAGGGGTAATGTCATTCCGTGTGCTCCTTAGTGCATGTAGCCCTGCGGTCAGCAAGCCTGTAGCTTCGGGAGGGTGACACCATACCGTGTGCCCCTCAGTTCATGCAGGACTGCGGTCAACAAGCCTGCAGCCCTGGGAGGGTGACATCATACCACGTGCCCCTCAGTGAATGCAGCCCTGCAGTCAACATGTCTGCAGCTCTGGGAGGGATGACGTAGATCACAAATTGTGACAACCTGCTGAGCTGAACTCAGGGGTATATTTAAAATGACTTAAATATACCCCTAAGTATGGCCTCCTCCTCCCCAACAGCCATACCAATCCTCGCCAAAAAAGTACAAAGCATAAAAATCGCAAACCAAACCTAAAATGCTGCAGGCTGACAATTGTGATTTGGGAAAACATGAATTACACTAGTAATAAACCAGCAAGGCGATCTACATGTTCATCATGGTGCTGTTGCAATTGGCTGAACGGCATGATACGCGTGTCATAGGCACCTCAGTGAAGCCTTGCTGTCAACAAGTCTGCAACCATTGGAGGGGCGATGTTGTACCGGGAGCCCCTCAGTGAACACAGCCCTGCGGTCAACAAGCCTGCAGCCCTGGCAGGGTGACATCATACCAGGAGCCCCTCAGTGCAGGCAGCCCTGCGGTCAACAAGCCTGCAGCTCTGGGAGGGTGACATCATACCAGGAGCCCCTCAGTGCAGGCAGCCCTGCAGTCAACAAGCCTGCAGCCGTTGGAGGGGTAACATCATTTTTTGTGCCTCTCAGTGCATGCAGACCTGCGGTTAACATCATACCGTGTGCCCCTAAGTAAATGCATCCCTGCATTCAACAAGCTGCAGCCCTTGGAGGGTGACATCATACCGTGTGCCCTTCAGTGCATACAGCACTGCAGTCAACAAGCCTGCAGCCCTGGGAGGGTGACATCATACCGTGTGCTCCTCAGTTCATGCAGACCTGCGGTCAAAAAGCCTGCAGCCCTGGGAGGGTGACATCATACCATGTGCCCCACAGTTCATGCAGCCCTGAGGTCAACAAGCCTGCAGTCCTGGGAGGGTGACAAAGCATAAAAATCGCATACCAAACCTAAAATGCTGCAGGCTGACAACTGTGATTCGGGAATACAATAATTACACTAGTAATAAACCACTAAGGCGATCTACATGTTCATCATGGTGCTGTTGCAACTGGCTGAACAGCATGATATGCATCCCATAAGCACCTCAGTGAACGAAGCCTTGCTGTCAACAAGCCTGAAACCATTGGAGGGGTGACGTTGTCCCGTGTGCCCCTTAGTGAAATCAGCCATGCGGTCAACAAGCCTGCAGCCCTGGCAGGGTGACATCATACAATGTGCCCCTAAGTGCACGCATGCCTGCGTTCAACAAGCCTGCAGCCCTTGGAGGGTGACATCAAACCAGGAGCCCCTCAGTGTATGCAGCCCTGCAGTCAACAAGCCTGCAGCCCTGGGAGGGGTAACATCATTTTTTGTGCCTCTCAGTGCATGCAGACCTGCGGTTAACATCATATCGTGTGCCCCTAAGTAAACGCATTCCTGTGTTCAACAAGCCTGCAGCCCTTGGAGGGTGACATCATACCATGTGCCCTTTAGTGCATGCAGCACTGCGGTCAACAAGCGTGCAGCCCTGGGAGGGTGAAATCATACCGTGTGCTCCTCAATTCATGTAGGCCTGCGGTCAACAAGCCTGCAGCCCTGGGAGGGTGACATCATAATGTGTGCTGCTAAGTGCACGCAGCTCTGCGGTCGACAATCCTGCAGCCCTGGGAGGGGTAACATCATCCTTTGTGACCCTCAGTGCATTCAGCCCTGCAGTCAACATTATACCGTGTGCCCCTTGGTGCCTGCAGCCTTGCGGTCAACAAGCCTGCAGCCCTGGGAGAATGAGATCATTCCGTATGCCCCTCAGTTCATGCAGCCCTGCGGTCAACAAGCCTACAGCCCTGGGAGGTTGACATCATACCGTGGGCCCCTCAGTGCATGCAGCACTGCAGTCAACAAGTCTGCAGCCGTAGAAGGGTGACATCATACTGTGTGCCCCTCAGTGCATGCAGCACTGCAGTCAACAAGCCTGCAGACCTGGGAGGGTGACATCATACCGTGTGCCCCTCAGTGCATGCAGGCCTGCGGTCAACAAGCCTGCAGCCCTGGGAGGGTGACATCATACCGTGTGCCCCTCAGTTCATGCAGCCCTGAGGTTAACAAGCCTGCAGCCCTCGGAGGGTGATACCATACCACGTGCCCCTCAGTGAATGCAGCCCTGTGGTCAACATGTCTGCAGCTCTTGGAGGGGTGACGTAGATCACAAATTGTGTCAACCTGCTGAGCTGAACTCAGGGGTATATTTAAAAAGACTTAAATATACCCCTAAGTATGGCCTCCTCCTCCCCTACAGCCAACAAGCCTGCAGCCGTGGGAGGGTGACATCATACCAGGAGCCCCTCAGTGCAGGCAGCCTTGCGGTCAACAAGCCTGCAGCCCTGGGAGGGGTAACATTATTTTTTGTGCTTCTCAGTGCATGCAGACTTGCGGTTAAAATCATACCGTGTGCCCCTAAGTAAACGCATCCCTGCATTCAACAAGCCTGCAGCCCTTGGAGGGTGAGATCATACCAGGAGCCCCTCAGTGCAGGCAGCCCTGTGGTCAACAAGCCTGCAGCCCTGGGAGGGTGACATCAAACCAGGAGCTCCTCAGTTTATGCAGCCCTGCAGTCAACAAGCCTGCAGCCCTGGGAGGGGTAACATCATTTTTTGTGCCTCTCAGTGCATGCAGACCTGCGGTTAACATCATACTGTGTGCCCCTAAGTAAACGCATTCCTGCATTCAACAAGCCTGCAGCCCTTGGAGGGTGACATCATACCATGTGCCCTTTAGTGCACGCATCCCTGCGGTCAACAAGCCTGCAGCCCTGGGAGGGGTAACGGCATCCTTTGTGACCCTCAGTGCATTCAGCACTGCAGTCAACATTATACCGTGTGCCCCATAGTGCATGCAGCCTTGCGGTCAACAAGCCTGCAGCCCTGGGAGAATGAGATCATTCCGTATGCCCCTCAGTTCATGCAGCCCTGCGGTCAACAAGCCTACAGCTGTGGGAGGGTGACATCATACCATGGGCCCCTGAGTGCATGCAGCACTGCAGTCAACAAGCCTGCAGCCTTGGGAGGGTGACATCATACCGTGTGCCCCTCAGTTCATGCAGGACTGCGGTCAACAATCCTGCAGCCCTGGGAGGGTGACATCATACCACGTGCCCCTCAGTGAATGCAGCCCTGCGGTTAACAAGCCTGCAGCCCTCGGAGGGTGATATCATACCACGTGCCCCTCAGTGAATGCAGCCCTGTGGTCAGCATGTCTGCAGCTCTTGGAGGGGTGACGTAGATCACAAATTGTGTCAACCTGCTGAGCTGAACTCAGGGGTATATTTAAAAAGACTTAAATATACCCCTAAGTATGGCCTCCTCCTCCCCTACAGCCATACCAATCCTCGCCAAAAAAGTACAAAGCATAAAAATCGCAAACCAAACCTAAAATGATGCAGGCTGACAATTGTGATTCGGGAAAACATGAATTACACTAGTAATAAACCAGCAAGGCGATCTACATGTTCATCATAGTGCTGTTGCAATTGGCTTAACGGCATGATGCGCGTCCCATAAGCACCACAGTGAAAGAAGCCTTGCTGTCAACAAGCCTGCAACCATTGGAGGGGCAACATTGTCCCGTGAGACCCACAGTGAACACAGCCCTGCGGTCAACAAGCCTGCAGCTCTGGCAGGGTAACATCATACCGTTTGACCCTAAGTGCACGCATCCCTGCATTCAACAAGCCTGAAGCCCTTGGAGGGTGACATCATACCAGGAGCCCCTCAGTGCAGGCAGCCCTGCGGTCAACAAGCCTGCAGCCCTGGGAGGGTGACATCATACCAGGAGCCCCTCAGTGCAGGCAGCCCTGCGGTCAACAAGCCTGCAGCCGTGGGAGGGTGACATCATACCAGGAGCCCCTCAGTGCAGGCAGCCCTGCGGTCAACAAGCCTGCAGCCCTGGGAGGGGTAACATTATTTTTTGTGCCTCTCAGTGCATGCAGACCTGCGGTTAACATCATACCGTGTGCCCCTAAGTAAACGCATCCCTGCATTCAACAAGCCTGCAGCCCTAGGAGGGTAACATCATACCAGGAGCCCCTCAGTGCAGGCAGCCCTGCGGTCAACAAGCCTGCAGCCCTGGGAGGGTGACATCATACCAGGAGCCCCTTAGTGCAGGCAGCCCTGCGGTCAACAAGCCTGCAGCCGTGGGAGGGTGACATCATACCAGGAGCCCCTCAGTGCAGGCAGCCCTGCGGTCAACAAGCCTGCAGCCCTGGGAGGGGTAACATTATTTTTTGTGCCTCTCAGTGCATGCAGACCTGCGGTTAACATCATACCGTGTTTCCCTAAGTAAACGCATCCCTGCATTCAACAAGCCTGCAGCCCTTGGAGGGTGAGATCATACCAGGAGCCCCTCAGTGCAGGCAGCCCTGTGGTCAACAAGCCTGCAGCCCTGGGAGGGTGACATCAAA
This sequence comes from Hyperolius riggenbachi, assembly GCF_040937935.1. NCBI lineage: Eukaryota > Metazoa > Chordata > Amphibia > Anura > Hyperoliidae > Hyperolius > Hyperolius riggenbachi. The sequence continues at coordinate 223,706,267 of NC_090650.1, forward strand.
CCAGGAGCTCCTCAGTGTATGCAGCCCTGCAGTCAACAAGCCTGCAGCCCTGGGAGGGGTAACATCATTTTTTGTGCCTCTCAGTGCATGCAGACCTGCGGTTAACATCATACCGTGTGCCCCTAAGTAAACGCATTCCTGCGTTCAACAAGCCTGCAGCCCTGGGAGGGGTAACGGCATCCTTTGTGACCCTCAGTGCATTCAGCACTGCAGTCAACATTATACCGTGTGCCCCTTAGTGCATGCAGCCTTGCGGTCAACAAGCCTGCAGCCCTGGGAGAATGAGATCATTCCGTATGCCCCTCAGTTCATGCAGCCCTGCGGTCAACAAGCCTACAGCTGTGGGAGGGTGACATCATACCATGGGCCCCTCAGTGCATGCAGCACTGCAGTCAACAAGCCTGCAGCCTTGGGAGGGTGACATCATACCGTGTGCCCCTCAGTTCATGCAGGCCTGCGGTCAACAAGCCTGAAGCCCTGGGAGGGTGACAACATACCGTGTGCTCCTCAGTTCATGCAGCCCTGAGGTCAACAAGCCTGCAGCCCTCGGAGGGTGATATCATACCACGTGCCCCTCAGTGAATGCAGCCCTGCGGTCAACATGTCTTCAGCTCTGGGAGGGGTGACGTAGATCACAAATTGTGTTAACCTGCTGAGCTGAACTCAGGGGTATATTTAAAAAGACCTAAATATATCCCTAAGTATGGCCTCCTCCTCCCCTACAGCCATACCAATCCTCGCCAAAAAAGTACAAAGCATAAAAATCGCAAACCAAACCTAAAATGCTGCAGGCTGACAATTGTGATTCGGGAAAACATGAATTACACTAGTAATAAACCAGCAAGGCGATCTACATGTTCATCATGGTGCTGTTGCAATTGGCTTAACGGCATGATGCGCGTCCCATAAGCACCACAGTGAAAGAAGCCTTGCTGTCAACAAGCCTGCAACCATTGGAGGGGCAACATTGTCCCGTGAGACCCACAGTGAACACAGCCCTGCGGTCAACAAGCCTGCAGCTCTGGCAGGGTGACATCATACCGTTTGACCCTAAGTGCACGCATCCCTGCATTCAACAAGCCTGCAGCCCTTGGAGGGTGACATCATACCAGGAGCCCCTCAGTGCAGGCAGCCCTGCGGTCAACAAGCCTGCAGCCATGGGAGGGTGACATCATACCAGGAGCCCCTCAGTGCAGGCAGCCCTGCGGTCAACAAGCCTGCAGCCCTGGGAGGGGTAACATTATTTTTTGTGCCTCTCAGTGCATGCAGACCTGCGGTTAACATCATACCGTGTGCCCCTAAGTAAATGCATCCCTGCATTCAACAAGCCTGCAGCCCTTGGAGGGTGACATCATACCAGGAGCCCCTCAGTGCAGGCAGCCCTGTGGTCAACAAGCCTGCAGCCCTGGGAGGGTGACATCAAACCAGGAGCTCCTCAGTGTATGCAGCCCTGCAGTCAACAAGCCTGCAGCCCTGGGAGGGGTAACATCATTTTTGTGCCTCTCAGTGCGTGCAGACCTGTGGTTAACATCATACCGTGTGCCCCTAAGTAAACGCATTCCTGCGTTCAACAAGCCTGCAGCCCTTGGAGGGTGACATCATACCATGTGCCCTTTAGTGCACGCATCCCTGCGGTCAACAAGCCTGCAGCCCTGGGAGGGGTAACGGCATCCTTTGTGACCCTCAGTGCATTCAGCACTGCAGTCAACATTATACCGCGTGCCCCTTAGTGCATGCAGCCTTGCGGTCAACAAGCCTGCAGCCCTGGGAGAATGAGATCATTCCGTATGCCCCTCAGTTCATGCAGCCCTGCGGTCAACAAGCCTACAGCCGTGGGAGGGTGACTAGAGTTGGGCCGAACGGTTCGCCTGCGAACGGTTCCATGCGAACTTCAGTGGTTCGCGTTCGCGTCCCGCAGGCGAACCTTTGCGGAAGTTCGGTTCGCCCCATAATGCACATGGAGGGTCAACTTTGACCCTCTACATCACAGTCAGCAGGCCCAGTGTAGCCAATTAGGCTACACTAGCCCCTGGAGCCCCACCCCCCCTTATATAAGGCAGGCAGCGGCGGCCATTACGGCCACTCGTGTGCCTGCATTAGTCAGAGTAGGGCGAGCTGCTGCAGACTGTCTCTCAGGGAAAGATTAGTTAGGCTTAGCTTGTTCCTGTCTGGCTGCATACCTGTTCTGTGAACCCACCACTGCATACCTGTGCTGTGAATCCACCACTGCATACCTGTGCTGTGAACCCACCACTGCATACCTGTTCTGTTCAGTGGACCCGCCACTGTATACCTGTTCATTGAACCCACCACTGCATACCTGTGCTGTGAACCCACCACTGCATACCTGTGCTGTGAATCCACCACTGCATACCTGTGCTGTGAACCCACCACTGCATACCTGTTCTGTTCAGTGGACCCGCCACTGCATACCTGTTCTGTTTAGTGAACCGCCACTGCATACCTGTTCTGTTCAGTGGACCCGCCACTGCATACCTGTTCTGTTTAGTGAACCGCCACTGTATACCTGTTCTGTTTAGTGAACCCGCCACTGCATACCTGTTCTGTTCAGTGAACCCACCGCATCAGTGCGCATACCTGTGCAGTTAAGTGAACCCGCCACTGCATACCTGTTCTGTTCAGTGGACCCGCCACTGCATACCTGTTCTGTTTAGTGAACCGCCACTGTATACCTGTTCTGTTTAGTGAACCCGCCACTGCATACCTGTTCTGTTCAGTGGACCCACCGCATCAGTGCGCATACCTGTGCAGTTAAGTGAACCCGCCACTGCATACCTGTTCTGTTCAGTGGACCCGCCACTGCATACCTGTTCTGTTTAGTGAACCGCCACTGCATACCGGTTCTGTTCAGTGGACCCGCCACTGCATACCTGTTCTGTTTAGTGAACCGCCACTGTATACCTGTTCTGTTTAGTGAACCCGCCACTGCATACCTGTTCTGTTCAGTGAACCCACCGCATCAGTGCGCATACCTGTGCAGTTAAGTGAACCCGCCACTGCATACCTGTTCTGTTTAGTGAACCGCCACTGTATACCTGTTCTGTTTAGTGAACCCGCCACTGCATACCTGTTCTGTTCAGTGAACCCACCGCATCAGTGCGCATACCTGTGCAGTTAAGTGAACCCGCCACTGCATACCTGTTCTGTTCAGTGGACCCGCCACTGCATACCTGTTCTGTTTAGTGAACCGCCACTGTATACCTGTTCTGTTTAGTGAACCCGCCACTGCATACCTGTTCTGTTCAGTGGACCCGCCACTGCATACCTGTTCTGTTTAGTGAACCCGCCACTGCATACCTGTTCTGTTCAGTGGACCCGCCACTGCATACCTGTTCTGTTTAGTGAACCCACCACTGCATACGTGTTCTGTTCAGTGGACCCGCCACTGCATACCTGTTCTGTTTAGTGAACCCGCCACTGCATACCTGTTCTGTTCAGTGGACCCACCACTGCATACCTGTTCTGTTTAGTGAACCCACCACTGCATACGTGTTCTGTTCAGTGGACCCGCCACTGCATACCTGTTCTGTTTAGTGAACCCGCCACTGCATACCTGTTCTGTTCAGTGAACCCACCGCATCAGTGCGCATACCTGTGCAGTTAAGTGAACCCGCCACTGCATACCTGTTCTGTTCAGTGGACCCGCCACTGCATACCTGTTCTGTTTAGTGAACCGCCACTGTATACCTGTTCTGTTTAGTGAACCCGCCACTGCATACCTGTTCTGTTCAGTGGACCCGCCACTGCATACCTGTTCTGTGAACCCGCCACTGTATACCTGTTCTGTTCAGTGAACCCACCGCATCAGTGTGCATACCTGTGCAGTTAAGTGAACCCACCTACCTACGTGAGTGCACGCAGTGTGATATACCACTCCGTGCATACCCGATATGGACAAAACAGGTAGAGGAAGAGGTAGTGCCAGAGCCAGAGGAAGGCCACCCGGCAGGTCTGCGCGAGGTCGTGTAAATGTAATTTCGTGTGGACCTGGCCCACAGTACAGTGCTCGGAAGAAGGCACGTCCCATCACCTCCCAAGATTGTCAGGACGTGGTTGAGTATTTAGCGACACAGAACACCTCATCTTGCTCAGCCACCAGCGCTACTACTAGCACCACTTCCGCTGCATTTGACACTTCGCAAGAATTATTTAGTGGTGAAATCACTGATGCACAGCCATTGTTGTTACAGCCAGATGAATTTTCACCAGCTCATATGTCTGAGTTACGCGGCAACATTATGGATGTAACGTGTAAGGAGGATGAAGGACCTACTGATGTTGGTGCATGTTTGGATTTGTCTGAGGCAAGCGAAGCTGGGCAGGATGATTACGATGATGACGATGATAGGGATCCTCTGTATGTACCCAATAGAGGAGATGAAGAGGGGGACAGTTCAGAGGGGGAGTCAGAGAGTAGGAGGAGGAGAGAAGTTGCTGAAAGAAGCTGGGGCAGCTCTTCGTCAGAAACAGCTGGTGGCAGTGTCCGGCACCATGTATTGCCACCTATGTACAGCCAGCCAACTTGCCCTTCAGCATCAGCTGCTGAGGTCCCCATAGTGCCCACATCCCAGGGTGGCTCAGCGGTGTGGAAATTTTTTCATGTGTGTGCCTCAGATCGGAGCAAAGCCATCTGTTCGCTCTGCCAACAAAAATTGAGCCGTGGAAAGGCCAACACTCACGTAGGGACAAGTGCCTTACGAAGGCACCTAGAGAAAAGGCACAAACAGCAATGGGATGGCCACCTGAGCAAAAGCAGCAGCAGCACACAAAAGCAAAGCCACCCTCCTTCTCCTCTTCCTCCTCCATCAGGTGCATTATCTGCTTCTGCCGCTTTCTCCCTTCCACCTTCACAGGCACCCTCCTCCACTCCGCCTCTGCCCTTGAGCGGTTCCTGCTCCTCTGCCCACAGCAGCAGTCAGGTGTCCGTGAAGGAAATGTTTGAGCGGAAGAAGCCAATTTCGGCCAGTCACCCCCTTGCCCGGCGTCTGACAGCTGGCGTGGCGGAACTGTTAGCTCGGCAGCTGTTACCATACCGGCTGGTGGACTCTGAGGCCTTCCGTAAATTTGTGGCCATCGGAACACCGCAGTGGAAGATGCCAGGCCGCACTTATTTTTCGAGAAAGGCCATACCCCAACTGCACCGTGAAGTTGAGAGGCAAGTGGTGTCATCTCTTGCGAAGAGCGTTGGGTCAAGGGTACACCTGACCACGGATGCCTGGTCTGCCAAGCACGGGCAGGGCCGCTACATTACCTACACAGCCCATTGGGTGAACCTGGTGGTGAACGATGGCAAGCAGGGCGCAGCGGACCAAATTGTGACACCTCCACGGCTTGCAGGCAGGCCTCCTGCCACCTCCTCTCCTCCTGCTACATGCTCTTCGCTGTCCTCCTCCTCCTTGGCTGAGTGGCAGTTCTCCTCTCCAGCTACACAGCCCCAGCTCCGCAGGGCCTATGCTGCATGCCAGGTACGACGGTGTCACGCCATCTTAGACATGGCTTGTCTCAAAGCGGAGAGTCACACTGGAGCAGCTCTCCTGGCTGCTCTTAAGAAACAGGTGGATGAGTGGCTGACCCCGCACCACCTGGAGATAGGCAACGTGGTGTGCGACAACGGCAGCAATCTGCTTGCCGCTTTGCATATGGGGAAGCTGACACACATACCCTGCATGGCACATGTCATGAATCTAGTGGTTCAAAGATTTGTGGCAAAGTACCCTGGCTTAGCGAATGTCCTGAAGCAGGCCAGGAAGTTCTGTGGGCATTTGAGGCGGTCTTACACAGCCATGGCACGCTTTGCGGAAATTCAGCGCAAAAACAACATGCCGGTGAGACGCCTCATTTGCGATAGCCCGACTCGCTGGAACTCGACCCTGCTCATGTTCTCCCGCCTGCTAGAACAGAAGAAAGCCGTGACCCACTACCTCTACAACTACAGTAGAATGAAACAGTCTGGGAAGATGGGGATGTTCTGGCCCGACAACTGGACACTGATGGAGAATGCATGCAGGCTCATGCGGCCGTTTGAGGAGGTGACCAACCTGGTGAGCCGCAGTGAGGGCACCATCAGCGACTTAATTCCCTACGCTTACTTCTTGGAGCGTGCTGTGCGTAGAGTGGCGGATGAAGCTGTGAATGAGCGTGACCAGGAACCGTTACGGCAGGAACAGGCATGGGACCAATTTTCATCAGACCCAGCTGTTTCCTCAACACCTGCGGCAGCACAGAGGGGGGAGGAGGAGGAAGAAGAGAAGTCGTGTGCAGAAGACGAATCAGACTCAGAGGATGATGAGCAAGGTGTTTCTTTGGGGGAGGAGGAGGAGGAGGAGGAGGGGACAGCGGCAGGAGAACAACCTCAGCAGGCATCGCAAGGGGCTTGTGCTGCTCAACCTTCCCGTGGTATTGTTCGCGGCTGGGGGGAGGAGGTTGACTTACCTGACGTCACTGAGGAAGAGCAAGAGGAGATGGAGGGTACTGGATCCGACTTTGTGCAGATGTCGTCTTTTATGCTGTCCTGCCTGTTGAGGGACCCCCGTATAAAAAACCTCAAGGGGAATGAGCTGTACTGGGTGGCCACACTACTAGACCCTCGGTACAGGCACAAAGTGGCGGACCTGTTACCAACTCACCGGAAGGTGGAAAGGATGCAGCACATGCAGAACCAGCTGTCAACTATGCTTTACAATGCCTTTAAGGGTGATGTGACGGCACAACGCCAGCAAGGTACCACTGCCACTAATCCTCCTCCCGTGTCCACGCAGTCAAAGACAGGACGCTCCAGCGATCTCATGGTGATGTCGGACATGCGGACGTTCTTTAGTCCAACGCCTCGCCGTAGCCCTTCCGGATCCACCCTCCACCAACGCCTGGAACGGCAGGTAGCCGACTACCTGGCCTTAAGTGTGGATGTAGACACTGCTGTGAACAGCGATGAGGAACCCTTGAACTACTGGGTGCGCAGGCTTGACCTGTGGCCAGAGCTGTCCCAATTTGCCATCCAACTTCTCTCCTGCCCTGCCGCAAGCGTCCTCTCAGAAAGGACCTTCAGCGCAGCTGGAGGCATTGTCACAGAGAAGAGAAGTCGCCTAAGTCACAAAAGTGTTAAGTACCTCACCTTTATCAAAATGAATGAGGCATGGATCCCGGAGGGCTGCTGCCCGCCCCAAGACTAAGTCAGTCCCCGCACATACAGCATCTCTGCCTGCACGCCGTGTGACTGGCTGCCTGGCCTGCCCCAAGAAGACTAAGTCGCTCCCAGTCCCTCCACACAGCATGTCTGCCTGCAGGCCGCTTGACTACCTTCTCCGCCACCACCAACAGGGTCCGGGACTCCAGGCGGATTGCTGAATTTTTTAGGCCGCTGCTAGCAGCGGCCGCTGTAATAATTTTTCGGGTGCGTGTACATGACTGCCTAATTTTTCTGGCTGCACTGCGGGCAGCTGCAACAACAAAAGAAAAGGCATGTACATGCGCCCATTCCCCTTCGTGATCATTACCTTGCCGTGGTGAAGGGGCTTGCGTATCACAATGGAGCAATGACCGGCGCCTAGATGAGTGTCTCGGGGGGCACACCCACGATAATAAGGTCGTTGCCTCATTGTGGTCAGACCAAATTTGATCAGCTGGACAGTCACTGTTCTGTCATTCAGCTACATCAGCCAGGTGACCATATGGGTTGTAAAGCCACCAAAACCTGCACTCTCGCCATGGTGCGCACCAGTAAAGCACGGCCGTCACTACACAAACAGCTGTTTGCGGTGCGTTACACGATGAGTTTGGTGTGTCAGTGTGAAGCAGTACCTTAATTACACTACCTGATTGATGTATACACATGCAAGATGTTTTAAAGCACTTTAGGCCTGTCATTTAGCATTCAATGTGATTTCTGCCCTTAAAACGCTGCTTTGCGTCAAATCCAGATTTTTCCCGGGGACTTTTGGCATGTATCCCACTCCGCCATCCCCCCCTCCAGGTGTTAGACCCCTTGAAACATCTTTTCCATCACTTTTGTGGCCAGCATAATTATTTTTTTTTTCAAAGTTCGCATCCCCATTGAAGTCTATTGCGGTTCGCGAACTTTAACGCGAACCGAACCTTTCGCGAAAGTTCGCGAACTCGGTTCGCGAACCGAAAATCGGAGGTTCGGCCCAACTCTAAGGGTGACATCATACCGTGGGCCCCTCAGTGCATGCAGCACTGCAGTCAACAAGCCTGCAGCCTTGGGAGGGTGACATCATACCGTGTGCCCCTCAGTTCATGCAGGACTGCGGTCAACAATCCTGCAGCCCTGGGAGGGTGACATCATACCACGTGCCCCTCAGTGAATGCAGCCCTGCGGTCAACATGTCTGCAGCTCTGGGAGGGATGACGTAGATCACAAATTGTGACAACCTGCTGAGCTGAACTCAGGGGTATATTTAAAATGACTTAAATATACCCCTAAGTATGGCCTCCTCCTCCCCAACAGCCATACCAATCCTCGCCAAAAAAGTACAAAGCATAAAAATCGCAAACCAAACCTAAAATGATGCAGGCTGACAATTGTGATTTGGGAAAACATGAATTACACTAGTAATAAACCAGCAAGGCGATCTACATGTTCATCATGGTGCTGTTGCAATTGGCTGAACGGCATGATACGCGTGTCATAAGCACCTCAGTGAAGCCTTGCTGTCAACAAGACTGCAACCATTGGAGGGGCGATGTTGTACCGTGTGCACCTCAGTGAACACAGCCCTGCGATCAACAAGCCTGCAGCTCTGGCAGGGTGACATCATACCGTTTTCACCTAAGTGCACGTATCCCTGCGTTCAACAAGCCTGCAGCCCTTGGAGGGTGACATCATACCAGGAGCCCCTCAGTGCAGGCAGCCCTGTGGTCAACAAGCCTGCAGCCCTGGGAGGGTGACATCAAACCAGGAGCTCCTCAGTGTATGCAGCCCTGCAGTCAACAAGCCTGCAGCCCTGGGAGGGGTAACATCATTTTTTGTGCCTCCCAGTGCGTGCAGACCTGTGGTTAACATCATACCGTGTGCCCCTAAGTAAACGCATTCCTGCGTTCAACAAGCCTGCAGCCCTTGGAGGGTGACATCATACCATGTGCCCTTTAGTGCACGCATCCCTGCGGTCAACAAGCCTGCAGCCCTGGGAGGGGTAACGGCATCCTTTGTGACCCTCAGTGCATTCAGCACTGCAGTCAACATTATACCGTGTGCCCCTTAGTGCATGCAGCCTTGCGGTCAACAAGCCTGCAGCCCTGGGAGAATGAGATCATTCCGTATGCCCCTCAGTTCATGCAGCCCTGCGGTCAACAAGCCTACAGCCGTGGGAGGGTGACATCATACCGTGGGACCCTCAGTGCATGCAGCACTGCAGTCAACAAGCCTGCAGCCTTGGGAGGGTGACATCATACCGTGTGCCCCTCAGTTCATGCAGGACTGTGGTCAACAATCCTGCAGCCCTGGGAGGGTGACATCATACCACGTGCCCCTCAGTGAATGCAGCCCTGCGGTCAACATGTCTGCAGCTCTGGGAGGGATGACGTAGATCACAAATTGTGACAACCTGCTGAGCTGAACTCAGGGGTATATTTAAAATGACTTAAATATACCCCTAAGTATGGCCTCCTCCTCCCCAACAGCCATACCAATCCTCGCCAAAAAAGTACAAAGCATAAAAATCGCAAACCAAACCTAAAATGATGCAGGCTGACAATTGTGATTTGGGAAAACATGAATTACACTAGTAATAAACCAGCAAGGCGATCTACATGTTCATCATGGTGCTGTTGCAATTGGCTGAACGGCATGATACGCGTGTCATAAGCACCTCAGTGAAGCCTTGCTGTCAACAAGACTGCAACCATTGGAGGGGCGATGTTGTACCGTGTGCACCTCAGTGAACACAGCCCTGCGGTCAACAAGCCTGCAGCTCTGGCAGGGTGACATCATACCGTTTTCACCTAAGTGCACGTATTCCTGCGTTCAACAAGCCTGCAGCCCTTGGAGGGTGACATCATACCAGGAGCCCCTCAGTGCAGGCAGCCCTGCGGTCAACAAGCCTGCAGCCGTGGGAGGGTGACATCATACCAGGAGCCCCTCAGTGCAGGCAGCCCTGCAGTCAACAAGCCTGCAGCCCTGGGAGGGGTAACATTATTTTTTGTGCCTCTCAGTGCATGCAGACCTGCAGTTAACATCATACCGTGTGCCCCTAAGTAAACGCATCCCTGCGTTCACCAAGCCTGCAGCCCTTGGAGGGTAACATCATACCGTGTGCCCTTTAGTGCATATAGCACTGCGGTCAACAAGCCTGCAGCCCTGGGAGTGTGACATCATACCGTGTGCTCCTCAGTTCATGCAGGCCTGCGGTCAACAAGCCTGCAGCCCTGGGAGGGTGAGATCATACTGTGTGCTCCTCAGTTTATGCAGGCCTGCGGTCAACAAGCCTGCAGCCCTGGGAGAGTGACATCATACCGTGTGCTCCTCAGTGCACGCAGCTCTGCGGTCGACAATCCTGCAGCCCTGGGAGGGGTAACAGCATCCTATGTGACCCTCAGTGCATTCTGCCCTGCAGTCAACATTATACCGTGTGCCCCTTAGTGCCTGCAGCCTTGTGGTCAACAAGCCTACAGCCCTGGGAGAATGAGATCATTATGTATGCCCCTCAGTTCATGCAGCCCTGCAGTCAACAAGCCTACAGCCCTGGGAGGTTGACATCATACCGTGGGCCCCTCAGTGCATGCAGCACTGCAGTCAACAAGCCTGCAGCCGTGGGAGGGTGACATCATACCGTGTGCCCCTCAGTGCATGCAGCACTGCAGTCAATAAGCCTGCAGCCGTGGGAGAGTGACATCATACCGTGTGCCCCTCAGTGCATGCAGCACTGCAGTCAACAAGCCTGCAGCCCTGGGAGGGTGACATCATACCGCGTGCCCCTCAGTTCATGCAGGCCTGCGGTCAACAAGCCTGCAGCCCTGGGAGGGTGACATTATACCATGTGCCCCTCAGTTCATGCAGCCCTGAGGTCAACAAGCCTGCAGCCCTGGGAGGGTGACATCATACCACGTGCCCCTCAGTGAATGCAGCCCTGCGGTCAACATGTCTGCAGCTCTGGGAGGGGTGACGTAGATCACAAATTGTGACAACCTGATAAGCTGAACTCAGGGGTATATTTAAAATGACTTAAATATACCCCTAAGTATGGCCTCCTCCTCCCCTACAGCCATACCAATCCTCGCAAAAAAGTACAAAGCATAAAAATCACAAAAAAACCCTAAAATGATGCAGGCTGACAATTGTGATTTGGGAAAACATGACTTACACTAGTAATTAACCAGCAAGGCGATCTACATGTTCATCATGGTGCTGTTGCAATTGGCTGAACGGCATGATACGCGTGTCATAAGCACCTTATTGAACGAAGCCTTGCTGTCAACAAGACTGCAACCATTGGAGGGGCGACGTTGTACCGTGTGCACCTCAGTGAACACAGCCCTGCGGTCAACAAGCCTGCAGCCCTGGCAGGGTGACATCATACCATGTGCCCCTAAGTGCACGCATCCCTGCGTTCAACAAGCCTGCAGCCCTTGGAGCATGACATCATACCAGGAGCCCCTCAGTGCAGGCAGCCCTGCGGTCAACAAGCCTGCAGCCCTGGGAGGGTGACATCAAACCAGGAGCCCCTCAGTGTATGCAGCCCTGCAGTCAACAAGCCTGCAGCCCTGGGAGGGGTAACATTATTTTTTGTGCCTCTCAGTGCATGCAGACCTGCGGTTAACATCATACCGTGTGCCCCTAAGTAAACACATATCCTGCGTTCAACAAGCCTGCAGCCCTTGGAGGGTGACATCATACCGTGTGCCCTTTAGTGCATGCAACACTGCGGTCAACAAGCCTGCAGCCCTGGGAGGGTGAAATCATACCGTGTGCTTCTCAATTCATGTAGGCCTGTGGTCAACAAGCCTGCAGCCCTGGGAGGGTGACATCATACTGTGTGCTGCTATGTGCACGCAGCTCTGCGGTCGACAATCCTGCAGCCCTGGGAGGGGTAACATCATCCTTTGTGACCCTCAGTGCATTCAGCCCTGCAGTCAACATTATACCGTGTGCCTGCAGCCTTGCAGTCAACAAGCCTGCAGCCCTGGGAGAATGAGATCATTCCGTATGCCCCTCAGTTCATGCAGCCCTGCGGTCAAAAAGCCTACAGCCCTGGGAGGTTGACATCATACCGTGGGCCCCTCAGTGCATGCAGCACTGCAGTCAACAAGCCTGCAGCCGTGGGAGGGTGACATCATACCGTGTGCCCCTCAGTGCATGCAGCACTGCAGTCAATAAGCCTGCAGCCGTGGGAGAGTGACATCATACCGTGTGCCCCTCAGTGCATGCAGCACTGCAGTCAACAAGCCTGCAGCCCTGGGAGGGTGACATCATACCGCGTGCCCCTCAGTTCATGCAGGCCTGCGGTCAACAAGCCTGCAGCCCTGGGAGGGTGACATTATACCATGTGCCCCTCAGTTCATGCAGCCCTGAGGTCAACAAGCCTGCAGCCCTGGGAGGGTGACATCATACCACGTGCCCCTCAGTGAATGCAGCCCTGCGGTCAACATGTCTGCAGCTCTGGGAGGGGTGACGTAGATCACAAATTGTGACAACCTGATAAGCTGAACTCAGGGGTATATTTAAAATGACTTAAATATACCCCTAAGTATGGCCTCCTCCTCCCCTACAGCCATACCAATCCTCGCAAAAAAGTACAAAGCATAAAAATCACAAAAAAACCCTAAAATGATGCAGGCTGACAATTGTGATTTGGGAAAACATGACTTACACTAGTAATTAACCAGCAAGGCGATCTACATGTTCATCATGGTGCTGTTGCAATTGGCTGAACGGCATGATACGAGTGTCATAAGCACCTTATTGAACGAAGCCTTGCTGTCAACAAGACTGCAACCATTGGAGGGGCGACGTTGTACCGTGTGCACCTCAGTGAACACAGCCCTGCGGTCAACAAGCCTGCAGCCCTGGCAGGGTGACATCATACCATGTGCCCCTAAGTGCACGCATCCCTGCGTTCAACAAGCCTGCAGCCCTTGGAGCGTGACATCATACCAGGAGCCCCTCAGTGCAGGCAGCCCTGCGGTCAACAAGCCTGCAGCCCTGGGAGGGTGACATCAAACCAGGAGCCCCTCAGTGTATGCAGCCCTGCAGTCAACAAGCCTGCAGCCCTGGGAGGGGTAACATTATTTTTTGTGCCTCTCAGTGCATGCAGACCTGCGGTTAACATCCTACCGTGTGCCCCTAAGTAAACACATATCCTGCGTTCAACAAGCCTGCAGCCCTTGGAGGGTGACATCATACCGTGTGCCCTTTAGTGCATGCAACACTGCGGTCAACAAGCCTGCAGCCCTGGGAGGGTGAAATCATACCGTGTGCTTCTCAATTCATGTAGGCCTGTGGTTAACAAGCCTGCAGCCCTGGGAGGGTGACATCATACTGTGTGCTGCTATGTGCACGCAGCTCTGCGGTCGACAATCCTGCAGCCCTGGGAGGGGTAACATCATCCTTTGTGACCCTCAGTGCATTCAGCCCTGCAGTCAACATTATACCGTGTGCCTGCAGCCTTGCAGTCAACAAGCCTGCAGCCCTGGGAGAATGAGATCATTCCGTATGCCCCTCAGTTCATGCAGCCCTGCGGTCAAAAAGCCTACAGCCCTGGGAGGTTGACATCATACCGTGGGCCCCTCAGTGCATGCAGCACTGCAGTCAACAAGCCTGCAGCCGTGGAAGGGTGACATCATACTGTGTGCCTCTCAGTGCATGCAGCACTGCAGTCAACAAGCCTGCAGACTTGGGAGGGTGACATCATACCGTGTGCCCCTCAGTTCATGCAGGCCTGCGGTCAACAAGCCTGCAGCCCTGGGAGGGTGACATCATACCGTGTGCCCCTCAGTTCATGCAGGCCTGCGGTCAACAAGCCTGCAGCCCTGGGAGGGTGACATCATACCGTGTGCCCCTCAGTTCATGCAGCCCTGAGGTCAACAAGCCTGCAGCCCTGGGAGTGTGATATCATACCACGTGCCCCTCAGTGAATGCAGCCATGTGGTCAACATGTCTGCAGCTCTGGGAGGGGTGACGTAGATCACAAATTGTGTCAACCTGCTGAGCTGAACTCAGGGGTATATTTAAAAAGACTTAAATATACCCCTAAGTATGGCCTCCTCCTCTCCTACAGCCATACCAATCCTCGCCAAAAAAGTACAAAGCATAAAAATCGTAAACCAAACCTAAAATGCTGCAGGCTGACAAGTGTGATTCGGGAAAACATGAATTACACTAGTAATAAACCAGCAAGGCGATCTACATGTTCATCATGGCGCTGTTGCAATTGGCTTAACGGCATGATGCGCGTCCCATAAGCACCTGAGTGAACGAAGCCTTGCTGTCAACAAGGCTGCAACCATTGGAGGGGCAACGTTGTCCCGTGTGACCCACGGTGAACACAGCCCTGCGGTCAACAAGCCTGCAGCTCTGGCAGGGTGACATCATACCGTTTGCCCCTAAGTGCACGCATCCCTGTGTTCAACAAGCCTGCAGCCCTTGGAGGGTGACATCATACCAGGAGCCCCTCAGTGCAGGCACAACTGCGGTCAACAAGCCTGCAGCCCTGGGAGGGTGACATCATACCAGGAGCCCCTCAGTGCAGGCAGCCCTGCGTTCAACAAGCCTGCAGCCGTGGGAGGGTGACATCATACCAGGAGCCCCTCAGTGCAGGCAGCCCTGCGGTCAACAAGCCTGCAGCCCTGGGAGGGGTAACATTATTTTCTGTGCCTCTCAGTGCATGCAGACCTGTGGTTAACATCATACCGTGTGCCCCTAAGTAAACGCATCCCTGCGTTCAACAAGCCTGCAGCCCTTGGAGGGTGACGTCATACCAGGAGCCCCTCAGTGCAGGCAGCCCTGTGGTCAACAAGCCTGCAGCCCTGGGAGGGTGACATCAAACCAGGAGCCCCTCAGTGTATGCAGCCCTGCAGTCAACAAGCCTGCAGCCCTGGGAGGGGTAACATCATTTTTTGTGCCTCTCAGTGCATGCAGACCCTTGGTTAACATCATACCGTGTGTCCCTAAGTAAACGCATTCCTGCGTTCAACAAGCCTGCAGCCCTTGGGGGGTGACATCATACCGTGTGCCCTTTAGTGCATGCAGCACTGCAGTCAACAAGCCTGCAGCCCTGGGAGGGTGAAATCATACCGTGTGCTCCTCAATTCATGTAGGCCTGCGGTCAACAAGCCTGCAGCCCTGGGAGGGTGACATCATACTGTGTGCTGCTAAGTGCACGCAGCTCTGCGGTCGACAATCCTGCAGCCCTGGGAGGGTGACATCATACCAGGAGCCCCTCAGTTCATGCAGCCCTGCGGTCAACAAGCCTACAGCCCTGGGAGGGTGACATCATACCAGGAGCCCCTCAGTGCAGGCAGCCCTGCGTTCAACAAGCCTGCAGCCGTGGGAGGGTGACATCATACCAGGAGCCCCTCAGTGCAGGCAGCCCTGCGGTCAACAAGCCTGCAGCCCTGGGAGGGGTAACATTATTTTCTGTGCCTCTCAGTGCATGCAGACCTGTGGTTAACATCATACCGTGTGCCCCTAAGTAAACGCATCCCTGCGTTCAACAAGCCTGCAGCCCTTGGAGGGTGACGTCATACCAGGAGCCCCTCAGTGCAGGCAGCCCTGTGGTCAACAAGCCTGCAGCCCTGGGAGGGTGACATCAAACCAGGAGCCCCTCAGTGTATGCAGCCCTGCAGTCAACAAGCCTGCAGCCCTGGGAGGGGTAACATCATTTTTTGTGCCTCTCAGTGCATGCAGACCTGTGGTTAACATCATACCGTGTGTCCCTAAGTAAACGCATTCCTGCGTTCAACAAGCCTGCAGCCCTTGGGGGGTGACATCATACCGTGTGCCCTTTAGTGCATGCAGCACTGCAGTCAACAAGCCTGCAGCCCTGGGAGGGTGAAATCATACCGTGTGCTCCTCAATTCATGTAGGCCTGCGGTCAACAAGCCTGCAGCCCTGGGAGGGTGACATCATACTGTGTGCTGCTAAGTGCACGCAGCTCTGCGGTCGACAATCCTGCAGCCCTGGGAGGGGTAACATCATCCTTTGTGACCCTCAGTGCATTCAGCCCTGCAGTCAACATTATACCGTGTGCCCCTTGGTGCCTGCAGCCTTGCGGTCAATAAGCCTGCAGCCCTGGGAGAATGAGATCATTCCGTATGCCCCTCAGTTCATGCAGCCCTGCGGTCAACAAGCCTACAGCCCTGGGAGGTTGACATCATACCATGTGCCCCTCAGTGCATGCAGCACTGCAGTCAACAAGCCTGCAGACCTGGGAGGGTGACATCATACCGTGTGCCCATCAGTTCATGCAGGCCTGCGGGTCAACAAGCCTGCAGACCTGGGAGGGTGACATCATACCGAGTGCCCCTCAGTTCATGCAGGCCTGCGGTCAACAAGCCTGCAGCCCTGGGAGGGTGATATCATACCGTGTGCCCATCAGTTCATGCAGCCCCTAGGTCAACAAGCCTGCAGCCCTCGGAGGGTGATATCATACCACGTGCCTCTCAGTGAATGCAGCCCTGCGGTCAATATGTCTGCAGCTCTGTGAGGGGTGACGTAGATCACAAATTGTGACAACCTGCTGAGCTGAACTCAGGGATATATTTAAAATGACTTAAATATACCCCTAAGTATGGCCTCCTCCTCCCCTACAGCCATGCCAATCCTCGCCAAAAAAGTACAAAGTATAAAAATCGCAAACCAAACCTAAAATGCTGCAGGCTGACAATTGTGATTCGGGAAAACATGAATTACACTAGTAATAAACCAGCAAGGCGATCTACATGTTCATCATGGTGCTGTTGCAATTGGCTTAACGGCATGATGCGCGTCCCATAAGCATCTCAGTGGACGAAGCCTTGCTGTCAACAAGCCTGCAACCATTGGAGGGGCAACGTTGTCCCGTGTGACCCACAGTGAACACAGGCCTGCGGTCAACAAGCCTGCAGCTCTGGCAGGGTGACATCATACTGTTTGCCCTAAGAGCATGCATCCCTGCGTTCAACAAGCCTGCAGCCCTTGGAGGGTGTCATCATACTGCGTGCCCCTCAGTTCATGCAGGCCTGCGGTCAACAAGTCTGCAGCCCTGGGAGGGTGACATCATACCATGTGCCGCTCAGTTCATGCAGCCCTGTGGTCAACAAGCCTGCAGCCCTGGGAGGGTGACATCATACCACGTGCCTCTCAGTGAATGCAGCCCTGCGGTCAATATGTCTGCAGCTCTGTGAGGGGTGACGTAGATCACAAATTGTGACAACCTGCTGAGCTGAATTCAGGGGTATATTTAAAATGACTTAAATATACCCCTAAGTATGGCCTCCTCCTCCCCTACAGCCATACCAATCCTCACCAAAAAAGTACAAAGCATAAAAATTGCAAACCAAACCTAAAATGATGCAGGCTGACAATTGTGATTCGGGAAAACATGAATTACACTAGTAATAAACCAGCAAGGCGATCTACATGTTCATCATGGTGCTGTTGCAACTGGCTGAAACGGCATGATACGCGTGTCATAAGCACCTCAGTGAATGAAGCCTTGCTGTCAACAAGACTGCAACCATTGGAGGGGTGACGTTGTACCGTGTGCACCTCAGTGAACACAGCCCTGCGGTCAACAAGCCTGCAGCCCTGGCAGGGTGACATCATACCTGTCATGATATGACATGAGGATTGTCCAAAAACAGTGAGCAGACATGGAATCCAATGACAAACACTTTATTCTGATCCATACACAAGAGAACTTCCATCAATACAGGAGCATACAGCTTTCACCTAGCTGTCCCACACCAGAATGACCCCCCCTCTCTCTCTACCAGACAGTATATCAAGCTTAGCAAACAGACATCAAATGTTAGCAGATGATAAGAGCAAGGCCAGTCTGCTAACAGACAATAGGACAATGGCAAATGCCCCGGCTGACTCCAGTAACTTACAATCAATGCAGAGACATAGCCTAATCACAGCAAACAAACAATGCAGGAATAACATACAATTAGTAAAAATACAGTCATATCACATATCCTATATCACATTCCTCCCCCATACATTCCTGGACCCCCAAGTGAACCCATTAGTTGGGTGAGACTGAGGTACAGTTACGTGGCAATTCTGTCCACCTGCTCCTTCTCAGTCTAGGTGGGAGTTCATAATTAATTGTCCTTGTCTTCGTATGTGCTGGTTGCACTTTTACTCGCTGTCCACATATGATTTGTCCATTCAATTCAAACACAGCCCTCGCTGCATCGTCCGGACTCTCAAACTCAACAAAGCCAAATCCAGGTGGACTCCTGGAGACCCAGATATGGCGCACAGGTCCATAGCGGCCAAACGCTTGCCTCAACTCCCACTTGTTGCTTTGGCTTCCCAAGTGTCCAATGTACACCTTGGAATTTGTCCTGCAAGCTCCATGGGACTGGGCACAGTCAGATGAGTCACTGGTCAAGATATTATTCGACACACGAACATAATTAACCCCTCTGGTATCTTCTCTTTCCGCTATTGTTCTTAAGAGTGGGGAAACATCTGTGGAATTGGTTGTCACATTCCTGCCAACAGCAGGCTGAGGACTCGAGCAGTTCTATTGTCTCTGATGACATGCGGGCATGCTGCTACCAGGTGCTCAGTCGACCCACAGCCAAAACACAATTTCCTCACCTGGTTACTTCCATCAGCTGATGTGGCAGAACTCCTCTCTGGATTGGTGGGCCTGGGCTCTACACACGATGCTGTCCTGGATGCTTCACAGACACACAAATCCTCTGGTAGATGACACACCTGGGACCGGTTCTCCACAAACTGATCGGCCAGCTTTGCAGCCTCCCTCATTGTTGGAGGGTTCCGATCCAGCACCCACATTGTCACCTCTGGAGGACAGCAGCTCAGGAATTGTTCCCTCAAACACAGTTCTTTTAAGTCCTCCAAAGTCCTGACACTACTGCCCTGAATCCACTGATTAAACATGTGTGTCAGCTTCACTCCAAATTCAGCAAAAGAGTCTTTTGAGGTCTTAAACAAGGATCGGAAAGACCGTCTGTATGCCTCTGGAGTTTTGGCATACCGAGCCAGCAATGCCCGTTTCACTTCCACAAAGTTAATTCTTTGCTCCAGAGGCAGCAATTTAAAAGTGTCACTGGCACGCCCAGTCAGCTTTCCTAACAGAATGCGATGCCACTCACTGGTTGGAATACAGTGTGTCTCAAAAATGAGTTCAAAAGTTTCCAAGTAGGCATCAATTTTCTCTTTACTTTCATCAAACATGGGGAATAAGGAATACAGTGTGACAGTATCCATATGTGGCTGTGACATTCTCCCCTGAGATCTGTTCACATTCTGTGCCTTCATCTCAGTCAGCACTCTGAGCAATGTGTGAAGCATGTCCTCACCTCTGGCAATACCTTCCTGGGTCTGTTCCTGAGACTGTTCCTCCAAGCCTTCATCGGTCTGCACATCTCCACCTTCACTTGGTGCCTCAGCATTATTGCTAGCTTGTATCCTCTCCATCAAAAGTTCCACAAGCTGAGGTTTCTTCAGCCCATCAGGATGTAAGCCCCTCTTACGACATAATTTCCGAAGGGTAGTGATTTCCAGCTCCTGCAGCATCTCCTCCATGCTTCTGGCCTTCCAAAGTCTGCTCTGTCCCAGCACTGCTCACCAATATGTCATGATATGACATGAGGATTGTCCATAAACAGTGAGCAGACATGGAATCCAATGACAAACACTTTATTCTGATCCATACACCAGAGAACTTCCATCAATACAGGAGCATACAGCTTTCACCTAGCTGTCCCACACCAGAATGACCCCCTCTCTCTCTCTCTCTACCAGACAGTATATCAAGCTTAGCAAACAGACATCAAATGTTAGCACATGATAAGAGCAAGGCCAGTCTGCTAACAGACAATAGGACAATGGCAAATGCCCCGGCTGACGCCAGTAACTTACAATCAATGCAGAGACATAGCCTAATCACAGCAAACAAACAATGCAGGAATAACATACAATTAGTAAAAATACAGTCATATCACATATCCTATATCACAATACTGTGTGCCCCTAAGAGCACGCATCCCTGCGTTCAACAAGCCTGCAGCCCTTGGAGGGTGACATCATACCAGGAGCCCCTCAGTGCAGGCAGCCCTGCGGTCAACAAGCCTGCAGCTCTGGGAGGGTGACATCATACCAGAAGCCCCTCAGTGCAGGCAGCCCTGCAGTCAACAAGCCTGCAGCCGTGGGAGGGGTAACATCATTTTTTGTGCCTCTCAGTGCATGCAGACCTGCGGTTAATATCATACCGCGTGCCCCTAAGTAAACACATCCCTGCATTCAACAAGCCTGCAGCCCTTGGAGGGTGACATCATACCATGTGCCCTTCAGTGCATACAGCACTGCAGTAAAAAAGCCTGCAGCCCTGGGAGGGTGACATCATACCGTGTGCTCCTCAGTTCATACAGACCTGCGGTCAAAAAGCCTCCAGCCCTGGGAGGGTGACATCATACCGTGTGCTCCTCAGTTCAAGCAGCCCTGAGGTCAACAAGCCTGCAGCCCTGGGAGGGTGACAAAGCATAAAAATCGCATACCAAACCTAAAATGCTGCAGGCTGACAATTGTGATTCGGGAATACAAGAATTACACTAGTAATAAACCACTAAGGTGATCTACATGTTCATCATGGTGCTGTTGCAATTGGTTGAACGGCATGATATGCATCCCATAAGCACCTCAGTGAACGAAGCCTTGCTGTCAACAAGCCTGCAACCATTGGAGGGGTGACGTTGTCCTGTGTGCCCCTCAGTAAAAACAGCCTGCACTCAACAAGCCTGCAGCCCTGGCAGGGTGACATCATACCATGTGCCCCGAAGTGCACGCATCCCTGTGTTCAACAAGCCTGCAGCCCTTGGAGGGTGACATCATACCAGGAGCCCCTCAGTGCAGGCAGCCCTGTGGTCAACAAGCCTGCAGCCCTGGGAGGGTGACATCAAACCAGGAGCCCCTCAGTGAATGCAGCCCTGCGGTCAACAAGCCTGCAGCCCTGGGAGGGGTAACATCATTTTTTGTGCCTCTCAGTGCATGCAGCACTGCGGTTAACATCATACCGTGTGCCCCTAAGTAAACACATTCCTGCGTTCAACAAGCCTGCAGCCCTTGGAGGGTGACATCATACCGTGTGCCCTTTAGTGCATGCAGCACTGCGGTCAACAAGCCTGCAGCCCTGGGAGGGTGAAATCATACCGTGTGCTCCTCAATTTATGTAGGCCTGCGGTCAACAAGCCTACAGCCCTGGGAGGTTGACATCATACCGTGGGCCCCACAGTGCATGCAGCACTGCAGTCAACAAGCCTGCAGCCGTGGAAGGGTGACATCATACCGTGTGCCCCTCAGTGCATGCAGCACTGCTGTCAACAAGCCTGCAGACCTGGGAGGGTGACATCATACCGTGTGCTCCTCAGTTCATGCAGGCCTGCGGTCAACAAGCCTGCAGCGCTGGGAAGGTGACATCATACCGCGTGCCCCTCAGTTCATGCAGGCCTGCGGTCAACAAGCCTGCAGCCCTGGGAGGGTGACATCATACCGTGTGCCCCTCAGTTCATGCAGCCCTGAGGTCAACAAGCCTGCGGTCATATGTGTTGTTTATGACAAAATTTTCAATAAAAAATCTCGTTAAAAAAAAAAAAATACCCCTAAGTATGGCCTCCTCCTCCCCTACAGCCATACCAATCCTCGCCAAAAAAGTACAAAGCATAAAAATCGCAAACCAAACCTAAAATGCTGCAGGCTGACAATTGTGATTCGGGAAAACATGAATTACACTAGTAATAAACCAGCAAGGCGATCTACTGTACATGTTCATCATGGTGCTGTTGCAATTGGCTGAACGGCATGATACATGTCCCATAAGCACCCCTGCGGTCAACAAGCCTACAGCCCTGGGAGGGTGACATCATACCGTGTGCCCCTCCGTTCATGCAGCCCTGCGGTCAACAAGCCTGCAGCCCTGGGAGGGTGACATCATACCGTGTGCCCCTCAGTGCATGCAGCTCTGCGCTCAACAAGCCTGCAGCACTGGGACGGTGAAATCAAACCGTGTGGCCTTTAGTGCCTGCAGACCTGTGGTTAAAGAGCCTGCAGCCCTGGGAGAGTAAAATCCTATCGTGTTCCTATCAGTTCTTGCAGGCTTGTGGTAAACAAGCCTGCAGCCCTGAGAGGATGTCATCATACCGTGTGCTCCTCAGTGCTTGCAGCCCTGCGGTCAACAAGTCTGCAGCCCTGGAAGAGCGACATCTAACTGTGTGTCCCTTAGTGAAAGCAGCCCTGCGGTCAACAAGCCAGCAGCCATGGGAGGGGTAACATTATTTTTTGTGCCTCTCAGTGCATGCAGACCTGCGGTTAACATTATACCAGGAGCCCCTCAGTGCAGGCAGCCCTGCGGTCAACAAGCCTGCAGCCCTGGGAGGGGTAACATTATTTTTTGTGCCTCTCAGTGCATGCAGACCTGCGGTTAACATCATACCGTGTACCCCTAGGTAAACGCATCCCTGCGTTCACCAAGCCTGTAGCCCTTGGAGGGTAACATCATACCGTGTGCCCTTCAGTGCATATAGCACTGCGGTCAACAAGCCTGCAGCCCTGGGAGTGTGACATCATACCGTGTGCTCCTCAGTTCATGCAGGCCTGCGGTCAACAAGCCTGCAGCCCTGGGAGGGTGACATCATACTGTGTGCTCCTCAGTTCATGCAGGCCTGCGGTCAACAAGCCTGCAGCCCTGGGAGAGTGACATAATACCGTGTGCTCCTCAGTGCACGCAGCTCTGCGGTCGACAATCCTGCAGCCCTGGGAGGGGTAACAGCATTCTATGTGACCCTCATTGCATTCAGCCCTGCAGTCAACATTATACCGTGTGCCCCTTAGTGCCTGCAGCCTTGTGGTCAACAAGCCTACAGCCCTGGGAGAATGAGATCATTATGTATGCCCCTCAGTTTATGCAGCCCTGCGGTCAACAAGCCTACAGCCCTGGGAGGGTGACATCATACCGTGGGCCCCTCAGTGCATGCAGCACTGCAGTCAACAAGCCTGCAGCCGTGGGAGGGTGACATCATACCCTGTGCCCCTCAGTGCATGCAGCACTGCAGTCAACAAGCCTGCAGCCCTGGGAGGGTGACATCATACCACGTGCCTCTCAGTGAATGCAGCCCTGCGGTCAACATGTCTGCAGCTCTGGGAGGGATGACGTAGATCACAAATTGTGACAACCTGCTGAGCTGAACTCAGGGGTATATTTAAAATGACTTAAATATACCCCTAAGTGAACTCGGCAGGGTTGCCCCCTGTCACCACTTCTTTTTGCGCTGGCAGTTGAACCTCTGGCCCAAGCAATACGTATCAACCCAGACATACAGGGGTTAAAAATTAACAACATAGAAGAACGCATATCCCTCTATGCGGACGATATGCTGATATACCTGGCGGACCCAGGCCCCTCCTTAGAAGCGGTACTCATGATATACGACCAGTTTGGCAAAATCTCAGGCCTTTCTATTAACTGGTCTAAATCAGTTCTTTTCCCATTGGACGTGTTTGACTCACAGGTAATTACCACTAAATCACAGTTGCAAGTGACAGACAATTTTAAATATCTGGGAATCCAGATTACTCGCCCCACGGTGCCCTTTGTCAACACTAACCTCATTCCAGTGTTGGATCAAGCAGAAATCAAGCTCAAAAAATGGGCCTCTCTCCCATTAAATGTATGTGGTCGGATCTGTATTATAAAAATGATAATTGCACCAAAATTACTATATGTTATGCAGATGGCCCCAACATGGATACCGCAAGCAATCTTTAAACGTATTGACGCTGTAATAACATCTTTTATATGGTCAGGGTCTTCCCCTCAAATCGCTCTTGCAACATTACAATTACCAACCTCCCATGGAGGCTTAGCAGTCCCTAATCTTTTCAAGTATTATTTAGCGGCGCAGATGATCCCTATCCAGAGTTGGTTAAGCGGGGATAGGTCAGATTCCAGTTTAGCGACAGAGGCAGACATAGCTGGGTCCTACGAGGCACTATGTGGGGCAATCTATAGATTCGGGGTACCGGGAGGAAAGGAAGGGACGGCCATTATCCAGAATACCATAAAAATATATAAAAAATCTCGTAAATTATTGGGGGAACCCTCTCAATATATATCCCAAAGTTCTCCACTTTGGGGTAACTCTAACCTTCCTGAATTATACTCGATCCCGGATTTGGCCTTCTGGTACAAATATAATATCACTTACATCTCACAAGTCTTTGTAGATGGCTCCTTTAAAGACTTTAATACATTGAGGAATGAATATAGCCTCCCGCGGCATGCACTTTTTAGATATTTTCAGCTCCGGCATGCTATTAAGGCGCAGATAGGCCTCTCTGGCGTTTCCCTAGCTCCCTCAAGCCTTGAATTAAGGTTGTTAGATAAAGGAAAAACCAAGCAGGTATCCAATTTATATAATTTTTTAATGAAACAAACTAGTGTCCCCAAAATTCAGCAAACCAGAGATAAATGGTTAGTAACTGACCCTGACATATCACAAGAGGACTGGGTTGAAACAGAAGAATTTTTTCCTAAAGCAGTAATCGCCTCCAATGATAAACTCATGCATGTTAAATGGTTCCATCAAGCATATATTTCTCCCCTTAAATTGGCTAAAATGACCCCCCTGCAGGATGGCTGCTGCTTTAAATGTAAATCCCCTAATGCCAACTTCATCCACTGTGTGTGGGAATGCCCCTTAGTGAACAAATACTGGAAATCTGTATTCCACTTTCTCAGGGACACTATACAGCTTCCAGTGGCTCTGGAATTCAGGATATGTATGTTGGGAATTGTGAGGGACACTCCGATCTCTAAGTATCAACTAATATTACTGCAAATTTTATTACACTATGCCAAAAAAGCATTGCTGTTGAGATGGAAACTATCTGCCCTTCCCTCTCTTCTAGATTGGATCAAACTAGTTAATACAGCATTACCACTATATAAGTTGACCTATCAGGCGCGCAATCAGCCAAAGAAATTTGATAAGGTGTGGCATAAATGGGTGGACACCTCGGAGACCACAATTCCTCATCTTGATACAACCGTGACTATACAGGATCTTCAGCATATATAGTAAATGAGAGTTCTAAATTGCACTGATATTCTCATGCTCCTATCTATAGTTAATGCCTAGCTTAAATATGTTGGTCAGTTAGGCAACATTGATATTGGCCGCTCTCTCCTATCTCTTTGGGACTATGTCAACAAAAATGATATCTATGCAATAATGTCTAACCGAATTGCACTGTTATTGTTTGTTATGGTCATATGTGTTGTTTATGACAAAATTTTCAATAAAAAATCTCGTTAAAAAAAAAAAAATACCCCTAAGTATGGCCTCCTCCTCCCCTACAGCCATACCAATCCTCGCCAAAAAAGTACAAAGCATAAAAATCGCAAACCAAACCTAAAATGCTGCAGGCTGACAATTGTGATTCGGGAAAACATGAATTACACTAGTAATAAACCAGCAAGGCGATCTACTGTACATGTTCATCATGGTGCTGTTGCAATTGGCTGAACGGCATGATACATGTCCCATAAGCACCCCTGCGGTCAACAAGCCTACAGCCCTGGGAGGGTGACATCATACCGTGGGCCCCTCAGTGCATGCTGCACTGCAGTCAACAAGCCTGCAGCTGTGGGAGGGTGACATCATACCGTGTGCCTCTCCGTTCATGCAGCCCTGCGGTCAACAAGCCTGCAGCCCTGGGAGGGTGACATCATACCGTGTGCCCCTCAGTGCATGCAGCTCTGCGCTCAACAAGCCTGCAGCACTGGGACGGTGAAATCAAACCGTGTGGCCTTTAGTGCCTGCAGACCTGTGGTTAAAGAGCCTGCAGCCCTGGGAGAGTAAAATCCTATCGTGTTCCTATCAGTTCTTGCAGGATTGTGGTAAACAAGCCTGCAGCCCTGAGAGGATGTCATCATACCGTGTGCTCCTCAGTGCTTGCAGCCCTGCGGTCAACAAGTCTGCAGCCCTGGAAGAGCGACATCTAACTGTGTGTCCCTTAGTGAAAGCAGCCCTGCGGTCAACAAGCCAGCAGCCATGGGAGGGGTAACGTCATTCCGTGTGCTCCTTAGTGCATGTAGCCCTGCAGTCAACAAGCCTGTAATTTCAGGACGGTGACATCATACCATGTGCCCCTAAGTGCACGCAATCCTGCGTTCAACAAGCCTGCAGCCCTTGGAGGGTGAAATCATACCGGGAGCCACTCAGTGGAGGCAGCCCTGCGGTCAACAAGCCTGCAGACCTGGGAGGGGTAACATAATTTTTTGTGCCTCTCAGGGCATTCAGACCTGCGGTTAACATCATACTGTGTGCCCCTAGGTAAATGCATGCCTGCGTTCAACAAGCCTGCAGCCCTTGGAGGGGGACATCATACCGTGTGCCCTTCAGTGCATCCAGCCCTGCGGTCCATGTGCCCCTCAGCGCACGCAGCCCTGCGATCAACAAGCCTGCAGCCCTGGGAGGGGTAACGGCATCCTTTGTGACCCTCAGTGCATTCAGCACTGCAGTCAACATTATACCGTGTGCTCCTTAGTGCATACAGCCCTGCGGTCAACAAGCCTGCAGCCCTGGGAGAATGAGATCATTCCGTATGCCCTCAGTTCATGCAGCCCTGCGGTCAACAAGCCTGCAGCCGTGGGAGGGTGACATCATACCGTATGCCCCTCAGTGCATGCAGCAGTGCAGTCAACAAGCCTGCCGCCCTGGGAGGGTGACATCATACCGTGTTGCCCTCAGTTTATGCAGGACTGTGGTCAACAAGCCTGCAGCTCTGGGAGGGTGACATCATACCACGTGTCCCTCTGTGAATGCAGCCCTGCAGTCAACATGTCTGCAGCTCTGGGAGGGATGACGTAGATCCCAAATTGTGACAACCTGCGGAGCTGAACTCAGGGGTATATTTAACATGACTTAAATATACCCCTAAGTATGGCCTCCTCCTCCTTTACAGCCATACCAATCCTCGCCAAAAAGCACAAAGCATAAAAATCGCAAACCAAACCTAAAATGATGCAGGCTGACAATTGTGATTCGGGAAAAAATGAATTACACTAGTAATAAACCAAAAAGGCGATTTACATGTTCATCACGGTGCTGTTGCAATTGGCTGAACGGCATGATACGCGTCCCATAAGCACCTCAGTGAACAAAGCCTTGCTGTCAACCAGCCTGCAACCATTGGAGGGGCGAACTTGTTCCGTGTGCACCTCAGTGAACACAGCCTTGCGGTCAACAAGCTTGCAGCCCTGGGAGGGTGACATCATACCACGTGCCCCTCAGTGAATGCAGCCCTGTGGTCAACATGTCTGCAGCTCTGGGAGGGATGACGTAGATCACAAATTGTGACAACCTGCTGAGCTGAACTCAGGGGTATATTTAAAATGACTTAAATATACCCCTAAGTATGGCCTCCTCCTCCCCAACAGCCATACCAATCCTCGCCAAAAAAGTACAAAGCATAAAAATCGCAAACCAAACCTAAAATGATGCAGGCTGACAGTTGTGATTCGGGAAAACATGAATTACACTAGTAATAAACCAGGAAGGCGATCTACATGTTCATCATGGTGCTGTTGCAACTGGCTGAACGGCATGATACGCGTCCCATAAGCACCTCAGTGAACGAAGCCTTGCTGTCAACAAGCCTGCAACCATTGGAGGGGTGACATTGTCCCGTGTGCACCTCAGTGAACACAGCCCTGCGGTCAACAAGCCTGCAGCCCTGGCAGGGTGACATCATACCGTGTCCCCCTAAGTGCACGCATCCCTGCGTTCAACAAGCCTGCAGCCCTTGGAGGGTGACATCATACCCTGTGCCCCTCAGTTCATGCAGGCCTGCGGTCAACAAGCCTGCAGCCGTGGGAGGGTGACATCATACCAGGAGCCCCTCAGTGCAGGCAGCCCTACAGTCAACAAGCCTGCAGCCCTGGGAGGGGTAACATCATTTTTAGTGCCTCTTAGTGCATGCAGACCTGCGGTTAACATCATACCATGTGCCCCTAAGTAAACGCATCCCTGCGTTCAACAAGCCTGCAGCCCTGGGAGGATGTCATCATACCGTGTGCTCCTCAATGCTTGCAGCCTTGCGGTCAACAAGTCTGCCGCCCTGGGAGGGTGACATCTAACTGTGTGCCCCTCAGTGAAAGCAGCCCTGCGGTCAACAAGCCAGCAGCCATGGGAGGGGTAACGTCATTCCGTGTGCTCCTTAGTGCATGTAGCCCTGCGGTCAACAAGCCTGTAGCTTCGGGAGGGTGACATCATACCATGTGCCCCTAAGTGCACGCATTCCTGCCTTCAACAAGCTTGCAGCCCTTGGAGGGTGAAATCATACCGGGAGCCCCTCAGTGCAGGGAGGCCTGCGGTCAACAAGCTTGCAGCCCTGGGAGGGGTAACATAATTTTTTGTGCCTCTCAGTGCATTCAGACCTGTGGTTAACATCATACCATGTGCCCCTCAGTGCATGCATCCCTGCGTTCAACAAGCCTGCAGCCCTTAGAGGGTGACATCATACCGTGTGCTCATCAGTGCACGCAGCCCTGTGGTCGTACAATCCTGCAGCCTTGGGAGGGGTAAAGTCTCCCCTTGTGACCCTCAGTGCATCCAGCCCTGCGGTCCATGTGCCCCTCAGTGCACGCAGCCCTACGGTCAACAAGGCTGCAGGCCTGGGAGGGGTAACGGCATCCTTTGTGACCCTCAGTGCATTCAGCACTGCAGTCAACATTATACCGTGTGCCTCTTAGTGCATGCAGCCTGCAGCCCTGGGAGGATGAGATCATTCCGTATGCCCCTCAGTTCATGCAGCCCTGCGGTCAACAAGCCTGCAGCCCTGGGAGGGTGACATCATACCAGGAGCCCCTCAGTGCAGGCAGCCCTGCAGTCAACAAGCCTGCAGCCCTGGGAGAGGTAACATCATTTGTTGTGCCTCTCAGTGCATGCAGACCTGAGGTTAACATCATACCGTGTTCACCTAAGAAAATGCATCCCTGCGTTCAACAAGCCTGCAGCATTTGGAGGGTGACATCATACCGTGTGCCTTTCAGTGTATGCAGCACTGCGGTCAACAAGCCTGCAGCCCTGGGAGGGTGACATCATACTGTGTGCTCCTCAGCTCATGCAGGCCTGCGGTCAACAAGCCTGCAGCCCTGGGAGGGTCACATCATACCGAGTGCTCCTCAGTGCACGCAGCTCTGCGGTCGACAATCCTGCAGCCCTGGGAGGGGTAACAGCATCCTTTGTGACCCTCAGTGCATTCAGCCCTGCAGTCAACATTATACCGTGTGCCCCTTAGTGCCTGCAGCCTTGCGGTCAACAAGCCTGCAGCCCTGGGAGAATGAGAACCTTCCGTATGCCCCTCAGTTCATGCAGCCCATCGGTTAACAAGCCTACAGCCCTTGGAGGGTGACATTATACCCTGGGCCACTCAGTGCATGCAGCACTGCAGTCAACAAGCCTGCAGCTGTGGGAGGGTGACATCATACCATGTGCCACTCAATTCATGCAGCCCTGCGGTCAACAAGCCTGCAGCACTGGGAGGGTGACATCATATCGTGTGCCCCTCAGTGCACGCAGCTCTGCGCTCAACAAGCCTGCAGCACTAGGAGGGTGAAATCAAACCGTGTGCCCTTCAGTGCCCGCAGCCCTGTGGTCAACAAGCCTGCAGCCCTGGGAGAGTGAAATCCTATCGTGTGCCCATCAGTTCTTGCGGGCTTGCGTTTTTTTATATTGCTGGCATGCATGTATTCTATGAATAGACCCTATATTGACCATATTGGTTACACCTAATTATCTTCTGTGAGTGGTCCTCAAACTGGAGGTTATATATATACAGTGGAGGAAATAATTATTTGACCCCTCACTGATTTTGTAAGTTTGTCCAATGACAAAGAAATGAAAAGTCTCAGAACAGTATCATTTCAATGGTAGGTTTATTTTAACAGTGGCAGATAGCACATCAAAAGGAAAATCGAAAAAATAACCTTAAATAAAAGATAGCAACTGATTTGCATTTCATTGAGTGAAATACGTTTTTAAACCCCTACCAACCATTAAGAGTTCTGGCTCCCACAGAGTGGTTAGACACTTCTACTCAATTAGTCACCCTCATTAAGGACACCTGTCTTAATTAGTCACCTGTATAAAAGACACCTGTCCACAGAATCAATCAATCAAGCAGACTCCAAACTCTCCAACATGGGAAAGACTAAAGAGCTGTCCAAGGATGTCAGAGACAAAATTGTAGACCTGCACAAGGCTGGAATGGGCTACAAAACCATTAGCAAGAAGCTGGGAGAGAAGGTGACAACTGTTGGTGCGATTGTTCGAAAATGAAAGGAGCACAAAATGACCATCAATCGACCTCGCTCTGGGGCTCCACGCAAGATCTCACCTCGTGGGGTGTCAATGGTTCTGAGAAAGGTGAAAAAGCATCCTAGAACTACATGGGAGGAGTTAGTGAATGACCTCAAATTAGCAGGGACCACAGTCACCAAGAAAACCATTGGAAACACATTACACCGCAATGGATTAAAATCCTGCAGGGCTCGCAAGGTCCCCCTGCTCAAGAAGGCTCATGTGCAGGCCCGTCTGAAGTTTGCCAATGAACACCTGAATGATTCTGTGAGTGACTGGGAGAAGGTGCTGTGGTCTGATGAGACCAAAATAGAGCTCTTTGGCATTAACTCAACTCGCTGTGTTTGGAGGAAGAAAAATGCTGCGTATGACCCCCAAAACACCGTCCCCACCGTCAAGCATGGGGGTGGAAACATTTTGCTTTGGGGGTGTTTTTCTGCTAAGGGCACAGGACAACTTAATCGGATTAACGGGAAAATGGACGGAGCCATATATCGTGAAAACCTCCTTCCCTCTGCCAGGAAACTGAAAATGGGTCGTGGATGGGTGTTCCAGCACGACAATGACCCAAAACATACAGCAAAGGCAACAAAGGAGTGGCTCAAGAAGAAGCACATTAAGGTCATGGAGTGGCCTAGTCAGTCTCCGGACCTTAATCCAATAGAAAACCTATGGAGGGAGCTCAAGCTCAGAGTTGCACAGAGACAGCCTCGAAACCTTAGGGATTTAGGGATGATCTGCAAAGAGGAGTGGACCAACATTCCTCCTAAAATGTGTGCAAACCTGGTCATCAATTACAAGAAACGTTTGACCTCTGTGCTTGCAAACAAGGGTTTTTCCACTAAGTATTAAGTCTTTTATTGTTAGAGGGTTCAAAAACGTATTTCACTCAATGAAATGCAAATGAGTTGCTATCTTTTATTTAAGGTTATTTTTTCGATTTTCCTTTTGATGTGCTATCTGCCACTGTTAAAATAAACCTACCATTGAAATGATACTGTTCTGAGACTTTTCATTTCTTTGTCATTGGACAAACTTACAAAATCAGTGAGGGGTCAAATAATTATTTCCTCCACTGTACCTATATTTATTGGTCCCTCACTTTTACTCAAGGATATGGTGTCTCTAATAATACCTACTGCTATTCAATATATTACTGCCTTATACCTACACTAGTTAGCCGTGGTGGTCATCACTGGTTCTGCCTTTCTGTAATCCTCTGAGAGTGGATATGATTGTTCATTCATCTTAATTTCATATAATTGGTCACCTTACAGGGGCAGATACAGTTGGTATCAGGGTGATCTCCATGACCCCTATTTGGATTATAGTCTATGTAATGTTGAATCATATTGGTCATATCTATCCATGCACTCTGTGAGTGGTTATGACCGTTTTGTATAATCCCTAACTTCGGTCTCCTCACAGGGGTATGTATGGCTATTGCCAAGGCAAATCTCTAGCTAGTCTTAGGCTATTGGTCACGCCTTTTGTCTGTCTCCCATAAGTGGTTATGATCATATAATTTCTTACCATACTCTGGTCTCCTTGTGGGTTCACATAATTAGGCGTTACCAAGGACTACTCTCCTCAATTGGCAGTCATCAGCAGTAAGGACAGGGTATATTAATGGTCAGGGCCGGATTTGTACTTCTTACCGCCCAAGGCCGACTATTACCAGCCGCCCCAACCGAAACCGTATCCTACCACCTCTCTCCACACACACACCCACCCAAACATTTTTGGGCCGCTGGTGTCCTCTATTGCGGCTAGTGCCGAGGTCTCCATGGCAATATGAAGTGAATCAATCATGTCACACGGGGAACTGGTCAATCAAGCGATCTACAGGTGATGAGCGTGGTGGGAGCCGTCCACCACACACACATAGTCAAAAGTGGCTCACAATTGGACATTGGGTGGGGTCAGCAACACGTAAAAGTGAGTCCTGTACCCACTGCTGTTTTCAGGGTAACAGCGCTGGCCAATCAATAATTAAGAAATGGGTACTGTGAGAGGCTTCCTTCTGTATGCTGTACTATTTGCTGGTGCTGCCCCTGGTCCTTTCATCCCCCACGCCAAGTGCGTGAGACCCGGCCTTCTGTAACTGCCTGCAGCTGCTGCTATGTCATTGGACAAGGCCTGGCTTTTTGCTAGTCACACACTGTTCACAAACGTTTGGTTAACGGACTGCAGCTGCCTGTAGCACAGCACAGGCAGATGCCAGCTGGTACTAATAGTGCAGTTATCCTGACCCCTTTCATTTGTTTGGACACTTGCAAATAATGCCCTGCAAATAATGCCCACTGTCTGCAGGCCGCCCCTTGTTTATTTGGTGCCCTAGGCCATGGCCTATGTGGCCTTGCCAGAAATCCGGCCATGTTAAGGGTGGTTCTTCTGAAGTGCCTAACGCAGCAGCAGCAATTTTGAATTGTATTAGCAACAATTCCTTATGTCAGTTTACATTCTGACATAATTCATATATACAGTGTGTGTGTATTTTTCTAAATATACATTATTCTTTAACCTTTTCGGGACCGGCCACCTACCCCCCCTTAAGGACCAGGCATTTTGCGCGGGAAGGGGGTGCGCGCGTTTGGGGGGGTCAGGCGGCCGGATCCCGTGTGTGGCTGGCTAGAGTGGTGTCCCCCATGGTGGCCTGTGCCTCCCCCTTCTGCCCGCAGCCTTCACTTACCTTCCAGGCTCCAGCGATGAGCCGCACGGGACCCTCTTCTCCGGCCGGCATCTCCGTTCTGTCTGACGAGCAGTTCCGGGTCGCGGCTTGATGACGTCATCAAGCCGGGACCCGGCGCTGACGTCAGATGAAGCGGAGATGCCGGCCAGAGCGGAGGGGGGCACCGATCGTCGCTGGAACGGCAGGGAGGTGAGTGGATCCTCTTCTTTCCCCCCCTGCCGCCGCAGCTGTCAAACAGATCACTACGATCCGACGGCGATCGTAGTGATCGTGTGATCAGCAGCCATACGCGATGGCTGCTGATCACTCGGGGGAGATGTCGGCTGTCATATGACAGCTTAATCTCCCCCTCCGGGTGCGCGCGATCGCGTCGGGAGCGGAAATTGCGGGCCGGCGTAGATCCTACGCCGCATCAGGCTAGAACAGCCACAAGTGCGGCGTTGGATCTCATTCACATGGTCCCGAAAAGGTTAAATAAAGTGCAGTTTTTGAGCAGCATATACTGGTTTGTGTCTGTACTTTTTCGGTTGGATTGTTTTTTTACCAATGCTGGTACCTGCACATCACACACACTATACCATCATTATACATTCTGATTATTATCTTGCAGTAAACAAGCTTGCAGCCCTGGGAGGATGTCATCATACCGTGTGCGCCTCAGTGCTTGCAGCCCTGCGGTCAACAAGTTTGCAGCCCTGTAAGGGCGACATCTAACTGTGTGCCCCTCAGTGAAAGCAGCCCTGCGGTCAACAAGCCAGCAGCCATGGGAGGGGTACCGTCATTCTGTGTGCTCCTTACTGCAACAAGCCTGTACCTTGGGGAGGGTGACATCATACCATGTGCCCCTAAGTGCACGCATCCCTGCGTTCAACAAGCCTGCAGCCCTTGGAGGGTGAAATCATACCGTGTGGCCCTCAGTGCAGGCAGCCCTGCGGTCAACAAGCCTGCAGCCCTGAAAGGCTGACATCATACCGTGTGCCCCTCAGTTCATGCAGGCCTGTGGTCAATAAGCCTGCAGCCCTGGGAGGGTGACATCATACCACGTGCCCCTCAGTGAATGCAGCCCTGCGGTCAACATGTCTGCAGCTCTGGGAGGGGTGACGTAGATCACAAATTGTGACAACCTGCTGAGCTGAACTCAGGGGTATATTTAAAATGACTTAAATATACCCCTAAGTATGGCCTCCTCCTCCCCTACAGCCATACCAATCCTCGCCAAAAAAGTACAAAGCATAAAAATCGCAAACCTAAACTGCTGCAGGCTGACAATTGTGATTTGGGAATACATGAATTACACTAGTAATAAACGCATAAGGCGATCTACATGTTCATCATGGTGCTGTTGCAATTGGCTGAACGGCATGATACGCATCCCATAAGCACCTGAGTGAACGAAGCCTTGCTGTCAACAAGCCTGCAACCATTGGAGCGGTGACGTTGTCCCGTGTGCCCCTTAGTGAACACAGCCCTGTGGTCAACAAGCCTAGAGCCCTGACAGGGTGACATCATACCATGTGCCCCTAAGTGCACGCATTCCTGCGTTCAACAAGCCTGCAGCCCTGGGAGGGTGACATCATACCGGGAGCCCCTCAGTGCATGCAGCCCTGCAGTCAACAAGCCTGCAGCCCTGGGAGGGGTAACATCATTTTTTGTGCCTCTCAGCGCATGCAGACCTGCGGTTAACATCATACCGTGTGCCCCTAAGTAAACGCATTCCTGCGTTCAACAAGCCTGCAGCCCTTGGAGGGTGACATCATACCGTGTGCCCTTCAGTGCATGCAGCACTGCGGTCAACAAGCATGCAGCCCTGGAAGGGCGAAATCATACCGTGTGCTCCTCAGTACATGTAGGCCTGCCGTCAACAAGCCTGCAGCCCTGGGAGGGTGACATCATGCCGTGTGCTCCTCAGTGCACGCAGCTCTGCGGTCGACAATCCTGCAGCCCTGGGAGGGGTAACATCATCCTTTGTGACCCTCAGTGCATTCAGCCCTGCAGTCAACATTATACCGTGTGCCCCTTAGTGCCTGCAGCCTTGCGGTCAACAAGCCTGCAGCCCTGGGAGAATGAGATCATTCCATATGCCCCTCAGTTCATGCAGCCCTGCGGTCAAAAAACCTGCAGCCGTGGAAGGGTGACATCATACCGTGTGCCCCTCAGTGCATGCAGTACTGCAGTCAACAAGCCTGCAGCCCAGGGAGGGTGACATCATACCGTGTGCCCCTCAGTTCATGCAGGCCTGCGGTCAACAAGCCTGCAGCCCAGGGAGTGTGACATCATACCGTGTGCCTCTCAGTTTATGCAGGCCTGGGAGGGTGACATCATACCGTGTGCCCCTCAGTTCATGCAGCCCTGAGGTCAACAAGCCTGCAGCCCTCGGAGGGTGATATCATACCATGTGCCCCTCAGTGAATGCAGCCCTGTGGTCAACATGTCTGCAGCTCTGGGAAATTGTGACAACCTGCTGAGCTGAACTCATGGGTATATTTAAAATGACTTAAAAATACCCCTAAGTATTTGCCTCCTCCTCCCCTACAGCCATACCAATCCTCGCCAAAAAAAGTACAAAGCATAAAAATCGCAAACCAAACCTAAAATGCTGCAGGCTGACAGTTGTGATTTGGGAAAACATGAATTACACTAGTAATAAACCATCAAAAGGCGATCTACATGTTCATCATGGTGCTGTTGCAATTGGCTGAACGGCATGATACGCATCCCATAAACACCTCAGTGAATGAAGCCTTGCTGTCAACAAGCCTGCAACCATTGGAGAGGCGACGTTGTCCTGTGTGCACCTCAGTGAACACAGCCCTGCGGTCAACAAGCCTGCAGCCCTGGCAGGGTGACATCATACCATGTGCCCCTAAGTGCACGCATCCCTGCGTTCAACAAGCCTGCAGCCCTTGGAGGGTGACATCATACCGTGTGCCCTTCAGTGCATGCAGCCCTGTGATCAACAAGCCTGCAGCCCTGGGAGGGTGACATCCTATCGTGTGCCCACCAGTTCTTGCAGGCTTGCGGTAAACAAGCCTGCAGCCCTGGGAGGATGTCATCATACCGTGTGCGCCTCAATGCTTGTAGCCCTGCGGTCAACAAGTCTGTAGCCCTAGGAGGGTGACATCTAACTGTGTGCCCCTCAGTGAAAGCAGCCCTGCAGTCAACAAGCCAGTAGCCATGGGAGGGGTAACGTCATTCCGTGTGCTCTTTAGTGAATGTAGTCCTGCGGTCAACAAGCCTGTAGCTTCGGGAGGGTGACATCATACCATGTGCCCCTAAGTGCACGCATCCCTGCCTTCAAGAAGCCTGCAGCCCTTGGAGGGTGAAATCATACCGGGAGCCCCTCAGTGCAGGCAGCCCTGTGGTCAACAAGCCTGCAGCTCTGGGAGGGATAACGGCATCCTTTGTGACCCTCAGTGCATTCAGCACTGCAGTCAACATTATACTGTGTGCCCCTTAGTGCATGCAGCCTTGCGGTCAAGAAGCCTGCAGCCCTGGGAGGATGAGATCATTCCGTATGCCTCTCAGTTCATGCAGCCCTGTGGCCAACAAGCCTGCAGCCCTGGGAGGGTGAAATCATACCAGGAGCCCCTCAGTGCTGGCAGTCCTGCAGTCAACAAGCCTGCAGCCCTGGGAGGGGTAACATCATTTTTTGTGCCTCTCAGTGCAGGCAGACCTGAGGTTAACATCATACCGTGTGCCCCTAAGAAAACGCATCCCTGCGTTCAACAAGCCTGCAGCATTTGGAGGGTGACATTATACCGTGTGCCTTTCAGTGTATGCAGCACTGTGGTCAACAAGCCTGCAGCCCTGGGAGGGTGACATCATACCGTTTCCTCCTCAGTTTATGCAGGCCTGCGGTCAACAAGCCTGCAGCCCCGGGAGGGTGACATCATACCGAGTGCTCCTCAGTGCACGCAGCTCTGCGGTCGACAATCCTGCAACCCTGGGAGGGGTAACAGCATCCTTTGTGACCCTCAGTGCATTCAGCCCTGCAGTCAACATTATACCGTGTGCCCCTTAGTGCCTGCAGCCTTGCGGTCAACAAACCTGCAGCCCTGGGAGAAAGAGATCATTCCGTATGCCCCTTAGTTCATGCAGCCCTGCGGTCAACAAGCCTACAGCCCTGGGAGGGTGACATCATACTGTGGGCCACTCAGTGCATGCAGCACTGCAGTCAACAAGCCTGCAGCCGTAGGAGGGTGACATCATACCGTGTGCCCCTCCATTCATGTAGCCCTGTGGTCAACAATCCTGCAGCCTTGGGAGGGGCAAAGTCTCCCCTTATGACCCTCAGTGCATCCAGCCCTGCGGTCCATGTGCCCCTCAGTGCAGGCAGCCCTGCGGTCAACAAGCCTGCAGCCCTGGAAGGGATAACAGCATCCTTTGTGACCCTCAGTGCATTTAGCACTGCAGTCAACATTATACCGTGTGCCCCTTAGTGCATGCAGCCTTGCGGTCAAGAAGCCTGCAGCCCTGGGAGGATGAGATAATTCCGTATGCCTCTCAGTTCATGCAGCCCTGCGGCCAACAAGCCTGCAGCCCTGGGAGGGTGAAATCATACCAGGAGCCCCTCAGTGTTGGCAGTCCTGCAGTCAACAAGCCTGCAGCCCTGGGAGGGGTAACATCATTTTTTGTGCCTCTCAGTGCAGGCAGACCTGAGGTTAACATCATACCGTGTGCCCCTAAGAAAACGCATCCCTGCGTTCAACAAGCCTGCAGCATTTGGAGGGTGACAATATACCGTGTGCCTTTCAGTGTATGCAGCACTGTGGTCAACAAGCCTGCAGCCCTGGGAGGGTGACATCATACCGTGTCCTCCTCAGTTCATGC
Source organism: Hyperolius riggenbachi (assembly GCF_040937935.1). Classification (NCBI taxonomy): domain Eukaryota; kingdom Metazoa; phylum Chordata; class Amphibia; order Anura; family Hyperoliidae; genus Hyperolius; species Hyperolius riggenbachi. Next base: position 223,744,359 of record NC_090650.1, read on the forward strand.
AGGCCTGCGGTCAACAAGCCTGCAGCCCCGGGAGGGTCACATCATACCGAGTGCTCCTCAGTGCACGCAGCTCTGCGGTCGACAATCCTGCAGCCCTGGGAGGGGTAACAGCATCCTTTGTGACCCTCAGTGCATTCAGCCCTGCAGTCAACATTATACCGTGTGCCCCTTAGTGCCTGCAGCCTTGCAGCCAACAAGCCTGCAGCCCTGGGAGAATGAAATCATTCCGTATGCCCCTCAGTTCATGCAGCCCTGCGGTCCACAAGCCTACAGCCCTGGGAGGGTGACATCATACCGTGGGCCACTCAATTCATGCAGCCCTGCGGTCAACAAGCCTGCTGCCCTGGGAGGGTGACATAATATCGTGTGCCCCTCAGTGCATGCAGCTCTGCGCTCAACAAGCCTGCAGTACTGGGAGGGTGAAATCAAACCGTGTGCCCTTCAGTGCCCGCAGCCCTGTGGTCAACAAGCCTGCAGCCCTGGGAGAGTAAAATCCAATCGTGTGCCCATCAGTTCATGCAGGCTTGCGGTAAACAAGCCTGCAGCCCTGGGAGGATGTCATCATACCGTGTGCTCCTCAGTGCTTCCAGTCCTGCGGTCAACAAGTCTGCAGCCCTGGGAGGGCGACATCTAACTGTGTGCCCCTCAGTGAAAGCAGCCCAGCGGTCAACAAGCCAGCAGCCATGGGGGGGGGGGGGTGAACGTCATTCTGTGTCCTCCTTAGTGCAGGCAGCCCTGTGGTCAACAATCCTGTAGCTTTGGGAGGGTGACATCATACCATGTGCCCCTAAGTGCAGGCAGCCCTGCGGTCAACAAGCCTGCAGCCCTGGGAGGGGTAACATCATTTTTTGTGCCTCTCAGTGCATTCAGACCTGCAGTTAACATCATACCGTGTGCCCCTCAGTGCATGCATCCCTGCGTTCAACAAGCCTGCAGCCCTTAGAGGATGAAATCGTACCGTGTGCTCATCAGTGCACGCAGCCCTGCGTTCGACAATCCTGCAGCCTTGGGAGAGGTAAAGTCACCCCTTGTGACCCTCAGTTCATCCAGCCCTGCGGTCCATGTGCCCCTCAGTGCACGCAGCCCTGCGGTCAACAAGCCTGCAGCCCTGGGAGGGGTAACGGTATCCTTTGTGACCCTCAGTGCATTCAGCACTGCACTCAACATTATACCGTGTGCCCCTTCGTGCATGCAGCCTTGCGGTCAACAAGCCTGCAGTCCTGGGAGCATGAGATCATTCTGTATGCCCCTCAGTTCATGCAGCCCTGCGGTCAACAAGCCTGCAGCCGTGGGAGGGTGACATCATACCGTGTGCCTCTCAGTGCATGCAGCACTACTCAACAAGCCTGCAGCCCTGGGAGAGTGACATTATACCGTATGCCCCTCAGTTCATGCAGGCCTGTGGTCAACAAGCCTGCAGCCCTGGGAGGGTGACATCATACCATGTGCCCCTCAGTTCATGCAGCTCTGAGGTCAACAAGCCTGCAGCCCTGGGAGGGTAACATCATACCACGTGCCCCTCAGTGAATGCAGCCCTGCGGTCAACATGTCTGCAGCTCTGGGAGAGGTGACGTAGATCACAAATTGTGACAACCTGCTGAGCTGAACTCAGGGGTATATTTAAAATGACTTAAATATACCCCTAAGTATGGCCTCCTCCTCCCCTGCAGCCATACCAATCCTCGCCAAAAAAGTACAAAGCATAAAATTCGCAAACCAAACCTAAAATGCTGCAGGCTGACAATTGTGATTCGGGAAAACATGAATTACACTAGTAATAAACCAAAAAGGCGATCTACATGTTCATCATGGTGCTGTTGCAATTGGCTTAATGGCATGATACGCGTCCCATAAGCACCTCAGTGAATGAAGCCTTGCTGTCAAGAAGACTGCAACCATTGGAGGGGTGACATTGTCCCGTGTGCCCCTCAGTGAACACAGCCCTGCGGTCAACAAGCCTGCAGCCCTGGCAGGGTGACATCATACCGTGTGCCCCTAAGTGCAAGCATCCCTGCGTTCAACAAGCCTGCAGCCCTTGGAGGGTGACATCATACCAGGAGCCCCTCCGTGCAGGCAGCCCTGCTGTAAACAAGCTTGCAGCCGTGGGAGGGTGACATCATACCAGGAGCCCCTCAGTGCAGGCAGCCCTGCAGTCAACAAGCCTGCAGCCCTGGGAGGGGTAACATAATTTTTGGTGCCTCTCAGTGCATGCAGACCTGCGGTTAACATCATACCGTGTGCCCTTAAGTAAACGCATCCCTGCGTTCAACAAGCCTGTAGCCCTTGGAGGGTGACATCATACCGTGTGCCCTTCAGTGCATGCAGCACTGCGGTCAAAAACCTGCAGCCCAGGGAGGGTGACATCATACCATGCGCTCCTCAGTTCATGCAGCCCTGCGGTCAACAAGCCTGCAGCCCCGGGAGGGTGACATCATACCGAGTGCTCCTCAGTGCACGCAGCTCTGCGGTCGACAATCCTGCAACCCTGGGAGGGGTAACAGCATGCTTTGTGACCCTCAGTGCATTCAGCCCTGCAGTCAACATTATACCGTGTGCCCCTTAGTGCCTGCAGCCTTGCGGTCAACAAACCTGCAGCCCTGGGAGAATGAGATCATTCCGTATGCCCCTTAGTTCATGCAGCCCTGCGGTCAACAAGCCTACAGCCCTGGGAGGGTGACATCATACTGTTGGCCACTCAGGGCATGCAGCACTGCAGTCAACAAGCCTGCAGCCGTAGGAGGGTGACATCATACCGTGTGCCCCTCCATTCATGTAGCCCTGTGGTCAACAAGCCTGCAGCCCTGGGAGAGTGAAATCCTATCGTGTGCCCATCAGTGCTTGCAGCCCTGCGGTCAACAAGTCTGCAGCCCTGGGAGGGCGACACCTAACTGTGTGCCCCTCAGTGAAAGCAGCCCTGCGGTCAACAAGCCAGCAGCCATGGGAGGGGTAACGTCATTCTGTGTGCTCCTTAGTGCATGTAGCCCTGCGGTCAACAAGCCTGTAGTTTCGGGAGGGTGGCATCATACCATGTGCCCCTAAGTGCACGCATCCCTGCGTTCAACAAGCCTGCAGTCCTTGGAGGGTGAAATCATACTGGGAGCCCCTCAGTGCTGGCAGCCCTGCGGTCAACAAGCCTGCAGCCCTGGGAGGGGTAACATCATTTTGTGTGCCTCTCAGTGCATTCAGAGCTGCGGTTAACGTCATACCGTGTGCTCATCAGTGCACGCAGCCCTGCGGTTGACAATCCTGCAGCCTTAGGAGAGGTAAAGTCACCCCTTGTGACCCTCAGTGCATCCAGCCCTGCGGTCCATGTGCCCCTCAGTGCACGCAGCCCTGCGGTCAACAAGCTTGCAGCCCTGGGAGGGGTAACGGCATCCTTTGTGACCCTCAGTGCATTCAGCACTGCAGTCAACATTCTGCTGTGTGCCCCTTAGTGCATGCAGCCTTGCGGTCAAAAACCCTGCAGCCCTGAGAGGATGAGATCATTCCGTATGCCCCTCAGTTCATGCAGCCCTGCGGTCAACAAGCCTGCAGCCAGGGGAGGGTGACATCATACCGTGTGCCCCTCAGTGCACGCAGCTCTGCGGTCGACAAACCTGCAGCCCTGGGAGGGGTAACAGCATCCTTTGTAACCCTCAGTGCATTTAGCCCTGCTGTCAACATTATACCGTGTGCCCCTTAGTGCTTGCAGCCTTGCGGTCCACAAGCCTGCAGCCCTGGGAGAATGAGATCATTCCGTATGCCCCTCAGTTCATGCAGCCCTGCGGTCAACAAGCCTACAGTCCTGGGAGGGTGACATCATACCGTGGGCCCCTCAGTGCATGCAGCCCTGCAGTCAACAAGCCTGCAGCCGTGGGAGGGTGACATCATACCGTGTGCCCCTCAGTGCATGCAACACTGCGCTCAACAAGCCTGCAGCACTGGGAGGGTGAAATCAAACCGTGTGCCGCTCAGTGCCCGCAGCCCTGTGGTCAACAAACCTGAAGCCCTGGGAGAGTGAAATCCTATCGTGTGCCCATCAGTTCTTGCAGGCTTGCGGTAAACAAGCCTGCAGCCCTGGGAGGATGTCATCATACCATGTGCTCATCAGTGCTTGCAGACCTGCGATCAACAAGTCTGCAGCCCTGGGAGGGCGACATCTAACTGTGTGCCCCTCAGTGAATGCAGCCCTGCGGTCAACAAGCCAGCAGCCATGGGAGGGGTAATGTCATTCTGTGTGCTCCTTAGTGCATGTAGCCCTGCGGTCAACAAGCCTGTAGCTTCAGGAGGGTGACATCATACCATGTGCCCTTAAGTGCACGCATCCCTGCGTTCAACAAGCCTGCAGCCCTTGGAGGGTGAAATCATACTGGGAGTCCCTCAGTGCAGGCAGCCCTGCGGTCAACAAGCCTGCAGCCCTGGGAGTGGTAACATCATTTTGTGTGCCTCTCAGTGAATTCAGACCCTCAGTACATGCATTTCTGCGTACAACAAGCCTGAAGCCCTTAGAGGGTGACATCATAACGTGTGCTCATCAGTGCACGCAGCCCTGCAGTCGACAATCCTGCAGCCTTGGGAGGGGTAACGGCATCCTTTGTGACCCTCAGTGTATTCAGCACTGCAGTCAACATTATACCGTGTGCCCCTTAGTGCATGCAGCCTTGCGGTCAACAAGCCTGCAGCCCTGGGAGGATGAGATCATTCCATATGCCCCTCAGTTCATGCAGCACTGCAGTCAACAAGCATACAGCCCTGGGAGGGTGACATCATACCGTGGGCCCCTCAGTGCATGCACCACTACTCAACAAGCCTGCAGCCCTGGGAGGGTGACATCATACAGTGTGCCCCTCAGTTCATGCAGGCCTGCGGTCAAAAAGCCTGCAGCCCTAGGAGGGTGACATCATACCGTGTGCCCCTCAGTTCATGCAGCTCTGAGGTCAACAAGCCTGCAGCCCTGGGAGGGTGACATCATACCACGTGCCCCTCAGTGAATGCAGCCCTGCGGTCAACATGTCTGCAGCTCTGGGAGGGGTGACGTAGATCACAAATTGTGACAACCTGCTGAGCTGAACTCAGGGGTATATTTAAAATGACTTAAATATACCCCTAAGTATGGCCTCCTCCTCCCCTGCAGCCATACCAATCCTCGCCAAAAAAGTACAAAGCATAAAAATCGCAAACCAAACCTAAAATGCTGCAGGCTGACAATTGTGATTCAGGAAAACATGAATTACACTAGTAATAAACCAAAAAGGCGATCTACATGTTCATCATGGTGCTGTTGCAATTGGCTGAACGGCATGATACGCGTCCCATAAGCACCTCAGTGAACAAAGCCTTGCTGTCAACAAGACTGCAACTATTGGAGGGGTGACGTTGTCCCGTGTGCCCCTCAGTGAACACAGCCCTGCATTCAACAAGCCTGCAGCCCTTGGAGGGTGACATCATACCAGGAGCACCTCCGTGCAGGCAGCTCTGCGGTCAACAAGCCTGCAGCCATGGGAGGGTGACATTATACCAAGAGCCCCTCAGTGCAGGCAGCCCTGCAGTCAACAAGGCTGCAGCCCTGGGAGGGGTAACATCATTTTTTGTGCCTCTCAGTGCATGCAGACCTGCAGTTAACATCATACCGTGTGCCCCTAAGTAAACGCATCCCTGCGTTCAACAAGCCTGTAGCCCTTGGAGGATGACATCATACCGTGTGCCTTTCAGTGCATACAGCACTGTGGTCAACAAGCTTGCAGCCCTGGGAGGTTGACATCATACCGTGTGCTCCTCAGTTCATGCAGGCCTGCGGTCAACAAGCCTGCAGCCCCAGGAGGGAGACATCGTACCGAGTGCTCCTCAGTGCACGCAGCTCTGCGGTCGACAATCCTGCAGCCCTGGGAGGGATAACAGCATCCTTTGTGACCCTCAGTGCATTCAGCCCTGCAGTCAACATTATACCGTGTGCCCCTTAGTGCCTGCAGCCTTGCGGTCAACAAGCCTGCAGCCCTGGGAGAATGAGATCATTCCGTATGCACCTCAGTTCATGCAGCCCTGCGGTCAACAAGCCTGCAGCTGTGGGAGGGTGACATCATACCGTGTACCCCTCCGTTCATGCAGCCCTGCGGTCAACAAGCCTGCAGCCCAGGGAGGGTGACATCATACCACGTGCCCCTCAATGAATGCAGCCGGTCAACATGTCTGCAGCTCTGGGAGGGGTGACGTAGATCACAAATTGTGACAACCTGCTGAGCTGAACTCAGGGGTATATTTAAAATGACTTAAATATACCCCTAAGTATGGCTTCCTCCTCCCCTAAAGCCATACCAATCCTCGCCAAAAAAGTACAAAGCATAAAAATCGCAAAACAAACTTAAAATGCTGCAGGTTGACAATTGTGATTTGGGAAAACATGAATTACACTAGTAATAAGCCAGCAAGGCGATCTACATGTTCATCATGGTGCTGTTGCAATTGGCTGAACGGCATGATACGCGTCCCATAAGCACCTCAGTGAACGAAGCCTTGCTGTCAATAAGACTGCAACCATTGGAGGGGTGACGTTGTCCCTTGTGCCCCTCAGTGAACACAGCCCTGCGGTCGACAAGCCTGCAGCCCTGGCAGGATGACATCATACCGTGTGCCCCTAAGTGCACACATCCCTGCGTTCAACAAGCCTGCAGCCCTTGGAGGTTGACATTATACCGTGTGCCCTTCAGTGCATGCAGCACTGCGTTCAACAAGCCTGCAGACCTGGGAGGGTGACATCATACCGTGTGCTCTTCAGTTCATGCAGACCTGCGCTCAACAAGCCTGCAGCCCGGGAGGGTGACATCATACCGAGTGCTCCTCAGTGCACGCAGCTCTGCGGTCGACAAACCTGCAGCCCTGGGAGGGGTAACATCATCCTTTGTGAACCTCAGTGCATTCAGCCCTGCAGTCAACATTATACCGTGTGCCCATTAGTGCTTGCGGTCAACAAGCCTGCAGCCCTGGGAGAATGAGATCATTTCGTATGCCCCTCAGTTCATACAGCCCTGCGGTCAACAAGCCTACAGCCCTGGGAGGGTGACATCATACCGTGGGCCACTCAGTGCATGCAGCACTGCAGTCAACAAGCCTGGAGCCGTGGGAGGGTGACATCATACCATGTGCCCCTCAGTTCATGCAGCCCTGCGGTCAACAAGCCTGCAGCACTGGGAGGGTGAAGTCAAACCGTGTGCCCTTCAGTGCCCGCAGCCCTGTGGTCAACAAGCCCTTGGAGGGTTAAATCATACCGAGTAACATCATTTTTTTTGCCTCTCAGTGCATTCAGACCTGCGGTTAACATCATACCGTGTGACCCTCAGTGCATGCATCCCTGCGTTCAACAAGCCTGCAGCCCTCAGAGGGTGACATCATACCATGCGCTCCTCAGTTCATGCAGCCCTGCGGTCAACAAGCCTGCAGCCCCGGGAGGGTGACATCATACCGAGTGCTCCTCAGTGCACGCAGCTCTGCGGTCGACAATCCTGCAACCCTGGGAGGGGTAACAGCATCCTTTGTGACCCTCAGTGCATTCAGCCCTGCAGTCAACATTATACCGTGTGCCCCTTAGTGCCTGCAGCCTTGCGGTCAACAAACCTGCAGCCCTGGTAGAATGAGATCATTCCGTATGCCCCTTAGTTCATGCAGCCCTGCGGTCAACAAGCCTACAGCCCTGGGAGGGTGACATCATACTGTGGGCCACTCAGGGCATGCAGCACTGCAGTCAACAAGCCTGCAGCCGTAGGAGGGTGACATCATACCGTGTGCCCCTCCATTCATGTAGCCCTGTGGTCAACAAGCCTGCAGCCCTGGGAGAGTGAAATCCTATCGTGTGCCCATCAGTGCTTGCAGCCCTGCGGTCAACAAGTCTGCAGCCCTGGGAGGGCGACATCTAACTGTGTGCCCCTCAGTGAAAGCAGCCCTGCGGTCAACAAGCCAGCAGCCATGGGAGGGGTAACGTCATTCTGCGTGCTCCTTAGTGCATGTAGCCCTGCGGTCAACAAGCCTGTAGCTTCGGGAGGGTGGCATCATACCATGTGCCCCTAAGTGCACGCATCCTTGCGTTCAACAAGCCTGCAGTCCTTGGAGGGTGAAATCATACCGGGAGCCCCTCAGTGCTGGCAGCCCTGCGGTCACCAAGCCTGCAGCCGTGGGAGGGTGACATCATACAATGTGCCCCTCATTGCATGCAGCACTACTCAACAAGCCTGCAGCCCTGGGAGGGTGACATCATAGCGTGTGCCCCTCAGTTCACGCAGGCCTGCGGTCAACAAGCCTGCAGCCCTGGGAGGGTGATATCATACCGTGTGCCCCTCAGTTCATGCAGCTCTGAGGTCAACAATCCTGCAGCCCAGGGAGGGTGACATCATACCACGTGCCCTTCAGTGAATGCAGCCGGTCAACATGTCTGCAGCTCTGGGAGGGGTGACGTAGATCACAAATTGTGACAACCTGCTGAGCTGAACTCAGGGGTATATTTAAAATGACTTAAATATACCCCTAAGTATGGCCTCCTCCTCCCCTAAAGCCATACCAATCCTCGCCAAAAAAGTACAAAGCATAAAAATCGCAAAACAAACCTAAAATGCTGCAGGTTGACAATTGTGATTTGGGAAAACATGAATTACACTAGTAATAAGCCAGCAAGGCGATCTACATGTTCATCATGGTGCTGTTGCAATTGGCTGAACGGCATGATACGCGTCCCATAAGCACCTCAGTGAACGAAGCCTTGCTGTCAATAAGACTGCAACCATTGGAGGGGTGGCGTTGTCCCTTGTGCCCCTCAGTGAACACAGCCCTGCGGTCGACAAGCCTGCAGCCCTGGCAGGATGACATCATACCGTGTGCCCCTAAGTGCACACATCCCTGCGTTCAACAAGCCTGCAGCCCTTGGAGGTTGACATTATACCGTGTGCCCTTCAGTGCATGCAGCACTGCGTTCAACAAGCCTGCAGACCTGGGAGGGTGACATCATACCGTGTGCTCTTCAGTTCATGCAGACCTGCGCTCAACAAGCCTGCAGCCCGGGAGGGTGACATCATACCGAGTGCTCCTCAGTGCACGCAGCTCTGCGGTCGACAAACCTGCAGCCCTGGGAGGGGTAACATCATCCTTTGTGAACCTCAGTGCATTCAGCCCTGCAGTCAACATTATACCGTGTGCCCCTTAGTGCTTGCAGCCTTGCGGTCAACAAGCCTGCAGCCCTGGGAGAATGAGATCATTTCGTATGCCCCTCAGTTCATACAGCCCTGCGGTCAACAAGCCTACAGCCCTGGGAGGGTGACATCATACCGTGGGCCACTCAGTGCATGCAGCACTGCAGTCAACAAGCCTGGAGCCGTGGGAGGGTGACATCATACCATGTGCCCCTCAGTTCATGCAGCCCTGCGGTCAACAAGCCTGCAGCACTGGGAGGGTGAAGTCAAAACGTGTGCCCTTCAGTGCCCGCAGCCCTGTGGTCAACAAGCCTGCAGCCCTAGGAGAGTGAAATCCTATCGTGTGCCCATCAGTACTTGCAGGCTTGTGGTAAACAAGCCTGCAGCCCTGGGAGGATGTCATCATACCGTGTGCTCCTCAGTGCTTGCAGCCCTGCGGTCAACAAGTCTGCAGCCCTGGGAGGGCAACATCTAACTGTGTGCCCCTCAGTGAAAGCAGCCCTGCGGTCAACAAGCCACCATTCATGGGAGGGGTAACGTCAATCCGTGTGCTCCTTAGTGCATGTAGCCCTGCGGTCAGCAAGCCTGTAGCTTCGGGAGGGTGACATCATACCATGTGCCCCTAAGTGCACGCATCCCTGCCTTAAACAAGCCTGCGGCCCTTGGAGGGTTAAATCATACCGGGAGCCCCTCAGTGCAGGCAGCCCTGTGGTCAACAAGCCTGCAGCCCTGGGAGGAGTAACATCATTTTTTTTGCCTCTCAGTGCATTCAGACCTGCGGTTAACATCATACCGTGTGACCCTCAGTGCATGCATCCCTGTGGTCGACAATCCTGTAGCCTTGGGAGGGGTAAAGTCACCCCTTGTAACCCTCAGTGCATCCAGCCCTGCGGTCCATGTGCCCCTCAGTGCACGCAGCCCTGCGGTCAACAAGCCTGCAGCCCTGGGAGAGGTAACGGCATTTTTTGTGACCCTCAGTGCATTCAGCATTTCTGTCAACATTATACCGTGTGCCCCTTGGTGCATGCAGCCGTGCGGTCAACAAGCTTGCAGCCCTGTGAGAATGAGATAATTATGGTTGACATCATACCGTGTGCTCCTCAGTTCATGCAGCCATGCGGCCAACAAGCCTGCAGCCGCGGGAGGGTGACATCATACTGTGTCCCCCTCAGTGCATGCAGCACTACAGTGAACAAGCCTGCAGCCCTGGGAGGGTGACATCATACCGTGTGCCCCTCAGTTCATGCAGGACTGCAGTCAACAAGAATGCAGCTCTGGGAGGGTGACATCATACCGTGGGCCACTCAGTGCATGCAGCACTGCAGTCAACAAGCCTGGAGCCGTGGGAGGGTGACATCATACCATGTGCCCCTCAGTTCATGCAGCCCTGCAGTCAACAACCCTGCAGTCCTGGGAGAGTGACATCATACCATGTGCCCCTCAGTGCATGCAGCTCTGCGCTCAACAAGCCTGCAGCACTGGGAGGGTGAAGTCAAACCGTGTGCCCTTCAGTGCCCGCAGCCCTGTGGTCAACAAGCCTGCAGCCCTAGGAGAGTGAAATCCTATTGTGTGCTCATCAGTACTTGCAGCCCTGCGGTCAACAAGTCTGCAGCCCTGGGAGGGCGACATCTAACTGTGTGCCCCTCAGTGAAAGCAGCCCTGCGGTCAACAAGCCAGCATTCATGGGAGGGGTAACGTAAATCCGTGTGCTCCTTAGTGCATGTAGCCCTGCGGTCAGCAAGCCTGTAGCTTCGGGAGGGTGACATCATACCATGTGCCCCTAAGTGCACGCATCCCTGCCTTAAACAAGCCTGCGGCCCTTGGAGGGTGAAATCATACCGGGAGCCCCTCAGTGCAGGCAGCCCTGTGGTCAACAAGACTGCAGCCCTGGGAGGAGTAACATCGTTTTTTTTGCCTCTCAGTGCATTCAGACCTGGGGTTAACATCATACCGTGTGACCCTCAGTGCATGCATCCCTGCGTTCAACAAGCCTGCAGCCCTCAGAGGGTGACATCATACCTTGTGCTCATCAGTGCACGCAGCCCTATGGTCGACAATCCTGTAGCCTTGGGAGGGGTAAAGTCACCCCTTGTAACCCTCAGTGCATCCAGCCCTGCGGTCCATGTGCCCCTCAGTGCACGCAGCCCTGCGGTCAACAAGCCTGCAGCCCTGGGAGAGGTAACGGCATTTTTTGTGACCCTCAGTGCATATAGTATTTCTGTCAACATTATACCGTGTGCCCCTTAGTGCATGCAGCCGTGCGGTCAACAAGCTTGCAGCCCTGTGAGAATGAGATAATTCCGTATGTCCCTCAGTTCATGCAGCCATGCGGTCAACAAGCCTGCAGCCGCGGGAGGGTGACATCATACTATGTGCCCCTCAGTGCATGCAGCACTACAGTGAACAAGCCTGCAGCCCTGGGAGGGTGACATCATACCGTGTGCCCCTCAGTTCATGCAGGACTGCAGTCAACAAGAATGCAGCTCTGGGAGGGTGACATCATACCGTATGCCCCTCAGTTCATGCAGCCCTGAGGTCAACAAGCTTGCAGCCCTGGGAGGGTGACAACATACCACGTGCCCCTCAGTGAATGCAGCCCTGCGGTCAACATGTCTGCAGCTGTGGGAGGGGTGACGTAGATCACAAATTGTGACAACCTGCTGAGCTGAACTCAGGGGTATATTTAAAATGACTTAAATATACCCCTAAGTATGGCCTCCTCCTCCCCTACAGCCATACCAATCCTCGTCAAAAAAGTACAAAGTATAAAAATCGCAAACCAAACCTAAAATGCTGCAGGCTGACAATTGTGATTCGGGAAAACATGAATTACACTAGTAATAAACCAGCAAGGCGATCTACATGTTCATCATGGTGCTGTTGCAATTGGCTACACGGCATGATACGCATCCCATAAGCACCTCAGTGAACGAAGCCTTGCTGTCAACAAGCCTGCAACCATTGGAGGGGCGACGTTGTCCCGTGTGCCCCTCAGTGAACACAGCCCTGCGATCAACAAGCCTGCAGCCCTTGCAGGGTGACATCATACCGTGTGCCCCTAAGTGCACGCATCCCTGCGTTCAACAAGCCTGCAGCCCTTGAAGGGTGACATCATACCAGGAGCCCCTTAGTGCAGGCAGCCGTGCGGTCAACAAGCCTGCAGCCATGGGAGGGTGACATCATACCAGTAGCCCCTCAGTGCAGGCAGCCCTGCAGTCAACAAGCCTGCAGCCTTGGGAGGGGTAACATCATTTTTTGGTGCCTCTCAGTGCATGCAGACGTGCGATTAACATCATACCGTGTGCCCCTAAGTAAATGCATGCCTGCGTTCAACAAGCCTGCAGCCCTTGGAGGGTGACATCATACCATGTGCCCTTCAGTGCATACAGCACTGCAGTAAACAAGCCTGCAGCCCTGGGAGGGTGAAATCATATCGTGTGCTCCTCAGTTCATGCAGGCCTGCGGTCAACAAGCCTGCAGCTCTGGGAGGTTGAAATCATACCGTGTGCTCCTCAGTGCAGGCATCCCTGTGGTCATCAAGCCTGCAGCCGTGGGAAGGTGACATCATACCAGGAGCTCCTCAGTGCAGGCAGCCCTGCAGTCAACAAGCCTGCAACCCTGGGAGGGGTAACATCATTTTTCGTGCCTCTCAGTGCATGTAGACCTGCGGTTAACATCATACCGTGTGCCCCTAAGTAAACGCATCCCTGCGTTCAACAAGCCTGCAGCCCTGGGAGGGTGACATCATACCGTGTGCTCCTCAGTTCATGCAGGCCTGCGGTCAACAAGCCTGCAGCCCTGGGAGGGTGACATCAAACTGTGTGCTCCACAGTGCACGCAGCTCTGCGGTCGACAATCCTCCAGCCCTGGGAGAGGTAACATCACCCCTTGCGACCCTCAGTGCATTCAGCCCTGCAGTCAACATTATACCGTGTGCCCCTTAGTGCCTGCAGCCTTACGGTCAACAAGCCTGCAGCCCTGGGAGAATGAGATCATTCCGTATGGCCCTTAGTTCATGTAGCCCTGCGGTCAAAAAGCATACAGCCCAGGGAGGGTGACATCATACCGTGGGCCTCTCAGTGCATGCAGCACTGCAGTCAACAAGCCTGCAGCCGTGGGAGGATGACATCATACCGTGTGCCCCTTAGTGCATGCAGCATTGCAGTCAACAAGCCTGCAGCCCTGGGAGGGTGACATCATACCGTGTGCCCCTCAGTTCATACAGGCCTGCGGTCAACAAGCCTGCAGCCCTGGGAGGGTGACATCATACCACATGCCCCTCAGTGAATGCAGCCCTGCGGTCAACATGTCTGCAGCTCTGGGAGGGGTGACGTAGATCACAAATTGTGACAACCTGCTGAGCTGAACTCAGGGGTATATTTAAACTGACTTAACTATACCCCTAAGTATGGCCTCCTCCTCCCTTACAGCCATACCAATCCTCGCCAAAAAAGTACAAAGCATAAAAATCGCAAACCAAACCTAAAATGCTGCAGGCTGACAATTGTAATTCGGGAAAACATGAATTACACTAGAAATAAACCACCAAGGCGATCGACATGTTCATTATGGTGCTGTTGCAATTGGCTGAACGGCATGATACGCGTCCCATAAGCACCTCAGTGAACGAAGCCTTGCTGTTAACAAGCCTGTAGCTTCGGGAAGGTGACATCATACCATGTGCCCCTAAGTGCATCCATCCCTGCCTTCAACAAGCCTGCAGCCCTTGGAGGGTGAAATCATACCGGGAGCCCCTCAGTGCAGGCAGCCCAGCGATCAACAAGCCTGCAGCGCTGGGAGGGGTAACATCATTTTTTGTGCCTCTCAGTGCATTCAGACCTGCGGTTAACATCATACCGTGTGCCCCTCAGTGCATGCATCCCTGCGTTCAACAAGCCTGAAACCCTTAGAGGGTGACATCATACCGTGTGCTCATCAGTGCACGCAGCCCTGCGGTCGACAATCCTGTAGCCTTGGGAGGGGTAAAGTCACCCCTTGTGACCCTCAGTGCATCCAGCCCTGCGGTCCATGTGCCCCTCAGTGCACGCAGCCCTGCGGTCAACAAGCCTGCAGCCCTGGGATGGTTAACAGTATCCTTTGTGACCCTCAGTGCATTCAGCACTGCTGTCAACATTATACCGTGTGCCCCTTAGTGCATGCAGCCTTCCAGTCAACAAGCTTGCAGCCCTGGGAGAATGAGATAATTCCGTATGCCCCTCAGTTCATGCAGCCCTGCGGTCAACAAGCTTGCAGCCGTGGGAGGGTGACGCCATACCGTGTGCCCCTCAGTGCATGCAGCACTGCAGTGAACAAGCCTGCAGCCCTGGGAGGGTGACATCATACCGTGTGCCCCTCAGTTCATGCAGGCCTGCGGTCAACAAGCCTGCAGCCTTAGGAGGGTGACATCATACCGTATGCCCCTCAGTTCATGCAGCCCTGAGGTCAACAAGCTTGCAGCCTTGGGAGGGTGACAACATACCACGTGCCCCTCAGTGAATGCAGCCCTGCGGTCAACATGTCTGCAGCTCTGGGAGGGGTGACGTAGATCACAAATTGTGACAACTTGCTGAGCTGAACTCAGGGGTATATTTAAAATGACTTAAATATACCCCTAAGTATGGCCTCCTCCTCCCCTACAGCCATACCAATCCTCGCCAAAAAAGTACAAAGCATAAAAATCGCAAACCAAACCTAAAATACTGCAGACAGACAATTGTGATTCGGGAAAACATGAATTACACTAGTAATAAACCAGCAAGGCGATCTACATGTTCATCATGTTGCTGTTGCAATTGGCTACACGGCATGATACGCGTCCCATAAGCACCTCAGTGAACGAAGCCTTGCTGTCAACAAGCCTGTAACCATTGGAGGGGCGACGTTGTCCCGTGTGTCCCTCAGTGAACACAGCCCTGCGGTCAACAAGCCTGCTGCCCTTGCAGGGTAACATCATACCGTGTGCCCCTCAGTGCAGGCAGCCCTGCGGTCAACAAGCCTGCAGCCCTGGGAGGGCGACATCATTCCAGGAGCCTCTCAGTGCAGGCAACCCTACAGTCAACAAGCCTGCAGCCCTGGGAGGGGTAACATAATTTTTTGTGCCTCTCAGTGCATGCAGACCTGCGGTTAACATCATACCGTGTGCCCCTAAGTAAACGCATCCCTGCGTTCAACAAGCCTGCAGCCCTTGGAGGGTGACATCATACCATGTTCCCTTCAGTGCATACAGCACTGCGGTCAACAAGCCTGCAGCCCTGGGAGGGTGACATCATACCGTGTGCTCCTCAGTGCAGGCAGCCCTGCGGTCAACAAGCCTGCAGCCGTGGGAGGGTGAAATCATACCAGGAGCTCCTCAGTGCAGGCAGCCCTGCAGTCAACAAGCCTGCAACCCTGGGAGGGGTAACATCATTTTTGGTGCCTCTCAGTGCATGCAGACCTGCGGTTAACATCATACCGTGTGCCCCTAAGTAAACGCATCCCTGCGTTCAACAAGCCTGCAGCCCTTGGAGGGTGACATTATACCATGTGCCCTTCAGTGCATACAGCACTGCGGTCAACAAGCCTGCATCCCTGGGAGGGTGACATCATACCGTGTGCGCCTCAGTTCATGGAGGCCTGCGGTCAACAAGCCTGCAGCCCTGAGAGGGTGACATCATACCGTGTGCTCCACAGTGCACGCAGCTCTGCGGTCGACAATCCTGCAGCCCTGGGAGGGGTAACATCATCCTTTGTGACCCTCAGTGCATTCAGCCCTGCAGTCAACATTATACCGTGTGCCCCTTAGTGCCTGCAGCCTTGCGGTCAACAAGCCTGCAGCCCTGGGAGAATGAGATCATTCCGTATGCCCCTCAGTTCATGCAGCCCTGCGGTCAACAAGCCTGCAGCCGCGGGAGGGTGACATCATACCGTGTGCCCCTCAGTGCATGCAGCACTGCAGTGAACAAGCCTGCAGCCCTGGGAGGGTGACATCATACCGTGTGCCCCTCAGTTCATGCAGGCCTGCGGTCAACAAGCCTGCAGCCCTGGGAGGGTGACATCATACCACGTGCCCCTCAGTGAATGCAGCCCTGCGGTCAACATGTCTGCAGCTCTGGGAGGGGTGACGTAGATCACAAATTGTGACAACCTGCTGAGCTGAACTCAGGGGTATATGTAAAATGACTTAAATATACCCCTAAGCATGGCCTCCTCCTCCCCTACAGCCATACCAATCCTCGCCAAAAAAGTACAAAGCATAAAAATCGCAAACCAAACCTAAAATGCTGCAGGCTGAAAATTGTGATTCGGGAAAACATGAATTAAACTAGTAATAAACCACCAAGGCGATCTACATATTCATTAAGGTGCTGTTGCAATTGGCTGAACGTCATGATACGCGTCCCATAAGCACCTCAGTGAACGAAGCCTTGCTGTCAACAAGCCTGTAGCTTCAGGAGGGTGACATCATACCATGTGCCCCTAAGTGCATCCATCCCTGCGTTCAACAAGCCTGCAGCCCTTAGAGGGTGACATCATACCGTGTGCTCATCAGTGCACGTAGCCCTGCGGTCGACAATCCTGTAGCCTTGGGAGGGGTAAAATCACCCCTTGTGACCCTCAGTGCATCCAGCCCTGCGGTCAACAAGCCTGCAGCCCTGGGAGGGGTAACGGCATCCTTTGTGACCCTCAGTGCATTCGGCACTGCAGTCAACATTATACCGAGTGCCCCTTAGTGCATGCAGCCTTGCAGTCAACAAGCCTGCAGCCCTGGGAGAATGAGTTCATACCGTATGCCCCTCAGTTCATGCAGCCCTGTGGTCAACAAGCCTGCAGCCGTGGAAGGGTGACATCATACCGTGTGCCCCTCAGTGCATGCAGCACTGCAGTCAACAAGCCTGCAGCCCTGGGAGGGTGACATCATACCGTGGGCCCCTCAGTGCATGCAGCACTGCAGTCAACAAGCCTGCAGCCCTGGGAGGGTGACATCATACCGTGTGCTCCTCAGTTCATGCAGGCCTGCGGTCAACCAGCCTGCAGCCCTGGGAGGGTGACATCATACCGAGTGCTCCTCAGTGCACGCAGCTCTGCGGTCCACAATCCTGCAGCCCTGGGAGGGGTAACATCATCCTTTGTGACCTTCAGTGCATTCAGCCCTGCAGTCAACATTATACCGTGTTCCCCTTAGTGCCTGCAGCATTGCGGTCTACAAACCTTCAGCCCTGGGAGAATGAGATCATTCCGTATGCCCCTCAGTTCATGCAGCCCTTCGGTCAACAAGCATACAGCCCTGGGAGGGTGACATCATACCGTGGGCCCCTCAGTGCATGCAGCACTGCAGTCAACAAGCCTGCAGCCGTGGGAGGGTGACATCATACCGTGTGCCCCTCAGTGCATGCAGCATTGCAGTCAACAAGCCTGCAGCTGTGGGAGGGTGACATCATATCGTGTGCCCCTCAGTGCATGCAGCATTGCAGTCAACAAGCCTGCAGCTGTGGGAGGGTGACATCATACCGTGTCAACATGTCTGCAGCTCTGGGAGGGGTGACGTAGATCACAAATTGTGACAACCTGCTGAGCTGAACTCAGGGGTATATTTAAAATGACTTAAATATACCCCTAAGTATGACCTCCTCCTCCCCTACAGCCATACCAATCCTCCCCAAAAAAGTACAAAGCATAAAAATCGCAAACCAAACCTAAAATGCTGCAGGCTGACAATTGTGATTTGGGAAAACATGAATTACACTAGTAATAAACCACCAAGGCGATCTAAATGTTCATCATGGTGCTGTTGCAATTGGCTGAACGGCGCCCCATAAGCACCTCAGTGAACGAAGCCTTGCTGTCAAAAAGCCTGCAACCATCGGAGGGGCAACCTTGTCCCGTATGCACCTCAGTGAACGCAGCCCTGCGTTCAACAAGCCTGCAGCCCTGGCAGGGTGACATCCTACCGTGTGCCGCTAAGTGCACGCATCCCTGCGTTCAACAAGCCTGCAGCCCTTGGAGGGTGACATCATACCAGGAGCCCCTCAGTGCAGGCAGCCCTGCAGTCAACAAGCCTGCAGCTCCGGGAGAGTTAACATCATTTTTTGTGCCTCTCAGTGCATGCAGACCTGCGGTTAACATCATACCGCATCCCTGCGTTCAACAAGCCTGCAGCTCTTCGAGGGTGACATCATACCGTGTGCCCTTCAGTGCATACAGCGCTGCGGTCAACAAGCCTGCAGCCCTGGGGGGGTGACATCATACCGTGTGCTCCTCAGTTCATGCAGGCCTGCGGTCAACAAGCCTGCAGCCCTGGGAGGGTGACATCATACCGTGTGCTCCTCAGTGCACGCAGCTCTGCGGTCGACAATCCTGCAGTCCTGGGATGGGTAACAGCATCCTTTTTGACCCTCAGTGCATTCAGCCCTGCAGTCAACATTATACCGTGTGCCCCTTAGTGCCTGCAGCCTTGCGGTCAACAAGCCTGCAGCCCTGGGAGGGTGACATCATACCAGGAGCCCCTCAGTGCAGGCAGCACTGCAGTCAACAAGCCTGCAGCCCCGGGAGGGGTAACATCATTTTTTGTGCCTCTCAGTGCATGCAGACCTGCGGTCAACATCATACCGCATCCCTGCGTTCAACAAGCCTGCAGCCCTTCAAAGGGTGACATCATACTGTGTGCCCTTCAGTGCATACAGCGCTGCGGTCAACAAGCCTGCAGCCCTGGGAGGGTGACATCATACCGTGTGCTCCTCAGTTCATGCAGGCCTGCGGTCAACAAGCCTGCAGCCCTGGGAGGGTGACATCATACCGTGTGCTCCTCAGTGCACGCAGCTCTGCGATCGACAATCCTGCAGCCCTGGGGGGGGGGTAACAGCCTTCTTTTTTGACCCTCAGTGCATTCAGCCCTGCAGTCAACATTATCCCGTGTGCCCCTTAGTGCCTGCAGCCTTGCGGTCAACAAGCCTGCAGCCCTGGGAGGGTGACATCATACCAGGAGCCCCTCAGTGCTTGCAGCACTGCAGTCAACAAGCCTGCAGCCCTTGGAGGGTGACAGCATACCGTGGGCCCCTCAGTGCTTGCAGCACTGCAGTCAACAAGCCTGCAGCCGTGGGAGGGTGACATCATACCGTGCGCCCCTCAGTTCATGCAGCCCTGCGGTCAACAAGACTGCAGCACTGGGAGGGTGAAATCAAACCGTGTGCCCTTCAGTGCCCGCAGCCCTGTGGTCAACAAGCCTGCAGCCCTGGAAGAGTGAAATCCTATTGTGTGCCCATAAGTTCTTGCATGCTTACGGTGAAACAAGCCTGCAGCCCTGGGAGGATGTCATCATACCGTGTGCTCCTCAGTGCTTGCAGCCCTGCGGTCAACAAGTCTGCAGCCCTGGGAGGGCGACATCTAACTGTGTGCCCCTCAGTGAAAGCAGCCCTGCGGTCAACAAGCCAGCAGCCATGGGAGGGGTAACGTCATTCCGTGTGCTCCTTAGTGCATGTAGCCCTGCGGTCAACAAGCCTGTAGCTTCGGGATGGTGACATCATACCATGTGCCCCTAAGTGCCCACATCCCTGCGTTCAACAAGCCTTTAGCCCTTGGAGGGAGAAATCATACCGGGAGCCCCTCAGTGCAGGCAGCCCTGCGGTCAACAAGCCTGCTGACCTGGGAGGGGTAACATCAATTTTTGTGCCTCTCAGTGCATTCAGACCTGTGGTTAACATCATACCATGTGCCCCTCAGTGCATGCATCCCTGCATTCAACAAGCCTGCAGCCCTTAGAGGGTGTCATCATACTGTGTGCTCATCAGTGCACGCAGCCCTGCAGTCGACAACCCTGTAGCCTTGGGAGGGGTATATTCACCCCTTGTGACCCTCAGTGCATCCAGCCCTGCGGTCCATGTGCCCCTCAGTGCACGCAGCCCTGCGGTCAACAAGCCTGCAGCCCTGGGAGGGCTAACGGCATCCTTAGTGACCCTCAGTGCATTCAGCACTGCAGTCAACATTATATCGTGTGCCCCTTAGTGCATGCAGCCTTGCGGTCAAAAAGCCTGCAGCCCTGGGAGGATGAGATCATTCCGTATGAGCCTCAGTTCATGCAGCCCTGCGGTCAACAAGCCTGCAGCAGTGGGAGGGTGACATCATACTGTGTGCCCTCTCAGTTCATGCAGGCCTGCAGTCAACAAGCCTGCAGCCCTGGGAGCATCACATCATACCATGTGCCCCTCAGTTCATGCAGCCCTGAGGTCAACAAGCTTGCAGCCCTGGTAGGGTAACATTATACCACTTGCCCCTTAGTGAATGCAGCCCTGCGGTTAACATGTCTGCAATTGTGACAACCTGCTGAGCTGAACTCAGGGGTATATTTAAAATGACTTAAATATACCCCTAAGTATGGCCTCCTCCTCCCCTACAGCCATACCAATCCTCGCCAAAAAAGTGCAAAGCATAAAAATTGCAAACCAAACCTAAAATGCTGCAGGCTGACAATTGTGATTCGGGAAAACATGAATTACACTAGTAATAAACCACCAAGGCGATCTAAATGTTCATCATGGTGCTGTTGCAATTGGCTGAATGGCATGATACGCGTCCCATAAGCACCTCAGTGAACGAAGCCTTGCTGTCAAAAAGCCTGCAACCATCGGAGGGGCGACCTTGTCCCGTGTGCACCTCAGTGAACGCAGCCCTGCGTTCAACAAGCCTGCAGCTCTGGCAGGGTGACATCCTACCGTGTGCCGCTAAGTGCACGCATCCCTGCGTTCAACAAGCCTGCAGCCCTTGGAGGGTGACATCATACCAGGAGCCCCTCAGTGCAGGCAGCCCTGCAGTCAACAAGCCTGCAGCTCCGGGAGGGTTAACATCATTTTTTGTGCCTCTCAGTGCATGCAGACCTGCGGTTAACATCATACCGCATCCCTGCGTTCAACAAGCCTGAAGCCCTTCGAGGGTGACATCATACCGTGTGCCCTTCAGTGCATACAGCGCTGCGGTCAACAAGCCTGCAGCCCTGGGGGGGGTGACATCATACCGTGTGCTCCTCAGTTCATGCAGGCGTGCGGTCAACAAGCCTGCAGCCCTGGGAGGGTGACATCATACCGTGTGCTCCTCAGTGCACGCAGCTCTGCGGTTGACAATCCTGCAGTCCTGGGAGGGGTAACAGCATCCTTTTTGACCCTCAGTGCATTCAGCCCTGCAGTCAACATTATACCATGTTCCCCTTAGTGCCTGCAGCCTTGCGGTCAACAAGCCTGCAGCCCTGGGAGAGTGACATCATACCAGGAGCCCCTCAGTGCAGGCAGCACTGCAGTCAACAAGCCTGCAGCCCCGGGAGGGGTAACATCATTTTTTGTGCCTCTCAGTGCATGCAGACCTGCGGTCAACAACATACCGCATCCCTGCGTTCAACAAGCCTGCAGCCCTTCAAAGGGTGACATCATACTGTGTGTCCTTCAGTGCATACAGCGCTGCGGTCATCAAGCCTGCAGCCCTGGGAGGGTGACATCATACCGTGTGCTCCCCAGTTCATGCAGGCCTGCGGTCAACAAGCCTGCAGCCCTGGGAGGGTGACATCATACCGTGTGCTCCTCAGTGCACGCAGCTCTGCGATCGACAATCCTGCAGCCCTGGGAGGGGTAACAGCATCCTTTTTGACCCTCAGTGCATTCAGCCCTGCAGTCAACATTATACCGTGTGCCCCTTAGTGCCTACAGCCTTGCGGTCAACAAGCCTGCAGCCCTGGGAGGATGAGATCATACCGTATGCCCCTCAGTTCATGCAGCCCTGCGGTCAACAAGCCTACAGCCCTTGGAGGGTGACAGCATACCGTGGGCCCCTCAGTGCTTGCAGCACTGCAGTCAACAAGCCTGCAGCCGTGGGAGGGTGACATCATACCGTGTGCCCCTCAGTTCATGCAGCCCTGTGGTCAACCAGCCTGCAGCCCTGGAAGAGTGAAATCCTATTGTGTGCCCATAAGTTCTTGCATGCTTACGGTGAAACAAGCCTGCAGCCCTGGTAGGATGTCATCATACCGTGTGCTCCTCAGTGCTTGCAGCCCTGCGGTCAACAAGTCTGCAGCCCTGGGAGGGGTAACATCTAACTGTGTGCCCCTCAGTGAAAGCAGCCCTGCGGTCAACAAGCCAGCAGCCATGGGAGGGGTAACGTCATTCCGTGTGCTCCCTAGTGCATGTAGCCCTGCGGTCAGCAAGCCTGTAGCTTCGGGAGGGTGACATCATACCATGTGCCCCTAAGTGCACACATCCCTGCGTTCAACAAGCCTTCAGCCCTTGGAGGGAGAAATCATACCGTGAGCCCCTCAGTGCAGGCAGCCCTGCGGTCAACAAGCCTGCAGCGCTGGGAGGTGTAACATCAATTTTTGTGCCTCTCAGTGCATTCAGACCTGTGGTTAACATCATACCATGTGCCCCTCAGTGCATGCATCCCTGCGTTCAACAAGCCTGCAGCCCTTAGAGGGTGTCATTATACTGTGTGCTCATCAGTGCACGCAGCCCTGCGGATGACAATCCTGTAGCCTTGGGAGGGGTATATTCACCCCTTGTGACCCTCAGTGCATCCAGCCCTGCGTTCCATGTGCCCCTCAGTGCACGCAGCCCTGCGGTCAACAAGCCTGCAGCCCTGGGAGGGCTAACAGCATCCTTTGTGACCCTCAGTGCATTCAGCCCTGCAGTCAACATTATACCGTGTGCCCCTTAGTGCATGCAGCCTTGCGGTCAAAAAGCCTGCAGCCCTGGGAGGATGAGATCATTCCGTATGAGCCTCAGTTCATGCAGCCCTGCGGTCAACAAGCCTGCAGCAGTGGGAGGGTGACATCATACTGTGTGCCCCTCAGTTCATGCAGCCCTGAGGTCAACAAGCTTGCAGCCCTGGTAGGGTAACATTATACCACTTGGCTGACATCATACCAGGAGCCCCTCAGTGCAGGCATCCCTGCGTTCAACAAGCCTGCAGCCCTTGGAGGGTGACATCATACCAGGAGCCCCTCAGTGCAGGCAGCCCAGCGGTCAACAAGCCTGCAGCCCTGGGAGGGGTAACATCATTTTTTGTGCCTCTCAGTGCATGCAGTCCTGCGGTTAACATCATACCGTGTGCACCTAAGTAAACGCATCGCTGCGTTCAACAAGCCTGCAGCCCTGGGAGGGTGACATCATACTGTGTGCTCCTCAGTTCATGCAGGCCTGCGGTCAACAAGCCTGCAGCCCTGGGAGTTTGACATCATACCGTGTGCTCCTCAGTGCAGACAGCCCTGTGGTCAACAAGCCTGCAGCCCTGGGAGAGGTAACATCGTTTTTGTGCCTCTCAGTGCATTCAGACCTGCAGTTAACATGATACCGTGTGCCCCTCAGTGCATGCATCCCTGCGTTCAACAAGTCTGCAGCCCCTTAGTGCATGCAGCCTTGCGGTCAACAAGCCTGCAGCTTTGGGAGTATGAGATCATTCCGTATGCCCCTCAGTTCATGCAGCCCTGCGGTAAACAAGCCTGTAGCCCTGGGAGGGTGACATCATACCATGTGCCCCTCAGTTCATGCAGGCCTGCGGTCAACCAGCCTGCAGCCCTGGGAGGGGTAACGTCATCCCTTGTGATCCTCACTGCATGTAGCCCTGGAGTCAACATTGTACCGTGTGCCCCTAAGCGCATGTTTCCACTACACGTAGATTGGATGCAGAATGGATGCAGAAAAACTGACCCCAATGAAGGCCTATGGGAAAATCTGCATCAGAAAAATCACGTTTAGTGGAAACAGGCCCATAGACATTCATTGGAGTCAGTTTTTCTGCATCCAATCTACGTGTAGTGGAAACAGGCATTTAGTGCATGCAGCCCTGCGGTCAACAACTAGGCAGCCCTGGGAGGGTGACATCATACCGTGTGCCCCTCAGTTCATGCAGCGCTGCGGTCAACAAGTGTGCAGCCCTGGGAGGGGGACATCAAATCATGTGCCCCTCAGTGCATGCAGCCCTGCGGTCAACAAGCCTGCATCCCTGGAGGGGAAACATAATTTATTTTGCCTCTCACATCATACCGTGTGCCCTTTAGTGCATGCAGCCTTGCGGTCAACAAACCTGCAGCCCTGGGAGGGTGAGATCATTCCGTATGCCCCTCAGTTCAAGCATCCCTGCGGTCAACAAGCCAGCAGCCACGGGAGGGGTGACATCATACCGTGTGCCCCTCAGTTCATGCAGCCCTGCGGTCAACAAGCCTGCAGCCCTGGGAGGGTGACATCATACCGTGTGCCCCTCAGTGCACGAAGCTCTGCGCTCAACAAGCATGCAGCCCTCGGAGGGTGAAATCAAACCGTGTGCCCCTCAGTGCAAGCAGCCCAGCGGTCAACAAGCTTGCAGCCCTGGGAGGGCAACATCATACCGTGTGCCCCTCAGTGAAAGCAGTCCTGCGGTCAACAAGTCTGCAGCCCTGGGAGGGGTGACATAGATCACAAATTGTGGCAGCCTGCACAGCTGAACTCAGGGGTATATTTAAAATGATTTAAATATACCCCAAAGTATGGCCTCCTCCTCCCCTAGAGCCATACCAATCCTCGCCAAAAAGGTAAAAAGCATAAAAATCGCAAAAACCAAACAAAAGTGCTGCACGCTGACAATTATGATTTGGGAAAACATGAATTACACTAGTGATAAACCAGCACCACGATCTACATGTTCATCATGGTGCTGTTGCAATTGGCTGAACGGCATGATATGCACCCCATAAGCACCTCAGTGCATGCAGCCCTGCTGTCAACAAGCCTGCAGCCATGGGAGTGGTAACGTCATCCCGTGTGCTCCTTAGTGCATGCAGCCCTGCAGTCAACAAGCCTGCAGCTCCGGCAGGGTGATATCATACCGTGCGCCCCTAAGTGCATGCAGGCCTGCGTTCAACAAGCCTGCAGCCTTGGGAGGATGACATCATACCGTGTTCTCCTCAGTGCACGTAGCTCTGCAGTAAGCAAGCCTGCAGCCATAGGAGAGGTATCGACATCCCTTGTTTTCCTCAATGCATGCAGCCCTGCAGTAAACATTATACTGTGTGCCCCTTAGGTCATGCAGCACTGCGGTCAACAAGCTTGCAGCCCTGTGAGGGTGAAATCATACCGTGTGCTCCTCAGTTCATACAGCCCTGCGGTCAACAAGCCGGCAGTTTTTGGAGGGTGGCATCATAAAGTGTGCCCCTCAGTGAATGCAGCCCTACGGTCAACAAGCCTACAGCCTTGGGAGGGTGACATCATACAGTGTGCCCCTCAGTGCACGCAGCTCTGCAGTCCACAAGCCTGCAGCTCTGGGAGGGGTGATGTAGAGCACAAATTGTGGCAACCTGCAGAGCTGAACTCGGGTATTTTTAAAATGATTTTAATATACCCCTAAGTATGGCCTCCTCCTCCCCTACAGCCATACCAATACTCGCCAAAAAGTACAAAGCATACAAATCACAAACCAAATAAAGATGCTTCAGGCTGACAATTGTGATTCGGGAAAACATGAATTACAGTATTAATAAACCAGCACCGCGATCTACATGTTCATCACGGTGCTGTAGCAATTGGCAGAACGGCATGATACGTGTCCCGTAAGCACCTCAGTGCATGCAGCCCTGCTGTCAACAAGCCTACAGCCATTGGAGGGGTGACGCTGTCCCATGTGCTCCTCAGTGAACGCAGCCCTGCGGTCCACAAGCCTACAGCCATGGGAGGTGTAACGTCATCCCATGTGCTCCTTAGTGCATGCAGCCCTGCAGTCAACAACCCTGCAGCCCTGGGAGGGTGAAATCATACCGTGTGCCCATCAGTTCATGCAGGCCTGCGGTCAACAAGCTTGCAGACCTGGGAGGATGACATCATACCATGTGCTCTTCAGTGAACGCAAGCCTACAGTCAACAAGCCTGCAGCCCTGGGAGGGTGACATCATACCATGTGCCCCTCAGTGAAAGCAGCCCTGCAGTCAAGGGGCTCGATTCACAAAGCGGTGCAAAGTGTTAGCACCATGGTGAAAAGGCCCTTATCACGCCTAAAGTCACTTTAGGCATGATAAGAAGAAACTCGCGCGAAGTTGCCGCGCGAAGCTCCCATTAAGCCCTATGGGACTTTGCGCGCGCTCTTACGCGCGTACGCGCGAACGCGCGGTAACTTCGCGCGAAGAGCAGGAAAAATCGGTGATAACTCAGTGGTGAAAAGGTCATCACGCCTAAAGTCTTTTAGGCGTGATAACTGGGTTATCACCGCTTTGTGAATCGAGGCCAACATGTCTGCAGCTCTGGGAGGGGTAACGTAGATCACAAATTGTGGCAAGCTGCAGAGCTGAACTAAGGGGTATATTTAAAATGATTTAAATATACCCCTAAGTATGGCCTCCTCCTCCCCTACAGCCATACCAATCCTCGCTAAAAAAGTACAAAGTATAAAAATCGCAAACCAAACAAAAATGCTGCAGGCTGACAATTGTGATTCAGGAAAACATGAATTACACTAGTAATAAACCAGCAAGGCGATCTACATGTTCATCATGGTGCTGTTGCAATGAACGGCATGATACACGTCCTGTGTGCCCTGTAGTGCATGCAGCACTGCGGTCAACAAGCCTGCAGTCCTGGGAGGGTGAAATCCTACCATATGCTCCTCAGTTCAAGCAGCTCTGTGATCAACAAGCCGACAGCCCTGGGAGGGGTAACATCATTTTTTGTGCCTCTCAGTGCATGCAGACCTGTGGTTAACATCATACCATGTGCCCCTCAGTGCACGCAGCCCTTCGGTCAACAAGCCTGCAGACCTGGGAGGATGAGAAGCATACCGTGTGAACCTCAGTGCATGGAGCCCCGCGGTCAACATCATACCGTGTGCCCCTTAGTGCATGCAGCACTGCGGTCAACCATCCTGTAGCCCTGGGAGGGTGAAATCCTACCGTGTGCTCCTCAGTTCATGCAGCTCTGTGGTCAACAAGCCGGCAGTCCTGGGAGGGTGACATCATTAAGTGTGCCCCTCAGTGAACGCAGCCCTGCGGTCAACAAGCCTGCAGCCCTGGGAGGGTGACATCATACCATGTGCCCTTCAGTGAAATCAGCCCTGCGGTCAACAAGCCTGCAGCCCTGGGAGGGGTGCAGTAGATCACAAATTGTGGCAACCTGCAGTGTTGAACTCTTGGGTATATTTAACCACTTGCCGACCGCGCACTCATACCGCGCGTCGGCAAAGTGGCAGCTGCAGGACCAGCGACGCAGTTCTGCATCGCCGGCTGCAAGCTAATTAATCAGGAAGCAGCCGCGGGGGGCTCCGTGAATAGCCTGCGGGCCGCCGATCGCGGCTCGCAGGCTAAATGTAAACACAAGCTGAAATAATCCGCTTTGTTTACATCCGTACAACGCTGCTAACAGTAGCAGCGTTGTACCAGATCAGCGATCCCCGGCCAATCAGCAGCCGGGGATCACTGTCACATGACAGGCAGGAGCCTGTTAGAGGCTGCACAGGACAGATCCGTTCCTTTGCAGCCTCGGATCTCCGGGGAAGGGAGGGAGGAGAGGGAGGGGGGGAATTTCGCCGCGGAGGGGGGCTTTGAGGTGCCCCCCTCGCAACACCCAGGCAGGCAGGACCGATCAGACCCCCCCCAGCACATCATCCCCCTAGTGGGGAAAAAAGGGGGGCGATCTGGTCGCTCTGCCTGCACCCTGATCTGTGCTGGGGGCTGCACAGCCCACCCAGCACAGATCAGCTAAAACAGCGCTGGTCCTTAAGGGGGGTAAAGGGTGGGTCCTCAAGTGGTTAAAATGATTTAAATATACCCCTAAGTATGGCCTCCTCCTCCCCTACAGCCACACCAATCCTCGTCAAACAGGTACAAAGCGTACAAATCACAAACCAAACAAAAATGCTGCAGGCCGACAATTGTGATTTGGAAAAATATGAATTGCACTAGTAATACACCAGCACCGCGATCTACATGTGTATCGTGGTGCTGTTGAGATTGGCAGAACGGCATGTTACGTGTCCCCTGTTCCCCTCAGTGCACGCAGCCCTGCTGTCAACAAGCCTGCAGCCCTGGGAAGGTGACATCATACTGTGTGCCCCTCAGTGCACGGAACTCTCTGGTCAGCAAGCCTGCAGCCCTGGGAGGGGTGGCATAGATCACAAATTGTGGCAACCTGCATAGTAGAACTCTGGGGTATATTTGAAATGATTCAAATTTGTCATCTAAGTATGGGCTCCTCCTCCCCTATAGCCATGCCAATCCTCACCTATTGTGGCAACCTGCAGAGTAAGACTCTAGAGCACAGGGCCGGTTCTGGACTTTTTGCGTTCTGAGGCAAACATGTGAGGATGCTCTCCCCCCCCCCCCCTTCCAAAAAAAAAATAGCTCTGCAATTAAATGCTGCACAGAACCTTGAAACTGTCTGGCCCTGGACTGAGCCATAGAATACATATACAGCTTACATGTCTACCTGTGTCCTTACGCCAAGCATGTGGCTCCTGCTTCCTTCTGCCAGCAGCTCCATCGCCAGGCACCGCTACAGGATCCTCCAATCTTCTGCCAGCCGCTCCATCGCCAGGCACTGCTACAGGATCCTCCAATCGCAGGCAATGCATGGTGTGGACCCTGGCGGTGGGACCACTGACAGCAGGAGGATAAATACAGGAGCAGTAGGAGGAGTGACAATTGGCTGTTGCAATTGGCTGAACGGCATGATACGCGCAGGGTGGGCGCGCATCTCCTTCTCGGGGGGCGGAGCTCCGCTCCGTCTTCAGTCTCCGAGCGGCAATTGGGGGCGATCAGACCCCACCAACAGAGGGCTCTGTTGGTGGGGAGAAAGGGGGGGGGGAATCACTAGTGTGCTGTGTTGTGCGGCCCTGCAGCTTAGCCTTAAAGCTGCAGTGGCCCTTTTAATTAAAAATAGCCTGGTCTTTAGGGGGGTTTAGCACTGTGGTCCTTAAGTGGTTAAGAAACAGCCTCACTTCTGTGTCAGCTGTACAGAGCTGAGGAAGCTGCTGTCCATCTTCTCCTCTCCTGCGGATCCGTTTGCGAGGGGGAGCGGCCCCTTTTACACTTACCGTATTCAGTTGCTCTCAGTTATAACTGAAAGTAAACTAATTTTTAAAGTAATGCTCATGTTTTTCTATGACACCTTTCACACTTAACGCGTTTCAACTAAAATCTTCCCAATGCACTGCTATGGAAAAAACGCGTACCAACACGCACTAACGCATACTAACACACATTAACGCATACCAACTGATTAAGTGTAAACGGGGCCGTAGGAGGTGAGGAAGTTATTGTGATGCACAAGGTGGGAGGGGGTATGCAAATTACGTACTGTGATGCATGAGGTGGGGAGGGGTTATGCAAATTAGCTACAGTGACGCGTGAGGCGGGGAGGGGTTATGCAATTAGTAATTTGTAGTCACAGAAATCATCTTCAGCCACTGCGAGGGAGAGGGAGCTCCGGGTGTAATTATTGATCACACAGGCTCACACGAAGCAGGGAGGGGGTTATGCAAATTAGCTACTGTGAATTACGAGGCGGGGAGGGGCTATGCAAATTAGCTACAGTTACACACACAATATTTATATGTATATATATATATATATATACACACACACATAGCACTGGGGGTGCGGACTGCGGAGTGACAAGAAACAAGTTCACTATGCTGTATGTGTGGTGGATGACAGCTGCACTGCAAGGATCATCACTATACTGGTCACCATAGCAAGGAGCCTCCTTAGATGCACCTGGTAGGGGTGTGAATCGCTAATGGGAACACTTCTTACAAGAGCCCAATAATATGTAAATAATGAAGGCTCTTTAGGGTACTAATCAAGGGACATTTCAGGGGTCTAGAAGGGTTCTGCTAAGGAAACCAGTCTGAAACGCCTGATAGTCAATGTACAACAATAGGCCTTTCTTGCTGCCCTATGGAATTCACATGAATGTTGAGTTAATTGAAGATCAACCATCACCCAGCCCCGGACGAGTGTTACAACTATGTACAGTATTTTGGACTCACAGGAATTTTCTTCCATCGCATCTGTCCTGCCTGAACACGGTCCTCCTACTGCCGGCCACAAGGGGGAGCTCCGGGTGTAATTACTGATAAGACAGCCTCACTTCTAGTTTGGAAGTAGGGAGCTGGGAAAGCTGCCGCCCGACTCCTCCTGTCCTGTCGATCCGTCTGCGTGGAGTAGGTATGAGGACAGGAGGTTATGCAAAGTGGCTATTGTGACCCGTGAGGTGGGGAGGGGTTATGCAAAGTGACTATTGTGATGCGCGTGGAGGGGTTCTGCAAAGTGGCTATTGTGACGAGCGGGGCGGGGAGGGGTTATGCAAATTAGCTATTGTGCTGCAGGTGCACAGCTGAGCCGCTGAGGAGAGCTCATGCGATTACATGTGACTATACCCCCTTTTCAATTAGCATAATGAAATAAATATGAATTGATGACACTGTGAAAACATTTGAGCCTAGACATGATTTCTTGGTGTGAGTGTCTGTAGGGGAGATACAGGTGAGACATTCCGGGACGAGTTATGATTGCTGACATTAAAACCCTGTCTGCTCCACGGGGGTGCTCAATACAGGTGCTGGGCGAAGTATTTAAATCTCCCAGCCGACACTTGTCTCATGCTGCCCCGATCCCCTGGTAAAACCTGCTCGAGCAGCTGGCTAAGCTCCGCCCTCCGAACAGCTGACTAAGCCTTGCCCCCTCGAACAGCTGGCCAAGCCCTGCCTACAGCAGTACATACCTGTCCTGATTGGCAATGTGACTGTTGCTTAGCTGTAGTTTCAGCCAGAGTCCAGGGCATTGGGGAGAGCTCCTGATACTCCACAATCCTCCTGCTTGTAGGTCCTGGCTGCCTGCTGTGGTGTCCAAACTCCACCCCCTTACCAGGAGCTTTCTGATTGGAGGCTGGGGTGCTGTGGACAGGGCAGTGCTAGCACATTGCAGGGAACCCTGGCTGCACCTGCACAGTTCTGAAAAAGTAAAAGAAAATTGGAGGAGAAGGTAGATCATCTAGCACTAACTCTCTTAGGGCTCTTTCACACTAGGAGCTGATCCGTCCGTTTTGACGGCTCGCTCCTAGGATGCAGTTAGAAACAGGGCCAGATTTGTACTTTTTACCACCCAAGGCCCATTGTCATCAAGTGCCCCCCCCCCCCCCCCGCCACCACCACCATCACCATTGTCCTCTTTACTTCTGCTCCTCCATACTTTTAAAACATTTGGGGCATGAGACATAGGCTCTCTGAGGGGTGTACGTATTGTACGGCTGCCGGTGAGTTGGGCGCAGGGCAAGCCACATAATGGTTCTCCCTGCTGCCACGAAACTCCCCGGGCGTTAAATAATATTCTCCCTCAGAGGGAGATGTAATTTGGGGTCTGCAATCGCCGGAGCCCCAAATTACTCTTGTGCAGTGGGCGCACCATAGCACTAGTGCTATGACCGTGCCCAGCTTCGGCGCTCAAAGTAACCTGCTTCGTTTGAAGGGGCGGCACTTCTCTCCTCCATCCCCAGGGCCCCTCCAATGTTGCTCTGTAGCTGCAGCTCAGATAAAACTGCTGCAGCTCAGATAAAATTGCTGCAGCTCAGATAAAACTGCTGCAGCTCAGAGTAGCACAGCAGAGCAAGTTATTTTAAACGGATCCTGTAGGGAAAAAAATCTGCCCGGGGGGTGCACTTTCCTCAGGAGGGGGAAGCCTCTAGGTCCTAATAAGGCTTCCGCTGCCCTACTCTGCAGCATGGATCCAGCACTGGCTCCTCAGGCAAAATGGACACCATAATATTTACACTGCGAGCCTTGTCCAGGCACAGTATCAGCTTCTTGCTTGGCAGAAATAGCCAAGCCTGATGTTGTCCGCTCTACTGCACAGGTGCAAGCCGCCTTTGCAGTAGAGCGGACTGGATCAGGCTCAGCTATTTCCGCTAAAGCCCAACCAGAAAGCAGCTACTGCACCTGCACGTAGAGCATTGTTCAGGGTGACCAAGCGGTGGAAGCCATAGTGCGCCCGTGCAGACTTTCCAGGGGGCCAGTGCTAGATCGGGGGTGCTAAGGAGGACAAGGGAAGCCTCATTAGGATCCAGAGGCTTCCCCCGCCTGAGGTAAGTATCCCCCGGGGCATTTTTTCACTACACCTCTCCTCTGCTCTTCACTGCAGCGGGAGCTATGCAGCAGCATACTTCTATACAACACCTGACATGCAAGAAGAACACCTGGGAGCCAGGGCCGGTCCTGGACTTTCTGCTGCCTGAGGCAAAGATCGTGAAGGCGCCCCCCCCCCCCCGGTCGACAACTAGCCCCCCCCCCCCCTCCCGCAGAGGCATAGCTAGGGTTTTCAGCGCCCGGGGACAAAGACTATTAATGCGCCCCCTAAGGTGAAGGGGCGTGGCCAAATGTGGGCGTGGTTGTGGGTGGAGCCAAATGTACATGGAGGTTAGTAGGCTCACGCTCACCCACCCTCCCTCAGTATGTACCTTCCAGCATGTTCCAAGACAAATTCAGCAATCATGAGCCCCCCCCATCAAGACAAATTCCGCAATCATGAGCAAACATGAGGCCCCCAACATGACCAACTCAGCAATCATGAGGCCCCCAACAAGACAAATTTAGCAATCATGAGGCCCCCAACAAGACAAATTCAGCAGTCATGAGGCCCCCAACAAGACGAATTCAGCAATCATGAGGCCCCTAACAAGACAAATTCAGCGATCTTGAGGCCCCCAACAAATCATGAGGCCCCCAACAAGACAAATTCAGTAACCATGAGTGTGGAGATATATTGAGGTGCTGATGATATTAAGGATAACAGGAACATATTTCCTTCATTTTTTGACTGTAACATATGGGATTGTCTGTTAGCCAGTCTTCCTGGAATTCCGTATAAAGTGTAAATTACCTATCATTGTCTGCTTCTAATGAGGAAACCCTTAATTAGACAGTTGCTGTGAAGCCTATACAGGTGGTCAGACCATGTTGTCTGAATAATGCCTCAGATGTGTATTGGGCTTGGGAGTAATTGGTCACCTGGCCAGAGTAAACTGAAGTCTGTCTAATGTAATTCTGTATGTAGATGTCCATTACCTCTGCCCCATTGTCCAGCAGGGGAAACTGTGTCTACTGCTAATTACCTGCCAATTGAGGAAGAATAGGCTGGTCGGCATGGCTTTTGAGTCTGGTGTCAGCCATTGGGACAAGGCAAGCCTGCTAGAGTCTTGGGGGCAGGGGGAAGCTGACACCTGAATGTTTGAAATGTATTTGACAGCCTACTGGAAATTATTGAAGAGGTGAAGTCCTTTTGATACCATTTTCTACCTGTGGAAATTGAATTATTGGTGGAGTTGAAAAGCCTCATTTAACAATCTCTTGATGTAAAGACATTGTAACCTGGGGAAATTGGGCTAAGGAAGTCTTTTGTTGGGTGTGTGGACTATAGTGGATGTTGGATCTCTGTAAATCCAATTATGACTGAGGATGTAATTAAATCCAGCTTCCCCCCCGTCCACACAGGCTTACAGCCTCGAGGCGAATATTTCATTATAAAAACCAGGGGACAGCTACCTCAAAGCAGTTCTCTTCTGACGGTAGTGGCAGCCGGTCTCCTGGCCCAAGCTAGTGAACTCCTGGTCTAGCCAGACTGTGTCCGTCCACACCAAAGTCCACGATTCTTCTATCGGGATCCCTTTATTTTGGTAAGCAAAATCGCTTTGTGTGTTATCTTTGTACATTTTATCTTGTAACTATTTTTACTTTGTTTTTTTGTAATCTTTTTGTATATATTCAGTTTTGCACTGTTCTATGTTTTTCTGGAATATTAAATTATTATTTAATAAGCTTGACTTCTGCCGTACTAAACTAACACTCATAGCCTAGAAGAGACTGAAGTTTAACCGTGTATAAGTTTCATGCCTAATTGTACGCTTGAGCAACACTACCGTATGAAATTGTAATTGCATTGTGTGTGGGGGCGTTTGTCATACGTTGGCCTAAGCGCGCAGCTGACCCAACGTACGAACAACGCCAGTGCGAGTAGCGACAGCAGAGTGGCTAACAGTATCGTTCGGAACGACTGTTAGTGGGTCTTTGCTTCACGACAGTGTAAGATTGCAACTGTGTGTGTGTGTGGGTGCGTGGCGTTCCCGTATTTGGCCTAAGCGCAAAGCTGACCCAAATACGAAAACGCGGAGTGCGCGCTGAGGACTCGACAGCAGAGTGGAAGTGTCTAGCGAACAGCTAGTGGTGGCAGTGAGAAGTGTTTGAGGGGTTCCAGCCTTGTTTGTAGCTTAAATAAGGCTGTTCCCCGCTTAATCTGGTCAAACCCGCAGTCGGGAACCGTATACGCAGGCGTGCCGCGGGCCGGTTCCTGACATAATTGGCTGGCAGTGGTGGCATCGTTTAGTACATTAGTACGCAGTTTAGCTCGCTATTCTGAGTACTAAAGGCTGGAAGCTTGCTAGAAGCAACTAGCCTACAGAAGTCTACTCAGTGCAGAAACTATATACGTTTTTTTTTTGTTCAAAGATACACACTTGGTGTTTTGCTTTCCCTTCCCCCCTTTTTTCTTTTTATTTTTTGCAACACGATGGCTCAGAAAGCATCCAGCTATGCAAGGCAAAACAAAGAGATACTACTCAACCTGTGTGAGCACAAAGGCATCGAGACGGTGAGCGGCCAGACTAAGGAGCAGTTAGTTCGTGCGCTCGAGGAGTATGATGAGGCAGAGCGAGCCCGTGCTTCAACGTCAGCGGATGCAGCTCACGACACGCCAGAGGAGGAATCGCTCCCGCCACAGAATGCGAGTGGAGACGATGTCCTGGATGATCCACCGAACACGGAGATGCCATCTCTGGAAGCTGATCTACAGCTACTGAACTCGGCTGATCCTGAACTGCGCCTAAAGCTAATCCTACTGCACCGACAGGCAGAGGAGGGGAGAGCTGAACGGCGACGCCAGGCCGAGAGTGAAAGACGCCGGGCGGAGGAGGGAAGAGCTGAACGGCAACACCAGCTGGAGCTGGCTAAACTTCAGCAGCAGAACCGGTCTGCTGGACCCGCAGAACGCGAAGGTGAGCGAGTCCACAGAATCCCCCTGGATAAGTTCCCCGCTATGGACAAGGACTCTGACATAGACACTTTCCTACAGGGGTTTGAAAGGACTTGTCGGCAGTATGGGGTGCCCCGTGAGCAGTGGGCAAGATACCTCACACCAGGGCTGAGAGGCAAGGCCCTGGAGGCATTTGTGAGTCTCCCCCAGGAGGAAGAAACAGACTTTGAGGCAATTAAGAAAGCCATCATTGCGCGATACCACCTCACGCCAGAGGTGTATCGCAAACGTTTCAGGACAGTGCAGCGAGGTCCTAATGACAGCTACCTGGATCATGCTTGCAACCTGCGCACTGCCTTCCAGCAGTGGCTAAAAGGACTGTCAGTTAAAACCTTGGATGCCCTGCAGGAGCTGATGATAAAAGACCAGTTCCTACACACCTGTCCTGTTGAGGTCCGGCTGTTTGTGCTGGATCGAGAACCAAAGACAGTGGATGAGGCTGCGGAAATGGCCGATGCCTACACCGCCCATAGAGCACCTGAGTCCCGGAGGACTACTACGCCCAGCTGGAGAGGAGAACAGATTGCTAAACCTGTTTCACCCAGCACCCAGAGGAGGCAAGCACCGCTGTCTCCTGGATTCAAGCAACCTGACACTCGGAAATGCTTTGTATGTGACAGGGTGGGTCATATCAGCACGACTTGCCCAGAGAGGAAGAGGGAGGCCCCAAAATCCAGTGAGGCCTCAAACGCCAGTGAAGTCCCAACGGCTTTGTGTGCTACCAGGAATGCCACTGGCTATGCAGAGAATCTGCAGCTTGTCACGGTTGGGGGTACAGTTGCCACTGGGCTGAGAGACACTGGAGCAGAAGTGACTCTCATACATCCCCAGCTTGTGAACCCGGAGCAGTACATACCTGGGAAAATGATTGCTGTCCGAGGAATTGGGGGTGTCACCCCAGCCATACCCACCGCCTTGGTCCACCTGAATTGGGGGGCCGGCAGCGGATTGAGAGAAGTTGGGGTAACAGACAAAATCCCTACCAACGTTTTGCTGGGTACTGACCTGGGACGGTTAGTGGCCCGGTATGAGCCTAATCCAAACCCTGTGGGGCCTGCATCCCCAGCAGAAGTTCAGGACTCGTGCAAGGTACTGTTTGATAATGCTGTGCAAGTAGGGAGTGCTAGTGAGGCCCCAGGGGCTATGGACTGTTTGCTAGGAGCCAGCCCTAGTGATTCTCCAGTGCCTAGGCCTGGAGTGGGACATGTTGATCCGGAGAATGCAGAAACTGATGATGTCCTTTATGACGCATGGACTATCGAGGCGATCGATGCAAGAACTAGTGATGCTACTTGTGAAGTGCTGGGTAGCACTGGGTATAATGCAGCAGATAATGTTGATGTGGAATGTAATGTTCTAAATGTCAATATGTGTAAGATGGATAATGCTGATGTCATATGTGTTGTGCTACATAATGCTGTGTGTCAGGTGGACACTCCGTCGGCTGCAGGAGTAACCAGCCGGGCTCGCTGGGCTGCAGCAGATGGATTGCCCACTGAAGGGGCAGACGGCACCAGGCCAGATCTTTCCCCTTCAGATGTTTTTAAGACCAAATGTGATGTGATTCATGATGTGTATAATGTGGGCACTCCCTCAGCTGCAGTGGTAACCCGCAGTGCTAGCGGGTCTACAGCAGAGGGACTGTCCACCGAAGTGGCAAATGTTGCTGGGTCAGCCACATCCAATTCGGAACCTGGCCCGGAGGGCCCAGGAGCCTCTCCGTTTGCAGCCTTCCTGGAATGTGTGACAGGCAGCACTGAGCTCTCTGGGGCGGTTCGATTTGACAGCAGCCTGGAAGAGCTCAGGGGGCTAGCCAGCAGGTCACCAGCTGGGAGGGGCGGGCTGAGAGGGTCCTGGGAAGTTATTCCCTCTGAGCTGTCTGAAGTGGAGGAGACAGACCGGCAGATAATCGTTCCCCAAAGGGACCGAGAGATAGGTCCTGCCACTATAGAGAGAGTGCGTGTAGCGACTGTGGGGACCCTTCCCCAGATGCAGCACTGTCTTTATGGTCACGAATTCACGGTCGTCACTGACACGCATTCCCCTGGTTGGTTACGTCAGGTTGCCAAGGGCAACGACACATTGCAGCAACCTGACCTAGCTTTCCAGTCGTGTAGCTTGGAGCTAACTGACAGGTGGGGAACCCTCCTGAGGATGCTAAAGGGTTTCCCCACCCGGCCAGGCCGTCAATGTAGGCTTTGGCAGGATGATTCGTTAGAATCACCTGCCAGCGCTATCGGGAAGGGGAGCAATCATGGGAATGCTGATGGGCTGTCCCGTCAAGCAGAACCAACAGTGTAGGTGCTGGCAGGATGATCTGGGAAGATCATCTGCCTTGCACCAAGTTAACGGCGGAGGTGTGGAGATATATTGAGGTGCTGATGATATTAAGGATAACAGGAACATATTTCCTTCATTTTTTGACTGTAACATATGGGATTGTCTGTTAGCCAGTCTTCCTGGAATTCCGTATAAAGTGTAAATTACCTATCATTGTCTGCTTCTAATGAGGAAACCCTTAATTAGACAGTTGCTGTGAAGCCTATACAGGTGGTCAGACCATGTTGTCTGAATAATGCCTCAGATGTGTATTGGGCTTGGGAGTAATTGGTCACCTGGCCAGAGTAAACTGAAGTCTGTCTAATGTAATTCTGTATGTAGATGTCCATTACCTCTGCCCCATTGTCCAGCAGGGGAAACTGTGTCTACTGCTAATTACCTGCCAATTGAGGAAGAATAGGCTGGTCGGCATGGCTTTTGAGTCTGGTGTCAGCCATTGGGACAAGGCAAGCCTGCTAGAGTCTTGGGGGCAGGGGGAAGCTGACACCTGAATGTTTGAAATGTATTTGACAGCCTACTGGAAATTATTGAAGAGGTGAAGTCCTTTTGATACCATTTTCTACCTGTGGAAATTGAATTATTGGTGGAGTTGAAAAGCCTCATTTAACAATCTCTTGATGTAAAGACATTGTAACCTGGGGAAATTGGGCTAAGGAAGTCTTTTGTTGGGTGTGTGGACTATAGTGGATGTTGGATCTCTGTAAATCCAATTATGACTGAGGATGTAATTAAATCCAGCTTCCCCCCCGTCCACACAGGCTTACAGCCTCGAGGCGAATATTTCATTATAAAAACCAGGGGACAGCTACCTCAAAGCAGTTCTCTTCTGACGGTAGTGGCAGCCGGTCTCCTGGCCCAAGCTAGTGAACTCCTGGTCTA
Organism: Hyperolius riggenbachi; assembly: GCF_040937935.1. Lineage (NCBI taxonomy): Eukaryota > Metazoa > Chordata > Amphibia > Anura > Hyperoliidae > Hyperolius > Hyperolius riggenbachi. The sequence continues at coordinate 223,782,771 of NC_090650.1, forward strand.
GCCAGACTGTGTCCGTCCACACCAAAGTCCACGATTCTTCTATCGGGATCCCTTTATTTTGGTAAGCAAAATCGCTTTGTGTGTTATCTTTGTACATTTTATCTTGTAACTATTTTTACTTTGTTTTTTTGTAATCTTTTTGTATATATTCAGTTTTGCACTGTTCTATGTTTTTCTGGAATATTAAATTATTATTTAATAAGCTTGACTTCTGCCGTACTAAACTAACACTCATAGCCTAGAAGAGACTGAAGTGTAACCGTGTATAAGTTTCATGCCTAATTGTACGCTTGAGCAACACTACCGTATGAAATTGTAATTGCATTGTGTGTGGGGGCGTTTGTCATACGTTGGCCTAAGCGCGCAGCTGACCCAACGTACGAACAACGCCAGTGCGAGTAGCGACAGCAGAGTGGCTAACAGTATCGTTCGGAACGACTGTTAGTGGGTCTTTGCTTCACGACAGTGTAAGATTGCAACTGTGTGTGTGTGTGGGTGCGTGGCGTTCCCGTATTTGGCCTAAGCGCAAAGCTGACCCAAATACGAAAACGCGGAGTGCGCGCTGAGGACTCGACAGCAGAGTGGAAGTGTCTAGCGAACAGCTAGTGGTGGCAGTGAGAAGTGTTTGAGGGGTTCCAGCCTTGTTTGTAGCTTAAATAAGGCTGTTCCCCGCTTAATCTGGTCAAACCCGCAGTCGGGAACCGTATACGCAGGCGTGCCGCGGGCCGGTTCCTGACAATGAGGCCCCCAACAAGACAAATTCAACAGTCATTAAGCACATAAATAGACAGCATTTCACATAAATAGGCAGAATGCTCCCTTAATATGGTAGACACCTCTCACCTGGCAGCAGTTCCCCAAAATACACTCAATCTGACAGCAGTGGTTCCCCAAAAATAGGTAGCCCCAGGTCTATAGGTGTCCCCAGAATAGGTGGCCAGCAGTATAGATGTCCCCAGAACAGGTAGCCAGGGGTAGAGATGTCCACAGAACAGGTAGCCAGGGGTATATGTGCCCAGTATATGTAGGCAGGGGTATATGTCCCCAGTATATGTAGCCAAAGGTATATGTGCCCAGTATATGTAGTCAGGGGTATATGTGCCCAGTATATGTAGTCAGGGGTATCTATGCCCAGTATATGTAGTCAGGGGTATATATGCTCAGTATATGTAGGCAGGGGTATATGTGCCCAGTATATGTGGGCAGGGGTATATGTGCCCAGTATATATAGTCAGGGGTATATGTGCCTAGTATATGTAGTCAGGGTTATATGTGCCCAGTATATGTAGTCAGGGGTATAATATGTGCCCAGTATATATAGTCAGGGGTATATGTGCCCAGTATATATAGTCAGTGGTATATATGCCCAGTATATATAGTCAGGAGTATATGTCCCCAGTATATGTAGCCAGGTGTATATGTGTCCCCAGTATATGTAGGCAGGGGTATATGTCCCCAGAGTAGGTAGCCAGGGGAACAGCGCAGAGATGAGGGAGAGCTGTGCGGACGGCGGGGAAGGGGGGCAATCTTCCCCCTCCTTCCCACACCTTAGATGCTCTCCCTCCCTCGCTGTCCCCTCCATTACTGTCAGGGTGGCTGGCAGCGGCGGGCGGAACTTACCTCCGTCTTGTCGCAGCGCCAGATGGATTTGCCGCTACTCCAGACCAGAGCAGCGGCTGCGCACCCGAACTTCCGGCGCTGGAGCGAGACAGAGGTAAGTCCCGCCCGCCACTGCCAGCCACCCGGACAGTAATGGAAGGGACAGCGAGGGAGGAAGAGCACCTAAGGTGAGGGAAGGAGGTTGGAGATTGCCCCCCTTTCCCGCCGTCCGCACAGCTCTCCCTCATCTCCGCACTGTTCCCCTCCTGCTAGGACCGTGTCCGTGACAATCAGGCAGGGCCAGGGCAGCAGAGCGGGCGGCAGCCGCCGCCATCAGCAGGCTTAGGCAGCGCTGCGTCACAGCTTTGGAGGAGACAGGAGAAGCCGCAGAGCTCGGAGTCGTCGGACTCGGAGGCCGGGCCCGGCGGCATCATGGGTGGCACGTGACAGCAGAACTGGAGGGCGGTGCACACAGCCTAATGGGGGGCGGCCGCGGGTCCCAGAACACAGTCCGGGCAGACTCGGTCTCAGCGGAGGGCAATTCATCGTGTGTGCAGTGTAGGCAGGGGGTCGGAGGCGGGGTCGGGCACCACAAGAGCAGCCGGACTTCACTGCAGCCTGCACTCTCTCTCCTCTCCGCAATCACACTTCCTCTTTATGTCTGGTGCCGCCCCTCCACTTCCTGCCGCCTGAGGAACCCGCCTCACCCCGCCTCATGGGCGGGCTGGCCCTGTTGGGAGCTGTACAGAAGTATGCAGCTAAGGCCTGATTTACATTGGCACTAAAAAAAAGGACTGTTAGCAGACTGTGACGGAACGGATCCTAACAGATGGTAGCGGATCCAATGTTAACCTATGGATCTGTACCATTGCTCCGTTAAAATGGATTTGTTCCGACAAAACCAAAAACTTGGGTCTGCAACGATTTTACCGGATCGATGGACATGTCTCATTGACTGCACGCTAATGGCATGGATAAAAACCTGATATCTTTAAAAACGTTTCCCTTTTAGATGAATACATTTTTACGCGGAACAGTTTTTTTTATCTCGAGAGTAAACTGAGCCTTAGTATAAAGTGAGACTTAGAGCTGACTAAAGTAAAAAGATTTTATACATACCTGGGGCTTCCTCCAGCCCCATCCGCCTGGATCGCTCCCACACTGCTGTCCTCTGCTGCCTGCAGCTTTGGGAATCGAGTCCTGTCACTGACGTCATCGCAGCCAGCTATGCACTTCTATTATGCTAGACTGGCTCCAACTGACGGAAGTGCAGGGACCCGGTATCGGAGCTGAGGACATTGGCATAGGAGCGATCCAGGTGGATGGGGCTGCAGGAGGTATGTATAATTTTTTTTTACTTTGTACACTGGTACATTTTAAAATACCTAGCTGCAATGAAGAGCAGAGGAGAGTTTAGATCAGACCTGCCACTGGAGAAGGTAGAATAGCATGCTTTGCTGTGCTACTCTGAATGGAGGGAGAGATGGAGAGGGTGTCAGTGGTAGGGGGTGTCACACACTTTATTTTTCTGCAGCACTGTGCATTTGCACAAGGTGCATGTTATGTTATGTGAATGGCACACTCATAACTATCACTGAGCAATGTGCTGCCCTGTCAGCCTCCTCTCCTGCCCAGACAGCTTTATTTACTATTTCTTTCACAGAGGTTTGCAACTCTCTGCCCTGGGATTCCATTCATCACACCCAGCGGCACAGAATAACCTCCCCACCACTATTACTGAGAAGGAGTGCTGGGGAAGAGCAGAAGAGACGAAAACAGCAGATGCCCAGTGAAGGAGAATGTCAGGGAGACACAGAGCAGGGGAGAAGCAGGGAAGTGCAGCTCTCCACGTGCAGCCTGCATCAGAGCTTTTTAGAAGTAGTAAAAACTTACCGACATACTGATTTCACTTCCTCCATCATCTCCTGCATCCCCACTCCTCTGAATTTCTGATAGGCAGGAGCAAAGAGGAGGGCGGGGATACAACGGGCTGCACTGTCTCCTCCTCCTCCATAGACTGATACTAAAAGGGGGGCGGAGGGAAGCATGATTGACAGCAGGGCTGAGATGATGCGGCCACTGTTTCAGGCTGTCATAATAACAAAGCGCCCGCTTTGTCTGTAGCTGCCCCTGCACACACAAACATTGCACACACAAACATACTACTGTGTTCAGAGTAGTGGCGGGCGGTTGCAGACAGACAAGTGACACTGGCCACTGCATCATTGTGAGGAATGGCATACACGGCCATTGGTAAGACTGCTTGCCTGTTTAACCCGCCCCTTCCTTAGCTCCGCCCTAGTCCCAGGCCTGGGTGGCCTGCCCACAAATCCGGCCCTGGTTAGAAAGGTAACATGAGAGTCTTTTTGACTTTCATGTTACCTCTCCCATTAGACAAAACGTTCCAGTGTTAAGTTGTAACGCATCTAGGAGCTTCGTCTAGCGCCGGGGCTTTTCCATTGGGTTAATTAGAACTAGCAACCAGGCTAGTAAAAAAGAGCGCACAGGGATAGTGGACAAAAAGGGCGCTGCCATAGACTGCAATGCAAAATATCGGCTATTCGGCGCCAGACAGGAAAAAAGGGCGCCCGAGAAATAGCGGTTACAGGGTTCGTGTTAACAAAAGTTTTCATTTACAAAATAAGGTTTATAACAAATATTGTTTACAAGTTCGTTTTGAGTTTGTGTTATACTTATTTTTTCGTTTTAAAATTTCGCTTACAAAAGTATAACAACTAAATTTTTGTTTACACTTCTTTGATCATTTAAAAATTGGTTTTCATATGTATAATGCTTAAATACCATTTTCAACCTTATTGTATTAGAAATACATCGCTTTTGGTATTAACTTTGTTTTTACACTTATAATGCGTTGATTATAGTTACTAAAATATCGCTTTTAATATTACTGTTATTTTAAGATTTCTAATGCGTACGTGATTGTAAGGCTATCTATTGTATTGTATATATTTATATATACTTTTCTCTATTTATAATATTAATGTATACGTGATTTTAAGGCTATTTTAGGGCTATTTATTCTATTACAAATATATAAATTATTTTATTCAAGTTATTTGTAGAGAAGATAAATTATTTTATTCATGTTATTTGTAGAGATGTATTTTAAGGATTAAATATATTATTGTTTATATGTGTATAGGGTGTTTGTGCGGTGGGGATGGTTAGGTTTAGGCATTACCAGGGGGGTCTAGGGGTTAGGGATAGGTACAGGGAGGGTTAGGTATAGTTACAGTATATATATATATATATATATATATATATATATATATATATATATATATATATACACACGCAACCAGGGGGTGGTTAGGGTTAGGCACCACTAGGGGGGTGCTTAGGTTTAGGCACCACCAGGGGGGTCTTAGGGTTAGGCACCCCCAGAGGGGTCTTAGGGTTAGGCACCACCAGGGGGGGTTAGGGTTAGGCACCACCAGAGGGGTCTTAGGGTTAGGCACCACTAGGGGGGTCTTAGGGTTAGGCACCACCAGGGGGGGTCTTAGGGTTAGGCACCACCAGGGGGGTCTTAGGGTTAGGCACCACCAGGGGGGGTCTTAGGGTTAGGCACCACCAGGGGGGTCTTAGGGTTAGGCACCACCAGGGGGGGTCTTAGGGTTAGGCACCACCAGGGGGGGTCTTAGGGTTAGGCACCACCAGGGGGGTCTTAGGGTTAGGCACCACCAGGGGGGTCTTAGGGTTAGGCACCACCAGGGGGGTCTAGGGGTTAGGGATAGGTACAGGGAGGGCTCTGTGTGAGAGTAAGGTTAAGTATAGTTACAGCACAATATATGTAATATATACAATTTATTAAATTATGTATATTTAAACAAAGAGGGGGTCTAGGGGTTAGGGATAGGGATAGGGAGAGATCTGTGTGAGCCTACAGTTAGTTATAATTACAGTAAAATATCTGTAAAACCTACCATTGCATTGCTATGCTTAATGCAAGTGTAACTATCGTTTTTGTTATAGACACAATTTGACGTTTTTTTTCAGAATTTGTTTGTTGTTATAGACAGTATTTTGCCATTTCATTTCCGTTTATTTAACCTATTTAGCACTAAATTTTCGTTTACAACCTCTTAAATGAAAAATATGGTTTTTCATTAAAACTTACAATTTCGACTATACCCCGCGCCCTTTTTTCCAGGTGCCCTTTTTTGATACACGCCTAGCAACTTCCTGACGTCACGCCATAGGTCATGATGCATGCATGTTATCTAATGAGAAAGTGCCCTTACTACCTCCAACACTAACCTGGCTCCACCCAGCACTACTACTTACTACTACTAACCTACTACTCTCTTACTACTACCAACCTACTCTCTTACTCAGGGCCGGGCAGAGGCATGAGTGGCTCCAGCCTCAGGGCGCAGTGTAGGAGGGGGTGCACAACTCACTCAGCTATCAATCCCCTATTGTGTTTGAAGCAGAGAGCAATAAGAAAAGGGGATACATGGCAGGGACTGCAAGTCAAATAACTAGAGATTAAGGTGTTGGGGGCCCTGGGGCGCCTCTTAGTCTAATAGCAATTAGCAATCAGGGTCAGAATCCGAAAGTATGGCAGACACAGCGGCAAACATTATCTTTCACTAGTAATCTATGGGCACCTTTAGACGAAGTGGCAGTTAGATTAGTAGTAGTAAGAGTAGAGCCGGGACAAGGTCCTCCAGCACCCAAGGCTGAGACACCAACGTGCCCCCCTCCATCCCTCCCACCCCCACTACACCTAACACTATCCCGCCTAACACTAATGTCACTGCCACTACACCTAACACTAACTCTCTTACTACCGCTAATAGTAACCTCACTACCGCTATGCCCAACACTATCCCTCCTACTACCGCTATGTCTAGCACTAATGTCACTGCCACTTCACCTAACACTATCCCTCCTACTACCGCTATGTCTAGCACTAAAGTCACTGCCGCTTCACCTAACACTAACCCTCCTACTACCGTTTCTCACTGCCTCCGGCCCTGACGGCGTATCTCAAGCCTGCTTGAAAACCGGCTGTCGGCAAGTGGCCCCCATCCTCTCTGAAATCTTCTCCAAGTCACTGAAGGAAGGCAAGGTTCCCACTTGCTTCAAGAGGTCTACCATCATACCTGTCCCTAAAAAGCAGGGGGTCTCAGACCTTAACAACTTCAGGCCCGTGGCCCTGACGTCCGTCATTATGAAAACCCTGGAGCGGGCGGTCCTAGCCAACCTCAAGCTCTACACTTCGCCCCTCCTAGACCCCTACCAGTTCGCCTACAGGGCAAACAGGTCCACCGATGATGCAATTAATATCTGCATGGAGCTCATCAATGACCATCTTGATAGGCCAAACGCGTATGCCAGGATACTACTCCTTGACTTCAGCTCGGCTTTTAACACCATCTGCCCACGCATACTACAGGAGGACCTTGCCGCACTTGGTGTTCACTCAAGCTTACGCCTTTGGATCACAGACTTTCTCACCAACAGGTCCCAAGTCGTCAGGCTGAGCGACATCTCCTCCAAAGCAGTGACAACAAACACAGGTGCCCCTCAGGGCTGTGTGCTGTCTCCACTACTGTTCTCCCTCTACACGAACAACTGCAGATCGAAGACGGACTCTGTCAAGGTCATCAAGTTCGCCGATGACACCACCGTTGTCGGCCTTGTCACTAAGGATAACGTCCAGGAGTACCGTCAGCAGGTGGAGAGAATCTGCAACTGGTGCAAGGAGAACAGGCTGGTGCTTAACACTGCTAAAACTGTCGAGCTAATCATTGACTTCAGGAGGTCGGCCCCCACCCCTCCCCCAATCTATATTGATGGCACTGAGGTAGCTAGAGTGCCCTGTGCCCGCCTTCTGGGCACTACTATCTCCAGTGATCTCAGTTGGAAGCCCAATATCACTGCCATCCAACGGAAAGCCCAGCAAAGACTCTACTTCCTCCGACAGCTAAGGAAGGTCGGCATGACCCGAGAAATTCTGACCAGCTTCTACTCCGCCACCACTGAGTCAATCCTCTGCTCTTCCATCCTGGTCTGGCACGCCGGAGCCACCGCCAGTGACAAGCTCAAACTACAGAGGGTCATTAGGTCGGCGGAGAGGATCATTGGGGGCCCCCTCCCCTCACTTGCACTACTGTACAACAAAAGACTGAAATCCAGGGCACTGAGGATCGCTAACGACCCCTCACACCCAGGCCACCGATACTTCAACTTGCTTCCGCTAGGCCAGAGACTTCGAGCTATCCCCGCAAAGACTGTTAGACACAGGAACTCTTTTTTCCCATCGGCGGTCAGCTACTTAACTCCCTCCACATACTTCCATCGGTACAAGCCCTAACGAACGGTGGAACAAACCGTGCCACGGCCGAACAGTCGACCGAACCACCCAGCCCACAAGATTAACCGCTGGTCATCTCGGGATCAATTAACGGACTAGAATGTTATATAATGTAATGTAATGCAATTGATTGCTTCTGCTGTTGCTGACAACGATCCATTTCTCTATTATTTCTCTATTATATGTCCCCTTTATATGTCTTTCTCCCGAGCTATATGTATGTGCCAAAAATAATTCCGGGCATGACCAATCATGCTTGGCGAAATAAACGATTCTGATTCTGATTCCTTTATGAACACTCAGCCATCTGATGAACCTGAGGCCTTCTGAGAAGAAGGTCTCGGTCTGATAGCTTTGCCAGGCGTGATTCTAGTGCACAGTGGGTGTGGAGGGGAAACCTAGTACCCAGTGAGGAAAACAGAGGAAAATTATCTCCTTGCTGTAGACCAGGGGTGTCAAACTCAAATACAAAGGTGGCCGACATTGAACACTGGGTCCAAGTCACATCGTCAAACTTAATATCTAGTTTTCCTCTCCCTCCCACATATGGCTTCTTAGTGTTATCCCTTCCCCAAGCCCAGCCCTCTTAGTCACATGTCATAAATTACAGCGATGTCACCCATGGTCATCTTGTCCCATTTTTTCTCATGCTGAATTTAAATCAGGCCACTGATGCAGAAAACTCAGCCTGTATTCATTCTCGCAAATCCCCCTATCGACCTGTCTTACTCATTGCTCTGGCAGCAACAAGTGGACCTACCTATAGAAATTAGTAACATGGGCTCTCACTAAGTATTCCTTGTGTGCTTCCTCAGCTGCTTTTGCCTCCTGTGGGGACTACAATTTCAAGGACAATTGAAGTGAGAGGGATATGGAAGCTGCCATGTCTATTTCCCTTTAAGCAATAACAGTTTCCTGGCTATCCTGTTAATCCTCTGCCTCTAATACTTTTAGCCATAGCCCCTGAACAAGCATGCAGCAGATCAGGTGTTTCTGAGATTATTGTCAGATCTGACAAGATTACCTGGATGTTTGTTTCTACTACAGCCAAATAGACCAGCAGAGCTGCCAGGCAACGGGTATTGTTTAAAGTGTAACTGTCGGGCATAAAATAAAAAATCTATTCTTTATTTTTATCTGGTAAACGAGTGATAATGATGCTAATCAGGCAATCCAAAAGTTAAAATCTCTATTACTTTTCTTGTTTATAAATGATCATTCCCCAGTTTACCTGACTCTTATTTGGTACATTGCCGCAAAAAGGAAGTTGCAGGGCATGCTGAGTTGTCCTTTTTTCTTCTGTACATTAGTTAAGTCTGAGGGGAAATAAGCAAAAAAAGACAACCCAGCATGCCCTGCAACTTCCTTTGTGTGGCAACGTACCAAATAAGAGTCAGGTAAACTGGGGAATGATCATTTATAAACAAGAAAAGTAATAGAGATTTTAGCTTTTGGATTGCCTGGTTAGCATCCATATTGCTTGTTTACCAGATACAAATAAATAATTGATTTTTGATGTTATGCCTACCAGTTACACTTTAAGAAGAAATAACTATGGCAGCCTCCATATCCTTCTCACTTCAGTTGTCCTTTAAAGAATTTATGGGGGGCTTGTAATTGAAAATACACTGCGCATCCGTGTAATGACAAGCAGCGCAGTGATGCAGGGCAGCAGAGTTTGACATCACATCATCTTCCCTTCCCCACCTCACTTACCAAATGCAGCCATCATTGCACCCGCTATGTAAATGTGCAGGTACCCTGAAACCTTCCATCACCCATAGTAAGTGTGCAGCATGACACACTTCTCGCTCCTACAACAAATGCAACCACCAGAGCCAGCACAGAAGAGGAAGGAGACAGCTTTCCATGCAGCAGGGAAATCAGGTTATGTGGGGCACATTTGAATCAGTGTGTCTTCAGCCAGGAGTAATTGAGCATCAGAGACATACCCCACCCGGTACAGTCTAACCATGCTCACATTTCCTGCCATCAGTACATTAATCAGAGTGAGTGGCTAGGGCTAGCATGTGCTCTCTGTCTTCAGCCATTGCCATTCAATTATGGGCACTGTGAGACTCTACTGCAAACATTGCCCTGAAAAGAAGTGCAATTTGTGCTTACATTTGTGTTTGGTTCTGTCCTATTTTGCTGTCTAAGCATGGCTGGATTTAGGGGAAGGCCCATAGGACTGGGCTTTAGGCTCCAAAAAGCAGAGTGGCAGGAGGGCAAAGAGGCAGGTAAACTGCCAAAACCACCTCTGTATGTGGCCTCACCATTCCCCCGCTCTCCGCATCATGCACCTAATCTGCAGCTGCCTTGCTTTGCTTTCCAACCTGTGTCTGTGTGATGCGGGCAGCTACAGATGTCATGGGCTCACCCTGATCTCCACGAGTGGCTTCAGCGACTTCTTGTGTACAGCTGGCAGCTGCTGCATCCTAGCAGCCAAGCCCACTGTCATCTACTGCATGTTTCTGTCCAGCTGCAACATATGAGTGCCATGGAGGTGTGGGGCATCTCGCTGAGATGCCTGGCCAGCTAGCATACAGTGAAAAGGAGGTGTTGCACTGTTGGGTCAAAAACCCCAGGGCACAGAACAAGGCCTCCCTGGAAAGACAATAAAAAAATCCCACAAGTGACGGCGAACCAGGTGGCTTTCACATGAGTTTTTGGAGGTGAGATGATACATACAGTAGTATGTACATAAAAACATTACAATGATGCTGAGGGTCATAGTGTTTCCCTGACACCCCCTCAGCACCACCACCTAAGGGCTGGTTCAGATGGATGGATGTCCTCGTCGTTTAACACCGCCATTGAACATGCCCCACATTGACATGAATGGCAGGGAATCACTACAGGTGAAGGAAGGATCAGGGAGACAGGTACAATGCTTGTACCTATGAAAGCAGTCAGGAAAGGAATCTGCTATATTTCCATCTTGATCCTGTAGGGCTTCTTTAAAGGAGACCTCCTCAACAAAACATAGCCAGTTATTGGATACGAGTTATAGTATGTTGATCTTACATACCCCATTTGTTATACAGTATATATATATATATATATATATATATATATATATATATATATATATATATATATATATATATATATATATATAATCAAGCCTCCATATATGTACAAAATCTGAAGCAGAAACAATAGAGGACCTCAATTACAATAGCTGGCTTCAAAAAAGAATATAAAATAAAAATGATACATTACAAAAAAAAAATAAACTACAATACATAGCATAGGAATATTATAGGTTTGCCACAGGTACAAGAAAGGAGACAGTAGAAAATGCAGGATTCATGACGATAACAAGATTCTTCAAGGAAGCTGAAAGAAGACTCTAGCAAGTCTGCAACCAATATACAACAAGGCTTCAATTAAATGGTGTTTCAGAAGAAGAACCACAAAACCTTTTTTCAGTTTGAACACAAAATAAAATATTACATTTGGTGCTGATGTTTTATTTCTTTGTACATGAACGGAAAAGTGGTGCAAGAGAGTTGTATTGATTTGTGGTGCTCATCTGATCAATATGTTATCAGAGTGATCAGATAGTATTAACTACCCTCAATCTTCATTACTGAACATCTCCTCTAGGCCAATGAGGGGTGTCCAAAGAGCTCCTGTAGCTTCCAGCAGTGGGCATAGTGCTTAGTGAGGTGAAGGCACAACCCCCCTCACAAGGTTCCTGCTCTTTGCTGAAAATCATAGTAGGACCAGCATGCCTGTTGGGTCTCTGTCTTGTTACCAGACCCTAAGTTTGGGCTAAGAAATTAGTGCGACTGTCACAGGGAACTTCTACACCATTTTTGAATGCGAAGAGTACCTTGGAAAGCTTCTGCTGTATAATATCTGAGCTGTGAGTAGCTGCATCAGATAACAAGAGGTGCAGAGAGTGCTATCACACAGGCTCACATGTCTGGTAAAACTCACATTGTTATAGTGAATCATGCATCATGTCTGTACACCAATATATCAGTAGGCACTTGCATTTTTCTTAAAATAAAAAGAGGCGGTTGTACACTATTTGCCTTCTGAAGCCAATTTTTTTATTGCTGCACAGGGCATTTTTGTAAATCCATCACCTGTCCATGATTCTCTCGGCAGCCGGCTCTTCTCTACTGCTTGTTTCCTTGTATGACATGTAGGGAAACAGGAAGTAGAGAGGAGCTGGCTGCCAAGAAGCATGGACGCATCCCATGGACAGGTGAGACATTTACAAAAACGCATTGCTGCGCCAGCTATGCAAGGGGACATAGGAGGGGGGCCCATGGAGCGGAGGGAGGAATGATGACGGCCCCCTCAGCACTTCTGCCAGATGCTTCTGGCGGATACTTCTATAGGGATTCTGCTGCAGGCTACAGAAATTTGATTCTGCAGCATGCTGTCTAGATTTGCACTGAAGTATGAACTGGAAGGCAGGCAATGAAATAGATAGGCAGCGTTTCCACCTGTAGCTCGCGTGCGGGGAAACGCTGCAGATTTGGCCTGGATTCAGGCTTAGAAGAAATAAGCACTAAAAGTTTTCATATTAATGATCACTGAAACCAAAAGTCTTCAAAAAATGTAATCTATCCTTATTTTATTCAGAAATATGAAGGTGACTTCAGTTAATGTAGTTCAGCTGATTTTTTTGATGTCTGCTTATAATAACAAATTGAAACTTAAAAATAGCATATGTGATCACGGAAAAGGAGTAAAAATAATATGTTTAGCCATTGGCAGATTTCCAACATAGATTTAAATCAGCTATGTACAGAGAAGACAGTGGGTGGTTTTGGCAAGTCTTGAAACAATTTATCTTCAATTTTACATCTGTGTTCTTATATTCTTTAAATGGCACTCTCACATCTAAAGGAGCAAAAGCTCCAGTCAAAGCATTCAATATCTCTACCAATAAGTCAAAGCATTCAATATCTCTACCAATAATCCTTCCCATACGAAGGGGCTGCCACGGTAGCCCTTGGACACGGTAGCCCTTGGACACACGGTAGTCCTTGGACACACTAGTAATGATCTGCAATGTTAAATATAAATGTACACTGATTATTTTAATGACGCTAAATTACCATTAAATGCATCACTTTACATTTCCTTAACATAAAATAAAAAAGGAAAAGTTGTATTGACTGTAAATATGGTTTTGCTCTCCATCTATTTCCTTCCAACTATTATTTTGCTGAGTAGAAAGCATCTGGAGCAGACACAGAGACAGTCTGCACAATAACAGCCAATCTGACTGAAATCAGACTTGCTAATGCTAATCTCATGGGGGTGTTTGAATACACTTTAAGCAGTTGCTTTAGCCATTAATTTGCTCTCTGTGATCTTATAAAGTATCATTATGTTTTATTCTGTTGTAAAAGGCAATTTCCTAGGAAAACCATAGTGTGCTGGTGCCTTTACTGCTAACATTATTTAGGGAGGATCGTTTCAATTCCCACAGGTGCCAAAAATAATCTCCGTACCATTCCCAGACAGGTGCGCCAAAGTGTGAAAGTGCAGAAAGTGGCAATTTGCTTGTTACAATTGTTGTTTACTTTCAAATGATGGAATCTTTGTTGTCTCCAAGAAACATGGACATAGACAGAGAGAGTGAGAGCAATGGAGAGATACAGTAGATACTGTGGTGTAGCAATAGGGGATGCAGGGGTTGTCAATGTACCATGGCCTCTAGACCTGAGAGGTCCACAGGGGGCCCTACTTCCAAAACTGCATTAGCTTATATTTGATGCTGTAGTGGTAATGATCACCTCTATATATGCTTTGAGTAATGGAAATCATACAAGTGGAACTAAACTCAGAACTTCCTCTCTGCTCTAAAAGATAAGCCACGGAATGATAACCTTTATGGGAAAAAAAAACTTCATTACAATTTATGGAAATCCTAAAAACCCTAAGGCTCCTTTCACACTGTGGTATTGCGTTGGCCTGTTTTTACTACAGGCCAACACTGTGCCAATAAAAGTCTATGGGGCCTTTCATACCGACACAATGCGACAGAAGTGATGTTTTGGCCGCATACCCAACGTGAGCCCATACTTTACCGATTAACTTGTGCGATGACGTGTGGCAGACTGGAAGTCATGTAACTCTATGGCAGGGTTCTCAAACTCGCGGCCCGTGGGCCATTTGTGGCCCTCGGTACAATATTTTGTGGCTCGCGCCGGCAAAAGAGACACGGAAGCGAACTATTTTACCTTATAGTTCGCTTCAGTGCTCCCAAGTAATCCGCTGCTAAACTAGGACTGCAGAGCCCCCAAATCCCCCGCGCAAACATCCACAACTGCGCTGAGGGGCAGAGCTTCCAGCTGTAGCTCTGTCCCTCCTGACGTCAATCGCCGCACGGATCGCCGCCCTCGTAAACTGTAACTGCCCTCGTAAAGTCTATTTTAGATGATGTTTGCAACACAAGTCCTGTATGGGGGCCACAGTACAATTTGCACTGAGGCCCATAGCTTAGTAGCTACACCACTGAAGAGATATCAGGAAGCTGGATTGAATCATGTGGCACCCTACACCTAATTTGCATCAGTTTCTTGAAGGTTGAGTTTATTGATATGACAAGTAAGGCCTCTTTTCCATGGGCAGTTGATAGGCAATGAAATTCCTCTCAAACTCTCACAACTGCTTACTGCTGCCTGGTATGTATACAGAAGGATCTGCAAACCAAGCAGTGATGGAAAATGCTGGTATTCTTTAGTTAAGCTATGACTAAGGGCAGATTGTAGGCCTGACACGCGTTAGTTGTATCCTGTGGTTTTAATTGCACTTGTCATGTGGAACTCCTGAATAAAGAATACCAGTGTTTTCAATCACTGCTTGGTTTGCGGATCCTTCTGTGTACATTCGTGGATTGGCGTGGCTTACCAGATCCTGCACCCATTGGTATGATTCTAGGGGGTTGAGCGTTTTGAACTTTCTCCTCTGCTGCCTGGTAAGTGCTTACTGCTGCCTGGTAAGTGCTCAGTGCTGTCTGGTAACTGCTTGTTGAGCACACAGTTCAACTGTTTGTGGAAAAGAGGCCTTAAAGAAAACCTGTACTAAAAAAAGTTCCCCTGGGTGTACTCACCTCAGTATGGGGAAGCCTCTGGACCGTATCGAGGCTTCCCCCGTCCTCCTGTGTCCCACAGCGGTCTCGCTGCAGCCCCCGGAACGCACAGGCAACAATTTGTCGCGCTGTGCAATAGTTACCTTTTCTAACTCCAGCGGGGGCACTGTTGCGGCTCTTCTGACGGAGATAGGCGGAAATAGCCGATCTCCGTCAGGTCCGCTCTACTGCACCGGTGACTTGCGCCTGCGCAGTAGAGCGGCTTGACGGAGATCGGCTATTTTCGCCTATCTCCATGGGAAGAGCGGATACTGCGCCTGCGCTGGAGCCAAGAGGTAAATATTTACATCGCCGCCGCTCCAGGAGGATTTTCGCCACAGTCATGGGAGGACGGGGGAAGCCTCAAAAGGATCCAGAGGCTTCCCCCACCCGAAGTGAGTACTCCCCAGGGGAGTTTTTTTCATTACAGATTTTCTTTAAGAAGGAAAAGAATCATAAAAAGAATGTTGTATGAAGAAGAAATAACATGATGAAAAGTTTATAAGACCAAAATGGAATGGAATGTTAAAATTATAAAATGTGTTCCTATTGCAGGTGCCTCAGTCAGTGGTCAGTCACAAATTGGAGTGGGTGACTTACTGTATATACAGAATGTTTAAACAAGGAATAAAAACAAGGCAATGATGGCAGCAAGGGTATCTCTGCAGAGCTTCTGCACAGTGGAGATACAAGATTCCCACGTGTGATGTGAGGTGGTGGTGATTGCCTCATTCAAAGTGGACCTGAAATAACAAAAAAAATGATACCAATTGCATTGTAATTAAAATAAAGGAATAAATGCATAATTTTACATTTCAGATGTGGTCATTTTTATGACTGCTGTCTGGTGACGTGTACCTCCATATGCTGGTTGCATGTATCAATTGCTAGTCTGCTCCTTCCTTCAGCCCCTCCCTCCAGAATATGCTTATTATCTGCGAGGGTGTATAAGTGTTTATCACCCTGTGACACTGTGTGATCCTGAGCATTCTTATCTATTAGTAGTAAAAAGGCCCGCCCGTTAAAAAGCAGGTGCTAGGCCACTGGCGCGAACCCCTTCACAACGTGCACTTGCCCGCGACCCGCATGAGTGCATGGACATAACCCACATGCGTGCAAGGGTGCGACCCCCATCCCCCACTGCTGTCTGGAGTCTGCCTGCATGCTGCGCATGCATGCCAGGCACAATGGACGCATGGACACCGGGAGAGAGGAGGACACAGGGACAGGGGTTTTATTATATAGGATAAGAAATAAAAAAGAGAAAGATAAAATCTTGCACCTGATCTACTATCGGTTTTCAATTACCAACTCCAAACAATGCCTCTATCATATCGTAGCCTACATTCAGGACACAATTTATCTCTAGAGAAGGTCACACCTCCCCCCAAAACTGTCTCACCACAGGGCACTCCCACATCATATGTACCAAAGTTCAAGGGAATCTTTTACAATTCCAGCAAAGATCATTAGCTGTCAGTCTACTTCTCATCATACGAATAGGGGTTAGATCAGGGCCGGACTTACCATAAGGCACTGTAAGCATGTGCCTAGAGGCGCCTGATGATGAAAAGGCAGCTCAATCCCCTGCCCTTAGTGCCTCCCTCTCTCCTTCTCTATAAGGAGTCCTGAGCAGAGCATAAATCAGAGGTTACTCACCCAGCTCTTGGCATTCCACTGACAAGATATTCCCTTCAGTCAGGGGCACCTCTAGCTACTTAATACTGAGGGTACCTCTGGCTACCGAATACTAAGGGACACCTGTAAGAGAAGAGAAGTAACAGCTGGGACAGCCAGCTCACTTGCAGTGTGGTAATTTGGGGGTTTGTAGGTTTATAGAGGTCGAAGTCTAGAGTGCCAGGACATCTGTGCCTATATACTCCTGTGAGGTAAATCCAGGCCTGGGTTAGATACCACCTACTTACCAACTTGTACTGAGATAGTTGGTTATGAGTCTCTGATGAGGCCCATATAGTGTTGAGCCGAAATTTTCGAAATTTCGCATTACTATAATTACGCATGCGAAATTTGCTATTACGATGCGAAATTATGGTAGCATGATTGCCATTAAAATCGTAATTGAAAATACCATAAGCGTAATTTTCAACGCGTAATTTCGCGTTTCGTTCATAACGTAATTTCGCGTTAAACCATAACGTAATTTCGGGTTCGCTTAATTTTCACGAAATTTAGCTTATTTTTTTTCGCGTTTTCATCTGCATGGTGAATTTTGATGCGAAGTATCACTACATGGCGAATTTTATATGCGTAATGCGAAAACGATGCGAAAATTAACACTTACAGTAATATCAACTATCGTGAAATTACGTTATGTAACTACTCTTACAAACGGTTGCATGCAAGGCAAACGTAATTTCGCGATACCCACTGTAATGCGAAAATTACGCTTACGCGGAATTTCGCGAAATCCTTCTTCATTACGATTATGTACTTACGGCCATAATCGTAATTACACTAATTACGCGAAATTTCGCGAAATCGTAATTAAGTAATTACGCTCATCTCTAGGCCCATATGTTTTAAAAAATCTTCTCCTACAGCTCTCTGTCCAGCCTTAAACCATCTTCATTTTCCTATTTAGTAACATACCTTGGGAGAGCTCCATGCGCGATCTCATCCAATAGATTATAAAGCTTCGACAATGCACAAGTTAGCCTATTCTTCATCAGGAACCATAGTTCATATAAGTCTATATCTTGTCTGTATATGTCAGGCCTTTTTATAAACTTCCTCCAAAAAGATGTCAAATGTATCCTGCCAAAAATGGATAAACGAACTGTGTCCAACACAGGCTGTATATTAAACTTCTTATTACCAAAAATATGGATGAACCTCAGATCTCCATCCAACTTATTAGTAATATACCAAGATTGATCCCTGGCTGGACCTAAGTCGGGGACAGCTGCTAAAGTCACCACCCGAGAGATCCCACCAATATGGTTCCATTTTTCAATTAACTTTGAGAAGATGTTGGCAATAACAGGGGATGAGAAGATGATGTAGAAGCTTCCCTAACCCTCAATGGAACCCAAGAAAGGAAAGAATCCCGGCCCCGTCATTCTCCAGTCTCACCCAGACTCTACTATTATCATTAATTCTTAATTTAAGTATCCTTAATAAATGAATAGCCAAATAATACCTGTAAAAATCTAGGGCTGCCATTCCTCTATATTTCTTCCCTCTAGAGATGATGGAAAAAGCCAATTTGCGACGGACTCCCGACCATATACATTTTTGGAGCATCATGTTCCAGTCGTTAAACCATTTCCTAGGATGGGCTATTAGCATACACTGCAAACAAAATAGCACCTTAGGCAGAATCAGCATCTTAATGATTGCGATTTCTCCTAATACATTGAAGATAGGGCAGTCCCAGGCTTACATACACCCATTATTATACATACAAATAGGCGAACAATGTAAATGTTCAAATTACTTCCACATTAAGCAAAACAGGAACAATCATTTGTTGATGATGGATTGATATAAATGCATTAAAATACTGCATAGAAGAATCATTTTTATTCATTTTTGCTTTTAGTTTTCTTAATCATTGACATATTGAATGCACTTCTTCTCAACAAGCCTTTTATTTACGGTCAATAAATATTCAGCACAAAAAGGGTATAATATAGGTTCATATGTACCTACAAAGCTACACTCTGCACAGCCATGTCAATGCAACGCGAAATGACAAATTTCAATGGAAATAACCCACTGCTGAAATAAGTTGTGACATGCCTTTTTTTTTCCTTTTCATTAAATGGTTACAGTAAACCTGCAAAGGTTGTGTACATGCATTGCATAACAATATCATGACCACAGCACATACCGGTATATTGGAATACAACACAAATAAGGGGCATCCAGTGAGTGTAGATAGTAATTTACAAATGTAGGCTTCAAATGTATACAGTACAGTATAGATAAACCAAGATAGAAAAATAACCAAACAAAACAAAGCAGAAAGCAATCCCAGTATTGTCGCTATGGTACTCGAGTATATAACATTCTATTAAGACAAGAAACAATATAAACCAGGATGTCTTGGTCTCATTTGATGCAATGTGTGACATCTATTACATAAGAGGATATATAAAGGAATCCAGGACCTTGGTATAGAAACATATTTTTGGTTTAAACCAGACCAGTTGCTAAGATGTCTAATTTATTTATCCATATATCTTTTATTATTAAATGGGGAATTACCAAGCTGTAATTTTCCTGATTTTTGTGTGTATATACTAGTATTGTGTACAGGACATGATGGCTAACTATTGATCCAGAACCTATTGCTTGGTGTAACGATTGGTGTCAGCACACAGAGAGAATCTGATTATTGATGATTTGCAGAATCATCAACAATACAGATGTATACTTGATTATGGATGATCTGCAGAATCACCAATAATACAAGTATGACTAACCTAAGCAACAGAGGTTACTTCGAAAAGACATTTCTCTAATTTAGCGTAAAGCAGATTCTGTCTTAACTTCCCTAGGACAAACTTAACATTTTTTCGATGTTCCAAGTGATTGGACGAGAAGATCAGTATATCTTCCAGATATACTAAGACGAACTTCCCCAACACCTCCCTGAATACCTTATTAATCAACTCCTGGAAGACGGCCGGGGAGTTACACAACCCGAAGGGCATCACCAGGTACTCGTAGTGCCCGTCGGGTGTGTTGAAGGCCGTCTTCCATTCGTCACCATCCCTAATTCGAACTAGGTTGTATGCGCCTCTCAAATCTATTTTCGAGAAAATCTTGGCGTTGGTAACCTGAGTGAACAGATCATCAATCAAGGGCAAAGGAAAACGATTTTTTACTGTAATCTTGTTTAAGCCTCGATAATCAATGCAGGGACGAAGGCCTCCATCCTTTTTTTTTACAAAAAAGAATCCTGCCCCTGCTGGTGAACGAGAGGGACGGATGAAACCCTTGGCCAAGTTTTCTTTGATGTATTCCTGCATTGCCAGTTTCTCAGGCCCAGATAAATTATAGAGGTGGCACCTAGGAGGCATACAACCAGATCTTAAATCGATGGGACAGTTGAAGGTACGGCGAGGGGGAAGTTTATCTGCTGATTTGGGACAGAATATGTCAGCAAATTCTGCATATTGGGTTGGCACACCTTTAACCTGAATCTTGGTGTTACCCACGGTTACTTTCGCTAAACAGTGATGATGACAATGGGTAGACCAGCTCGTTAGCTGACCTGAAACCCAATCTATCTGAGGGGAGTGAAGTTGTAACCATGGCATGCCAAGAATAACGGTGGAGGTTGCCATACGCAGGACCAGAAACTGTAGACTCTCTTTATGTATCACCCCAACACTGAACCTCAACTCCGGGGTCCGAGACAGGGGATGTCTACTTTGCAGAGGAGAGTCATCTACTGCAGTGACCAAAACCTGTTGGTCTAACGGAAGTATGGGAACCCCCAAATTCTTTGCAAACTCGTAATCTATAAAGTTAGCTGCTGAACCAGAGTCTATGAAAACTTCAGTGGTACTAGTCTGGCCCTCCCATGTGACAGTACAGGGAAGGAGCAGACGATTATTGTTTAGAGGTAATGACTGCGCGCCTAGGGTATTACCTCTGACTACACCTAGGCGGCAGCGTTTCCCGACTTTTTAGGACAATTCTGTACCTTATGACCCTCCTCTGCACAGTATAAACAGAGCTGTTCTGTTTTCCTGCGATTCTTTTCCACCCGTGTCAATTTTGACTGTCCAATTTGCATTGGCTCTGGCGGAGGTGAGACGGGTGGAGGAGAGGCGTAGGAGACATATCTTACAATGTTCTTACCCCGGGTTTGTTTCTGATAGCGTAAACGGCGATCAACCCGTACTGCTAAAGCGATTGCCTCATCAATAGATTTTGGTTCAGGGTGTCCCAACATCAAATCAGAGACTGCGTCTGATAGCCCTGATAAAAAACAGTCTAACAACGCAAATGTCCCCCACCTAGCTGACACAGACCACTTCCTGAACTCAGCTGCGTAGACTTCTACCGGATCCTTGCCTTGACGCAAAGTCTTAAGCTTCCGCTCAGCAGTAGAGGAACTGTCCGGATCATCATAAATTATGGCCATGGCCTTAAAAAATTCCTCAACTGATGTCAAAGCCTCATGCTCTGCCTGAAGGCTATATGCCCATGTTTGAGAATCCCCTGACAAAAGGGTCTTAATAAACGTAATTCTCTGTGCCTCAGTTCCTGATAAATTGGGTCTTAACTCAAAATACGACATTACTCGATGTTTAAAGTTCTGAAAGTCAGATCTATGACCAGAAAACCTTTCAGGTACAGACATACGCAAGTCTGTAACTGGAGGAGATCGCACTGCATTCACAGCCGTCTGAAGGACCTGTATGGACCCAGACAAAGCAGTAATCTGGGTCTGATGACCGTCCAACACCCTGATGAAATTCTCCACCGAGGTGGTGAGTGCATCAAGACGGCTAATGAGTGCGTCCATTTTGTTTTTCAGGTCTGCCGTTCTGTAACGATTGGTGTCAGCACACAGAGAGAATCTGATTATTGATGATCTGCAGAATCATCAAGAATACAGATGTATACTTGATTATGGATGATCTGCAGAATCACCAATAATACAAGTATGACTAACCTCTGGACACCTAATGAAGTGTAAGTGTTTGGTGTAACTGTAGGCTATCTCCCGTGAGGCGGGAGATACAGGTAGCTCAGCCAGGAACCACCTGAGGGGCAGGTGGCCCTGGGCTGTGCAGGGACTATCTCCTTGAGAGAGGGAATAGCGAGAACCTGGCAACCAGTGATACTTGGTGATCAGATAATAGACTGTACTGCAGCCAGGGGACTCCAAGGAGAAGAGGCCACTGGCTGCTTAGCAGGCCGGACTCTCTGAGGAGCGGGAGTCCTAGTTGCTAACTGACACTTGGTGGAATAGTATCACAGCTAGTACAGATAGACTGAGCATTCAAGGGATGAGTGACAGCCTGGAAGGTCAGGCAGGCCAGGTCAGCAACACACGAGCAGATAAGGTACAGAGACAGAAGGCTGATTCAGTAACCAGGTACAGGCAGGGTTTGGCAACAGGTAGGCAGATATGCAGAGGTACCGAATCAGAAAGCAAGAGAGAGGACGACAGAGCAAATAGTCATAACAGATATAAAGCAGAGTCCTAGTCTGGGGTGTGAGGTCCTTGGTCTCGACACCCAGGAACTAGTCTAGAGAATAACTCAGCAATGACACAGTAATCCTAAACTTGGGTGTGAGGTCCTTGGTCTCAACACCCCGGAACTGGTCTAAAGTATAACACAGCAATGACACAGTAATCCTAAGCTTCGGTATGAGGTCCTTGGTCTCAACACCCCGGAACTGGTCTAAAGTATAACACAAGCATAATCTGGCTAAGTGTGAATTCCCAGGTCCACCTGGTTCTAACACACTGTGGGATCTGACTGAGGTCTGAGTGCTCACACGTAAGTATTCGCAACGGCAGACAACCTGAGACTGACCAGCAAGATCTATATATAATGCAGCGCTCCTCAGCGCCGCCCAGCCCCACTCAGCCAATCAGTAACTGCGCTGGGATCAGCTGATCGACCTGATCAGCTGATCCCTCTCCTACTGGCATAAAGGTCCTGCCTTCCAGCGCGCGCGTAGCTCTCCATCTGTGTGCACTAGAAGGCCCAGGCAAACCAGACGCATGCTGCAGTGTGGAAACCGTTGGTCTGAACGCGGAGACAGCCGCCCCGCTGCCAGACCGTGAGGCGGCATCTCCGCAATCCATTACACTTGGTATGTTGGATGATACAGTATTAGTTTTGTCATTATGTTTTTTTCTGGCTGTGAATTCGAGTTTGGCATAAGATTTTTCATGTGATGAGGTGTAGATATCTCATTAAAATAGAATTTTCAAGCTAGCCTGTGTTGTCACTAGTGAATGATATACAGTAAAAATATCCAAGATATCTCACTCCAACCTGAATTATTGCATACTTTCTGTTTTAAGAAAGCTTTCGTTTTCCAAGAGATGTTAAGGAAATGCACCTTTTTTTAAATATACTGTAGATATTTCACTAAATAGTTATATACTTTTTATTCATAGCTATCGGTATAGTAAGTGTACTTAGTGCTGAAAGTCTTATAATACCAACCTTAGTTTACTGCTTACTTCTCTGAAATTAATTTAAACAGACTGTTGTAAGCACAAGAATGGCACAAGATTGACACAACCCTCCTCCCTTTCTTCTGGCGTAGAAGGACAGGAAATAAACTATCCTGATTAACGAAATTATAGTTCGCCATCAAGCTGGTTTGAACAGACCTGAAGGTCCATCATGTTATACTTGTGTGATTATAGAACATTCCAAAGAGTATTTTGCAATGTTAACAAATGCTTGGTTTTCTCCTTCTTCAAGTGTCCTTATAAATGAACAACCATGACAATCAGTATGCCAGTATGTTTTTTCTTGGTGTCAGTGTAGTTCCTGAAAAGCATTGATGCATGTTTGCCAGCATTTATCCTGGTGGGGAATGACTTCTCCACAAATATTCAAACCAGAGGGTATAGCAAGTCTCTGAAGAATTGGGTGGGGCTTGTCCTTTGTCAGGGTGTAGTCGATTTAGTGCAAGTGTCCAAATCAAGAGTAAGTTAGCCATCTGCATACTTGATTATTCCTACCACTACATTTCACTGTTGGTTTGATACCTTGTGGTATAATCTTTGTTCTGTATGTCTTCTTTTCTCTTCTGTTACTTTCTTCAATCCCAGACTTGGACTTTTCAGTGATCCTCTGTAAAATACTGATATTTCTTAGCCCATGCTATGCTTTTGATGTTTTGTTTTCCTTACTAGACGTGGTTTAGAGACTAAGGGCCATATGCAATTCTCTTTTTCACCTGAGTTTTCTCCCAGGAGATAATTTTTCATCTTTGATTTTAAATAACTTTCCAGTACTTTTCAACTAAAAATGTACCAACAAGTTGGTGAAAAAGTACTATTAAAATTATTTTGACAATATTCTTGCCTTCTGAGGGCTTAAAATGGATTTTATTGACAAGTTTAAAATGATCACCTAGGAGAAAACTCAGGTGAAAAAGGGAATTGCATATGGGCCTAAGTGTCCTTAGAGACCAGGCAGTAACGTACATACAGACATCAGGCTTTTGTCAGACGAATGGATCATTTGTGATAATGTCAGTCGTCTGTCTGTTTATCTGTACAGGCATCCCTTGCCCTCTGTGCCTGTCAAGGCACAGGCTACAAGAAATCAGTTGTGGTGGACATTCATCTGATTGCTTTGTCTACTGGTACTGCTTTTGACAGCACTTTTGCCCATGGAAGTCTCTCATTCCTTATTCTGTATTTTACTATATTTGTGACTATGTTATTCACGCAGTGAAATTAAAAGGATATACAGTATATATATTTATCTTCTGTTAGTGTCTTTTGGTTTGCCTGATCAAGGTTGAATACAACCAAGCCAGTATCTGCAAAGTATTACAGAGTGCCATTCACTACCTTCTTATAAGCTTTCAGTCTAGCCATGATTTGAAAAAATAAAAAAACTTTTGTTTGAAATAACTATTTGATGTCTTACTCTTTCAATTAGTTCTGATGATGTTTCCCATTATTATAATGCTCATTAGGGACTTTTTGGGAAAATGTATACACACCAAACATGTTTACATATGTTTCTGGAAAAACAAACAATTTGTGGACCACAAAAAAGGATTTCCATAGGGGACATGTTTAGGTTCCCAGTAATTAATTTGTATGTGTGTTTTTTTACAAAATGCACTATTGCATGTGTTTTAGTTTCAAAAACTATTTTGAATCTCATGACAAAATATTTACAAATCTCATAAATTTGACAGGTGCATGGTATACAGCAATAATAACAAATATTCCTAGATACATATACAGTACATAACATAATGCAAAGACTGAAGTCATCAATATCATAACACTTGACAACACGTTTGTGGGTTAGACAAAGAATAACTTAAATTAATATAAGTTTGGCAAGGGATGCACTTTAGAAGGAATGGACCAATGCAGATTGAAACCCAAATTAAGGCTGTTTTGAATCCATGGGTCACAAATTTAAAAAAACTACCTTAAAGCAAATCTGATGTGAATATAAAAAAAAAAAATACTTACCTATGGAGAGAGAAGGCTCTGGGTCCTATAGAGCCTTCACGTTCCACTCACGGACCCCTCATTCCAGTGCTGTCATCCATGTCCAGCACTGGGGAATATAGTAAACATCACTGATAAGCAAATTACAGCCATAAACGTTTTTCTGGCAGAATATAACTTCTGAGAGCAGAGGAAGAAAAAGGCCAATAGTTCATGTATTTTCATTTAGGGATACTCAAAAGGTTGCCACTGAGCAGAGACCACAAAACATTCATTCTATTATGTAAATATTTGAATATAAAATAAAAGCATGGCATATCTAAAGAAAATATAAAAAAAGTCATTTTTGCAGTAGGGAGATATTTCATCAGTTCATTTTCACCTCGGTTTCACTTTAATTCCTACTAGAAAGCTTTTTGAATCACCATGGATTTTGAAACCAGTAACGACTCCAATTGAAACCTCAAGGCAGGCAGACTGCACACTACCTTTAGATAATGTTTGCAAGTATTGGTCCCATTATTATTTTGTGAGGCATTGACCCATGTCTTTCTACCATAAATTCTAATATTTGCATTCCCTACAGGTTGATTAAATATTGAATACATATCAGACAATATCCCCTTCCTAGAAGGATCGGAACTGCAACTTCCTCAGGTAAACATGCAGTGGATTCTTTATTAGATGGGTGTAAGGTATGGGTGAAATATATACCATACACCCATCTATATATAGTTGCCATGCCCTAAACTATTCTCCCAGTGGTACATAATAAGATTCCACAATGTGAGAGAAGGTAGGCAGTTTATCATCTACAAAAACTCCTGTAAAATAAGTAGGCCTCTCTCAATCCATAATAGAAAACAGTGAGCGTGTCTATACCTTTCAGGAAGTAAGGATTGGCATACAATTCTGAACAAGATGATGGGTCCGACTGAAGTCCATATTTAAGTTGTGCCTTGTTCCAAATTGTCATGGTAGCAATTCACAGGGGACAGGGCTTTAGGGTAGAAGTGCAATTCTGAGCCCAAAGTATGCCTTTCCAAGACAAAGGCTTCACCAAAAGGTTTTCCAATCTGACCCTTCTAGAGCAATGAGGCCCTGCATAGACTAAGGGTATAGGCGTCAGCTGAAAAACAATATAATATTTACTAAGGGCCTGTTTCCACTACACGCAGAATGGATGCAGAATGGATGCAGAAAAACTGACTCCAATTAATGCCTATGGGCCTGTTTCCACTAAACACGATTTTTCTGATGCAGATTTTCCCATAGGAATTCATTGGAGTCAGTTTTTCTGCATCCATTCTGCATCCATTCTGCGTGTAGTGGAAACAGGCCCTAAGACAAGGAACAAAGAGATGTTTATGACATAGCATGATTTTCTACTGAATTTGTGACTTTTTTATTATTCCAAATAAAAGGGTAAATAATGGTTTATAAAGGTAGGCCATATATGAAGATCTCACAGGGATTGGCAAAACTCTAAAAATTCTTAATTGCCATGATCCTACCAGTCCAGAATATAGTATACTCACTCCAGAGTTGCTGCAGTTCAGGAAAATTGGATCATAGTTCATAAATCAGTTGGACCTATGGTCAATTTTATTTCTAAATAGCTCAAATAGTATTCCCTATGCTGGAAATTAAAAGTGTTAGCAATTCACGGGCCATCATCATTGCTGAAATTACTAAATTGTGCCTCTGATTTCTCATAATTAAGCTTTAAGTTGGACAATACTTCAAACCTTTTTAAGTTGACAACAGATTGGGGATGCTAGTTGCTGAATTTGTAAAGGTGAGGAGGTTGTCATCCATGAACAGGCATGGTTAAAATTCATTATCAAGGCTCTGGTAGGCTAGTATATTAGGCTTAAAGAGAACCTGAGATCAATTCATAGCTTGCATTTATACTTACCTGGGGTTTCCTCCAGCCCCATGAGGTCCGTGGAGTCCCTCACCGTCCTCCTTGGCCACTTCGTTCTGCTGCTATATTGCCCGGTAATCGAGTCAGCCATGCTCTGCAGTGCATGTGCGCATTAGCAGAAAGCTCACGGGCTCAAGGGGACAACTGGCAGCGAATGTTCAGAATATCGGGCCAGATAGCGGCAGAAAGGAGCAGCCGAGGAGGACAACGAGGGATCCCATGGACCTCATGGGGCTGGAGGAAGCCTCTGGTAAGAATAAATACAGGTTATGAATTGATCTCAGGTACACTTTACGGTGAAAACCGATTGCTAATGGCCCGATAAACAAGGCAATTATTGCTGGGGATAATAGGAAATCTGCTTGGTTTCCCTACCTATGGGGAAAGTTTAAGGGTTGCCCAAGGCTTTGAATAAATTTTACTTCACCAACTCACACAATTTACTCCTATTTCCAAGTGAGAAAGCACCTTGAACATATAAGTTCATGAAATTGTATTGAAAGCTTTTTCAAAGTCAAGTGCTAGGATCATATGTTTCCATTTGTATTTTTAGCATGTGAAGTTATATTTACAATTCTTCTTATGTCATGGGTTGCTTGCCAAAAAGGCTCAAAGCCCACTTGGTCATTATGTACAAGAGAGGGTAGAAGCTTCCAAAAATTCAGGAAAAGACAGAGGATTCTCCTGCAAACAATTAAGAAAATCTGTAAGGGGGAGACACATTTCTTTCATTATATGGATGAAAGTCTGTCAGGTGCAGGCACTTTCTTGAGCTTAAGACCTTTTTGTAGTGGTGACTACCTTCTCCTCAGTTACTGGTTCATTAAGTTGACTTGATGCATTGTCTGTGAAACATGGGAAGTGTAACTCATCTAAACGCAAGTACTCACCAGGCAACACTTGCAATGATGTTACCTGATGTCGGGAAATATCATTTAACATAAGCATGTTAAACAATCTTTCACCGCCACTGATCGCGCATTATTAAGTGATGGACATAGAGGTTCAGATTGGGTAGATCCCCGACGACTCCCGCAATCTCTTGAAGTCTCGTCGTGCCCGTCGTTTAACATCGTGTATACTTGCTGGCGGGAAGATGGAGGAAGATGGACTGGTGGAGCCATCGTCGTCCAGGAGACGTCGCTGGATCCATCTCCTGGCATCGCAAGGTAGCTTAAGAATCCCTTTAAAGCTCTTTCAGAGGCTGGAATGGGGCTGGTGTCATGATATAGCAGCTAGTTATGATGTTGGGATAATACAGAAGCCAAATTTTCACATTTTCTGTCTGCTGTGTATTATGTCAGATGTGTACTATTGTCACCTGGACTGGCTGCAGGGTGCTTTGATGCAAATCACACCAGCACAAGGAGCCCGGAATTTACATATGACAGCCGGCTGGAATGTTAAGGAACTCTAGGCCAGCCAGGAAACCCTTAATCAGAAGTCTTTTGATGTGGGTGTTAAAATACAGTTTTACCTGTGGTCGGAATATTGGGCTGGAAGTGTGTGAAGTGTTTTGAAGTCTATGTGTATAAACAGGATACTTGTTGTTATCCAAGTACAATCAGGACTAATTGAGTCTGCAAAGTTCAAGTTGGGACAGGAAAGCTTTGAAGTTGCATATCATAGCCAGAAAGGATATGACAAGCGTTCTGTGCGAACAATATGGGAAGTTACATTAGTTTTGGGACTGAACATTAAATGCCCAAGGCCACAAATATGGCTATAAAACCTCAGCTAGGAAGATTTAGAGTTGTAGTTCTTTGGAGATAGCAAAGACACTAGGACTATCCTGACTACTGGTCAGAATGCGTTCTCCCGCAAACAGCGTTCAACCATCATGCTGATAACGTTATTCCCATTTTATTTGTATGCAAACGGTCTTGTGTGTATCTTTGTTTCTTGTACTTTGTACTTTTTACTTTGTTTTTTGTAAATCCTTTTGTATATATTCTTGTCTGCACTCTTCCACTTTTTGGAATATTAAATATTTATTTAATAAGTTTGACTTCTGCTGTACTAAGCCAACGCTCATAGCCTAGAGAAAGAGACTGCAGTGTAACTTGTGTTACAAGTTCAGTGCCTGATTGTGCTTTGCTGCTGTGTGTGTGTGAGCGTGGCATTCCCGTATTTGGCCTAAAGTGCAAAGCTGACCCAAATACGAAAACGCGGACTGCATGCAGGTCACTCGACAGCAGAGTGAGAATTGTTGAAGTGTCTAGCGGCAGCTAGTGGTGGCAGTGAGAAGTGTTTGAGGGGTTACAGCCTTGTGTTAACTCGAATAAGGCTGCTCCTCCTCTCGATCTGGTCAAACCCGCAGTCGGGAACAGTATCTGCAGGCGTGCCGCGGGGCCGGTTCCTGACAGCTGGAATATAGTTGGTTGATGTATTTATGGAATGTATCATGAATTAGATTTTGATCACTGGATATTCTCCCCGAGGTGGATCGAATTTTATGGATAATGTTTGTTTGCTGATTTCTAAGTTTGGCAGCAAGCCAGGAATCAGATTTGTTAGCATATTATGATACTGTACTTGGCCCTAGTCTACCTCAGCATCTTTTCTGTCTGCTTTGATAAAAGAGTATGTAGTTGGAGTTGGGAATCTTTAATTTGATACGCTAACTATCCAGAATGCTCCGTTTGGTTAATCTTTGTCCAGTGCATAGAAAAAAAAAGCATTAAAACACACAAACGCTTCTCTGATTTTTTTGTGCTTTTTAGGTCCCTAAAGTAGCCCTGAAAATGGAAACATTTCTGGAGTGTTAAACTTCACAAACACATTCTGGCTTTCTGTCACAATTTCTTCTTGCGATGTGCTGCAATGAGAAGTGATGTGAGGTGAGCTGTACAGCAGTGATCTGTCATTACTTGGTAAACAGGCCCATGAATATGAAATGCCCTGCTGGAAACACAAAACACATCCATTTTATAATAGCTAAACGCTGATTAATTTAAATAACCTCTGACAAGTGGTTCAACTCCTTGTGAGTGTTGTCTGAGCATTGTGCGTCAATGTAAAGCATACAACTGAAGGAACAGGCATTTTTTACAAAGGTGTTAGCATAGGTAGTATCCCAAATGCATTTAAATTTGATGGGATCATAGCAAGAGTGCCATCTTTGAAATATTTCGTTACTCTGCACTCGTAATTTTTTGTGTTTTATGTTTCCAAAATAGTAATTTTTTAAAGTATATTCCCAGTGGTTTGAAACCAAATTAATATCACGTACATGCCACCGGATCCAGGGCCGGTTCAAGGCCAATGGGGCCCTGGGGCAAAGGTAACCTGTAGGCCCCCCAGCAACCCCCTTCCGCCCCCCATTTTTCCTCATTAACACCTACGTGCTCCCCAGGGTCCCTACACAATTCGCATTGTAACTTAACTGTCCCGGCACGCTGCTCCAGTCCTCTTCCCGCTGTCTGCCTCACGTGAACGGCTCAAGTTACGTGTAAGTATAATGACATGAGCCGGTCACCAGGGGCAGGGAGTGGGAAGAAGACCAGGAGCAAGAACAAACACCATGCCAGCCACTGAGATAGGTGAGGTACTAGTGCTGCTATTGTGCAGGGGCCCCGGGAGCACGTAAAAATTAAGGGGAGGTCGGGGGCCTGGCAGCACTAGTTGTAGGCAATTGCCTACCTTTTCTTAATGGAAGCGCCATCCCTGGAGACTGGGTGTATGCACGCAAGACAAACTTGAAGCCTGTTGTCTAAACCTTAAATGAAAGTGACCCTGTAGCTGGGGTAAAGGAGTTAGGATATACATGCAACTTATCTAAACTGTTCAGCTAGGATTCATCTTGCATGTAAATCCCCCCCCCCCCCCTTTAGGGTAATTTTAGTTTATGTTTAGTTAGCAAGCGTCAAGTATATATTTGCCATTGTGTCCCCAGCATCTCTTCCCCCCCACCCCACCCCCCGCAGATGTCAGATGTGTCAGGCATATCCAGCTGCAGCCACTTCAAAGACCACCCCGAGCGGCAACAGGGAGCCTCTTCCATCCTTGCAGGCATGGAAGTACTGATGTGACGTCCAAGCCTGCGTTATGTGACGTCGGGGGAGTGCCAGCCGGCAGGGTGTGATTAACAGCATTAAACGCGGGGAACTATGGAGACGAGGACTGTGGAATTTGGTAATGTATTGCGTCCCATCCACTCTCCCCTGCCCTAAAAGCCTGCACAACCGCCAGACCACACAGACAAGTGGCGGCAGCCAGACAGAGCATATGGCGGCTGCAGCAGACAGACATTTTAGTCTGGCAAAGGGGGCCCCCCAGGGACTCTGGGGCAATTGCCCCATTTGCCTTGCTTGTAGCGCCGGCTCTGACCGGATCACAGGGTACTGGCATCCCAGCAGCAATGGAGAGAAGACAAAGGAAGAGCTCACCAGTAGACAGGTGAGCTAAGCACCACTTCAACACTTGTGACATACCCATTACATCGGGGAGACCATGGGGGCCCAGCAGACAGAGGTGGCTGCAAAGATTTCCAATAGATTTCAGGCAAAAATCTGCACTACACTGGCAGCACTCCCAGTAGATCTCTTTCTGATCAGATTTGGAATCTATCTGATGGTATTATCTGCTAGCCACCTGCCAGTGTATGGGCAACTTTCAGTGACAAAAAGAGAGGCAGGCAAAGTAGGGAAGACAGAATTGAGATCATAACAGGGCATCATTTGCTCTTATATAAATAGAGACAGAGAAGGGCACTGAACCAAATAAAATTATTTAGATTGCCTGTGGGAGGCTAGGAAAGACACAGGTAAAGCTGCCTTTTCACAGGGAGGGGCTGAGGAAGATGAATATATGTTTTTTCTTTGAGCCTAAAAAGAGTGACATTCTCCTTTTAAATTGAAAAACTCCCAGATTTTGAATGTGGTCTCAGACTTTTGATCCTTACTGTATGCAGAGATTTTTTATTATTGAGATTAAAAAAATACTGTATATATTTTTTAACAAGAATGTAAAACTTTTTTAACTTTTAGAAAAAATAATAATTTGAAAGACCTGGCCGAGCTTCCGCTAAGTTGGCATTATGTTCCAAAGCTATAAGAAAGAAGTTTTGAATCAGGTTGATACTCAAAGCTATAAGTGAGTATATTTAAAGAGACTCCGTAACAAAAATTGCATCCTGTTTTTTATCATCCTACAAGTTCCAAAAGCTATTCTAATGTGTTCTGGCTTACTACAGCACTTTCTACTATGACAGTCTCTGTAATAAATCAATGTATCTTTCCCCTGTCAGACTTGTCGGCCTGTGTCTGGAAGGCTGCCAAGTTCTTCAGTGTTGTGGTTCTGCTATGAACTCCCCCTTCCAGGCCCCTCTATGCACACTGCCTGTGTATTATTTAGATTAGAGCAGCTTCTCTCTTCTCTCTTATATTTTACAAGCTGGATAAATCGTCCTCTGAGCTGGCTGGGCTTTCACATACTGAGGAAATTCAGACAAGGGCAAAGCTGTTTGCAGGAAGAAAAGAGCAGCCTGCAACTTCAGTGCATGAGAACTGCAGGGGGAAAGAAACACACAAATGATCTCTTGAGATTCAAAAGGAAGGGTGTATACAGCCTGCTTGTGTATAGATGTATTTTCTGTGTGTGGACATGCTGTACATCAACCTACTTCCTGTTTTGGTGGCCATTTTGTTTGTTTATAAACAAACCTTTTAAAACTGTTTTTAACCACTTTTAATGCGGCGAGGAGCGGCGAAATTGTGACAGAGGGTAATAGGAGATGTCCGCTAACGCACTGGTATGTTTACTTTTGTGCGATTTTAACAATACAGATTCTCTTTAAGCTCAATTGGAACAAGAAACTTAAAACAAGGAGGTGCCAAACAATCCTCTAGACCACAAAGGTTCCTAGTGGCCTTAGAAAGAGACTGTCTAATGAGGGTCTGTCCCCTGCCTTCAAGGAAATTAATAAACCTAGAATGGGGAAAAAGAGATGGACAAAAGACTTGAAACTGGATCCAATAGAATATAGGTCCATACTAGACCTTGATCTGCATACTAGAAAGTTTACTTTATTATTTTCAAAAGCAGTCCCTGGAAAAGACCTATAGAAAGATGCCAGCCAACCTACCTACTCACATATACACTTATCCTGGGAGGCAGGCTGTTGTTCAGAAAGCCCATTAGAACATAAAGGGAACATTAAAAATCCCCTATGAGGAGTTGGAGTTCAAAACCTGTCTGTAACAGGTTAAAAGCCTAGAGATTATTAGTACCTACTGTAAGTGACAGCTGCATAGTAAAAACAATATTTGAAGTACATTTTAGTTACTTTGGGACTAATGTACATATTTTATGCATGCGTACATACTGTAAGTATTTTACATTGAACAGTTTTTCATAAAAGTTGTCCTTTAAATGATAGCTTTCTTCTTTTCTGACATTGGCATAATGCACAGTTTGTTTATTATTCGGTATTTCAGGTAATATGCCCAGCTATTATTTTTATTATACCTTTGCTCTCTTTTGCGCTCCACTGTGTGCACTTACATTGTTTGTTAATGGTTCTATTAATGTCTATATTCAACTTAACAACCCACACACTCAGCATTAGCAAACAATACATTGCTCAGAGGAGGAACATGTTGCAAGGCACGAGTCTGGAGTGATGTGCTTATAGTTTAAATGCATACAAAATGTTCTCCAAACAACAAACACATATTTTCCTAAATGAAAGGATGGAATGGCAAACTCTGTAACCCGTTATTATATATGTCACTCTAGCCTGAGATTGGTCGAATACCTTTATTAAGTTATTCTGCATTAATAGCTTACTGATGATTTAGAAGAGGGGTTTACAAAAGTCCGATATTGCATCAATAAATATTACGGTGGTTGATTTGTCAAGACAGCAGCAATGAAAACCAATGCATAGTGGAGCAGTTGACCAGAGCAACCAGCTTTGGGATGGTAAATAAAAGAAGGCTGTTATTATTTCTGAGCAGATACTGGATGAGTCTACACAGTGCTATGTGTCAGGACTGAAGTACATGCAGTGATCTTGTTAAAGCGACATCTTTTTCTTGACAATGTGGTAAAAATGTCCTGGGTGAAAGTAACCCGAAGACCTCATTAGAAGAGAAATGTGCAAATTGTGCAATACGTGTTAAAAGAAATTAAATCAGATATCATGTAGTAAACTATAGCACAAAATATATCCTTAGTAGTGGATGCAGGACCACTTTTAAGGGTAGATTCTCAAAACATTTCTCACTAATTATCACACCTTTGCCCTGTTGCAATGAACTTTTCTCCTGGGTTTTCTCCTTGTAGATAATGTTTCATCTTTCTTAAAAAAATTATTTTTCAGCACTTAGCAATTGAAAAGGTACCAAAAGGTAGATGAAAAAAGTACCACCCAACATATTTTGAGAATTGTTCTGCTTTCTAAGGATTTAGAAGGTATTTTCTTAATAAGAAGAGAAAACTTCTGCAAGAAAAATGAAGAGAAAAGCTAATTGAATAAGGACCCTTGGCCCCTATTCAATTAACTTTTTTCCAAGTAGATAATTTTCCTTATTATCTAAAAATACATTTTTCAGACCAGGCTTCTAAGAAAGCGCTAAAACGTACTAAAGTACTAAGTATTAAAAAAAATATTCTTAACATAGTCTTCGAGCTACTCACTTTTATATCCTTTTTCTCTCACCCATCTTCTAAATAGAGATGTCGCGAACATAGAATTTTCTGTTTGCGAACTTCTGCAAATGCGAATCTGGCGAACCGCCATAGACTTCAATGGGCAGGCAAATTTTAAAACCTACAAAGACTGTTTCTGGCCACAAAAGTGATGAAAAAGTTGTTTTAAGGGGTCTAACACCTGGACAGGGGCATGCCAGAGGGGAATCCATGCCAAAAGTCTCACCAAAAATTACGGAGTTGACACAAAGTCGGTTTTTAATCCCTAAAAACAGGAATCAAATTATGCACCTCTCTGGGTGTCAGTGGGCTGTGGAGTGTCACAAACAGAGAAATGCAATAGTACTATCAGAATACAGTGAAAAAAGAATGCACAGGAGTAGGGCTGATCGGAACAGTTGAATTCCGATTTCGTCAAAATTTCGTGTACCGCATGCGAAAACCGAATTTCGTGTTACGAATTTTCGTGTTTCGAGTGCATTTCTATTGAAGTCAATAGTGCCAAATTCTGCGGTTAATTGTAAAGCCCCTGTACATGCTATCATCACCAAATTTGGCATGTATATTAAGCAGATGAGTAGGAACATGGTAAAAAAAAAAATTGTGAAAAGACCTTATAGTTTTTGAGTAAATAGATTTCAAAGTTTCATAGGAAAAATGGTTTTTAAACTGTGTAAAATGACACTGCTGCAGTACAGGTTACTGCATTCCGAGTTCTGTATACATATTGTATACATTTCATGAAAACAGACAGCGTGGGGTCCCCCCTTCCAAGCCTCCTTAACTCCTTGTCTCTCATGCAGGCTGGGATAGCCAGAATGCGGAGTCCCGGCTACGTAGGGCTTTGCATCCTGAGCTATACCAGCCCGCATGGTCCATGGTATGGGGGGGGGGTCTGGAGGAGAGGGGCAGCCAACCTCCCCCTCTCCCCCAGAGCCCTTGTCCAATCCATGGACAAGGGGCTCTTCCCCACCTCCGTTGCCACAGGAGGAGGTGGGGGCCGCCGACGTCCTGGGGGTTCATGGTGCCATCCAGGGTTCCCCTTTAACAAGCGGACCCCGGAAGCCGCCCCCTCCCCAGGAGAAATGAGTATAGTATATGAGTATATGAGTACCCCTTACCCATTTCAGCAGAGTTAAAAAAAGAAATAAAAACGCGACAACTAAAAAAGTCCTTTAGTGTTCTAAATTAACCAGGGATACTTACCTTGCGAAAATCCCACGCCAGTATCCTCAGAAGTGGTCCCACGCCAGTATCCTCAGGAGTGGTCCCACGCACCCGCCCAACTCCCAGGGCTGAATGGCTATAGACAGCCTCTGCAATCTGTATTGCATAAGCTAGAAACACGAAAATTGTTTGCTAAAACAAGAATTTTCGGCAAACAGTATCATAAACAACATGGCTGCTGTTGAAGGGGACCTCGGATGGCACCATGAACCCCCCAGGACGTCGGCGGCCCCCACCTCCTCCTGGGGCACCGGAGGTGGGGAAGAGCCCCTTATCCATGGATTGGACAAGGGCTCTGGGGGAGAGGGGGAGGTTGGCCGCTCCTCTCCTCCAGAGCCCCCCATACCATGGACCATGCGGGCTGCGAAGCCCCACGTGGCCGGGACTCCGCATTCTGGCTATCTCAGCCTGCATGGGGGACAAGGGGTTAAGGAGGCATGGGAGGGGGGACCCCACGCTGTCTGTTTTCATGAAATGTATACAATATGTATACAGAACTTGGAATGCAGTAACCTGTACTACAGCAGTGTCATTTTACACAGTTTAAAAACCATTTTTCCTATGAAACTTTAAAAGTCGTTTATTTCAAAAACTATAAGGTCTTTTCACAAAATGTTTTTTTTACCATGTTCCTACTCATCTGCTTAATATACATGCCAAATTTGGTGATGATAGTATGTAAGGGGGCTTCACAAATAACCACGGATTTTAGCACTATTGACTTCAATGTACACGCGAATTCGGTACTCGGAATTGCCGAATTTTCGAGTTTCGAGTGCTTACTCGGAACTGCCAAATTCCGATGGCAAACTCGAAATTTGGAATCCGAGAGCTCAGCCCTACACAGGAGTGGTTCTGTGCCTGTAACTTAATAAGGCAACAGCAGTAGTGTGCACACAGCTCTGGGTGTCAGTGTGGGCTGTGGAGTGTCGCGCGCACAAAAATCACAAAAGACTAGATGTGCTTGAAGTGCTTTCACAGCAAGTGAGGAACAATAACACTAGCCTAGCTAATGCTTTCCCTATTTATCTGCAGCAAGTCTGCTCTCACTAACAGTCAGCAACCAGCAGACAATTAATCCAATATGGCCACTACAACTGCTTTTTGATAGAGGGTGGGGGTGTCCAGGAGGGGGTGCTAGGTGATTGGCTGCCATGTGTCTGCTGACTGTGAGGTAAGGGGTCAAGAGGCTCGATCGCCTCTTCCGCATCCCCGTGCGTACCCGCCGCGTACCCGCTCGTCCGCGCGTGCGTCGGATTCGATCCGCCCTCGTCCTCGCGCCACGCCGTGCCGCTTATCTTCCACTTGATTCCCTGCCATTGTCCCCTCGTGGGGAACGAGCAGGGAATCGGCGGCGGCAAAATCGGACCTGACGGATCTTATCAATCGAGCCGCATCATCGGCTGGATTGATAAGGAACATCGCTCCGTGTAGACGGAGCTTTAGTCTGCCTTTTGATGCAACCACTCCACTGAAACAAACATCCTACTAGATCTTCCCTCTACATCTGACACTGTAGCCAACACCTGCCCCCTCCAAGCACTCTCATCTTTAGGTATAAAGATCTTTACGTATAAAGATGGTCTTCACCTAAGTATTCTCCTAGGAGATACTTTTTCAACTTCTGTGTAAAATAACTTTTGCTCTCTGCAATTGAAAAAAGTGTGTGTGTGTGTTGTGTGCTGGTTGCTTCAAAGGCATTTTATCTATAATGT
The DNA here is from genome assembly GCF_040937935.1 of Hyperolius riggenbachi. Lineage (NCBI taxonomy): Eukaryota > Metazoa > Chordata > Amphibia > Anura > Hyperoliidae > Hyperolius > Hyperolius riggenbachi. The sequence continues at coordinate 223,820,496 of NC_090650.1, forward strand.
AAATATATCAGGAGAACACTGAGAAGAAAAACTGAACTGTATCAGGTCCAAGATCTTTCATAGATTTCTTCTTATCTCCCTGGAAGGTTTTTCATCATTTCTTATTTGAACTACAACTCCTCTCCACACCCTCTGACTTATGAGGCCGGAGTTTGAATCTTGGCTCTTCCTATTCAGTAAGGAGTCCTTGGGCAAGACTCCCTAACACTGCTACTGCCTGCTAGTGGCTACCTCACATGCTCTTTGAGTCCGACAAGAGAAAAGCGCTATACAAATGTGGTTTATGTTATGTTTATTTATGTGGTTTATAACTATTCTCCTTCCATACTTAAGCAATTAATAATAAACGCATGTTCATCTCAACATATATGCAGATGAAACACAAAACATTCAACTCTAGACATTACTTCCCTTCAGTGTCATGCTCCGGACTTTCTTTCTGCTTTATCCTCTACTAGTAGACCCAGCCCATTTAAAAACGAGCTCTAGGTCTACGGCTGCCCCCGCCGCCAGTGCGCATGCACGCAACCGCCGCGCGCCCGCCGCCCGACGCAGGCGCACGCCCGCACACGCCCACCTTGCTCGCCCGCACCCGCCCACCTCGCTCCACCCGCACCCGCCCACCTCGCTCGCCCGTCCAGCTCCCTGGTCCCAGCTGTCAGTTACTGCGCACATGCGCAGTAACAAAAATCCTGGGACACAGGGCTGGACGCAGTGACAGTTAGCTTTTATTAGGTAGGACTTTAACTTTTTTCTTCCTAAAACCTAACATGAGGGAAAAAAATATTTTCCACCATCTCAGTCCACTTGACTGTTTGTAATACCAATACATGCTGATAATATCCCTATAACTTCAGCTCACCAAACTGCTTAGGAGTAGTATTGTATTCTGTTCTGTCATCTATACCATATATACACTCACTAACCACTTCCTGTTATCTTCATGCAAAGCAATATCCAGCGTCTATGCCTTCCTCACACATGGCACTACTATAAAAAGCAAGTGCACACCCCTGTAATGGCATGCCTTGGTTACTGAAACATCTTGCTCTGTGCTTAACATCCTGCTCTCTGCTTAACGGACTGTTAAGTTCCCAACATATTTTTGATTTTAACAATTTTTAAAGATAATTTGATAAAGCAAGAAATTTGGAACCAGCACCACAAAATAATTAGAATGATCATACACTGCTAGGTGTGCAGGGGGCAAGAGCATAGTAAAAGTACAATAAAAAAGAGAAAAGGCGTAGTGGTTTGCGCTCTCGCCTTGCAGCGATGGGTCCTCGGTTCGTATCCCAGCCAAGTCAACATCTGCAAGGAGTTTGTATGTTCTTCCGTGTCTGTGTGGGTTTCCTCCGGGCACTCCGGTTTCCTCTCACATCCCAAAAACATACAGATAAGTTAATTGACTTCCCCTAAATTGGCCCTAGACTACAATACATATTCTAATACATACACATAGGACATATGACTATGGTAGGGACTAGATTGTGAGCTCCTTTGAGGGACATTTAGTGACAAGACAATATACTATGTACAGCGCTGCGGAAGATGTTGGCGCTAAATAAATACTAAATAATAATATGCACCACACTAGACAAAATGTAAGAAAAAGTATTCAGCCATCTTTATTTTTAACCATCAAAAAATAAAAACATATGAAAGCAACAAGGATCTGGGGTCCACAAAAATAACTATATTCATGTACAATAACAATCAAAAGTGAGGGACAATAATAATGATTGGACAAGTGGGGTGCATGGCCGGATTTGTGGGCAGGCCGAAGAGGCCCAGGACTAGGGCGGGGCTTGAGCCAGGGCGCATTGCAACTAATAGCAGATCAGCTTCTTTATAATTACTTCTGTGTGGCATGTGCACTTTCCAAGTTTTTTTTTTTTTTACCGCAGCTGGCTCGTCTGACATTGATAGCCCTGCTTCTTCACAGCGCCCCCTCTCTAACTGCACTGCATACAGAGCAGCAGATCATCAGCAGCGTGGGTCACAGTAATGAGTAATCAGTGAGAGGTGCCCTGTAATGAGCGGTGCCCTGTAATGAGCGGCAGCCGTATAGAGGATGTCATCACACGCTGGCTCTCTGATCATCACTGTGAGCCACCACGCTAAGGATCTGTAGCTCTGTGTTGGCAGTCAAACAAGCGAGGGGAACTTTGTTACAGAGATGAGCAGGGCTGTCACTGACATTGTGCAGATGGGGTGATGGCCCAGACAACGCTATGTGAAGAGAAGCTCAACACACACAGGGGGTCATTGAAAAACAAATGAAAGCAAAGAGTCCGGTGTAAGTAAACAGGCTTGACTGATTTACTGCCCATTATCTGTCCCTGCACTGGGACAGATAAAAGCTCTTATTTCCTTCTCCACTCTTTCACTTTCCTTCAGGATCACACTTTCTCTCTTGTCCTATCCCATGATCATATGCTATATTTCTGTCTTTTTCCCTTACCTTCTTCCCCATCTTGTTCCCTCTCTATTTTCCTCTTCCATCTTGTGGTGTTTCTCCCTCCCTTTTCCCTCCTCCCCATCTCTATCCCTTACATTTCTTTTGCTCATCTTCCTTCCTCTCTCCATCCTTTCCTCTCTCTCTATTTTACTTTCAACTGTCCTTACAGGAGCTCACAATCTAATCCCTACCATAGTCTAATGTCCTACCATATTTTTATTATGTATTTATATAGCTCTGACATCTTCTGCAGCACTTTACAGAGTACATAGTCATGTCACTGACTGTCCTCAGAGGAGCTCACAATCTAATCCCTACCATAGTCATAGTCTAATGTCCTACCATATTATTATTATGTATTTATATAGCACTGACATCTTCTGCAGCACTGTATAGAGTACATAGTCATGTCACTGACTGTCCTCAGAGGAGCTCACAATCTAATCCCTACCATAGTTATAGTCTAATGTCCTACCATATTATTATTTGTTTATATAGCAGTGACATCTTCCACAGCACTTTACAGAGTACATAGACATGTCACTGACTGTCCTCAGAGGCGCTCACAGTCTAGTCCTATCATAGTCATAGTCTAATTCCTTACTATATAGTTATTATTAATATTATTATGATGTATTTCTATAGCACTGACATCTTCTGCAGCCCTTTACAGATCACATAGTTATGTCACTGATTGTCCTCAGAGAAGCTCACAATTTTATCCTACCACAGTCATACGCTAATGTCCTACCATATAGCCTAACATTTTCTGCAGCACTTTACAGAGTACATAGTCATGTCGCTGGCTGTCCTCAGAGGAGCTCCCAATCTAATCCCTACCATAGTCATAGTCTAATGTCCTACGATATAATAAATATGTATTTACATAGCACCGCCATCTGCAGCACTTTACAGAGCATATAGTCATGTCACTGACTGTCCACAGAGGAGCTCACAATCTAATCCTGTCAGTCTAATGTCCTTACCATATTATTATTATGTATATACAGTATATAGCACTGATATCTTCTGAAGCACTTTATAGAGTATGTAGTTATGACACTGACTGGGGCGGATGTTGACTGTTGGCCTAGGGCGGTAAAAAGTACAAATCTGGCCCTAGTGGGGTGACCTCTCTATACCAAAGGGATATAAGAATGTAGACAAAATATAAGTAACAGCGTATCAAAAGTTGTGCCTAGGTAAAAGGGCACAGTAATGTGCAAACGGATAATATATTTGATAAATGGATAACCCTATAGGAAATTCATAATGATACTAAAAATGTAAAAAGTGAATGGGTAGTAAAAAACAATAATCATGAAAGAAGTACGAATATATATATACATATACAACCACATGTCTAAAGTGCGTCCAAACAGTACAAAAGTAAAGTGCAATAAGTGCAATGCATAAATAAATATTGTCACAACCCAATATGAAAATCTGTGCAAGGAAGAGCACAAGGATGAAAAAAGATAAAGTACCAATAGTACAACGCTGGTCTTACTGAACAGATAGCAGGAGAGGGGACCGAGACCCCAGACCCAGACCTTAGTGCACCTCGCGGGACATCGCCCGAGGTGCTTTTGAAAATAAATAAAGAAGAGAATCCCCCGTGAAGAGATGGGCTAGTCCAAAACCTGTCACTTCTGTCAGATTTCTACTACCTACTGTAAGTGACAGCAACATAGGAGAAAAGTAATTTATGGCTCATTTTACTCAGGAAAAAAAGCATACTTTTTATTAGGCCTATGTTTGCACATATTTTAAATTTAAAAAATGTTCGCCATAGTGCCGCTTTACACTGCCAGTGTCTGAAATAGTTGCAATCAGGGGCATAACAATAGCCCCTGCAAGGAATGCATATACAGGGAGGCTCTTGGGGGGAGAAGCCTAAGGGGGGCCCTGGGCCATTCTTCGGAGCAGGAGGGGGAGCAGCACAGGAAGGGGGAGGGGCAGGAATAAACAGCAGCGGGGAGGAGGACCTGACACCCCCTCTCTCACCTCAGGGTACCATCAGCGCTCCCTCCTCCAGCAACGACAGTTGAGGGGGCCCCATCCAAAGTATCGCAGGGAGGCCCAGTGATTTCCAATTACGCCCCTGGTTGCAATGGACAGATGTGTGGTTCTAGCAAGACCTAATGCTGGGAATACAAGATTCGTTTTTTCTGCAGATTTACTGGACGATCGTTTTTCTGTTCGATTTTCCGATCGATTATCGTTTTTCTTAACAATATCCATTTACTTCTAAGAAAAAAGCATTCAGAAAACAATCTAAATCAGATCTGACCTGTTGGAATTTATTTATCGAGCCATCTATCTGCTGAAAAAAACTCATGGTGTATTCCCAGCATAACTTACCAGGAAACAATGACCATGCATAAGAAGACAATGGGAAAGATGCTGTATAGGTTTGAAACTCTAAAAAAAAAAGTTCTCTAGAGGTATAGGATTGAAGATAACTATGAATGGATGGTTGCCTTTATATATATAAATAAAATCAGAGACGATGAGCCACCTTGCTTGCTTGCCTTTACTTTTGCTGTTTTGTTTGCTGACTGAAGATGAAGCTCACCTCAACAGAGACCTCTGCAACAGACCATATGGCTGAACAACTAGCAGCTAAGCAACCTGTGGCTAATGTGCTTTGTTTAGTTTCGCAAATGACTTTGCGTGGGATTAACATATTTTGCCATTTTCTTGTTGCAGTTGTTTATAACTTTCCTAATGATTTGTAGAACTGAATTTTATAAAATTAAAGCTTCTGTTCAGCTACTTCCCATTCTGAGGACAGTATATTTATAGCCTCTGAAATTTCATCTTAGCTTCAGGGTCTCAAATATACATGCTAGCATGATCATGTGCTCATTAAAGCGGTATTGTCACCATAAAAATCAAATTTCAACAGCAACTGGTCTGAGTGTATTAAGTGATAAAGATGCTAATCCTGCATTCAAAACTGTTTCTGCTGTTATGATTTGGAGTTATCATATACCTTAGGAGCACTGGCTCTTTAGTAGTCGGTGCCAAAGAATTGCATGCTGGGGGTTCTTTTTATCTATACTATATTCCTCCTCTTCCCTTTATTTCCCTGCCTGCTGCTTATCTGAAACCTGAAATCCCCTACTCACTTGTGTTTACAAGCAAGGCTGAGGTGACTCAGTGATTGGAGGAGACAAGAAAAAAAGTAAAAGGCAGAAATTACATCACGAGTTAGCCTTAACTGTGGGCAAAAGACATGGCTCCCCACCAGGAACAGAATTCTCGTCATTTACTATATAACATTCACTGAAATCAAAATGTGGACAGTACAATACATGTTTTATGTAAGTAGATCAAGTATTTATCTACTTATATATGTGTTTTTTTTCCCTGGAATGGTGTGAGAAAACGTGGAAAAGCCGCCGCGGGTGCTCAGAGCAAGGCGGCTGATTCCGCGTCCAACGCGGCAGGTTGCGCGTATGGGCCTGCATCTGCTGGCATGACTGAACGCGGAGAAACCGCCGCATGTCCTGAGAACAAGGCGGCGGATTCTGCGTCCGACACGTCAGTTTGCACGCATAGGCCTACATCTGACAGTATGGCTGAACGCGGAGGAACCGCCGCATGCTCTGATAGCGGTGCGGCTGGTTCCGCGCCCAGCACAGTGGATGGTTTACAGCACAGGTCTGGCAAGTCTGGTGTGGCTGGGACTGATAGTCCACACAGGTTCAGAAGGACACTTGCGCGCGCTGAGAGGCAGAGCTTTTATGACAGCCAGAAGGGAGTCAGCTGACCAAGCCGGTCAGCTGACAATTCCACCACTTCCCATTGGTCCAGCACTTAGGGGAGGCGCTGGAGAGCGCCTTGCTATATATACTGGGTGCTGGTCATTCTCTGGTTGTCTGCCGTTGCGATCACTACGTGGAAGCACTCAGACCTTTTTGTCAGAATTGTGTTATTCTCTAGACCAGTTCCAGGGTGTTGATGATCATGGACCTCACACCCCAGATTAGGAATACTGTATATTACCTGTGTTATTCTTCAGACTAGTTCCAGGGTGTGGATGATCAAGGAGCTCACACCCAAGACTAGGAATTAGCTTTACCATCCTGTTATTACTTCAGACTAGTTCCAGGGTGTTGATGATCACGGAGCTCACACCTTTAGACTAGACTATTGTTGATTATTTGTTATGACCTTCTGCTTTCCTGACCTCTCTTCTGATCTCTGATTTGGTACTTCGCTATATCTGATACTCCGTTGCCAAACCTTGCTTGCCTTAGGATTCCATATCAGTCTCTTTCCTCTGTATCTGATCTGTCTGTCTGTTGCCGACCTGGCTTGTCCGACCTTGAGAACTATCTCCTCTGTTTAGAGATAGTTCACAGATCTGTCAGTGAAACACCACCATTGGTTTCACTCTCACTCTGGTCCTTCCCACTCTCAGCCTGACTCCTCCCCTTGGGGAGCCTCAGGCCATTGGAAGCAGCCTGCTCTTTGAGCAGTATCTCTTACTGCCTTGCACCCTCTATACGAGGGCTCTCCTCAAAGTATTACTGTTGCACCAAACACTCATATTACTCAGGTGTCCAGAGGTTAGAGATATATCTGATTATTGGTGATACTGCAGATCATCAATAATCGGGTATATATCTGTATTCTCGGTGATACTGCAGATCACCGGTAATCAGATCCTCTCTGTGTTACACCGATCGTTACACATAGCATGGCTGATCCTACTGCTTTAAAGGACTTGCCAGGTAAGCTCCCTGTTGTTTAGTCCCCCTCAGCAGATGTAAGCAGAGATCAGCAGTGATGCTGAGGTAAGTAGTATCTCACCTCTTCTCAATTACAGCTGTGATCATGGCTCTTCCATGTATTGTATTGCAGGCTTGCAGCTGGTCTCCTCCAACTGCAGGTACTGGGTCTTCATTAGACCACCAAGGAAACCTACAGTATAAGAAAACTACTAGAGCACCAGGGAAAAGAATATTGGACATCTCAAAGTGTTGCAGGGATGAACAGGGCACTATGTGGGAAAACAGGGGTCATTGTATGGGGGCACCCCACAGGGACCACTATATGGGGGCATGCATAGAACAGGGACCTCTTTTTGCAGAGCACAGCAAATTTGCCACTGTAAGGGGGACACAGCACAGAAACTGCTATAACAGGACACAGCGTAAAGGGCAGAATATTTGAAAGCACTTTATGGGGGACACTATATATAGTACTGAAATGGGGGGTGTCACTTTAATAGGGACAGCTAAAAGGGAGACATGGGAAATAGAGACATGTAAGTGGAAGATGCATAGTGGGGATGCAAAGGGAACAAAACATGGGGCTTTTACAGTGAAACTTCCGTTTACCAGGGCTATTGTTCAAACTACTTCTGTATATTTGTTATCAGAGATTGTTTTAATTAATTTTGGATTTTGGGGGAACAAGAAAAATACATGCTTTACATTTGTGTTATGTGGAGACCAGTCCTGGAAGATACTGTCTGATACAAGAGCATACATACATTATGGGAGTCAAGTTAACCACCAAACCCAAATTAGAAATACTAAATGTAAAATCTGTTTAATGTAAGTTCACATTTAAAAACAGGAACGGTTTATACAGACAGTGCAGAAAGAGGTGAAATCAGCAAAAATATCCAAGCACTAAGCGGCATATGAATGGTGAATAAATTAGTATTGCTAAGGCATACTTGTTTTCCATCAGAACAAGATAAAATCAGTTTTACACAGCAAATGGATTGCTTTCATCTTAATTGTAATCAACAGGTAGCTTAACAGTAACTGTTGGCCAATGGCAGGAGTGATGTTAGATATGCAAAATTCTGCATTGCAATTCACTCTGAAAGTTACAGTAAATCAAAGCGCTTGTAGCGGCATACAATATGTAAAAATCTACTCTAATCAACCTTTTCTTCCCATCAGATCTGTGTTCCTTTGAGAGTTTATTCTTTCACATTTAACAATTTCAAATGGTGAAACTATACATCAGAAATAATATTACCAGCCAATTGGGCCATAAAAGCTAAAGGATAGAGTATATAATGCAGTTATTAATAAGAGACTCAGGAAGCACAAGAGATCCATGCTGCTCCACTTTATTTTTAGGGTTTTTTGTGAGAATTGAATCTTATGTGGAGATCATTAGTATATACTGGTGCTGATCAAGTTGTTTAACACATTTCCAAATGCCAATTAAATTACAACTGCACATTTGTGTGGGAATTTTTCATGTATTCTGGCTATTAGTAGGTTGATTGGCTCCCCCATATATATGCCCTAGACCAGCCTTTCTTAACCTTTTTCAGCTGGTGAAGCCTTTGGAAAATATTTGGATCCCGAGGAAACCCTACACAAAATTGCATACATTTATATATACAGTGCTGCCCATAATTATTCATACCCCTGGCAAATGTTGAATTAAAGTTACTTTTATTCAACCAGCAAGTAATTTTTTGACAGGAAATGACATAGGTGTCTCCTAAAAGATAATAAGACAATGTAAAAGAGGCATTATTGGGGGAAAAAAACATTTCTCAGCTTTTATTTACATTTGAGCAAAATGTGTCCAGTCCAAAATTATTCATAACCTTCACAAAGGCTAGGTTTCCACTTGTGCGATTTGTGTCAGATTTTTCTCTCAGAAAATTGGAATTGATTTGGCAGCTAATGGTAGTGAATGGGGCTGTTTCCATTCAATGTGAATTTTCGTACACGTTCGTACGTGAGAAAAGATCTGAGGTCCTCGTTAATTTTTTGGACATCGCGTACGATTCACATTCAATGCTTTGTATAGGTAATGCATAGCAAACCGAATTTTCGTGTTATTTGCGTGAAAATTCCCAATAGATCCATGGTTACAGGAAGTTGTCAGCAGTCCTGACTAAGCTGTTACTAGACTAATTTCTGTGTGTGAAAATTCGCATAAAAACACGTAAAAATGTACATGCGAATTTTCACTAAGCAGAAAAATCTTACACGATTTTTTGTAGGTGAAAATTTCATGCTACAGTGGAAACGTAGCCAAACTGTCACTGTCTGTAGGAAAATCCAAAGCTCTATACCATTCCAAATAGTCCAAGCTGTTCTAAAGCATCCTAATTACCCTGATTAATTGGAAACAGCTGTTTTAATCAACTCAACAGGTGAAAAAAAGCAGCTCTCTGCAATTGGTTTGTGGACAGTCATGGCTAAGACAGAGAAGCTCAATGAGGGCCTGCAGCTGTGCATTGTGGCTGTTCACAAGTCAGGAAAGGGCTACAAGGCCATTTCTAAATGTTTTCAAGTTCCAGTGGCTACAGTGCAAAGTATTATTCAACAATATAAGATGTTCCATGCTGTGGAAAATGCTGGCCAGGAGGATAGTGAGACAGGAGAAAAAGAATGCAAAGATCACCACCAAGGCTATTCTGGTGAATCTGGGCTCTGCTGATAGAAATTTCTCAGTTTAACAATTTTACAGATTTGTAGGGTGAATTCTTAAGCTAAGCATACATATCGATTGGCTGCAAGTAAACAAAAACTTCATAATATCTATAATTTACCTGGTCTACCACCATATACCTCTACTGTAGATATTAGACAAGATTTCATTATAAATATTGTCTAATATGGCATGCTAGATTTTTAATGCTTTTCACTGCCTGACCCAATATTGCTCTTGCTGGCCCAACCCTTACATCATCAGGCAGCACGGTGGCGTAGTGGTTAGTGCTTCCGCCTTGCAGCGCTGGGTCCTCGGTTCGTATCCCAGCCAAGTCAACATCTGCAAGGAGTTTTTATGTTCTCCCCCGTGTCTGCATGGGTTTCCTCCGGGCACTCTGGTTTCCTCCCACATCCCAAAAACATTCAAATAAGTTAATTGGCTTCCCCCTAAATTGGCCCTAGACTACAATACATACACTACATGATACATAGGACATATGACTATGGTAGGGACTAGATTGTGAGCTCCTCTGAGGGACAGTTAGTGACAAGACAATATACTATGTACAGCGCTGCGGAAGATGTTGGCGCTATATAAATACTAAAATTAAAAATTATTATTATTTGCTAACTTCAACCAAATTAAAACACAAAAGGATAGAAGCAGATAAGGAGTTCTATTAACCTGGTAAAGGACACCCGAAGAGAGGATCGCAGAGGCTGTTATATCTATTTCCCTCTTAACAATGCACATTGCATGGCTGTCCTGTTGATCCTCTGCCTCTAATACTTTTTCCTAAAGTAGCACGCAGATCAGATGTTTGACTGAATTTGCCACATGCTTGTTTCAGGTGTGTGATTCAGACACTACTGTTGCATGAAAGATTAGCATGACTGCCGGCAACTTGTTCAAAAACTTAATCCACAACAAGTGCCCCAACTCCCCAGTTAACAAACAAACACTTGTAAAAAAAATAATAAAAAAAAAATAACAGTTTAGAAAAATAAATACACAAATACTTTCCTTAGGGGCTTTTTTAATATGTGTGTCCTGAAGGTATATTACTGTTATATTACTATATAAAGTCTTGTAATTATCGTCCCGACACAAAAAAAACACAGAAAAAATACACCTTCATTTCCAAATAACATATTGTTTCTATACTAGGAAGATAATTTAAAGAGACTCTGAAGCGAGTCTAAATCCACGTTTATACCCCGCAAATCCCTTGTGCAAAATCCCAGACTTTTTTGGTCGTGGATTTTGCTGCACCTGGAGGCAGAGCTTTGAGCTGCAGCTCTGCCTCCATGTGCGTCAATCTGCCCGCGGCTCTCCGCCTCTCCCTGCCCCTCTCAGTGAAGGAAGATTGAGAGTGGCGGGGAGAGGCAGCGATCAGCGGGGATTGACGCGCAAAGAGGCAGAGCTACAGCCCTAAGCTCTGCCTCAAGCAGGAAGTGCTCCCCGCACTTAGCACAGGGGATTTGGGGGGTATAAACCCCTCGTTTTGCCGCGGGGATGTGGCATTTTAGCACTAGCTATAGTTCTTAACATAAAAAGAAGTTAAAAACGTGGATTTAGACTCACTTCAGAGGCTCTTTAAATGCTGTGATAGCCGAGACTACTGGACAATAAAATGAGTGGGTTTTATTTATAGTACTATTGCTTATTTTAATACTATGGGCTTGATTCACAAAAGAGTGTTAGCTGATAGCATGGCCGTGCTATGCAGTTAACACGCGAAGTGACGTGCGTGCAGCTGTGCGCGCGCAAAGGCTTACGCCCTCGTGCTAAACAAAGGTTTGGGCGCGATCACACAAGCATTCGCGCACAGATGCGCACGTTTTCACGCGCGAACGTTAGTTAGCACGCGGGTGCTAGCCTTTGCATGCGCAAAGTTGCGTGTGCGTCACCTCGCATGTTAACTGTAAAGCACGGCCGTGCTATCAGTTAACACTCTTTTGTGAATCAAGCCCTATAGGAGGTGGAATAGGAGAAATAGTGTATTTTTTTTATTTTTTTCCCCTGTTTTTCCCTATAAAATGCATAGAAAATAATGACTGAAAATAAGTATCGCCCACAAAAAGTCTAATTTGTGGCGAAAAAAACAAGCTATAGATCATTTAGGTGTGATAAGTAGTAATAAAGTTAATGTCAAGTGAATGGGAGGAGCCCTGACAGGGGAAAATTGCTTCTGTCCTTGAGGTGAAAGCACCCGTAGGCTGAAGTGGTTAAAAGGAAGCTAATATGGCAACCTCCATATTACTCTCACTTCAGGTGTCCTTTAAAGTGGGCCTGTACAGGTATACATTTAAAAATGTCACAAGGAATATTGGGCCTCATACTATGACTGGCACTGTGAATACTGTGGTTGGCACTCCATTCTTCCTCTCAGGAGGGGTTGGCTCAGTAGCACAGGTACAAGCAAGAACAGTACTACTCAGACCTCATCCACTGGGTGGCTGTAATGGTGGCCATACATGGTACAATTTTTTTCATACAATCTTACCATTTCTATGTAATATAAGGGAACTGCCTAAATTATCCTTTCAGTATATTCAATTAATTTACTCTTATACTACATAGAAATGGTAAGATTGTATAAAATAATTGTACCATGTATGGCCACCATAAGAGTGACCTATCCTCATGTATTACACTATCTCCCAGCAGCCCTAACAAGGGTAAAGAATTGCCATGGCAGTTTTCCAGGAGGGGACAAGGCTACACAACTGAATCTGGATTTCACTGTACAGAAGATCAGTTTTAAAGTTTATTTGTGTTACTCCATTAAACCTTCTAATACCCATACTGGCAAGCTGGATTTTATTTTTCACACTTCAAATATTCTTTTAAAATACGGTGTCATAGTGGTTAGCACTCTAGCCTTGCAACGCTGGGTCCCCAGTTCGAATCCCAGCCAGGTCAACATCTGCAAAGAGTTTGTACGTTCTCCCTATGTCTGTGTGGGTTTCCTCCGGGAACTCCGGTTTTCCCCCACATCCCAAAAACATACAGATAAGTTAATTGGCTTCCCCTAAATTGGCCCTGATACATGCACTACATGATACATACATAGACATATGACTATGGTAGGGATTAGATTGTGAGCCCCTCTGAGGGACAGTTAGTGACAAGACAATTTATACTCTGTACAGAGCTGCGTAATATGTCGGTGCTATATATATAAATAAATAAATAAATAACATAAAGATTTTAGGGTTTTTATATATAGGTAAAAAATATAATATGAAATATATAAATTACAATTACAGAGGAACAAAATGGTTACTGAAAACACAGCTGTTGACCTAAATGAAACAGTAGACAAGAAAATTATGTTATTAAGAAATGGTCTTTGGATAATTGGCTTGATGGATTCCAGTCAATGCCAGTCAATCAATGGCTCATCTGATAAACACTCTCAAGTGCGCTTCTCATTATCACTGCCCTGACAGTCTGTGGTCAAGGGAGAGCTCTGGAAAGTGTAATATGTCTGCTAAAATAGCTCAATATAGATGAGAATAAGCCCCAACTCATTTGAGTTTGGCTTACATGAAAATACATGTGTTTTACAGAGAAAAATGGGGCTTTTACAGAGAACTTTACCATCCCTGCAGTTCACAGAGTCTAGTAGGCTCCCAGCTTAGTCACTCTTTTACCAGACATCTCCCCAACAATAAACACATGCACACATGGAACTGCAATGGGAAACAGAGATGCATAATATACTAGAAGGGGTACTTAATACTTTACATTGTGTGTCTACCGGTCTGTCTTTTTTAAAACTGCATAATGCATTAAAAAAACAACCTGTTTTATATATAAATGTACAAATACTTGCTTCACAATAGCTTTCCAGGTGAGAAGCATAGCATGATGACAGCAAGTAAGGAGAAACTATGACTAACAGAAGAGTATTAGACATGAATGAACACACACAACTGACAGTGCCATCTTGTGGCAGTTTGGGCATATTACATTTCAGTTTAAAGAAGAACACTAGTTTCACAAGGGATTGGTCACAGAATATGCTATTCTTTTTGAAAACATTGTGTTGAGGTTTTCAATCCATTCTAGATAGCTGGCACACTTATAAATTTGAATGAATTAGGCGATAAGTAGATAAACTGATTATTTAAATGCTCAGAGAACTAGAGGGTTATCTTTAAAGACAATAAAGTGAAAGGGAAACTACTTTAACAAAGTACAAACTGGAACAAAGTCTTCTGTAAGTCCAATTAAATTCACAGAGAACAGTATTGAAATATTTATTGCAATAATTAAAGTAATTTTATGGATACTTTTATTTGACATATTTGGGAGCTGTCCAATAAGCATTAACCCTGTTGCATATATTCCAAGAGTAGCATGAAGGGACTTGACCCAACAGTAGAAGACAAAGCCAGAGCCATGCTTTTCTCTTATCTTTGTGGCTCCCTTTTCATGTGCATCAGCCTCCCTCCCGTTCTATGTGCAATGTGCAGCCCCCTCTGTGTGACATCTGTGTACAGCAGCCTCTCATTCATATACAGCCTCCTGTTCTACATGCATCAACCTCTCTTTCATGTCTAGCAGCCTCTTTGGGCAGCAGCCACCCGAGGCCTTGGCCTTTGTGGCCTTTCCGCAAATCTTGTCCTAGTAGATGATACAGAAGGAAAAAGATGCCACAGGTCTCCCTCACCTCAGTCCATATGGATAGGTCTGTAACCAAAAAGAAATAAGATATGTTATTGTATTACTTAGTGTGGGTGTGTCTGGTCTGTGAACTTCAACTTGGGAACTCTAGGGACTGAGAGAAAAGGACTAATAGGAACTTTTGTGTCCATGCTGTTCAACATTTAGACACTAAGTGACCTGAGGAAGGGGATAAGACCAGGGCCGGCCTTTGACCTGAGCGACCTGTGCGATCGCTCAGGGCGCCGGCTTCCAGGGGGCGCTCCTGCCGCCTGGCCGCACGTGTTTTAATTTGGAAGCTTCAAGCTGGCAAGCTGCGCCCCGGCTGTGTCCGTCTCGCTCCGCTCCGCCCCCCCCCCCCCCTGCCGCTGCTGGAGGTGATAAGGGGCAAACATGAATGATGCCCACCGTGATGGAGGGGGGAGCCGCGAGGAGAGCAGCCCGTCCTCTCCCTCCCTCCTCTCCGGGCGCTCTCCGTGCTCCCCCCTGCAGAGTGCAGACTGCAGCAGTGAGAACAACTCACCTCCCTGGTTCCGATCGCCAGCGCCTCTCACTTGCCGCTGGTCTCCTCTTGTACATTGTCACTGATGCACACTAAACTTCCTGCTTAGCAGGAAGTTTACTGTGTATCAGTGACAATGTACAAGAGGAGACCAGCGGCAAGTGATACACCGTGAGAGGCGCCGGCGATCAGAACCAGGGAGGTGAGTTGTTCTCTCTGGCTATGCTGCAGTCTGCATCGGAGGAGGGAGCACGGAGGGTGGCCCGGAGAGGAAGGGAGGGAGAGGTCGGGCTGCCCTCCCCGCGGCTCCCCCTCCACTATGAGGGGAGGGGGGGCACCTACCTACCTAATCTATACTGGGGGCACCTACCTATCTAGCCTATACTGGGGGGGCAGCTACCTATCTAATCTATACTGGGGGGCAGTTACCTAATCTAATCTATACTGGGGGCACCTACCTACCTAATCTATACTGGGGGCAGCTACCTATCTAATCTATACTGGGGGCACCTACCTACCTAACCTATACTGGGGGGGGGGGGCAGCTACCTATCTAATCTATACTGGGGGCACCTACCTATCTAACCTATACTGGGGGGGCAGCTACCTATCTAACCTATACTGGGGGCAGCTACCTATCTAACCTATACTGGGGGCAGCTGCCTATCTATACTATACTGGGGGAACCTACCTATCTAACGTATACTGGGGGGGCAGCTACCTATCTAACCTATACTGGGGGGGCAGCTACCTATCTAATCTATACTGGGGGCAGCAGCTACCTATCTAATCTATACTGGGGGCAGCAGCTACCTATCTAATCTATACTGGGGGCAGCAGCTACCTATCTAATCTATACTGGGGGCAGCTACCTATCTAATCTATACTGGGTGCAGCTACCTATCTAACCTATACTGGGGGGGCAGCTACCTATCTAATCTATACTGGGGGCAGCAGCTACCTATCTAATCTATACTGGGGGCAGCTACCTATCTAATCTATACTGGTGGCAGCTACCTATCTAACCTTTACTGTAGGCAGATACCCCCTTTAGTGTATATAGGCTTAGGCTACTAGTCTTACAGTCGCAGATCCCCTTTTAGTGTATTTAGGCAGCAGATCCCCCCCCCCCCCCATTAGTGTATGTGTGTGGTGCGCTCACACGCGAAGAGGATGAATTTGGGGGGGGGGCACCAAAATCTGGTTCTGCTCAGGGCGCTTTGAAACCTAAGGCCGGCCCTGGATAAGACCTGTAATATGTGTTGTCTTTTTAAGTATCCAAATATTATTTCTAAGCCTAATCCTCATCTAAGGTAAGCATTTTAATTTTTTTCATTTTAGAAGGTTTTTTTTAACCGTATATATTTGTGGCATCTCATCCCATCATTCCATTGTATTACGTACAACTTACACAAATAGAAAACAGAGCAGCAGTAAGAGATGGGGAGACTGAAGGGCCCAAAAGAGCAAGACAATACTTTGTTGCCACCTAATACAGAAGTGAGAACTTTATTTTATCACACATGACTGGAATCAGGAGTAGTGCATTTCACACTGGAGACGGAAGAGTATGGTAACCTCGGTGCAAAACAAAGTGCCCTCCATGGTGGGACTGATTCTCACCTATTTGCAATCATGCTGGGAACCGAAGCCATAAAGGTCTAAAACAATGATTTGGCAGCCATGCTTTGACTAGAATTACCAGTTGATTTACTGCTATAGTAAACTAGCCTCTAACATTGCAGATGTTTAGTCTCCTGGCATTGGCTACTTATGTTTAAGTATCATTGCTCACTATGGACTTACCTTGTCTATACTACATAGTAAAACTGTCATGTGTTCTAAAACCAAAGCTTACCAATCAGACAAGCAAATACATCAGTAATTTGTAATATTTCAAATTTTGCTGGTTAAAAGTCTTTTTAGCATCACTAATAACTAAATAACACTGAATATCCTTATATATTCCCTTTAAAACAATAGTGCTATCTCAGAGCATTGCTATAAATTATAACAGGCAGTTCTTAAATTTTGTATTGGTCAGTATGACTATAATGTAATATGTACACAAACAAATGATTACAATTAATAACCACTGTCTCCCTGGGGATTAGTTCTTAGAAGGATTAAGGTATTGCATGGTAGGAAGTTGGGGATGAATCCATCTAATTAATATTTTAGTCCTCTGTGAATATAATTAGAATGAAGAGCTTGCAGAAATTTAGACAGACGTGTAGAGCAACAAGCAAATTAACATTGATGCGTTATTTCAACTCTATTTACAAAGAACATTACATCATTGTAAAAAAAATAATAAAAAATTATACATGCTGATGGAAAATTAAGGGATTCTCCACACGTTTACACATTTCTGTTAGTTACAGTGGGATGCGAAAGTTTGGGCAACCTTGTTAATCGTCATGATTTTCCTGTATATAAGTTGTTACGATAAAAAATGTCAGTTAAATATATCGTATAGGAGACACACACAGTGATATTTGAGAAGTGAAATGACGTTTATTGGATTTACAGAAAGTGTGCAATAATTGTTTAAACAAAATTAGGCAGGTGCATAAATTTGGGTCCCACAAAAAGAAATGAAATCAATATTTGGTAGATCCTCCTTTTGCTGAAATTTCAGCCTCTAAACGTTTCCTGTAGGTTCCAATGAGAGTCTGGATTCTGGTTGAAGGTATTTTGGACCATTCTTCTTTATAAAACATCTCTAGTTCATTCAGGTTTGATGGCTTCCGAGCATGGACAGATCTCTTTAACTCACACCACATATTTTCAATTATATTCAGGTCTGGGGACTGAGATGGCCATTTCAGAACATTGTACTTGTTCCTCTGCATTAATGCCTTGGGGGATTTTTAGCAGTGTTTAGGGTTGTTGTCTTGTTGAAAAATCCATCCCCGGTGCAGCTTCAGCTTTGTCACTAATTCCTGGACATTGGTCTCCAGAATCTGCTGATATTGAGTGAAATCCATACGTCCCTCAAATTTGACAAGATTCCTAGTCCCTGCACTGGCCACATAGCCCCACAGCATGATGGAACCACCACCATATTGTATTGCAGGTAGCAGGTGTTTTTCTTGGAATGCTGTGTTCCTTTTCCTCCATGCATAATGCCCCTTGTTATGCCCAAATAACTCAGTTCTAGTTTCATCAGTCCACAGCATCTTATTCCAAAATGAAGCTGGCTTGTCCAAATGTACTTTAGCATACCTCAAGCGACTCTGTTTGTGCTTTGGGCGGAGAAAAGGCTTCCTCTGCATCATTCTCGCATATAGCATCTCCTTGTGTAAAGTGTGCGGAATGGTTGAACGATGCACATTCACTCCGTCTGCAGCAAGATGATGTTGTAGGTCTTTGGTGCTGGTCTGTGGGTTGACTCTGACTGTTCTCACCGTTCGTCGCTTCTGTCTATCCGAGATTTTTCTTAGTCTGACACTTTGAGCCTTAACTAAAATTCAGCCTGTGGTCTTCCATTTCCTCAATATGTTCTTAATTGTGGAAACAGACAGCTGAAATCTCTGAGACAGCTTTCGGTATCCTTCCCCTAAACCATGATGGTGAACAATCTTTGTCTTCAGGTCATTTGAGGGTTGTTTTGAGATCCCCATGTTGTTACTTTTCAAACAAAATTAAAAGGGGAGGGAAACTTACAATTGACCCCCTTAAATACTCTTTCTCATAATAGGATTCACCTGTGTATGTAGGCCAGGAGTCAATAATTAGTTCTACAGGTTTTGGAATCAATAAAATGGCAACAGTGCCCAAATTTATGCACCTGCCTAATTTTGTTCAAACAATTATTGCACACTTTCTTTAAATCCAATAAACTTCATTTCACTTCTCGAATATCACTGTGTGTGTCTCCTATATGATATATTTAACTGACATTTTTTATGGTAACAACCAACAATTTATACAGGAAAATCATGACAATTAACAAGGTTGCCCAAACTTTCACATCCCACTGTAACAAATTTGCCCACAACACAACTGAAAAAGTAAAAATACAGGATCTTCTCAAAAAATTAGCATATTGTGATAAAGTTCATTATTTTCTGTAATGTACTGATAAACATTAGACTTTCGTATATTTTAGATTCAAATACACACAACTGAAGTAGTTCAAGCCTTTTATTGTTTTAATATTGATGATTTTGGCATACAGCTCATGAAAACCCAAATTTTCTATCTAAAAAAATTAGCATATTTCATCCGACCAATAAAAGAAAAGTGTTTTTAAAACAAAAAAAGTCAACCTTCAAATAATTATGTTCAGTTCTGCACTCAATACTTTGTCGGGAATCCTTTTGCAGAAATGACTGCTTCAATGCGGCGTGGCATGGAGGCAATCAGCCTGTGGTACTGATCAGGTGTTATGGAGGCCAAGGATGCTTCGATAGCGGCCTTAAGCTCATCCAGAGTGTTGGGTCTTGCGTCTCTCAACTTTCTCTTCACAATATCCCACAGATTCTCTATGGGGTTCAGGTCAGGAGAGTTGGCAGGCCAATTGAGCACAGTAATACCATGGTCAGTAAACCATTTACCAGTGGTTTTGGCACTGTGAGCAGGTGCCAGGTCGTGATGAAAAATTACATCATCTCCATAAAGATTTTCAGCAGATGGAAGCATGAACCCACTTTTGAACCAGAAACAGCGGCAGAAGTGCCTGACCTGGGCTACAGAGAAGCAGCACTGGACTGTTGCTCAGTGGTCCAAAGTACTTTTTTCGGATGAAAGCAACTTTTACATGTCATTCGGAAATCAAGGTGCCAGAGTCTGGAGGAAGACTGGGGAGAGGAAAATGCCAAAATGCCTGAAGTCCAGTGGCAAGTACCCACAGTCAGTGATGGTCTGGGGTGCCATGTCAGCTGCTGGTGTTGGTCCACTGTGTTTTATCAAGGGCAGAGTCAATGCAGCTAGCTATCAGGAGATTTTGGAGCACTTCATGCTTCCATCTACTGAAAAGCTTTATGGAGATGAAGATTACATTTTTCAGCACGACTTGGCACCTGCTCACAGTGCCAAAACCACTGGTGAATGGTTTACTGACCATGGTATTACTGTGCTCAATTGGCCTGCCAACTCTCCTGACCTGAACCCCATAGAGAATATGTAGGATATTGTGAAGAGAAAGTTGAGAGACGCAAGACCCAACACTCTGGATGAGCTTAAGGCCGCTATCAAAGCATCCTGGGCCTCCATAACACCTGAGCAGTGCCACAGGCTGATTGCCTCCATGCCACGCCGCAATGAAGCAGTCATTTCTGCAAAAAGATTCCCGACCAAGTATTGAATGCATAACTGAATATAATTATTTGAAGGTTGACTTTTTTTTGTTTTGAAAAAAACGCTTTATTTTATTGGTCGGATGAAATATGCTATTTTTTTTGAGATAGGAATTTTGGGTTTTCATGAGCTGTATGCCAAAATTATCAACATTAAAACAATAAAAGGCTTGAACTACTTCAGTTGTGTGTATTTGAATCTAAAATATATGAAAGTCTAATGTTTATCAGTACATTACAGAAAATAATGAACTTTATCACAATATGCTAATTTTTTGAGAAGATCCTGTAGATACTATTAGTTACTATATCTATCCTATATCTTCATAGATTCTGTCCACATTACAATAATTAGACAATTACAAAAACAAGAGAATTTAAAGTGCAACTCTGTATGTGTTATAATGATGATTAAATACGAGTCAGTACTAAACCAGTCTTATATTTAAAAAAAATACAATTCCACTTCAATTTGCAGCCTGTAAAGTCAAAGTGTAAATTCAAATGAAACAATAGAAACAGTACATTTATTTACAAACATAACACACCATTAGTTTCCCTTAGACCAATTAGTGATGCAGTCTAAAGTGCCAGGGGCATGCCAGATCGTGCACAGGGAAGCCACCAGTGCAAAACTTATATCTACGTGGTCGTGACTTGGATGAGCCCACACATGACGTACATATACTGCCCCCCCCCCCCCCCCCCCCACACACACACACACACACCCCTCAGTGCTCCTTCTTCCCTAATGACTTTGGCAGACCTCTCTCCACACCGTATCCTTACACCCTACTGCCAGACCCTAATGTTTCATTGTTGGAAAGGGTTTGGCAAAAGTATTGCGATGGAAATAAAACAGTTTCCAGGTAGGTTTCAGGCCATTATGAAGAACTTCACTTTTTTACAAATCAGGAGACTATTAGAGTGGTCTGACTCTCTGACGTAACATTCAATAAAATTGTGTTTTCCTACTTTTTTTTACTCGGTTATCATATTTGCTTTTGTGCACACATTATATTGTCTGTTTACAAATTACAAGTTTCCAACGTGTTGTTTTTCTTACCCTTAAAGCTGGCATTACATTTCATTCTTTTTCTATTATAACTGCTTTTTATTATATATTAAAATTGTCTAATGAGCTATTTTGAACACTGTGTGTGTCTGAAGCAGAGACAGTTTCTCAGAGTGTTTGTTTACGTTCCAGTGTTCATACATTTGTGTTCAACAAGTAAAAAAGATACTGTTATCTCCAGTTTGGATGTGGATTTGAAGCTGAATAGCAGGAAAAAGTGCTTTGTTTAACCATTTCAGTGATGTTCTGCTAGAATTTTTTCTGGGATAGTATATTTTAAGCTGTGAGCAATCTTTTAGAGAAAAATAGAAATGCTGGCTTTCAGACCACTTTAAGAATGTAAATCACAAGCCACAGAGGCCCTTATTCAATTTATATTTTCTCCTAGGAGATCATTTTTCATTTTCTTTTAAAAATAACTTTATTTTACCAAAAAGTAGGTGAAAAGTACAATCATAATTATTCTCAGTATTTTCTTGCTTGTTTGTGGCTTAAAAGGCATTTTATTGATAAGGTATAAAAATATTGCCTAGGAGAAAACATGGGGAAAAAAGTTAACTGAATAAAGGCCCCAGTGTTTTGAGAGATTGAAGCCTTGTATTACATAGTTTGAATAAGAGCAGTGGAAAAATTGTGTATATATGCAATAACTATTGTATCTGTATTGCCTATTTTACAGTACATATGTTGTGGATGATTTCTAGTTGCAATACAGTGCCCCCTGTTAATTATGTTGTGCAAGATTGCAAACTATAATTGACTCTCTAGTTACTTTCTGTCCTTTGTGTTTGAATGTGTTGGTATACATTAGCGCTTAGCTGAGCTGTTTTGAGGTAAGCAGAGCTGCTAGTTAGCTGTTGGTATAGAAGTGTTTATGTTGTCCATGTAAAGTGCGGTGTCCAGGAAATGTGTGAAAATAAAAGCTGAGAGTACTTCTCATGTCCTTATTATGATGGATGTTGACCTGTTACACACTGTTTACCTGACCATTGTTCTGCTTTTTTGTTGTTTTCTGCTTGTCTTTATTGTCGTACAAGCTGCTACTTTCTATTGCAGGTTATATTGATTGTTAGATTGTCAATACTATACAAACACTCTTTGTTACGCAATAATGTTTTATCTCTGCAATCTTTCAAAAAAAAAATTTAAACTGAAAATAAAAGTTGAGAATCAGATTTCTGGTACAGTGGTGACAATTTTTGGGAGTGCGCTTAGTTGTTATATTGATGCTAATTAGTAGCATGTACACTATGTCCCCAATGTTACAGATCATGTGGCCTAGTGTTGCTGAAAGGGCAGATCCCCACACCGAAGCAGCTAAAAAGGTCAAAAGGGTGCACAGCGCACCTGCTAATCTGGGTGCTGCCATAGCCCACAATATAATTACCTGCTATTGTGGTGCCAGGGCAGTAAATTGCCATTGGGCACCTGATATCGGCACCGACCCTCCTCAAGGAAGGTAATAGGAAAAAAGGGCGCCGGCAGCTAGTGGACAAAAAGGGCGCCATCATTCACTCCCATAATAAATATCGTTTAATGGGCGCCGAACAGGAAAAAAGGGCACCGGAGATTATTAACGTTTTAGGAATGGCGCCCGGAGATTTTTTAATGTTTTATAACTGTGCTTGTGATGATTTAAGTTTAGAAATGCGCCCGTGACGAATAACGTTTATAAAAATAATAAACATATTTATCGTATTTAACTAAAACATTATTTAAAATTTTATCCCTTAGGCCCCATTCACACTTGCGTTTTTGGGAAAAACGGTCCGGATGTCCGGACCGGATCCGGACCGTACCGCACCCAGTCCCGTACGGTTCCTATCCGGATCCGGTCCGTTTGCATACGTTTTCAATCAGGTATGAATATGGCTGCGATCCGGATCCGTTTTTTTTAAAGAGATAACACACTATATAAATTCCTGTAGAATCAGGTCCTACGCTGTGTAGGGCCTTACCTCCATGTCCAACATACTGCCAAACAGCTCCAGCACACTACTGCCAGCAGCTCACTGCTGCTCCACTACAGAAATGCTGTGCCTATGTGTCCCCATCCAAAATGGCCGCTAGAAAACGCATAGGAAGTGGGGTAGAACGTCCAGTTTTTATAGCCAGTGTGTTCTGGGCTTTCCGTTTCCCACTGGTTTCTATTGCCGGATGGTGCAGTCAGGCTACGATCCGGGTGCGTCGGCCGGATGATCCGGACCTTAAAAATAGCGCATGTTGGAAAAGTGTCCGGAGTCCGGATCCGGTCCGGCTCTAGTCCGTACGGAACGGACACGTGTGTACGGTCGCATAGACTTTGCATTGCTATGCCGAACGTCCGTTCCGTTTGTACAGTATACGGTCCGGATCCGGCCCGACGAATCCGGACAGCGAACGCTAATGTGAACCGGACCTTACTGTTTGTAAAACATTATCATTCACAAAATAAAGCGATCAGTATGTAACATAAATTGCAATATATTTTTTACAGTCACTATTTGTAAAACATTATTATCCATATAATAAAGCGATCAGTAAGGGGGATGGTTAAGGTTAGGCACCACCAGGGGGGTGGTTAGGGTTAGGCACCACCGGGGGGGGGGGGTCTTAGGGTTAGGCACCACCAGGGGGTCTTAGGGTTAGGCACCACCCGGGGGGTGGTTAGGGTTAGGCACCACCAGGGGGTTGGTTAGGGTTAGGCACCACCAGGGTGGTCTTAGGGTTAGGCACCACCAGGGGGGTCTTAGGGTTAGGCACCACCAGGGGGGTCTAGGGGTTAGGGATAGGTAGGTAGATAGGTATAGGGTTCTGTGTGAGAGTAGGGTTAGGTATAGTTACAGTACAATATACACCACCAGGGAAGTGGTTAGGGTTAGGTACCACCAGGGGGGTGGTTAGGCACCACTAGGGGGTGATTAGGGTTAGGCACCACCAGGGGGGTGGTTAGGGTTAGGCACCAGCAGGGGGGTGATTAGGGTTAGGCATCACCAGGGGGGTCTTAGGGTTAGACACCACCAGGAAGGTCTTAGAGTTAGGCACCACCAGGGGGGTCTAGGGGTTAGGGATAGGTACAGGGAGGGTTCTGTGTGAGAATAGGGTTAGGTATAGTTGTAGTAAAATTTTAGTAATACTTACTAATGTTTTACAACACTTATTACGAATGTAGTTATATTTATATCATCGTTATAAACAATATTTTCAGATTTTATTATAAAAAGAAACGATAAATGAAGGTTATTCACAATAATATACAATTATAACGATTAAACATATATTATCGTTTTTTTAACAAACGTAATTATAAGTTTCACTTTTGAAACAGGGAAGATTAACGTTTTCACAATTGCCAATTTCATATACATTATTTAATGATTTATAAATTTGTAAAACATTATTTCACAATTGCCAATTTCATATACATTATTTAATGATTTATAAATTTGTAAAACCTTATTTGCAAACGAAATACAACACAATATTTTTATAAACGGTATTACTGCTTATCGTTTACACCCCGCGCCCTTTTTTTCCACGCTCTTTTTTGATGTACGCCTCAAGGAAAGAGCCTCTGCTTGCCAACTCTCCCAGCATCCATTTCTCACTGAGAGAGTCTCTGCTTGCCGATTCTCTCAGCCTCCTCACTAAGAGAGTTGCTGCTGCTTTGCAGTGACTCTCAGATCTACGGGACAGAGGTGCTTCTGCTGTACAGCGGCTCGTGATTGGCTATATCCAGTGCCCTATTAAGCGGGCGCCTTTTCACGTGTATTCAAATAGAAAGAGAGCAGTGGGTTCACTGGTTAAAAAAGCAGCCTAGGTGTGAGAGAACGCGGAAAAGCCGCCGCGTCTGCTATTGAGGAGGCGGCTGCTTCCGCGTCCAATGCGGCGATTTGCACGCGGAAGCGTGCGTCTGGTGGCAGGGCAGAACGCGGAAAAGCCGCCGCATGTGATAACAGTAAGGCGGCTGGTTCCACGTCCAGCGTGGCGGTTTGCACGCAGCGGCGTGGGTCTGGTGTGGCTGGGTCTGTTAGTGCACACAGGCTTAGGAATACACGCGCGCGCGCGCTGAGAGGCAGAACTCTTATACTGAACAGGAGAAGTCAGCTGATCACACCGATCAGCTGACGCCAGAGCAAGATTCTATTGGTTGATCATTTAGGGGTGGTGCTGGAGAGCACTGCTCCATACTGTATATACTTGCTGCTGGCCAGTCTCAAGTTGCGATCACTACGTGGAAGCACTCAGACCTTAGTCAGATCCCACAGTGTGTTTGAACCGGGAGGACCTGGGAATTCACACGGAGCCAGAAATACTTGTATTATTGTTCTGTTTATGCTTAGACTAGTTCCAGGGTGCTGAGACCACGGACCTCGCACCCAAGATTAGGGAACTGTATTGTCATCTGTATTATACTCCAGAATAGTTCCAGGGTGCTGAGACCACGGACCTCGCACCCAAGATTAGGGAACTGTATTGTCATCTGTGTTATACTCCAGACTAGTTCCAGGGTGCTGAGAGCACGGACCTCGCACCCAAGACTAGGGAACTTGTGCAATCATTCTGTTATACTTCAGACTAGTTCCAGGGTGTAGAGACCAAGGACCTCACACCCAGACTAGGCATTGTTTGATATCTGTTACGACTTATTGCTTTCCTGACTACTCTTCTGTCCTCTGATTCGGTACCTCGCATATCTGATACTCTGTTGCCAAACCCTGCTAGCCTTGGATACCGAATCAGCCTTCTGTCTATGTACTTTATCTGACCGTGTGTTGCCGACCTGGCTTGCCCGACCTCGAGAGCTATCTCCCTCATTAAGAGATAGTCTCCAGATCAGAGAGTGACATCCTCCTCTCAGGTGTCACTCACCTTTTGGTCCTTCCTACCTCCAGCCTGACTCCACCCCTTGGAGAGTTTCAGGCTGCTGGAAGGTTTCTGTGTTCTTCAGTGCAGTATTCCCTTACTGCCTATGTTCATCTGCTCAGCAGGTGCATTACTCAAAGTACTACTGTTACACCAAACACTCACATACCTTAGGAGTCCAGAGGTTAGCAATATATCTGTATTATCGGTGATTCTGCAGATCATCAATAATCAGGTATATATCTGCATTCTTGGTGATGCTGCAGATCACCAATAATCAGATTCTCTCTGCGTGCTGACACCAATCGTTACACTAGGTCAGAAATCTTAGGGTCAGTCCTCAAACCCCAAACAGTTCAAAGTCAATATAAACACTTGGAGGACCTGGCATTCGATGGCTGGAGGATGCAATGTCCCTGAAAACCAGCCGCTGTATTCAATATGTGAAAACAGTACCTGCAAGCAGCATAGGTATAAAGGAAATACCTCCTGCTGTTACATGAAGTCCTCCGTGGGCATAAGTTCCGTGCTATGTGCACAAACACCGCTCGCGCGGATGTACTGGATCTGACTGAGGACGCAGAGTCTCTCCACCGGAAGTGATGTCGCACACTCTGCGCTCTACGTTCCAAAGGATATGCAGGATGCTGTCGGCTCAATTCCTGTATATGAAAGTACAGAGGGGACATACCATAGTGCAGACTGCGCCTAGTGGTGGACCCCTCACTTCAGGTTCCCTTTAAGTACCATTTCAGTCATACAGTTACATGTTTTCTCCTCGTCTCCTCCTCGCCTGCCTTCTATATATTGCTTGAAAAAGAACATGGCTAATAAGCCATTTTCTGTAACAGCTGTTTTTATCCCTATACAGTGCATTGTGCACAAGTCGTCTTTTTACTGTGAGACAATCCATTTGCCAAGAAATCCTACTTTAGCATTTTTAATTGACCGACTTTGCATGACCTGCTATTGTAAAGAAAATAGGCATGTCTGGATTATTAACTGCAATGTACGGCTCTAATCCAGTCTCCAGAGATTTAGCATTTATATAAATGCTGTCAATTCCCTGTCTTCCTACACAGAAAAGTAACTATGATACATGATTGAAAACCATTCATCATCTGTTGTGTAGGCTATGAAATGAGTTTCTTGTGGCTGCAGAGAAGTGAAAATTGTATTATAACTGGGTATTTTGGGATATCTAGCTGTTCCCAGAACAGTAACGTTTCATAGGAAATACAGAGAGAAGACATGTTCATCTGACTTGTCAACTGTGACAAAGGACGAATTAACCATGAGAAGACAAAAATGTTATCTCTTCTAGAACCTATAAGTTATATGTAAAAGTAAAAAACAGGCTGTTCTGATCCTTCAAATGAGAAAGTATATAGCAAAATCCAGCTGAACAACTGTACCCCTTGTCACTTCTGTGCAATATTCTTCATGTGCGTTGGCTTATATATCATGTTAGATCATGCTACAGAAGCTACATCTGTGCTTCTGTAGAGTGCAGGCTTGATGCATGGTGGCTCAATCATTTTGAACTGTTTTCAGGAGAACCACTGCATTCCTCACAGCTTTCTGAGACCCCTAATAGAAACGTTCCAAAGCAAATAAGTAATAGTGGTTAAAAAGGACTAATAAATAGCAATGGTCATTGTAATACAAATATTCTGGGTTTGCATATATATTGCATGCAGCCTACAGAGACACTGAAGTGAAGAAAAAAAAATGATATCATGATTTGTATGTGTAGTACAGCTAAGAAATAAAACATTAGGAGCAGAGACATAAGTCTAATATTGTTTACAGTACAGGAAGAGTTAAGAAACTCCAGTTGTTATCTATGCAAAAAAGCCATTGAGCTCCACCACTTTCAAAATTGCAGAGATTTCTGTCTTCTGAAGCTTGTTATCTCAACTGTCAGTCATTGTATTGTTTTTTCTTCTGCACAGGACAGGTCAATAGTTCACTGGGCTGCTCTGCAAAATCATTTAGGATGCTGAGTAGTGTGTAAACTGCAAATATTAGAGAATGATGCAATGTTAGAAAAAAAATATAGTGACATATGACATATGATATGGTGACATATCATTTTTAATAGCAGAGGTTATTATTGAATTTGTCCAGTCCTCTGTAACTGTGTATGTATGCTATGCCTAGTTATGGATTTATATGTTTTTTGCTTGCAATATATGGACATATTTGATGGACCTCCATGCATCATATGCGTATGTCTCTTTATTATTTTTATTTTATATTATTTTATTTTAAAAGGTATTGTCATATGCGTGTTTTTTTCCCCTGTACATACGCTATAGATAGTATGGATCCAGAGTGTGTGCTAGAATTGTGCTATATGTCCATTTACTTATTTTTGTGTCATTGCATACATTTTTATGCAATTTCATGCAATTGTATGCATTGTTATTAAATTTCATGCAATTTTATGCATTTTCATGAAATTTTAAGCAATATGCTTGTATTTGTAATTTCTTTGTTTTACGTGTATGGATATATCCATTATCAGTGTTCAGAGTTTTTTAGCACTTTGTGGTAATCATTTTAGGCACTTGATTTGGCCTGAGGAAGTGGGCAGGGGACCCACGAAATGCATTGCCAGTGCTATTAAAGTTCATTTTATATGAATTTGTCGCCATTGAGGTAAGCCATCTCAAACTTTACTTATTTTATTGTTTTTAATTCATTTTATCATTCTCTGGGCGCCTTTTTATCCTGCTGTGTATTGTATACCCCGCCCCGGCTCCGGGTAGGGGATACCCTTGAATCCCCTTTACGGGCTCCTAGGGCCTTTTTCTCAAAAAGTGTGACCATCTCTGGCTAGCCTGGACCCCCGAGTGGAGTCGGGTTTGTTGATCTCCACTTGCCTGCAGTGATTGTTTGCCCCTTTGCAACCTCCCTTTGTGAGTACCCTCTGTTCATATTTTTTTGTTTCTTCTATCATTTGTGACGAACTGCACCATTTGGGCTCCCGGTGTCTCTGTGTTTTTTCGTTCCACGGTGACTGTTCACCCTCTACTTTGTCTATGTTATAAAAAAACACTATAAATATAACTGAAAATAAAAATATGAGAATATTTTCTTTGCTCATAATCTAGTAATTATCCATACTACACAACCAATTCATTATATCATATTTTTTTTTTTCGCTTCAGTGTCTCTTTAAATGTAACAAACAAATACAGGAACTGCAGATTCTGTATGCAAGGAAACTTGGAATATTTTTATCACTGTTGCTATCACTATTAATTGAATCATCACTACAGAGAGGATCATTGGGTCAACGCTACTGCCACTGGACCTCCTACCCACCTCCAGACTGACGTACATTTGGTTTCGCCACCCGATCACTTTAGTGCAGGGTGAGCTAAATGATGACTCACTCTGCTGCCGCTGAAATTCTGGCAGGCTTTAATTACTATTCTCCTTCCAAGTTGTAGCAACTCGGAGGGGGGAGTAATTTGAGTCCGGCAATTGCCGGATCCCGGAATTACCCATGCTTAGGTCGCGGACAATAGCATTGCTGCTATAGCCGCACAAAATGTAGGTGCTATGTGGCGCGTCGCGTGCACTGAGAAGCTCTGCCTCACCAGACTGAGGACCAGGGCCAACAGGATATTGGCTGACCCAGACTGTAGCATATCTCTCACTGATAATTGCCTGCAGGCCATAAAACTCCTGCATTCTGAGTGCAGGAAATAGATACCTAAAAAGGGTCAATAGTTCAAGATGAGAATATAACATTAAAAACCTTCATGATTCAGCTAAAACAATAAAAATGTTAAACTAACGGTTTTAACACAAAATAAGACTGTGGGATTCCAGGAAAGTGGGAGTGGGACATTTTGAACTGTTGCTAAAGGTTCTCCAAGCAGATGGTTGGGAATACTATACCGCTTTATGTCAAAATCTTACATCCATACGATATGTACACAGCGAGTAAAATCTGGGAGGAACAAAGCACTATTTTCTGAGACAGATAACAGACAATGATAAATATTTACCTTCAAACAGCTGACAGCTAAATTTGATATCCCTGAGCAAAATTAAAAGGGACTTTGGCTCAATTCCATAGAATATTGTTAGCGGATACACAAAACACCTAAAAAATACAAGATTGTTGGTTCCACATATCCACATGTGGGTAAGGACCTCAGCTAGAGAATATGAGCTGAAATGTTGCATATGCGTAATTTTGCATCGTAATTTGCAATTCATTTTGTCATAATTTGTAATAGTGCATCATAATTTTGCATTAATGTGTAATTTTGTGTTAACACGTGATCTCATGTAATTTATCGTAATTATGCAAAAATGAATCACAATCAATCATAATTAAGTGAAAATTGGTCATAATTGTGCAAAATTGTGTGTAATTACGAATTAGTTATTACAAAATAATCATGACTATGAAAATAATCTCAAGTACAAAAATGATTCATCTGCTCATAGTTATGCAAAATTTCGTGTCATTTTTCGCAAATACAATTTTGCTAAATACGGTCCTAATCATCACTATAAGACAGCAGCAAGGCCAATCTCATTGAGGGGTCCCTACACTAATGGTGGATGCAGTTTAATAATTTTGGGTCTTGCAATTTGTTATTCACTTTAGTCACCATGTTACATTTGTCGCTGTAATTAGCAATTCTGTATTTTATACCAGTGTCTATATCTGGAATACACCATTGTATGCAATATTATGTACCCCGTGTTGGTTTCTTACTTTATAAAGCACCACAAAATATGTTGGTGCTTTATAAATCATAATAAATAATATCTGATTGGAGGTTGCCTGCAGGTCCATGGGGGCCTAGCCCTGTGGAGTGCAGTGAGACATCAGGGAGTTACCACCAGCAACATCCCCTGTGTCACTGTACTCAACATGGCAAAAAGTGGTAGACCATGCAATCAGGCTGATGACTAACATGAGAAGCTCAAGAGGTTGGGCAGAGAAAAAGCCAAATTTAAAGGGACCTAGTCTCAAACCCATAGCTAGCCAGTGGATGCATGCAACACCTGACAAAAAATAGATTGTTGGCTCCACATACACACAGACATATGGGTTAGCTGGTGTCAAGGTCAATCTACTTGAGGGGAGTGTACGCTAACAGTGGATGCAATCTCATCCTAAGCCTATAATGAGCGTATCCATGATTTAACACATATCTGATAGGATAGAAAAAACCTGAGAGAATCAGGGAGCAAGGTCAGTGCATGCCCAGTAGAGGGAAGCGCTTGTGCACAGAGGAAAAAACCTGCCCTTCATTCTATTGGGTACGTGCTCATGCCCAGCGCAGTTGCACTCATTTGTGGCCCGGGATTGTGGCCAGAAGATAAAGGGAGACCCAGCACTGGAACGGTGGGCTGTAAGAGGATACAGGATGCCTGCGGACCATACAAAAGTATTACACTACTATGCTAGGCATTCTGAAGAACATGGAGCAGGGTCCAGCCAGTAACCAAATTGTGAACCTGTATGCCCAAATAATGTGCTCCATTATTCTGTTTTCCTGGCACTGGCTATACCAAAAGGTTTCTCTTTCTTTGATACTTTTTCCCTCCATCCTGTACAAATTTCTGTTTTTCTTGTTTAAAGGAGTACTATGAGAGGGGGAAAAAGTGTTTAACTTCTAACGGCCCCCTGCAGACGTCCTCTTCCCACACCGGGACAAAACGATCCTCTGGTCTCCGCCATGGCTCACTTCCATTTTTTGTGACTTTAATGTCGCGGGTCACTGCACCTGCACAGCCCCAGCCGTGTGCTTTCTGGCTCCCGATCACGTCGCTGGGAGTGTCTGTGCATGCACAAGATGCTCCCGGCGAAGTGAGAAGGAGTGAGGACGTGTACGGCCAAGGCCGCGCAGGCGCAGTGGCCTGCGAAATTAAAGTCACAAAAACCGAAAGTGAGCCGTGGCGGGGGGCCGGAGGTTTTTTTTTTTGTCCCTGCGCGGGCACAGGATGTCTGCAGGGGGCCATGAGAATCCCCAGGTAAGTTCAACTCTTTTTTTCCCCCTTACAGTACTCCTTTAAGGGGTTAGAAATGTCTTTATCTAGGCTCTTACTATCATATCCTTTATATATGAGTGCTGTTTAACATCATAAGTTTAGTTCAAAAGTAAATCTCTCTGTTGAGTTATTTTTCTGTTTGGCAGTGACATAGCTATGTGCAGTGGGTAGTAGCTTGAATAGAACGGAGCTGGTGGCTGTAAGTTTCCAGTATCCCCGGGTTATAAAAGATCCATCCGCTACCTCTGGCTCTAAATCCTAAAATGTTAGCCTATGCAGGTCTAACTAGTGATTATGTACCCAAATAAAGAAAAGCAAAAAATGTCTTTGTTTACATATTTAACGATCTGAAAAGGTCTTTTCTACACAAATTGTATCCCTTTTAGGAAAGAATATAATGGATTGTGTGCCACCCAAGCAAGCCCCCCATGCACAATGCGCAATGAAGCATGCTGATAGAAGCAAATCTACCACTTCTTACTCCAGCCCCAGCCCCAGCTTCTCCCTGGAAGCTTCTACTGGCCACTAGAGCTCCAAGCTCACTGTCATGTGACCGCAGTGATGCTGGAGCTCTAGTGGGCAGTTTAGAAATTGTTGGCTAGATGCATGGATGCTCGCTGGAGCGAGGAAAGTAGATATGCATTCTGCAGCATGCTCCAATAAGCGCTCTGCATAGGGGGGGCCCTGCTCTTGGTATTTCACCTGTAGATAAGCTGTACCCCCCACTTCACACCCACATTTTGGGTCTCTTGGTATTTCACCTGTAGATAAGCTGTACCCCCCACTTCACACCCACATTTTGGGTGTCAAAAAATCGGATTATCTTTGATGGTGTATGATAGTTATTCAGAATATACTACATTGTTTGTTGGAAAGTTGAAGAATCACTTTAAATATGTTTCAGATCAAGTTCCACCTGAATAACTCTATGCATGCTTTTGTGCATAAATATTTTATTATTACATATTCTTAGAAAGTAGTGAAAATAAATAATGGGTTCATATTACTCCTTTCATAAAGTTTCTCCATGGGATTTTGATGTTATTTATATTTTCAATTGAATTGTTTTTTCTGTATAGAAGTTTGCTATTGCCTCATTCTTTTCTGTGAACAGAGGGAGGCAGAGACAGATGGGAAAGTAAAAAGAAAGGTCAGGCTGATAGACTATCACATGCAGCTAATTATTTTGAAAGCAATGGGGCAATTTCGTTTTTAGAAAATCTCCACAGTAGAGATTTCAAAGCAGCAGGAGGAACAGAAAATCTTGATGAGCTTGTGCCGTCTCCAGAATAACAAGTCCTGGGCAGTAGTTTTTCTAACGGGAAAAAATATCACCTGGGAAAAATATGCGCTGATGTGATATATTTAGTCTGCCTTTCCTAACTTCTGCAGTAAGTAGAAGGGTAACTGAAGCAGCCGATACCCTTTATTGGCTAGCTGAACATGTTTACTGTTGCAGCTTTCACAGAGGTTTAAAGAGAAACCGTAACCAAGAATTGAACTTTATCCCAATCACTAGCTGATACTCCCTTTCCCATGAGAAATATTTTCCTTTTCACAAATGGATCATCAGGGGTCTCTGTATGGTTGGTGGACCATGGTTCTGACATTACACAGTGGGAGCCTTGTTGCATTGTGGGAAATAACAGCTGTTTACAGATGTTTCCAACTGCCAAAAAAGCAAGCAGCATCTCCTTCCACTGACATCACCTACCAGCAGTAAAAATGTCACCATGTGATAAATGTCACAATGTAAATCAGGGAGAGGAAAGATTTTTACCATGGGCAAACACTGACTAAATTATATATACATCATTATTGTAAAATTGAAGCACTTTTTTTATTACATTATTTTCACTGGAGTTCCTCTTTAAATTCCCAATAATGTCACATCTGCATTTGAAGTGTCTGCGTCCACGGGTAGTGTGTGTCCTGGCCCTGCTCTGCCTCTCTCCAGTCACCGCTGATCTGAGGTATGATTGAAAGAGAGGCAGCAGGGACCAGGAGGCACAGTGGTGGCAGGGGGAGGGGGGCAGCCCTCTGGATACGCCACTGCAGGGGAGGCTCCAGTACAAGATGGCATACCAGGGATTTACCCATTAGCCAACGTTATGGAACCATGTATGCTCGTAGGCAACAATCTGTCTTCCGCAATGTAAAGGATCCTATTAACTACTCTAAGACCGCTCCACGCCAATGGGCAGCCCCAGGACCGCCTAACGCCAATTGGCGTCAGGTCCTGGAGACGGCTACTGAAGGAGATCGCGCACAGGGTGCGCGCGCATCTCCTTCTCGGGGGGCGGAGCTCCACCCCGTCTTCAGTCTCCAAGCGGCTATTGCCGCTCGGGAGACTGTTAGACGGTGTAATCGCCGTCTATTTACACAGAACAGCGCTGCGATCAGCAGCAGCGCTGTACTGGGGACAGCCGTGTGACAGCCGATAACAGCCGATCGCGTGATTGGCCGGCTGGAGGGTGGGAGGGGATTGGAGAAAAAAAAAGACATAGTAAAAATATTAAAAATATATGAACATAAATATTTATTTAAAAAAAATAAACACAAGGGGGGCGATCAGACCCCAGCAACAGAGAGCTCTGTTGGTGGGGAGAAAAGGGGGGGGGGGAATCACTCATGTGCTGAGTCGTGCGACCCTGTAGCTTGGCCTTAAAGCTGCAGTGGCCAATTATGAAAAAAACAGCCTGGTCTTTAGGGGGGTTTACCACTGTGGTCCTCAAGTGGTTAAGGAGAAGACTGGGAGAAGATTCCTCTGGACAGTGACAGGTCTGTGTATTAGGCTGAGGGCAGAAGCGGACTAGGCGGCCCACTCCGGCCCTTTCTCAAATCATATGGTGAGTCTTATTAACAATAAGCAGAGATTCTAGGTGATCTGCTGGGATCTACAAAAAAATCCCCATAGCTCCATTTATGAAAAAAAAAAAGTGCATGGGTGTGACTGTACAGTATCACATTGTGAACTGAATAACTATTTCATAGACACTGCTACATCTCAATATAACCCAGCTCACAGCTGCCATGATTACCACAAACAGTTAAAGAGCAGGTGAAACTGCTTTATAACCATGCACTTTATATGGAATTCCTTCCTTTACATAGCGAAAGCAGACTTTAATCACTATCCTAGTCAGTTGTGAAGAAGATGAGCCATAATTATCTTTTGCTAATTCAGTACTTTTAAAAGCAGTTCTTAACCATTATTATTCCTTCTTTGTTATCCTCTGCTTATTGAACCATGAGCATTTATTTCTTTAATTGAAGCAATTTGAATATGAATCCTGAGAATAAGCAGAAAAAAGAAATGATTTAATACTGTGGCTCTGCTCACGTGTTGCTGCAGAGACAACAAGACTAGACGAATTACATCCAGTTGCAGGCTACTGTGCTACTAGTGTGGACACACATATGCAGAAGCTTGTTCACCAGGCAACTTTTAGAATCACCAGAAGCAGTGAAATGGCAAAGCAAATGCACTAGTGAGGAAACATGTACATCATGTTCATTCCAAGAGAAGGAGGTAAATACCAAATGTAGAGCTAAGTAAGGGCAATGAGATAAATCTCACCGAATACAATGCTTTACAGGAGAGAAAGATGCATGTTAACCTAAAATTATCAAACAAATTCTGTAGTAGGTAATACAGGAGTTTGACTACCGCCCAAGCAAGCCAGAGCAGATCAGAATTGTCTTGGACTTAAGCACATGGTTCAAAGGTATATCTATAAACAATGTTCTTTTTACAAGTCCACAATTGGCTAACAACTTCATAGGAGTCCAGGTGAGGGTCAAAACGAACGCAGTTATTTAGTAGAAAGTATCATTGCTTTATTGTTCACAGACACCACAAAAAGTATATGCTACCCATACAAAGAAGTCTTGGCCTACACTGGAATGTGAAGTCAGGCACATTTACCTTCCAGGTGTCAGCAGCAGAAGAAAAAAACATTCATCAGGTATGGAGTTTTGTCGGTCATAAATAACTTGTATGACCCATTAGGTTTTGTGACACCAATCACTATACAAGTGACATGCACAGGGGCGTAGCAATAGGAGGTGCAGAGGTAGCGACTGCATCGGGGCCCTTGGGCCAGAGGGGCCCCAAGGGGCCCTCCCTCAACTGTAGTATTAGCTCTGTATTGGTTCTGTGCTCATAATAATCACTTATATAGATACTTTGAATAGTGGTAATCGTTAACAAGCTGTTCCCCATCCCCTTCTTCTACCTCTAACACTGTAGTTGCCAATGTCAGGTGTTTGGTGCGCTGATTTAATTGTTATGTATAGAGTGCTTGGGGGGGGGGGGGCAATGTAAAACTTGCATCGGGGCCACAGCTCCTTAGCTACGCCACTGGATGCATACTTAGACAACCTACTAAAAGTGTACTAGACTGGGATTGCCAGCAGAGTTACAGCCAAGGTGGAAGAATGGAAAGAGTTCCTAAAGGCCTAGCAGCAGCTTCATGTTCCACACTGTTATTCATCTAGTTCCCCTCCCAACAGCAGAAGAAAGGATATTCACATACAGTATTATCTGATGCATCCAATAAAGCTAAAGCAGCTGTTGCTTACCTCAAGATAATCAATTCTTCTGGACAAACACAATATTGCTTTATGTTAGCGAGAGCCAAGCTAGCACACAGGCTTAAGCTATGTGGGCAACTTTAGCTATTGAAATTGCAGACTTCTTTACGAACAAGAGATGTTGGCATTGAAGCCTTTTCTAAACAGACAGTAAGGACATTCTGAGATACATACATAAGATACATTAGGCAGTTAGAAGATTCTACATGAATGTAGTCAACAGACTGGAGTGTATTATAAAATCTTATGAACAAGGGCATTATCTTACTACCGAGTTGCATCCTGCAGATCTTGCAACCAGGTTAGTACCAGCTGTCAAACTTGAAGATACTCGCTGGTTTTCCAGGTCAGAGTTTTTATTGGCTCATTATTGTCATGTATTCAATAGAAACTCTGTATTTGAGGTCAGTGACCAAAACAGAGATCCTGTGATTTAACAAGCCCTATCTTTGAATGCTTTTCTTCCTGGACAAGACTTGTTCACATCATAGCACGGCTAACTCACATTGCTTAGAGTTTGTGACGCTGGGTTTGAAGTGCACACAGAACATACAAATAATTGAGGTCAGATAGTTAGCTGAGGTCATACATGGGAAGTCAGAAATGTGCAGTACAGAAGGACTAATACAGAGCTAGGTCAAATAACAGGCTAGGTCGTACACAGGTATACAGATGGCTACAGTACAAAGGGTAGAGGCAGGTGCTAAGTCGATAAACAGGCCGAAGTCATACACATAGGATCAGATGGCTGAGGTACAATTCAAGGATGAGACAGAGACAGAGGCTAGCCAAGGTCTATAACAGGTATCAGATGACTGTAGTACAAAGGGATGAGACTTTAATCAAAGTGAGGGGAACGCCGGGTCATACACAGAAACAAACAGAATAATTACAATAAATATATTACACAGTACTAGACTGACTAGAGTACATATATATTGCGGTGTTGCAATATATGAAATGTAGCTCTCCACAACTATCTCACTAGGATAAGGACCAAGAACCAGCGAACTGATTAGTATCAAGGCTGATGAGCAAGTGAATGCTCAGTCCTTAAGTACTCAAGAGGCAGCACAAAAGCCCACCCCCAGAATTGACAGCACCTCCTGCAAAATGGTGTCAACTGATGACATCACAGCTGACACCCCATCAGACACGCCTCCTTAGCCTATAAAGGCTGCTCTGCCCCGTGCGCATCTGTCTGGATGTACTGCGCATGCGCGCGCATTGATCCACCGCCACAGGGGTGCTGGGGAGCCACTGGAGGACGACAGAGCGGGAGTCCCACTACGCGAGCGAGTACCGCCGGAGACGCCGTGGAAGACGTCATGGGATTCGCCGCAGGAAGGTAAGATTGTTACAGAGTTTTTCTAACTCAAATCGGATATTGAGTTGTCATGGATAGCATACATGCAAGAAATAGTGCAGTGTGTGTCTGAAGCTATAAAGGCTAAGATGTTTATCATATGTTGTGTTCAGAAGAGTTCATTTGTTTGAGAAAGAGAATACAGTCAAATAGGAACAGCCTTCTTTACAGATTGAATCCACTCATAGATGGCCATGGTATGATACGAGTGGGGGCTGGGGGGTCATTTGAAAAGAGCAGGTTTACACGAAATAGAGCAAAACACACTAATTATGCTAGGTAAACACCATCTAGCTAACCTGCTCATCCAAAATTACCATGATTAAGTCAATCATTAGAAAAGGCACTACACTGAAGGCATCATACGGGTGTCAGGATTGTGGGAAACATCAGAGTGTGGTAGATTTAATTGCAGACCAACTGAGCACAGAGCCACCCATTATCCATATTGGGCTTGATGTCTTTAGACCAAGGACAATAATAATAAGGAAAACTCAGGGTGGTTAACCACTTCCGTACCAGCAGTCTCTACACCCTTAAGGACCTGATATTGCTGTCACGGTAAAACACCGCCTCCCTACGAAAACGGGTTGGCAACAGATCAGATGAGTGAGGTACAAAATTGGCAGGCAAAATCTAAGTGTGTAATCAGGCAGAGGTCGGTAACAGATCAGATTGGCAAAGGTACAGACTCAGCAGGCAAATTCTAAGTAAGTAATCAGGCAGAGGTCAGCAACAGATCAGATTGGCAAAGGTACAGAATCGGCAGGCAAAGAGAAGTCAGAGAAACAGGCAATAGTCAAACACAAGTAATCAATATAA
Organism: Hyperolius riggenbachi; assembly: GCF_040937935.1. NCBI lineage: Eukaryota > Metazoa > Chordata > Amphibia > Anura > Hyperoliidae > Hyperolius > Hyperolius riggenbachi. Next base: position 223,859,601 of record NC_090650.1, read on the forward strand.
ATATATGCTGAGCTAGTATGGAATCTCCAGGGTCCTGCCGGTTCAAGCCACACACGGAACTGACTAGGGTCTGAAGCCTTCACTGCGAAGTGCTAGCTAGAGCATAAACCCAAAAAGAAAAGATCATCTGCATGGGTAAAAAATCAAATAACACAGAACCAAAATAAAGCTTCATAACCAAAATCTTTATTATGAACACTGCGACAAAAAATGAATTTAAAAACATCTAAAAATAGGGATGACAGATACTAGGGGACTTCTGATGCATTGATCAAAATAAAATGTATGTACATATGGTCCAAAAACCAATAAACATTACTGGCACTAGACAGAAATAACAAATGTGTGACTTCAGTGAAAAAAATCACTGAAACAAATGCTGGCACTGATACTCCAGTAAAGCATATGACAACTGGAGTCAAACAATATACAATACAAATAGGCTAACATAGGTCAGGGATGGCTGGGTATAAACATATAACCAGGACCTCTCACAATAAATGATGCAGTATACCTGAAAAATAAGGCAAGCGCCTGCCAAACCCACACTATGAGTCAAAAAAGTGCGCAGAAAACATACCTGTCAGTGCATATGTCAGTCATCGGAACGTCCCCGAGTGTGCCCCTCCACGCGTATCGCGGCAACGCCGCTTTCTCAAGAGGTACCGGTAAGTAAGCAGTGCGCATTTAAATAGTGCACGGATAATCTACCTAGGGACAGTCACTTCCGGATACGGCATGCGTGGCCACGCATGTACGCACTGACGCCGCTCATCTCACTAGAAGCGAGCGGCGCGCATGCGCATGACTGTGAAACTGCAAAACTAGATATTGTGCATAGAAGCGCTGGTTTGCGCAAGTCAATAAGACATAAATATAAATAAAAAGAAATTTTACAAGAATGTATATGTTGGAGGCAAGCCAGAGCGGCTAGCAGCATGGTACATTTATAACTAAAGAGAGCATACAATAACCATATATATGGAAATGCACATGGGTTCCATCTAGTGGAAATAACAAGTAATACATATTAAAACACCAACAATGTGAAAAATATAAGTTACATATGACTACAAGTGGATATATATAAACATAAAATTAAAAATATTACAGAGAATTTGATGATTAAGACATTTTAATGGATAAAAAACAAGTGTCAAAAATAAAGTGCTACAAAGATCTTCTATTTTAATTCACGTAAGTCCGTGGCAGAAAGAGTCGTGTAGTGCTGATGATAAGGTGCTTGTTGCTGATACCTTAAAAATATTGGATGTGAAAAAACATATGAAAATTAGTAAAATATATATCTCCACATACCAGTGATGAATGTAAACAATAGTGATCAATGACACCAGAAAGTGTGTCAATCAATTGTGATGTGACCAACACTGACATGTCCTGATGGTGGAACTATACTTACTCAGCTCACACCTAGGACAAAAAAAGGTGCTTGAAGTGCAGAGATGGTCCACTCACCAAGGACCTAAAAAAAGTGCCAACCATGGTGACGTAATAAAGTGCAAAAGTGCAAGATAAGTGCAAAAGACAATTTACTGTGCAAATTACTGATACTTACCCTGACTACACTAGGGTTCATCAAAAATTTAAAAAAATCCAAATGAATATAAAATAATTCTCAATAATCTAAAAATAGAAATAAAATATGAATAAACATATACACATATATATATATATATACATATAGTATAAATAGGAATGACCACAGAGGAACTCAGAAATATCCAGAAACCAAAAGACTGTTATTGTATTTACTAAACATTGGTGGGAACAACAAAGGTATTACGCCATACAGTCAGAGTACCAACTCAAATAAATAAATAAGCTTCAATTTACAAATGGCAGACATAAACAACTCCAATACATCAAACAAGCTCTCACTGTGGTAAAAAAACAACCGAAAGAGAACTCCTCGTTCAATCCATGAAGGCTGAGAGTGCCCATATCATGGATCCACCTCAGTTCACATCTGAGTAACCTGGTGACAAGGTCTCCCCCTCTCATCCCCTGTTTGACCTGTTGTAGGCCAATAAATTTCCAGCCTTTTAGGGAAGCATTGTGACCGAGGAGGGCATGTAGTGCCACTGGTGTTAGATGTTTCCCGTCATCATAGTCTCTTTTGGCAAGTTTGACCGTAGACACATGCTTTTGTAGTCGTAATTTTAAAGGATTTTTGGTCTGCCCAATGTATTGTTTAGAACAAGGGCACTGCAACATATAAATGACCGATGCAGTTTTGCAATTGATGAAATCATAGATTGTGTACCTTCTCTGATTGGTAGAACTTACCACCTCCTTCGTAGGAGTCATGAAACTGCAAATCGAGCAATTCCTGCAAGGGAAGCTCCCCTTGACACTCAGAAGTCTCCCAGGTCTCTGGAAATGGCTCTTTGAGAGCAATGTTCTTAACCATTTACCGCCATCCTAACGTATTAAAACGTCATGCTTACCGCTATTAACAGCAACATGACGTTTTAATACGTCGCGCATTCCCGCCGCTGCTACCGCCGTGTGTCCGCCGCTACCGCCGCCATTACCGTCGGGATCCCGTGCTGGGTGATTGGGGAAGAGGACCGAACAGTCCTCTACCCAATCGCAGTGCCTGGAGTGAATGGACGTGACCGCGAACAGCGGCTACGTCCATTCACATAAACAGGAAATGTAACAGTTTAATAAAGTGTAAAAAAAAAAAAAAAAAAAAAAAAGTGAACCCGTCCTATGAGTGTTCACTAGCGCCATCTTGTGGCCAAAAAGTATATTACACCTACAAAATACATACATTTTCAAGTATATACACATCATTAATAAAATTACACTTCCAACCCTCCCCCCCAAAAAAAACACTTGTAAAAAAAAAAAACTGCTTAAAAAAAAAAAATAAATAGTTGCCTTAGGGACTCAGCTTTTTTTATTCTATATTTTATGGGGGAAAATTAATTTTAATTTATTACATAGGGGCTTGTAATTATGGCCAGAACAAACAGAAAAATAACCACTTATATTTCAAAATAATATACTGTCGCCATACATTGTGGTAGGGACATAATCTAAACGGTTTAATTATCGGGACCACTGGGCAAATAAAACGTGTTTGTTTTATCCACAGGAGAATGTTTAATTTTAAAACTATAAAGGCTGAACACTGAGAAATAATGATTTTTTTTTCTTTTTTTTCTGTTTTTCTCATTAAAATGCATTTAGAATAAAAATATTCTTAGCAAAATGTACTATCCACAGAAAGCCTAATTGGTGGCGAAAAAAACGAGGTATAGATCATTTTCTTGTGATAAGTAGTAATAAAGTTATTAGGGAATAAAAGGGAGGAGCGCTGACAACTGAAAATTGCTCTGGTCCGTTAGGATAAAAACCCTTGAGGGTAAACTGGTTAATGTGGGCGCTCTTTTAGCAGTGATGCTTGGCCGATCTGTCAAAAAAGGACTCAGATCCTGATCACTCTTAATAATTCCCCAATGCCTCTGAACAATATTGAATAAGTCACTCCAATTGTTATTATATGGCGTGACTAGGCGAATAATATCCTGCTTGGGTCTTTTCTTTGGTACCAATAATTGTGTTCTGGGGGTAGCTCTTGCTCTCCTTACAGCTTTCTCCACAATTCTACGGGGATAACCCCTCTTTTGCAATCTGATCTTTAGCTGCGCTGCCTCTTGTTCAAATGCAATATCTGTGGAACAGTTACGCTTAAGTCTAATGAACTGTCCAAAAGGTATGTTGTTTTTGGTCTTATTGGTATGATGTGAATTATATTGCAAGATGCTATTAGCTGCTGTAGGCTTCCTATAGGTAGAGGTCATGATTCTGCCATCATTGTCCTTGGAAATTTTCAAGTCCAAAAACTCAACTGTTGAATCAGAGATTTTTAAGTCAGAAATATGTTGGATCTATTTTGGTTGAGTTTCTCCAAGAACTCAACACACAAATTCTGTGTTCCCTGCCAAATGATCAGAAGATCGTCGATAAAACGGAACCAACCTATGATATGCGGATGGTAACATTCCATTTCAGAGGCCCAGACAAACTCCCGCTCCCACCATCCCAGGAAGAGGTTGGCGACCGAGGGGGCACAACGCGCCCCCATTGCCACCCCCCTCACCTGTAGGTAGAAGCGAGAGTCAAAGATGAAAAAGTTATGAGTCAACAAGAATCTCAAGAGAAGTAACAAAAACTCACGTTTGTCAGTGCTGATATTCCCCATCTCCAGAAAATATCCAACGGCATGTATGCCCTCCTCATGATTGATGTTTGTGTAAAGACTTTCCACGTCACATGTAACAAGGAGCATATCTTCAGTAAGTGTCAGTCCATCAATTTGGTTGAGTATGTCACCTGTGTCCTTGATATAGGACTCAAGTGTTTCCACATACGGCTGTAAAAAATAATCAACATATTTGCCACATTTCTCAGTGAGACTCCCTATCCCCGAAATGATGGGCCTACCGGGGTTTTTTTCTGAATGTTTATGGACTTTGGGGAGTAAATAAAAAGTGGCGACTGTCGGTTTCTCCACCCACAGAAATTTCTCTTCCTTCTCTGTAATTATGGCATTCATTTTGGCGTGTTCCAATATCGCATTAAGTTGTAATTGAAAATGTCTAGTGGGATCCTGGGGCAGGATGCGATAAAAATTTTTATTATCAAGTTGCTTGCCTCCAACATATACATTCTTGTAAAATTTCTTTTTATTTATATTTATGTCTTATTGACTTGCGCAAACCAGCGCTTCTATGCACAATATCTAGTTTTGCAGTTTCACAGTCATGCGCATGCGCGCCGCTCGCTCCTAGTGAGATGAGCGGCGTCAGTGCGTACATGCGTGGCCACGCATGCCGTATCCGGAAGTGACTGTCCCTAGGTAGATTATCCGTGCACTATTTAAATGCGCACTGCTTACTTACCGGTACCTCTTGAGAAAGCGGCGTTGCCGCGATACGCGTGGAGGGGCACACTCGGGGACGTTCTGATGACTGACATATGCACTGACAGGTATGTTTTCTGCGCACTTTTTTGACTCATAGTGTGGGTTTGGCAGGCGCTTGCCTTATTTTTCAGGTATACTGCATCATTTATGTCTTGCCCCTGTGGCCTTATGTGGCCTTATGTACATAGGGATGACAGAGAGAGCCTTAAAAGTTCGCATTCTTGAGCATATGTGCAATATTGTGAATGGTAACATGGACACGTCATTGGGTAAGCACTATGCCCAATATCATGGTTGTAAATTACAGGGCACACTATTCAAGGGTATCTACAAATTGAATATGTCAAGGCGGAGGGGGGATATGACCAATGAACTGCTATGTAAAGAGGGAATGTGGATCTTCCGATTGCAGACCCTAAGCCCCTATGGCCTTAACAATGATTTCAGTCTAAAGCCATATCTACAGAAACAGATTTACACTAGAAGGAAAAAGGTGTACTGAAAGCCCCATGAACCACTAGCTAGTGATAGTTGAAGGAATGTGTTAACCTCTGAATGGACGCAAATGTATGCATGGTGGAGAATAAGCATGCGCTATTTTGTACAAACCAGGAGGACTCCAATGCACTCACTATGATCTTTGCGATGCCTCTAATGGACGCCTGCTTACTTCCTGTGTAGAGCAGGTTGTTATATATATACTTCTTTGAAAAATGAAAAACAATCAACTATGTTGTATATGAGAGGGATGTATAAGAGATCTTCTGTCTATGACCACTTCTATGTGTGAGCGAATAATGACTCTAACAATATGTAACTGTGTTCCTCTCGCTGCTACTTCCTGGAACTTTGTGTACAGTGGCAACAGTCGTTAAGTGGGAGGCGTAGTGGAAATAGGAGCAGTGTGTATATAAGGAAGAATGATTACGCCCAGTTTCACATCCTGACGAATCGCCTGTGAGGGGCGGGAAACGCGTCGATGGGCGGAGTCCAAGTGTCATGGTTACGTCACACCCGCGCCAACCGATGAATTAGCCCTGCAGTACAAGCGCTGCTGTTCCGGCGTTGTGTCGCCATTACTGGCTGTGTGGTCTGTTTATGAGGCCAGCAGGAAGCGGGTGTTATGCGCAGTGCTGAGACGCTGATCCGGCGTGGTGCAGTCTACCCTGTCGCCATAGTGAGTTGGATAAGATCTGGTGAGCGCAACCCAAGTTTACTTCCGGAAGCTGGACTGTCCCTCCCCATATCGGGATTCCATCGGGCCAAGGCTCCATAGTGGGTACCCACTCAAGATGTCACAGCGGAGGTGGTAAGAGTGACTCTCCTGTGCTGAAAATATATATCTATTCCTGAGGTGATAATCCAGCACTTACATCGCTGCTGTGCAGGTGGACTCATTATCCCCTATGGGGAGTGTACACTCAGTTATCACCCCACACAGAAGAACAAGGCAGCGCTTTTGAGTGCATTGGCGCCATTGTGTGTATGCGTGGGTGGACGAATGATGCCGGCTTAGGTCAGATAGTTATAGGACTTAGGCAATGAGCTTGAATTCATGACTCTTGGATTTTCAGCGAGTTTTTACTGGTGTTTTAGTGAAGCTGATTTTTGCATGCAGTCAAGCTAGTCTGTGTCATTTGTGTTTTTGACAATAAATTTTCTACTATCTGACTCAATATATCGTGAACCCTGGCCTCTATTTGTATATTAGTGATATTCTTTAGGGTGATATGTTGCATTATTATGTGATTGTCAGGAGTAGAGTGGTAGGTTAAATAATATACATTCTGACCACCATCTGTGAGGGTAACATTTGATCTTATTTTGAATATTAACTAGGATATATTGTCCACTGGCTTCATTGTTACCCCTCTACAGATATGCATAGAATATACGTGTAGCAGAAATCACCTATATCTGGTTTTAAGTTTTTTCTTATTTTATAGGATATACTGCCCCTGTTAACTTCCACTGTGCCCTCAGTATCCTCCCATTTTGTCCTAGGCATACTGGCTGTGACCCCCTTCCAGGACATATTGCATAATTACTGTGTGTGAATTGCAGCACCATGGCCTATATGATTTCTAGAGAAGTGGATGAGGAGATTGAGGCAACCTTCTCCCGTAACTCACAAATCTCGGAAAGTAATGATATATTCGATTTGAAAAATCTTTTTAAAAAACATGGTGCTCTACTTCACAAACAGCTGAAACGAAAATGGAATGTGTCATTGTTGGAATCATACTATAAAGCTGGCGTAATCCCAGATGGTCTATTAGACAGGATTATGCCAGCAGAAAATCTATTAACAGAGCGGTTTGTAACCAAGTGGAAGGAACGGTCGCTTGCCAGAGGCCTGGAGGTACTTAAAATGATAGCGGAGGAGGAGAAAATACAATTAGAAGAAGTTTCAGAGGAAATAAGTGAGAGTGCAGCTGCACTTGATGAGTTTAGTAATCATGAGGCATTTAGTGGTCTTAACGACTCCCTTAGAACATCGATTGAGAGAAAACAGGTAGCTATAAAACGACAAAAAAGTAACAAATTTCAAAAAGATCTTCAGGCTTGGGATTCAGATGAAGCATTAGACCCAAGAGAACGGATGAAAAATAAACAAAAGCGTAAGAGGAGACGGAGAAACACAGGGGAGAGTGGTGGAAATGATTTTTCAGAGGGGGACACAGATACATCCATTGAGTCGGGGTCCAGTAAAAGGTCAGTTACTTTCTCGGGACGTGATACCATTATTGAAGATACACCCCGAGGGAAGAATCAAAATAAGAGTAAAAAGATCACCAAAAAACATCAACAGAAAAAATCGGGTAAATCTTCAAAAAACGAGGAAAGAATGGACAGTTCAGAGGGGGAGGAGGACGAGGAAGAGGACAAAGGGGTAGGAGTAGTGACCCGCAGGGGACAAGTGCAGAGGCGGAAGTAACCCTTCAGGCTAATGGATCAGGGGTGGTGATCAATCTGTCAAGCCTCAGCCTAAGTGACTCTCATGTGCAATTGTTGGAGAGAGGCCTCTCCTTCGCACCCGTGTCTAGGGGTGATGCGTTCGATGTTTACAAGGATATCTATATGTTTGTTAGGAAAATCATGTTGAAACTTACATATGGAGATGGGAAGGAGGTAACGCGAGCCGCACCGGTTTATACTGGACTCACGCTAAGTGAGAGGGAGGCCCTAGCGGCACTGGAGTCACTTTGGGATGGAGCTGGCAACAATCCAGAAGATTTACTGCCTCAAGCCCCCGATAATGTTGAAGAAAAACCACCCCCTAACACAAATTTAAAGGTTAAATCCACCTACATCCCCCCAATTAATAACAATAAATATCTGTCAGTTTTTCTGGAATCAGTGGAGAAAGAGCTGCGTGAGGCGAATTGGTCTAATTCTAAAGTAAATGGCAATTTAGAACCTAATGAATTTAAGGCCCTGGAAGAATTAAAGAATACCCCTGGTATTATTATAAAACCCAGTGATAAGGGTGGGAACATAGTCCTACTAAATGAAGAAGATTATGTCAAAGAAGCTTACAGACAGTTGGACAATCGGGAGACATATCAGAAAATAGATACAGACCCTTTCCCACAGATCAAACATAAAGTGAATGATTTACTTGATGAAGCTCTCTATACAGGAGTAATTGATCATAAAGAATGGGAGTATTTGAGAGTGGAGGAATATAATGAACCAACTATCTATTTCATACCAAAAGTCCATAAGCAACTAAAAGATCCCCCAGGTCGCCCAATTGTCTCTGGGAATGGTGGTCCGACTGAGCGATTGGGACAATATATCGATATTCGATTAAAACCAATCGTTATGTCGCTCCCCTCCTTTGTGTTGGACACTGGAGATGTTCTCCGGACACTATCTAGCTTTAGGGTGCCAGCTGGGTCCCTCCTGGTGAGTATCGATGTTGAATCGTTGTACACGTCGATTCCTCACCGGGAGGGACTGAAGGCGCTTGAGTTTTATACATATCAGCACTATCCCCAAGCATATGCTCATAATGCGTTTGTGGTGGAGGCAATGCACCTCATTTTGGGTAACAACTGTTTCTCCTTTTCGGGGCAATATTATAGACAGATACGTGGGACCTCGATGGGGGCGTCGTGCGCTCCAATGTACGCCTGCCTCCATCTTGGACTATGGGAACGACAAGTAGTATACCCTGACCCGGAGTTCCTTGATGGAGTGGCATTGTGGATAAGGTACATAGACGATGTGCTGGTGGTATGGAGGAAAGGCGCAGATGAACTTGATCAATTTGTGAGACGTATTAATAATGATGAGCGTAATATAAAACTTACTTACAATTTTAGTCGGGAAAATCTTCCTTTTTTGGACTTGTTATTGACTATGGAGGGCGACCAAATTTGTACGTCGTCATACCGTAAACCTACTGTAGGCAATAGTCTCCTCCATGCCACCAGCCATCACCCTGAACACCTCATAAAGGGGATTCCATATGGGCAGTTCCTTCGCCTACGAAGGAACTGCTCCACTGATGCCAGTTTCCGAAGTGAGTCTAGAGAGATGTACATGAGGTTCCGCAAGCGAGGATACTCACATAAAATTTTAAGAAGAGCATTAAGAAAGGCTTGGGATAAAAATAGAGGGGATTTGTTGTCCAAAGATAGGGGACCCAACAGGGGGACACCGCACCAGGGGGAGGATCTGACGAACTATCTGAAAGTAGGATTAGGCTGATCACCACCTATGGAGTTCACTGGGACAAGCTACACCAATTATTAGGTCGTCATTGGCATATACTCACAGGCTCAGCAGAGATTGCGGAGATGATAGATCCATATCCAAAGGTTGTAGCACGGAGGGCCAGCAATTTAAAAGACATGCTGGTCAGCAGTGAATATAGGAAAAGCCCACCCCCAAAAACATGGCTAAATAAAACCCCAGTTCAGGGGATGTATAGGTGTGGGAAATGCAAGGCATGCCCCTATGTACATAAGGCCAAGACATTTTGGGATAGTGGAGGCTCTAATGAGTTCCAAATAAGATCCTTTATCAATTGTGATACTGAAGGTGTTGTTTATATGGTGTCTTGTCCCTGTGGCCTTATGTACATAGGGATGACAGAGAGAGCCTTAAAAGTTCGCATTCTTGAGCATATGTGCAATATTGTGAATGGTAACATGGACACGTCATTGGGTAAGCACTATGCCCAATATCATGGTTGTAAATTACAGGGCACACTATTCAAGGGTATCTACAAATTGAATATGTCAAGGCGGAGGGGGGATATGACCAATGAACTGCTATGTAAAGAGGGAATGTGGATCTTCCGATTGCAGACCCTAAGCCCCTATGGCCTTAACAATGATTTCAGTCTAAAGCCATATCTACAGAAACAGATTTACACTAGAAGGAAAAAGGAAAAAGGTGTACTGAAAGCCCCATGAACCACTAGCTAGTGATAGTTGAAGGAATGTGTTAACCTCTGAATGGACGCAAATGTATGCATGGTGGAGAATAAGCATGCGCTATTTTGTACAAACCAGGAGGACTCCAATGCACTCACTATGATCTTTGCGATGCCTCTAATGGACGCCTGCTTACTTCCTGTGTAGAGCAGGTTGTTATATATATACTTCTTTGAAAAATGAAAAACAATCAACTATGTTGTATATGAGAGGGATGTATAAGAGATCTTCTGTCTATGACCACTTCTATGTGTGAGCGAATAATGACTCTAACAATATGTAACTGTGTTCCTCTCGCTGCTACTTCCTGGAACTTTGTGTACAGTGGCAACAGTCGTTAAGTGGGAGGCGTAGTGGAAATAGGAGCAGTGTGTATATAAGGAAGAATGATTACGCCCAGTTTCACATCCTGACGAATCGCCTGTGGGGGGCGGGAAACGCGTCGATGGGCGGAGTCCAAGTGTCATGGTTACGTCACACCCGCGCCAACCGATGAATTAGCCCTGCAGTACAAGCGCTGCTGTTCCGGCGTTGTGTCGCCATTACTGGCTGTGTGGTCTGTTTATGAGGCCAGCAGGAAGCGGGTGTTATGCGCAGTGCTGAGACGCTGATCCGGCATGGTGCAGTCTACCCTGTCGCCATAGTGAGTTGGATAAGATCTGGTGAGCGCAACCCAAGTTTACTTCCGGAAGCTGGACTGTCCCTCCCCATATCGGGATTCCATCGGGCCAAGGCTCCATAGTGGGTACCCACTCAAGATGTCACAGCGGAGGTGGTAAGAGTGACTCTCCTGTGCTGAAAATATATATCTATTCCTGAGGTGATAATCCAGCACTTACATCGCTGCTGTGCAGGTGGACTCATTATCCCCTATGGGGAGTGTACACTCAGTTATCACGCCACACAGAAGAACAAGGCAGCGCTTTTGAGTGCATGGGCGCCATTGTGTGTATGCGTGGGTGGACGAATGATGCCGGCTTAGGTCAGATAGTTATAGGACTTAGGCAATGAGCTTGAATTCATGACTCTTGGATTTTCAGCGAGTTTTTACTGGTGTTTTAGTGAAGCTGATTTTTGCATGCAGTCAAGCTAGTCTGTGTCATTTGTGTTTTTGACAATAAATTTTCTACTATCTGACTCAATATATCGTGAACCCTGGCCTCTATTTGTATATTAGTGATACTGCATCATTTATTGTGAGAGGTCCTGGTTATATGTTTATACCTAGCCATCCCTGACCTATGTTAGCCTATTTGTATTGTATATTGTTTGACTCCAGTTGTCATATGCTTTACTGGAGTATCAGTGCCAGCATTTGTTTCAGTGATTTTTTTCACTGAAGTCACACATTTGTTATTTTGTGTCTAGTGCCAGTAATGTTAATTGGTTTTTGGACCATATGTATATACATTTCATTTTGATCAATGCATCAGAAGTCCCCTAGTATCTGTCATCCCTATTTTTAGATGTTTTTAAATTCATTTTTTGTCGCAGTGTTCATAATAAAGATTTTGGTTATGAAGCTTTATTTTGGTTCTGTGTTATTTGATTTTTTACCCATGCAGATGATCTTTTCTTTTTGGGTTTATGCAGTTTGTTCACATCTGATGGGGCACTTATCATGGTGCTTTATATTTAAATTAGACTCAGGTTTCGTTGTGAGTGCTAGCTAGAGCAGACAGTGAGCAGGAGAACACACCCCCAAGCTGTTTGGCCAATCCGGAACTGGAGGTGGAGCCATGCGTGTCAGCTGACAGCTGGTCAGCTGACACGCTACCTTAGAGCATAAGAGGAGCGACGCTGACAGCGCATGCGTCCGCCCTCATTTAGAGTCTGAGTATCATTCGGCCGGATCCCCGCAGGAACATCGCTGACTCCATCCCTGCCACCGCTGCCAGCCGCACTGAAAGTCCCAGATGGCAGCAGCAACTGACCTGGTAAACGCAGGATTACTGACAATAAGTTGAGTTAAGTATACCACTCACAAAACATACATGTTCCTTGAAAATAAACCTCCTTTATTCCTGATGGGAAGCCAGGCAGCCAGGCAGAAAAAGAAGTGCTAACTACTGTGTTGAAGTTGGAAAAGCGGAAGTGTTATCCCAGCTTCTTCTGAGACTCGGTGCACCTATAACCACTGGTCATACATTTCCATATCCTGGAGTGCCAGCCCTCCTTCTACATTTGATTGCATGATCATGAGATGCATATCCTAAAAAACATGGTAAGAGAAAAGGACATGGGAGAGTTGGAGTACGTTGTAGGAAATGGAGCTGGTTGCATAAAAAATAACAGGACCTTTGCTGTATAGACAATCTTTTATGACTCATCTTCTGTGATCTGTATGTGAAACTGGACACCACCTGAACTTCCTCCCTACCTTCTTCCTCATTAATCCCATGCAAGTATCCTGTAGTGCCGCTAGTTAAGAAACCAAGTCCTAAAATAGCCTAATTCTCCTCTTCACTCTCTCCTTTTCCTCCCCCAATTTATTCCTCAAGCATTCTAAAGGGTAGTTGGTAGATTATTTGGCAAAATGTACCCTAATGTGAATACCAGGAAGAAATTGTGAGATCTTCCTCAGACAGGGACAGATATGAATTATTCTGTGTCCTGTGAACTCTTCTTAGCACTGAAATTATGCCAGTGCCAGATGATTCCATTCTGAACGTTAATAAATAAATAAAACTAGTCAGAAGTCTACCAGGGGCGCCACCAGGCACCAAGCAGCCACTTGAGGCCTCATGTTTTTAGGGGCTTCGAAGGCTCCATGACGTCGTCGTGACATCACACTGTTGTCCACACTAGGCTGGCCGCAGCGTCTATTCATAGCCTGCAGCCCTGCTCCAGCCTGCATAGTCTTCTTCCGGCAGGCAGAGCAGGACTACGGGAAGATGGCGTCCGAAGCCCTGTACTGGAGACTATTTGTGTCTCCAGTACAGGGCTTCGGGCGCCATCTTCCTGTAGCCCTGCTATTCCATTCAGCGCGGGAGATATGTAGGAGGAGGTGCCATGCACCAGAGGCCGGCGGGAGAGGAGACTTCTGTCAGGTGAGTAAATTCTTTTTTTTGCAGGTGAAATATTGCCCAAATTGTGTGTCTTTTCTGCTGTAATGTTACCCAAATTGCGTTTATTTCCTGCTGAAATGTTGCCCAAATTACGTTTGTTTCCTGCTGAAATGTTGCCCAAATTGCATTTGTTTTCTGCTGAAATGTTGCCCAAATTGCGTTTTGTTTTCTGCTGAAATATTGCCCAAATTGCGTTCGCTTTCTGCTGAAATGTTGCCCAAATTGCGTTTATTTTCTGCTGAAATGTTGCCCAAATTGCGTTTGTTTTCTGCTGAAATGTTGCCCAAATTGCATTAGTTTTCTGCTGAAATGTTGCCCATTGTTTTCTGCTAAAATGTTGCCCAAATTGCGTTTGTTTTCTGCTGAAATGTTGCCCAAATTGCGTTTATTTTTTGCTGAAATGTTGCCCAAATTGCGTTTATTTTCTGCTGAAATGTTGCCCAAATTGCGTTTGTTTTTTGCTGAAATGTTGCCCAAATTGCGTTTGTTTTCTGCTGAAATGTTGCCCAAATTGCGTTTGTTTTCTGCTGAAATGTTGCCCAAATTGCTTTTTTTTCTGCTGAAATGTTGCCCAAATTGCGTTTATTTTCTGCTGAAATGTTGCCCAAATTGTGTGTATTTTCTGCTGAAATGTTGCCCACATTGCGTTTGTTTTCTGCTGAAATGTTGCCCACATTGCGTTTCTTTTCTGCTGAAATGTTGCCCAAATTGCGTTTGTTTTCTGCTGAAATGTTGCCCAAATTGAGTTTGTTTTCTGCTGAAATGTTGCCCAAATTGTGTTTGTTTTCTGCTGAAATGTTGCCCAAAATTGTGTTTATTTTCTGCTGAAATGTTGCCCAAATTGAGTTTGTTTTCTGCTGAAATGTTGCCCAAATTACGTTAGTTTTCTGCTGAAATGTTGTCCAAATTGCGTTTGTTTTCTGCTGAAATGCTGCCCACATTGCGTTTATTTTCTGGTGTCTGGGGTAACTGTTGCTGCATTTATTGTTTAATGGTCATAGTTGGCTATATTTGCTGCTTTGGGGTTACAGTTATGCTCCGCCCATACAATGCCATGGCCACGCCCATGTTTCGTCATGAACACCCCCCACACCAATTTTTTTAGGCGCGGCGTGCTACGCGTGCCGTGAACACCCCCCACCTAATAAATTGCTGGGCCTGGATACTCTAAGTAGTTGTCTTCTCAAGTTCTCAAACTATTTGATGTGCTGCTGCAGCTGCTCACTTAGTTCAGGCTTGTGTGTATTGGGCTGGGCTGGCTGCCTCAGCCTGTGATCATCATCAGGCCTGAGTGAGGCCTGGTGTGTGTGTGTGTGTGTGTGTGTGTGTGTGTGTGTGTGTGTGTGTGTGTGTGTGTGTGTGTGTGTGTGTGTGTGTGTGTGTGTGTGTGTGTGTGTGTGTGTGTGTGTGTGTGTGTACTGGGCTGGCTGTGGTTTTGTGTGTGTGTGTGGGCTGGGCTGGCTGTGATCAGGCCTGAGGCCTGTGTGTACTGGACTGGTGGCTGTGTTAAGCTCTGAGGCTGAGCTGGCTGTGATCAGGCTTGGGGCTGGTGTACCAGGCTGGCTGTGTGCTCTGTTGCGCATGCTTGACCATGTTTGCTCCTGTATATCGGAGCATTCTGTGCTAGAGCATTACTACTGCCGTGGCCTCTTGTGCAGCACTTTACAAAGTACATAGTCATGTCACTGACTGCCCTCAGAAGAGCTCACCATCTAATCCTACCATAGTCTAAAGTCCTACTTAATGGTCTCTATTCACAATAATGTGCGGTAATTGTTGTTTCGGCCTCAAAATTACCTCCAGTGATAATTTTGAGTATGCATTAAACATGATTTTCCAAGTGTGATAAACGTTCAATAAAAGTGTTTAAAACATTTAGAAATTCACCCTGTGTGTATTTAGAGAGTTTAGCCTTTCTAGTTCACCCTCATCTGTGACTAATCACAAATTATTATTTTTGTCCATATTGACATGTAAGCATCATGCAGTTGACTCCACCCCATGCCATGGCCACACCCCGGCTCCACCCACATGCCATTGCCATGCCAACTTTCTGTGGAATAGCCACGCCCAATTTTTGTCGGGCCACTTACTGCAGTCCACTTGGGGCCACAAAAACCTTAGCTGCATCCCACTATCCAATATCTAAATGTCTGTCTTTTGTTCACTACAAATTCCAGATACAATATTATGTTATGTTTATAAGGATAATGAACTCTTACTGACATGGACCTACAAAATCGAAATGTATTCACCAGTTAAGATCACACTGACCCACAAGAAGTATACAATAAACTTCATTAATGTGAAGCAAATGGTAAATGAAAGGAAGATATAGCCTGACCTTTACAGAAAAGCTGAAGACCTTTACAGTGTACTTTGCAGGAACAGTTCATCATTTGGGAGATGGCAGGCTTATACCAAGAGCCAATTCATGGCTGTTAAGTGTATTAAAGAAGTTCAAAATATAATCATTATTTATCCCATGAAGATAAAATGGAGGTCATCCTGACAACACACAAAAAAATGTGAATTATCTGCTGATCTTACAACTGCAAGGAATACGATAAATGACAAAAAAAACAACTGTGTGTAAAATAAATAAGTTAGATAGGTCTTAGTTTCCAACGTAGAATAATAATGTTTTCCTCTTCACCGTATTTGTATTTCTGTCCATAAAAGTAAATTAGTTTACATGAAAAGGTCAACAAGATAAATGGAACTAGAGTCACATGGCTTCAACGTGAGCCTGAAATCTGAGGCACTGTAGTGACATATAGTAGAATGCAGTAAATTATTCGGAATACCCACTTTTATGTTAATTTTCCTGGTCTCAGCATAAGAAACACTTCCTATATCATACGGTAGAGTCTTGGTTATCTGCCACTGACGGGGATTGGCTGATGCCAGATAAGTGTTGACCACACTTACAGTGTTGACCACACTTACTTAAGCCAGCAAAGCCATGTAAGGTGCATTGTTTAAAGCAGGGCCGGGACAAGGTTCTCCAGCACTAGAGGCTGAGATTCCAAAATGCGCCCCCCCCCCCCCCCCGTATTGGCCATACCTACCTCCCAACTTTTGAAACCAGGAAAAAAGGGACACTATGAACCTGTCCTAGCTACACTCCAAATTTACATATACCACACTCGTCCCCTATAAAGTTCCCTGGTGTCTGGTGGTCCTCCCTCAATCATCTAGCTTCCCTGGTGTCTAGTGGCTCCCCACTCCCTCATATAGCCTCCCTGGTGCCTAATGTTTCCCTGTCATGTGCTCTATTAGCCCCAGTATTTGCAGCAGAGTATCGGCGCAGCAGTAGCTATGCTTATCTCACCTCCTCCAGGTGCTCAACCGATGTCCATCCATCTACTACAAATCACTACTCGCTACGCAGGAGAATCAGACACTAGAGCAGGGGTCAGGAACCTTTTTGGCTGAGAGAGCCATAAATGCCACATATTTTAAAATGTAATTCTGTAAGAGGCATACATATGTTTTAAACTGGGACAGTAGGGCTCATGTCCCTGTCGCCATGGTGATGTGTGTACAGCGGAAGTGTCAGACACGTCTTCTGCTTCTCTGGGGATTTAGCAACATCAGCAATTTCCCCGAGAGCCAGACAGGAGAAATACCGACTAACTGCTTGTACAATTAGCTAGCTGACTTGGGGGTTGATTCACTTTGTAGGACAAGATCCATGCACTTCGGCCCAATAGGCTGGCTGTCAAGAGACAAGCAGCCTATTGGGCCAGTTAAAGTGCGAGAATCTCGTTCTACAAAGTCACTGAACCTGACCGGATCCAGGGTGGGACAATTGTGGCAGCTGTTTATTTTGGGGTAGCGCAAGTAAGTTAGTAGTGCATGCTACAGCAGTGAAAATGTTATTTGCGCTGCTTGAGAAGTGTAGCTTAGTGAATCAACCCCTACTGATTTGTCTGTGAGCCATATGTAGCCAACAAAAGAGCCACATCTGGCTCTCGAGCCATAGGTTCCCTACCCCTGCACTAGAGTGAGCGTTGAGCTGTAGAAGAAGGACGGACATTACTGGAGCCCAGAGGAAGTGAGATAAGCACGGCTACCGCTGCGCCCATACTCTGCAGAAAATACTGTGGCCGTCAGGGGCATAGGGTGGTGGGTGCAATCCCCCCAATCAGGGAGGTATGCAAGATGCATTGATGGGCTAATGGGGCTTTAAAGGATACCACAACTGACATGTGGCATAATGAGATAGACATGGGTATGTACAGTGCCTAGCACACAAATAACTATGCTGTGTTCCTTTTTTTCTTTCTCTGCCTGAAAGAGGTAAATATCAGGTATGTGAGTGGCTGACTCAGTCCTGACTCAGACAGGAAGTCACTACAGTGTGACTCTCACTGATAAGAATTTCCCCCTTTTTTATCTCTTTCTTGCTCTCAGAAGCCATTTTCTTCTAGGAAAGTGTTTTATAGTTGGAATTTCTTATCAGTGAAGGTCACACTGTAGTCACTTCCTGTCTGAGTCAGGACTGAGTCCGCCACTTACATACCTGATATTTACCTGTGTTGTATTTAATTGTGTTTCCTAGAGGGTTGTCACCCCACCCCTACTATGCATATATTAACCTCCCTGCTGAGCACGGGCTATGCCGCCGGGAGGCACCGCTCAGGCCCCGCTGGGCCGATTTGCATAATTTTTTTTTTGCTGCACGCAGCTAGCACTTTGCTAGCTGCGTGCAGTGTCCGATCGCCGCCGCTACCCGCCGATCCGCCGCTATACGCGTCGCCGCAGCTGCCCCCCCTCCCAGACCCCGTGCGCTGCCTGGCCAATCAGGATTCTGCGTACGCTTAAGTACGCCCCTGAATCCTGAAGTGGATTCCATGGAAATGGCCGCTCGTATGAGTTCCATGTCAGTTCACGGAGGGTGTCTCCGTGAACACCCTGCGAGCCGCCGATTGCGGCTCGCAGGGTAAATGTAAACACACGGGGAAGATCTTCCCCGGTGTTTGCATACATACGGCGCAGCAGCGCCGTAGAGGAGATCGGCGATCCCCGGCCTCTGATTGGCCGGGGATTGCCGGCACCTGATAGGCTGAAGCCTATCCTATCCGGCGGAGCTCCGTCCTGCGCCGCTCACAGGGGGAGGGAGAGGGAGAGAAGGGGAAGGCGGCCAGGAAGCGCTGCGGAGAGGGGCTTTGAAGAGCCCCCCCCGCAAGCCCAAACAGCCGGCGGCGATCAGACCCCCCCAGCAGGACATCCGCCTAGGGGGGAAAAAAGGGGGAAAGTCTGATCGCCCTGGCTGCTATCTGATCGGTGCTGCGGGCTGGAGAGCCCACGCAGCACCGATCAGGCAAACCACCCCCTGGCACAGAAGTGGTTAAATACAGTGGGATGCGAAAGTTTGGGCAACCTTGTTAATCATGATGATTTTCCTGTATAAATCGTTGGTTGTTACAATAAAAAATGTCAGTTAAATATATCATATAGGAGACACACACAGTGATATTTGAGAAGTGAAATGAAGTTTATTGGAGTTACAGAATGTGTGCAATAATTGTTTAAATAAAATAAGGCGGCTGCATAAATTTGGGCACTGTTGTCATTTTATTGATTCCAAAAACTTTAGAACTAATTATTGGAATTCAAATTGGCTTGGTAAGCTCAGTGACCCCTGACCTACATACACAGGTGAATCCAATTACAGGAAAGAGTATTTAAGGGGGGCAATTGTAAGTTGTCCTCTTCTTTTAATTTTCTCTGAAGAGTTGCAACATGGGGGTCTCAAAGCAACTCTCAAATGACCTGAAGACAAAGATTGTTCACCATCATGGTTTAGGGGAAGGATACAGAAAGCTGTCTCTGAGATTTCAGCTGTCTGTTTACACAGTTAGGAACATATTGAGGAAATGGAAGACCACAGGTGCAGTTCAAGGTAAGGCTTGAAGTGGCAGACCAAGAAAAATCTCGGATAGACAGAAGTGACGAATGGTGAGAACAGTCAGAGTCAACCCACAGACCAGCACCAAAGACCTACAACATCATCTTGCTGCAGATGGAGTCACTGTGCATCATTCAACCATGCGGCGCACTTTACACAAGAGAGATGTCCATGCTCGGAAGCCATCAAACCTGAATGTACTAGAGATGTTTTGTAAAGAGGAATGGTCCAAAATATCTTTAACCAGAATCCAGACTCTCATTGGAACCTACAGGAAGGGTTTAGGGGCTGTAATTTCTGCAAAAGGAGGATCTACTAAATATTGATTTCATTTCTTTTTTGTGGTGCCCAAATTTATGCACCTGCCTAATTTTGTTTAAACAATTATTGTGCACTTTCTGTAAATCCAATAAACTTAATTTCACTTCTCAAATATCACTGTGTGTGTCTCCTATATGATATATTTAACTGACATTTTTTTTATCATAACAACCAACAATTTATACAGGAAAATCATGATGATTAACAAGGCTGTCCAAACTTTTGCATCCCACTGTAGTAATGCTTACTGACTGTATATGAAGTATAGCATAAAAAGTTATCTAAAAAACTTAAAACTGCTGAAGTTTGAAATGACAATTCTATAGCGTCTATACAAGCTATTGTCAATTAATTCACCAAGAATAATGCATATTACCTCTCTTGTGTTCTAGAATCACAGTGGAAGGTAGGGTCTCTAGGCCTCAGTCGATCTCAGTAGAGTTTCAGGCTCAATGATAAAATATACTAGCCTGCCAGGGCTTTTTACTGTAAAGTTTCTAAGATGGCGTCTGTCAGGGGATTTTATGGTGACGCACAAAATTCAAACTTATTTTTAACTGGTACATTCTGACATTGTGACATTTTAAACTATCGGGTTATGTGAGCAGGTGCGTACATATATGACGCTACTTGACTTATTAACATAAGCAATCTACGTCTTTTCTAATCAAAATTACATCAATAACATTTTCATTAGATCTTATGACCCAAGTGGTGTTCTTATGACATCTTTCTAGATCTGATGTATGCCAAGATATATGGGCAGCACGGTGGCATAGTGGTTAGCTCTCTCGCCTTGCAGCGCTGGGTCCCTGGTTCAAATCCCAGCCAGGGCACTATCTGCAAAGAGTTTGTATGTTCTCTCCGTGTCTACGTGGGTTTCCTCCGGGCACTCCGGGTTTCCGCTCACATTCCAAAAACATACAGATAAGTTAATTGGCTCCCTCTAAAATTGGCCCTAGACTACAGTACTTATACTACATAATATAGACATATGGCAATGGTAGGGATTAGATTGTGAGCTCCTTTGAGGGACAGTTAGTGACAAGATATATATATATATATATATATATATATATATATATACACTGTACAGCGCTGCGTAATATGTCGGCGCTATATAAATACTAAATAATAATAATAATTATATATGCGTATGTTCAAGCTTATCTTATGTTCGAAAAATATGGTATGTTCTTTGGTACATCAATAATTAACGGGGATTTCCTAATGCCCCTATTGTCACAGGTTGTACTGTTTTGATCACATGGCTTATTGTTTTGGTTTTGTATTCATAACAAACAGCTGTAATGATTGGTGTCAGCTAACAGATTTTCTGATTATTGGTGATCTGCAGTATCACCAATAATACAGATGCTATACCTGATTATGTGGTGATCTGCAGAATCACCAATAATGCTAGTATAGCCAGATACAAGACTACCAATGTGAGATAGTGTTTGGTGTAACAGTAATTAGGATGAGCGGGTTCACCCGAGTAGCGGGTGACCCAGACAGTACTGCAGCCGGTGCTCATTATTGGGCAGGTGAGTCAGACCGCGCTGCAGCCGAGAGTGTTGGAAGCACAAACGCAAGTAGAATATAATACAACCAGAGCTGAACAACTGATCACCTGTGGAGCAGGTGATTCAGGTAGTACTGCAGCCTAGTAGTGTTTGGTGCACAGCACAAGGAGGAGTAATACAATAAGTACTGCACTAACGATCCCCTGTGGAACAGGTGATACGAACTGTATTGCAGCCTAGGCGTAGTTGATACAGAAGGTACTGCAGCCTAAGTGTAGGCAATACAGACAGTACTGCAGCCTAGGAGTAGATGATACAGACAGTACTGCAGCCTAGGAGTTGGTAATACAGACGGTACTGTAGTCTAGGTGTGGATGATACAGACAGTACTGCAGCCTAGGAGTAGATGATACAGACAGTACTGCAGCCTAGGAGCAGATGATACAGACAGTAATTTCCCTCACCAGTGGCTAGGCCCACTGGTGCGGGTAGCGAGGTCAGACAGGCAGATTAGGCAACGAGCGGACAGGTACAGTACAGAAACAGAAGACTGATTCAGCGTCAATAACAAGCAGGGTCGGCAACGTGAATCAGATGG
Source organism: Hyperolius riggenbachi (assembly GCF_040937935.1). NCBI lineage: Eukaryota > Metazoa > Chordata > Amphibia > Anura > Hyperoliidae > Hyperolius > Hyperolius riggenbachi. The sequence goes on from NC_090650.1 coordinate 223,881,438, forward strand.
CTGAGGTACAGAATCGACAAACAGGAGGATAGTCAGAGTAAGCAGAAAGTCATAACAAATAAACAATGCAATTAGTCCTTTAAGCTATCAACAGAATCTGGCTAAGTGTGGATCCTAGGCTCCGGCCGGTTCTAGCACACTGTGGGATCTGACTAGGGTCTGAGCGCTAACACGATAGCATTTGCAACAGCAGACAAGGAGCTACTGACAGGCCTGTCCTATATATACCCAACCATGCTCCACAGCGCCGCCCCATTCACAGATGCATAAAGGTTCTGTCGCTCGGCTCGCGCACGCGTAGCCCTTAACCTGTGAGCAATAGAAGGACCAGGCAAAGTCTCAGCATGTAACCGCGCGGCAGAGGCCGCTGGCTGATACGCGGAGATAGCCGCCACGCCGCTTGTCTCTGCGGCGGTATCTCCGCTATCTATTACAGTACCCCCCCCCCCCCCCCTGAGGAGTGGACCCCAGACACTTCCTACCTGGCTTATCCGGGTGCAACTCACGAAATTCTTTCCTTAAATCTTCAGCATGCATGCGACAACTCGGCACCCAAGTTCTTTCCTCCAGCCCATACCCCTTCCAATGGACCAGATACTGTATAGAATTCTGCACTAATCGAGAATCCAGGATCTTGTCGATCTCATACTCAGGTTGGTCGTCGACCATCACAGGGGGGGGGGGGGAGGGGAGAGGAATCCACGTGCACAGCAGGTTTCAACAGAGACACATGGAACGATCTCACGCCTCTCATGCTGGCTGGGAGATCAACCACATATGTGACATCATTAATCTTCTTGGTGACAGGGTATGGGCCTATAAATCTGGGTCCTAACTTGGGTGATGGTTGTTTCAACGCCAAATGCCACGTAGATATCCACACCATGTCCCCTGGGGAAAACTTCCACTCTACAGACCACCTCTTATCTGCCTGTTTCTTCTGAGTCTGGAAGGCGTTTCCCAAATTCCTCTTAACTGAACCCCAAATCTACTTTAGAGCCCATTGCCAATCTTCTAGAGCCAGGAAAGGAGAAGAAGCCACCAGTAAAGGAGAAAACTTGGGAGATTTTCCCGATACCACCTGAAAGGGGGAAAATCCTGAAGAGGAACTCTTCAGGTTATTATGCGCGAACTCCGCGAACGGCAGAAACTTTACCCAATCTGCCTGTGCATCTGCCACATAACACCTGAGAAATTGTTCAAGAGACTGGTTGACTCTTTCGGTCTGACCATTGGTTTGTGGGTGGTAGCCTGATGAGAAGGAAAGATTCATACCTAACTGATGGCAAAAGGCTCTCCAGAATTTCGATACAAACTGGACTCCCCTATCTGACACCACATTCTCTGGAATGCCATGCAGCCGGAAGATGTGCTCAATGAAGAGATCAGCTAATTCCTGGGCCGAGGGGAGTCCCTTCAAGGGGACAAAATAAGCCATCTTACTGAATCGGTCCACTACCACCCAAATGACATTGACAACTGGGTCCAGGGCTTGCTTAGCACTGGTAAAGGTTGTAACGTGCCCACTGGAGCCTGGTGAGAGGGTTTACTTCTGTTCAGTGTGTGCCAGAAGTAAACCCTCTCACCAGGCTCCAGTGGGCACGTTACAACCTTTACCAGTGCTAAGCGAGCCCTGGACCCAGTTGTCAATGTCATTTGGGTGGTAGTGGACCGATTCAGTAAGATGGCTTATTTTGTCCCCTTGAAGGGACTCCCCTCGGCCCAGGAATTAGCTGATCTCTTCATTCAGCACATCTTCCGGCTGCATGGCATTCCAGAGAATGTGGTGTCAGATAGGGGAGTCCAGTTTGTATCGAAATTCTGGAGAGCCTCCCTCACGAACTCCTTACAATCAGATGCGAGTGAAGGCCACCATACACATCTGGCCAAAAGATCCTGTTGATAAGGGCCAAGTGTAGCCATCCAGTCCTCCCAGGTCTCAGTAGCTGCCAACACCACCTTCTGAGGTAGAATGGTCTCTGGGGTTGAGGGCTGACCTGTCTCAGGCTCGAAACACCTGGATAGAGCGTCTGTCTTGGCGTTCTTGCTACCTGGTGTATACGTTATAATGAATCTGAACCTTGAAAAGAATAAAGACCAACGGGCCTGTCGAGGACTAAGCCTCTTGGCCCCTTCAATGTACTCCAATTTCTTATGATCTGTATAAACTGTAATTGTATGTTCTGCCCCTTCCAGCCAATGGCGCCATTCTTCAAAGGCTAACTTAATGGCCAAGAGCTCCCGATTACCAATATCGTAGTTCCTCTCAGCTGGAGAGAATCTACGTGAAAAGAAGGCACATGGGTATAATTTGCCTTGAAGACCAGAGCGCTGAGACAGCACAGCCCCAACCCCTATTTCAGATGCATCGACTTCCACAATGAAGGGGAAGGTGACATCCACGTGTCTCCGGGTGGGAGCGGAACAGAACAACTTTTTCAAAGTGGCAAAAGCTGACTGGGCCTCTGCCGACCAGTGACACGTGTCAGCCCCCTTTTTAGTAAGACTGGTGAGGGGTGACACTACAGACGAGAAGCCCTTGATGAACTTCCTGTAGTAGTTGGCAAAGCCAAGAAATTTTTGGAGTGCCTTCAATCCCACAGGTTGAGGCCACTCCAAAACAGCAGAGACCTTTGCGGGATCCATCGAGAGACCAGAAGTGGAAATAATATACCCCAAGAATGGCACCTCCGTGACCTCAAAGAGGCACTTTTCCAACTTTGCATACAGTGAATTCTGTCTTAATTTCCGTAGAACAAATTTAACATGCTTTCGATGCTCTGTCACATTAGATGAGAAAATTAGTATGTCATCAAGATATAAAAGCACGAATTTTCCCAAAACCTCCCTGAAAACCTCATTGATTAATTCCTGGAAAACGACCGGGGCGTTACACAACCCGAAGGGCATAACCAAATACTCGTAATGCCCGTCGGGCGTGTTAAACGCCGTCTTCCATTCGTCACCGTCTCTGATGCGTACCAGCTTGTATGCCCATCGCAGGTCTAATTTGGAGAAAATACTGGCATTGGTCACCTGCGTGAACAAATCGTCTATCAAAGGCAACGGGTGACGATTTTTCACTGTGATCTTATTTAGAACTCTGTAGTCAATACAGGGTCTAAGCCCTCCGTCCTTCTTCTTCACAAAAAAGAACCCAGCCCCAGCTGGCAACCGGGAAGGACGGATGAAGCCCTTGGCCAAATTTTCCTTAATGTACTCTTGCATTGCCAGTTTCTCAGGCCCAGATAAATTATACAGATGGCCTCTAGGGGGCATACAACCGGATCTTAATTCTATAGGACAGTCATAGCGCCGGTGAGGCGGAAGTTTATCCGCAGATTTAGGACAGAATACATCTGCAAATTCTGCGTACTGCATTGGCACCCCTTTAACCTGAATCTTGGTGGCGCAAACAGCAACTCTCTCCAAACATTGATGATGACAATGGGTAGACCAGCTCTGTAGCTGACCTGACGCCCAGTCAATCTGAGGGGAGTGGAGTTGCAACCAGGGCATACCAAGAATGATAGTAGAGGTTGCCATATGCAAGACAAAGAACTGTAATTTTTCTTTATTTAGCACCCCTATATTGCATATCAGCAATGGGGTCTGAGACAGAGGCTGTCTACACTGTAGCGGAGAGTCATCAACTGCTGTAACCACAATTTGCCAGTCTAACGGGAGCAAAGGAATCCCCAATTTTTTCACAAAATCAAAATCTATGAAATTGGCTGCAGAGCCGGAGTCTACAAAGGCTTCTGTGGGCGTGGTCTGACCCTCCCAAGTGATGGAGCAGGGGAGTAGCAAACAGTTATTGTTTAGAGGTATTGACTGCTCGCCTAGGGTATTACCTCTGACTACACCTAGGCGGCAGCGTTTCCCGACTTCTTAGGACAGTTTTGGACAACGTGACCCTGCTCCGCACAGTATAGACATAGTCCTTCTGAGATTCTTTTCCACTTGTGTCAATCTAGAATGTCCGATTTGCATCGGCTTGTCTGGAGATGACGAGGGTGGAGTAGAGGCGTAGGAGACAGATCTTACCGTGGTTTTACCACAAGTCTGTTTCTGATAACGCAGGCGGCGATCTACCCGCACTGCCAAAGAGATTGCTTCGTCTATGGATTTGGGTTCGGGATGTCCCAACACCAAATCAGAGACTGCATCAGACAACCCTGACAGAAAACAATCTAGTAATGCATACGTCCCCCATCTAGCTGACACAGCCCACTTTCTAAACTCCGCAGCATAAACCTCCACCGGATTACGACCCTGCCTGAGAGTTTTTAGTTTCCTCTCAGCAGAAATCGCAAAATCCGGACCGTCATATATAACGTCCATGGCCTTAAAAAACTCCTGAACCGACGATAATGCCTCATGCTCAGAATGAAGACTATACGCCCATGTCTGCGAGTCTCCTGACAATAGAGTCTTAATAAACGTTAACCTCTGGCTCTCTGAACCAGACAAGTTAGGCCTTAACTCAAAATAGGATAGCACACGATTCCTGAAATTCTGAAAGTCAGATCTATGCCCTGAAAACTTCTCGGGTACAGCCATGCGTAGATCTGTAACTGGAGGAGATCGCACTGTATCGACAGCCGTTTGAAGTACCCTGACTGTCCCAGACAGTTGGGTGATCTGAGTCTGCTGGGTATTAATCACCCCGGTGAGATTATTCACCGCGGTAATCAGGACCTCAACTTGGCTGCGTAGTGCATCCATATTGTTTTGTTCTGCTGTTCTATAACGATTGGTGTCAGCTAACAGATTTTCTGATTATTGGTGATCTGCAGTATCACCAATAATACAGATGCTATACCTGATTATGTGGTGATCTGCAGAATCACCAATAATGCTAGTATAGCAAGATACAAGACTACCAATGTGAGATAGTGTTTGGTGTAACAGTAATTAGGATGAGCGGGTTCACCCGAGGAGCGGGTGACCCAGACAGTACTGCAGCCGGTGCTCACTGTTGGGCAGGTGAGTCAGACCGTGCTGCAGCCGAGAGTGTTGGAAGCACAAACGCAAGTAGAAGATAATACAACCAGAGCTGAACAACTGATCACCTGTGGAGCAGGTGATTCAGGTAGTACTGCAGCCTAGTAGTGTTTGGTGCACAGCACAAGGAGGAGTAATACAATAAGTACTGCACTAACGATCCCCTGTGGAACAGGTGATACGAACTGTATTGCAGCCTAGGCGTAGTTGATACAGAAGGTACTGCAGCCAAAGTGTAGGCAATACAGACAGTACTGCAGCCTAGGAGTAGATGATACAGACAGTACTGCAGCCTAGGAGTTGGTAATACAGACGGTACTGTAGTCTAGGTGTGGATGATACAGACAGTACTGCAGCCTAGGAGTAGATGATACAGACAGTACTGCAGCCTAGGAGTAGATGATACAGACAGTAATTTCCCTCACCAGTGATTTTTTCAAACCACAATTTAAGCGTGGGGGGTTGTGTATTCATCCATAGCAGGGGTACACAGGCCCTGGCAGCGTTTAGCATATGACAAGGCAATGAAGATCTGTATGATTTAATAGAAGTAGGGCCAAGATGGAGTAAGAACAGTTCCGTTAGTAAGCATAGATCATAGGCCGCAATTTATTTTAAATAAGATTGAACTTGTAACCAGAAGCCCTTAATTTTAGTACAGGACCACCAGATATGGAGAATATCTCCTCTTTCTGTATTACATCTCCAGCAAAGATCATTCTATGAAGCACTGCTGGTGTCTTGTACCACCAGGAGAGCAATTTATAATTACATTCCTGGGTAAGGACATTCATAGAGCTCTTATGCGTAAGGATGCAGTCATCATCTGAAAAGTGCTTATTGAGGGCCTGTTCCCACCTATCTTTAAAGAGAACCTGTACTGAGTAAAATTATTTAAAATAAACACATAAGGTAACTTCAAATGAACATTACATAGTTACCTTGCCATCAGTTCCTCTCAGAAGCTCACCATTTTCTTCTGACAATAATCCCTTCCAGTTCTGACAATATTTTGTCAGATCTGAAATATATCAGTTGCTGTCAGTAAAATATCAGTTGCGGTCAGTTATAGCTGAGAGGAAAACTGATGTGTCCATATTTCCCTATGGCTCAAGTGGGCGATATTACAGTTTAACTGTGTGCTGACCAGGAAGCTGTTATGGGGTAATAGCCATTTTCAAAATGGAGGACGGAAAATTCCATTGATCACAGTGGACAAACAGGACACAGAAGAGGAGAAAGAGATTGAGAAGCAGACTACACAGCAGGTAAGTATAACTTGTGTATGGTTATTTTGACTTTTAATTTTCACTACAGGTTTTCTTTAAAGAGAACCCGAGGTGTGTTTGAAGAATGTAATCTGCATACAGAGGCTGGATCTGCCTTTACAGCCCAGCCTCTGTTGCTATCCCAAACCCCCCTAAGGTCCCCCTGCACTCTGCAATCAGACATAAATCACAGCCGTGCTGTGTGGGCTGTGTTTACATCTGTAGTGTCAGTCTCGGCTGCTCCCCCGCCTCCTGCAGAGCTCCGGTCCCTGCCCCTGTCCCTTCCCTCCAATCAGCGGGGAGGGAAGGGATGCAGGTGGGGACGGAGTTCTGCAGGAGGAGGGGAGAGCAGCAGACTGACACTATAGAGATAAACACAGCGAGCTGCGACACGCTGTGTGTCGACAGGGAGGCTATGATTTATGAGGGATTGCAGAGTGCAGGGAGACCTTAGGGGGGTTTGGGATAGCAACAGAGGCTGGGCTGTGTAGGCAGATCCAGCCTCTGTATGCAGATAACATTCTTCAAACCCACCTCGGGTTCTCTTTAAAGTGACTCTGTAACAAAAATTACAACGTTTTTTCTACCATCCTACAAGTTCCTAAACGTATTCTAATGTGTTCTGGCTCACTGCAGCACTTTGTACTATTACAGTCTCTGTAATAAATCAATGTATCTTTCCCCTGTCAGACTTGTCGGCCTGTGTCTGGAAGGCTGCCAAGTTCTTCAGTGCTGGTCTGTTCCTCTATGCACACTCTAGTGTGTGTTTTATTTACATAAGCCAGCAGCTTCTCTGCTATCTTATCAGTAATAGAAGAGAGCTGGATAAAAATCCTCCTCTGTGAAAGTAGCTGGCTGACACATACTGAGGGATTACAAACACAGGCACAGGCAGAGCTTTCTGCAGGAAGCCTGTAATGTTCAGTGCATGAGAGAAGAAGGGGACAGAAGGTAAACACACAAATGATCTTTTGAGATTCAAAAGGAAAGCTGTATACAGCCTGCTTGTGTATGGATGTATTTTCTATGTGTGGACATATTGTACATCAATCTACTTCCTGTTTTGGTGGCCATTTTGTTTGTTTATAAACAAACTTTTTAAAACTGTTTTTGACTACTTTTAATGCGGCGGGGAGCGGCGAAATTGTGACAGAGGGTAATAGGAGATGTCCCCTAACACACTGGTATGTTTACTTTTGTGCGATTTTAACAATACAGATTCTCTTTAAAGAGATACTTAGGTTTTTGCGTGGCTTCCAGAAGTTCTATATAGCATCGAGAAAGAAGATGGCGTTGTGGTTCGGCGGTAAAGCATAAATTCTCGAAATGCGTACATTGTCTCATCAAATTACCTTTACGTGCCAGGGACTGTATACAGCTTCTGAGCTGTAGATAAGACCATAGTGGTATGGGATTAGCCATGGTCAAATTAAAATCAGCAAAAGTGAGAAGGCCCTCACCAGTCATCAGATCCTTGACTAGAAGATGATCAGAATTCAAGCAAGCCTGTAAAAATGCTGGATGTTGTCCAGGTAGGAAATCAGCATTAAATTTTAATGAGGTAAGTGGGCTAGGAAAATAGGAGATGTGGGACTCTTTCCAAATTCCTTTAAAAACTCGCAAAGTAGCGCCAATCAAAGGGTGTAAGTAGAATGCAGAATGATCCTTCATTTTAGTCATGGAAGAGACACTCCAGTGCTGCCACTTAATTGGGCAACCGAGGATTTCATCCTCTAATGTAATCCAGTCTTTGGATTCTCTATTGCAGTGCCAATCTGCGATTCTACAAAGAATGGCAGATTGGTAATACAACCAGAGGTCTGGGAGCCCCACTCCTCCTCTATCTTGAGGATAGTATAATTTTGAGCGTTTCATTCAAGGTGATTTTGTACCCCAAATGAAAGCAGTCAAAGCTTCTCTGTAGGTCTCTAATCCAGGATTTGGTCAAGAAGATAGGGATTGTTTGAAAAAAATAAAGAACTCAGGGAAGGATTGTCATTTTAATGCTAGCTATCTTACCAAACCAGGAGAGTGCCCTCTCTCCCCATCCTTTCACACTATTTTTAATAGATTCCAGAAGTGGGATGTAATTTTCTTTGAAAAGACGATTTATGTTTTTGGTAATCTGAATACCCAAGTATGTAAATTTGTGGGTCACCCATTTAAATTGAAAATTTTGTTGGCATAGGCTTAAAATAGAGGAGGGAAGTGATATGTCCATGGCCGCAGATTTACCATAGTTTATTTTCAAATTCGCAATTTCCCCAAACATTTCGAATTCCTTAAGCAGGATAGGGATAGAAATCAAAGGATCAGTGAGATAAAAAATCAGATCATCAGTATACGCTGCAACTTTATATTCCTTTGAGTGAATCTGCACCCCATGGACATCCACATTCCGCCTGACTGCAATCAGAAAAGGTTCTAATGTGAGGGAAAAGATAATTGGGGAGAGAGGGCAGCCCTGTCTTGTTCCATTTCCTAAGAAGAACCTCTCAGGGAGAGTGCAATTGACCTTTAGGCCCCGTTCACACTTGCAGTTTTGCTAAAACCGCACCGGATGTCCGGACCGCACCGGAGCCGGATCGGACCTGACCCGTACGGTTCCAGTCCGGATCCGGTCCGGATCCGGTCCGGTTGCATACGGTTTCCGTGCGGTATGAACACGGTTGCGGTCCGGATCCGGATTCTTAAAGAGATAACAACCTGTATAAATACCTGGGGTTCTGGGAGGTCAGCAGAAGCTCTGGGGTCATTGTTGGAGACAGCTGGACGTGTGGAGACCATCCTTGGATACAGAGACAGCAGTTGGGACCATGGATCCAGTCATTTTTTACGCTTATTACCTGGGAATTCTCTCCTTCTTGTTGTTTACCTACTACTATGTGGGGAGAAGGCGTGCTCCTCGCAGGAGATGGTGGGTGCACCCTCTACTAGCCAGGAGGCAGAGGAAGGGAGAGTTCCAGGCCCTCTACCGGGACCTCAGACGACACCCACAGAAGTTCTACAGCTACACTCGGATGTCTATTCCCCTGTAAGTATCTAGGCCTAAATACACCAACCCCCACCATCCCTAAACACCCCACCCTCACCCCCACAACACCTCATCCCTGTATACCTAGCTAAACACACCACCCTGACCCCCACACCCCTGTATACCTAGCTATACACTACACCCCCACCCTCCACAACACTCCCAAACCTCTGTAAACACACCTCCCCCATCCTCCACCCAACACCTTGTCCCACAACATAATTTACAGCTTCTTCCTTTCCATCTCCTGACAGGTTTGATACCCTTTTGGAGATGGTGAAGGATGACCTTAGGAAGAAGGATACCACGTTCAGGAGAGCAGTCACACCACAAGAACAACTACTCATCACACTGAGGTATGTAAAAACAAATTTTTTTATTGCAAAAACAACCACTTTCCAACATGGAAACATTCTTCCAACATGGAAGACAAAAAATAACATATCTATGGTATAGCCCGGTCAGTTTTAAGGAACACCAACCACCAACTTTGTGCTGGAAGAGTTGCAGGGCATAGCTGCCCAAGTGTCTTTCGGGGACACCAGTCCCTAATATTAAAGTGCTTCAAAAACCTAACCACTGGCACAGGACCCTCTGAGCCATGGATGAAGGACACAGGTCAGTGAAAAGGCTAGGCCTCTCACCGACCAGTCAAGGTGTCCTTCACCCATGGCTCCAAGGGTCTTGTGCAAGTGGTTAGGAACAAGAACAAAGTGAGGAGCAAGAGGAACCGATGGCAGAGGTGCATGACTACAGGTGCAGTGCAACAGGCACAAGGTTGTGACCCAGGTAGTGTCTTTCGGGGACACCAGGCCCTAAAATTGAAGTGCTTTAAAAACCTAACCACTGGCACATGACCCTCTGAGCCATGGATGAAGGACACAGGTCAGTGAAAAGGCTAGGCCTCTCACCGACCAGTGTAGGTGTCCTTCATCCATGGTTCAAAGGGTCTTGTGCAAGTGGTTAGGAACAAGAACAAAGTGAGGAGCAAGAGGAACCGATGGCAGAGGTGCATGACTACAGGTGCAGTGCAACAGGCACAAGGTTGTGACCCAGGTAGTGTCTTTCGGGGACACCAGGCCCTAAAATTGAAGTGCTTTAAAAACCTAACCACTGGCACATGACCCTCTGAGCCATGGATGAAGGACACAGGTCAGTGAAAAGGCTAGGCCTCTCACTGACCAGTGTAGGTGTCCTTCATCCATGGTTTCAAGGGTCTTGTGCAAGTGATTAGGAACAAGAACAAAGTGAGGAGCAAGAGGAACCGATGGCAGAGGAGCAGGACTACAGGTAGTGTCTTTCGGGGACACCAGGCCCTAAATTTTTAGTGCTTCTAAAACCTAACCACTGGCACAGGACCCTCTGAGCCATGGATGAAGGACACAGGTCAGTGAAAAGGCTAGGCCTCTCACCGACCAGTCAAGGTGTCCTTCATCCATGGTTCAAAGGGTCTTGTGCAAGTGGTTAGGAACAAGAACAAAGTGAGGAGCAAGAGGAACCGATGGCAGAGGAGCAGGACTACAGGTAGTGTCTTTCGGGGACACCAGGCCCTAAATTTTTAGTGCTTCTAAAACCTAACCACTGGCACAGGACCCTCTGAGCCATGGATGAAGGACACAGGTCAGTGAAAAGGCTAGGCCTCTCACCGACCAGTCAAGGTGTCCTTCATCCATGGTTCAAAGGGTCTTGTGCAAGTGGTTAGGAACAAGAACAAAGTGAGGAGCAAGAGGAACCGATGGCAGAGGTGCATGACTACAGGTGCAGTGCAACAGGCACAAGGTTGTGACCCAGGTAGTGTCTTTCGGGGACACCAGGCCCTAAAATTGAAGTGCTTTAAAAACCTAACCACTGGCACATGACCCTCTGAGCCATGGATGAAGGACACAGGTCAGTGAAAAGGCTAGGCCTCTCACCGACCAGTGTAGGTGTCCTTCACCCATGGCTCCAAGGGTCTTGTGCAAGTGATTAGGAACAACAAAGTAAGGAACAAGAGGAATCAAAGGCACAGGTGCAGGACTACAGGTGCAGTGCAACAGGCACAAGGTTGTGACCCAGGTAGTGTCTTTCGGGGACACCAGGCCCTAAAATTGAAGTGCTTTAAAAACCTAACCACTGGCACATGACCCTCTAAACCATGGATGAAGGACACAGGTCAGTGAAAAGGCTAGGCCTCTCACCGACCAGTGAAGGTGTCCTTCACCCATGGCTCCAAGGGTCTTGTGCAAGTGATTAGGAACAACAAAGTAAGGAACAAGAGGAATCAAAGGCACAGGTGCAGGACTACAGGTGCAGTGCAACAGGCACAAGGTTGTGACCCAGGTAGTGTCTTTCGGGGACACCAGGCCCTAAAGTTCAAGTCCAGCAAAAACAAAAGTTCCCTGACATGGTCATCTGAACACCTCTGAACCTTGGTTGAAGGAGATGGGGCAGGGAAAAGGTTGGGCTAAAAAGCCCTGGGATGGTATCCTTCCTCCGAGGATCGGAGGTATTCAGAGGAGCATGTCCAGGAACAATTTGACTTTTTTTTTCAAATTGTATCGGCACCACTACTAGAAAAGGTGGGAGTTGCTGCCTGGAAATCTGGACTCTCTTGGGTGCTGGTCGTGGATGAGCTGGACCCTGACAGCGGTGGCCCATATTGACTGCCTCTGTAGCCGGTGTACATCTGTGATGATTGCCAGGTGGGCACCGCTGTTGGTTGTGGGGGTCTAAAAATTGGTGGTTGCAATAATGGCGTGTCCATGTGTTGTTTGATCACCTCCAGCAAAGTGGAATGGCACGCCATCATGTTTTGGGAAGGCACCTTTTCCAAATATGGTATTAGAGACATCACAGTGTGAAAACACGGGTGTGCCTGCAATTTCAGTAGTTCCTTGCTTTGTTGATGCATTTGCTGCATCATGTTCTGCAGCTGGCCCACCGACTGATGATGCTGCGCACGCAGTTGGTCGATTTCTCCTCTGTGCATCTCATGCATCATTTTAAGCTCGTCCCTGTAGTGCCCATGTACAGCGTCGAGTTTACATTGCAGTGAAGTGATGTGGGACTTGTACTGCTCCATGATATGGCCCCTGTCCTCATCTTGCAACTGCCGGGTTATGAGAGTTTGGTGGCTCTGAAGAATCCCGAGAAGTCCGGAGACAGCCCCGGACATCTCGGACTCTGTCTCTCTCCTTGTTGGGGGGAGGGTACCTCGACGCCTCACTGGTGGGGTGGTCCTCACTGGTGGTGTGGCAGCATCTTCCCGTCCTCTGGCCTGTGTCGGGGTTGCCCTGCGCGCTGGTTGTGCTGCAGTCTCTCGGTGCTCCTCACTTTGTTCTTGTTCCCCTGGAGCTTCCATAGCGGTCGATTGTGGAGGTGCAGCTTCTTCCACACTCGGTCCTGCAACCTCAACATCCAAGCTCTCTTCTCCCAAGTCATCATCAAAGGAGAGAGCTGGGATAGCTAAGGACTCCCTCCTCCTACTCCTCTCCTCGGGGCAATAGGTTACATCGGCGACGTCATATCCACCAAGCTCTCCTCACTGCTGAACCGTGCCTCCTGGGTCGGTTCCTCTTGCTCCAAATTGTCTTCAGTCCTGTAGATAAAAACAATATTTATTGGTGTGCCAAACAGCATGTGGCGTCAATTCACAGAGCTAGCAAACACTAGCAAACACTTTATCAACCGTTTCTACCAAACATTTGATAAAGCTTGTGAGAAAAGTTCACTAGCCATGGGAATTGAGGCCAGTTTATAGCAATACATGGCCGAAGTCATGGTAGTTGTCTGCTAAAATGAGCTCTCAGTTCCTGCCCACAGTAGTGGTACTTACAGTCTAGGTTCCAGGCTTGCATTGATGAAAGACAATTGCTTGGCAAATTGATAGTCTTTTTGTCGCTTTCCCCCGCCACTGCCACTTCGTTCGGCAAGTTTTTTCTTCCGTAGCCATTTCACGTATGCATCACGTATATTGCGCCACCTTGTCTTGAACCTTTCTCCTGTAACGACATGAAAAATTGATTTCGATTATTTCTCTTGTAGGTACATCGCAACTGGACAAACATATACATCGCTACATGTCACATTTCGTATTGGGAAGAGCACGGTGGCAGGCATCGTCGTGAGGACTTCGAGGATCCTTTGGACGCGACTGAGGGCCAGATACATGCCTGTGCCGGACACCACGAAATGGGAGGAGATCGCCCAGGGCTTCTGGACCGAGTGCAAGTTTCCTAATTGTGTTGGCGCACTGGATGGGAAACACATCCGGATTCAGAAACCCGTGGGTAGTGGCAGCCATTATTTCAACTATAAAAAATACTTCAGCATTGTTCTAATGGCAGTGGCAGATGCGGACTACAAGTTTGTGTACGTGGACGTGGGGTCGTACGGTAGTTCCAATGACTCTGGAATTTTCCAGCATACGACCCTTTGCCGGCTGATCTCCCCCGTGACAGACCCTGGCCTGGGACAAGGGCACCGGCCTACCCCTATGTGTTTGTGGGGGACGAGGCCTTCGCCCTGTCCGACCATGTAATGCGTCCGTACCCAGACAGGGGACTTGATGCCAGCCAGCTACACTTCAATGCTCGGTTGAGCCGTGCAAGGAGAATGGTGGAGTGCACATTTGGGATCCTGGTGTCAAAGTGGAGGGTGTTCCACACGCCCATGCTGCTGAAACCGGGCAACGCAGTTGTCGTGGTGAAGGCAGCATGCATCCTCCACAACTTTGTGCGGCAGGAGGAAAGAGAGACTCCGGAACCCCCGAATGTGCTTCCACTAATGCCCCTGCGGAGGTATGCAACCAGGCCAAGGGTAGTGTCACTGCGGAACAGGGACCAACTGAGACTTTATTTTACCACACCACCAGGACGAGGGTGAATGTTTGGTTTTTAATATGTTTTGTTGAAATGTGTTTATTTTGGAGTTTCAAGTTTTTAAGTGATTTTAAATGTCTTAATTTTTTACAATAAATTGATGTTTAATAATTGGTCATTGTGTATGTTTTATGTGCACAGGTGGGGTACATCGCAGGTGGGTGGGAGACATCACAGGTGGGTGGGATACATCACAGGTGGGTGGGATACATCACAGGTGGGTGGGATACATCACAGGTGGGTGGGATACATCACAGGTGGGGTACAGGTGGGTGGGATACATCACAGGTGGGTGGGATACATCACAGGTGGGTGGGATACATCACAGGTGGGGTACAGGTGGGTGGGATACATCACAGGTGGGTGGGATACATCACAGGTGGGGTACAGGTGGGTGGGATACATCACAGGTGGGTGGGATACATCACAGGTGGGTGGGATACATCACAGGTGGGGTACAGGTGGGTGGGATACATCACAGGTGGGTGGGATACATCACAGGTGGGTGGGATACATCACAGGTGGGGTACAGGTGGGTGGGATACATCACAGGTGGGTGGGATACATCACAGGTGGGGTACAGGTGGGTGGGATACATCACAGGTGGGTGGGATACATCACAGGTGGGGTACAGGTGGGTGGGATACATCACAGGTGGGTGGGATACATCACAGGTGGGGTACAGGTGGGTGGGATACATCACAGGTGGGTGGGATACATCACAGGTGGGTGGGATACATCACAGGTGGGTGGGATACATCACAGGTGGGTGGGATACATCACAGATGGGGTACAGGTGGGTGGGATACATCACAGGTGGGTGGGATACATCACAGGTGGGTGGGATACATCACAGGTGGGGTACAGGTGGGTGGGATACATCACAGGTGGGTGGGATACATCACAGGTGGGGTACAGGTGGGTGGGATACATCACAGGTGGGTGGGATACATCACAGGTGGGGTACAGGTGGGTGGGCCACGGGTGGGTGGGCAACACGTGGGTGACACAAATCCATAGCAAAAGTGGAATACATCACAAGCTAACCACAAGCCCCCCAAAAAACTTCTAGTCAACATACCCTCTGTGCCTTGCTGTCTCTTGCTCAAGTGCTCAAAGTCCTCCACATACAGCTTGGCAATTTTTTTTCCACAGGCCTCTGCATTTTTTGATGTTGCTGTGGTCCGCATCCCCCTTGTCCCACAGGGCTGGTACCTGCTGCACCTGTAGGATGAGGTCTTCTGATGTGTAGGGCCTCACCCCCTCGTTATCAGACATATCGTCAGACATGTTGCTGCCAAAGAGCTCCAGCATGAAGTCACTGCTGCTCCACTCTGTGAACGCTGGTGACATGTGGTCCCCATCCAAAATGGCCACCATACCATAGAGTCAGCATAGGAAGTGTGGTATAACATCCGGTTTTTATAGCCAGTGTGTTGTGCGCTCTCCGGTTCTCATTGGTTTCCATTGGCCGGATGCAACATTCCGGCTCCAGTCCGGATACGTCAGCCGGACCAGCCGGACCAAAAAATAGCGCATGTTGGCTCCGGTCCGGACGAAACGGACGCATGTGAACGGTCGCATAGACTTTCATTGCTATGCCGTGCGTCCGTTTCGTCCGGTCCGCATGCGGTCCGGCTCCGGCACGGCGATTCCGGATAGCAACCGCTAATGTGAACCGGGCCTAACTCTTGCTGAGGGGTCAGAGTATAATAGGGAGATCCAACCTCTCATGTGGCTCCCCAGACCAATCTACTCAAGGACTGCGGTGATATAGTCCCATGCAACTCGATCAAAGGCCTTCTCAGCATCGGTGGAGAGAAACATCCCTTCCACTGAATGCCGAGAAAGCTATTGTTGAATGTTAATAGTCTTGATGGTGTTGTCTCTGGCCTCACGTCCTGAGACAAAGCCAACCTGATCTTTATTAATCCACTGAGGTATCAAAGCTGATAATCTAGATGCTGATTTTTGCAAAAAGTTTTAAATCGTTGTTAAGGAGGGAGATTGGTCTGTATCCCGCACACGAGAGGGGGGCTTTACCTTCTTTGTGTATTACAGTGATACGGGCTTTTAAGAGTTCTTGTGAGTGAGAGGGATCTACTGGAACTTTGTTAAAGGCATTCAAAAATGATGTATTTCAAAAAGGAATCCCGCTACATCAGAAGTAGGGTGAAAAATAGAAAAACTCTTTATTCTTGATCCAACATCAGTGAAGTATAAAAAAGCTCACTTGTATCGGAGCATAGAATGGCTCCTTAATCATAGCTTACAAAAACATGTGTTACACAGATTAAATAGTGTGAGGCCACACCCGAAGGGGGTGTGCACATTGGCCTTAAAGATACATACATAGTATTTTAAAAATGGTATAGACCAATACAAATCCATAAAATCACTAAATAATCAATTAGTTAAAAACACAGGAAGAACGTAGCATCAGTTAACAGACTACCCATAGATCATTATTAGTAAGGAACAGACAGCGTACATAAATGTTGGAGAAACCTTTTAGGTCAGATAACCAGCATATACCTGTGTAGCAAAAGATGGAAAGGAGGAGGAGAGGGGAAAGAAACACAAGGAGGAAAAGGGAGGGAAAAAAAAAACAAAAACCTGCTGAGATACAGACTACTTATCATAGAAGGTATTGAGGTCTAATCTTGAATTAAGCCCCAGGGGGGCACGAGTCCCTAATTTCCATATCCAAAAAGCTTCTCGTTTTAATAGTCTA
Source organism: Hyperolius riggenbachi (assembly GCF_040937935.1). Lineage (NCBI taxonomy): Eukaryota > Metazoa > Chordata > Amphibia > Anura > Hyperoliidae > Hyperolius > Hyperolius riggenbachi. Next base: position 223,898,340 of record NC_090650.1, read on the forward strand.
TTATATAAATCCCCTCCCCTAGGTGGATATGTTAATCTTTCTACGCCCTGAAATTTAAACCCAGACATATTGCCTGAATGAGCATAGAAGAAATGTTTGGAGACACTGGAGGCGTGGCTGATATAGGCAGCTTTCCTAAGACACCTTCCAGCACCGTTATAGTGCTCTGCAATCCTCTGACGGAGAGGATGGGTAGTACACCCCACGTATTGAATCCCACATTCCACACAAGCAACCAAATAAACAACATTCTGGGTCTGGCAGTTAATATACTGTTTGATATCATAGTTGCTGTGTCTGGAGAGGGAGGCAATTTCCTGTGTCTGGTTGTGAACTCGACAATAACGGCAGGTGCCATAGCCGCACCTATATGATCCTTTGTGTGTTAACCAAGTTGGTTTGAGCTTGTCCTCACTCTGGAACAAACTGGGGGACAAGCTAGTACCCAAAGTGGGGGCCCGGCGTGAAGAGAAACCACAGCCCCCAGCTAGAACCCTGTACAGTTTAGGATCAGAGTGAAGAACTGGCAGGTATTTTTTAACGATACCGACAATTTGATTGTACTCTAGGCTGTAGGAGGTGATAAAATTGATGCCTCTTTCAGATTGACGATCCCCGCTTTCTGCCCTTGGAGCGAGTAAAGTTGTTCTGGTTTTTTGTAATATTCGTTTTTTTGCTTCTGTTATGAGATCTTTCCGATACCCACGACAAAGAAGTCTAGATTGTATCAAATTGAGTTCTGTCTGTAATTTGGGTGGATCTGAGCAGTTTCTGGCCGCTCTGATCATTTCTCCATATGGAATGGACTTCAGAGTATGTTTGGGGTGGCAGCTCGTGGCTAAAAGCAACGAGTTGCCTGCACATTCTTTTCTATAAGTTCTGGTCTGTATCCTCCCGATGCTACATGGCCATACAAAGAAAGATCCAAATAATTAATTTCTGTGGTACTGTGCAACATCGTGATGGACAGATTCAGATTATTGTCATTGCAGTATGTCAAAAATCTGGGGAGATCTGTCTCTGGGCCTCTCCAAACCAGCAGCAGATCATCTATATATCTAGCATACCAAAACATAAAATTGGAGAAGGGGTTATGCTCTCCAAAGATGTGGAGGTCCTCCCACCATCCCATGTACAAATTCGCTATGGATGGGGAAAACTTGGCTCCCATCGAAGCTCCACACCTTTGGGGATAGAACACCCCATCAAACATAAAATAATTTCGGCTAAGTAGATGATCTACTGCTAGAAGGAGGAAGTCACAGACAGTCGACGAGAATGACCCGTATTTTCTAATGTGAAAATCTACAGCTTCTAGAGCTAACCTATGGGGAGTGGAGGAATACAAAGAGGCCACATCCATTGTGACCCAAATAAAGGACGACTCCCATTGTAAGGATTCCAGACTTGACAACAAATGTGTAGTGTCCCATAGGAACCCTGGAAGACGGCACACCAATGGTTGTAGGCACCCGCCCATCCACCGTCTAAGACGCTCGCCCAAGGAACCTATGCCAGTCACAATTGGGCGGCCCTTAGGTGGAATGTCAGGTTTGTGGACCTTGGGCAAGTGATGGAAGATGGGCACGACGGGCGCCTCCACCAAAAGATAATCCCTCTCTTTCACACTGAAAACCCCCAAGGAAACTCCCAGATCAAATAATTGTTTAAGTTCAATTTTGAAGTGGCCAGTGGGATCTCCAGGTAGGACCTCATAAGTAGTGGTGTCTTGCAGCTGACGCAATGCCTCCTCTTTGTAGGCTATTGCATCTAGGACCACCACAGCCCCGCCTTTATCTGCATTGCGATTCACTATCGCTTTGTTATTTTGGAGGGACTGTAGTGCTTCCCGTTCCTGCTGTGTCAAATCTGAGGCTGCTCTACCGACCCTTTTTATCCGCATGAGATCTCTTTCCACCAGATCTTGGAAGGTATCTACCACTGGGGTACGGGCCTGAAAAGGATAGAAGTGGGGATTAGAGGTGGCCACGGGGCCCGGGGCTGCCCCGGGGGCTGGGCCATCACTCATGCTGGACAGTTGTTCCAACATGAGGATGGAGGAGGCCTCCTGGAATGGAGGGATCCGCCCAGTGCCCGAGGCAGAAGACACAGAGGGCCTCGGGGCCACCCCATCCCCAGCCTCCAACTCCTCCGTTTCCAAAAAATGATATTTTGAAATTTACGGTAGTAGATTGTTGTTAGGCCATCAGGACCCGGGCTTTTCCCAATGGGAGTGTTTTTTAAGGCTGTAAAAAATTCTTTGCTAGTGATATCTGCCTCTAATTGTGTTAATTGGGTATCAGGGATATGTGGGAGGGAGTTTTCGGATAGAAAAGTTTTAATCAAATGACTTCTATCTTGCTTTGAATTTGGAGTTTGGAGATTATAAAAATCTTTATAAAAACCCATGAATTGGTTAGCAATCTCATCTAGTTTACGAGTGGTGGTAGAAGCATTTTTACGGATCGCCTGAACTTGCAATTCAAGTCTTCTTTGTTTCAATACTTTAGCTAACATTTTACCGGGCTTGTTACCCTTTTCATAAAATATCTTTTTCTTATACAGGAAGGATTTTTGAGCTTTCCTATTGAGGGTTTGAAGAAGGGCTTTCTTAGCCTCTAACAATTTCTGCATGTCTACTTTTTGAGGGGATTTTTTGTGTTCCTCTTCTAAGGAATGATGAACTGTCTGGATCTGATGACTGATGAAGCCCTCCATCTCCTTTTTGTATTGGGCACCCAAACTAATAAAGAGCCCGCGTATTGTGGGTTTGTGTGCTTCCCAAACTGCCATAGGATTGGTCTCTTCAATGGCATTGTGTTTGAAATAGTCTGACAAACAATCCTCCACTTTCTTAGTAGCTGCCTCATCTGGTAGTAGGTTTGGATTGAGCTTCCAAATCCAATGTTTAGGTTGACGACTCCCCTGGGACAGTCTGGTAGTAACAGGGGCGTGGTCAGAGAAGGAACTAATTCCTATTTCTGAGTCGATTAATCTGTGATGGTCTCTTTGCATAGTGAAGATATAACCAATCCTAGTGTATTTCTGATGTAAGGATGAGAAAAAAGAGTAATCTCTGGTGGAGGGATTAGCTAGGTGCCAGGAGTCAATTAGTTGAAGGGAGGATAAAGTGTGTTTGATTTGTTTTAATGAGGAAAAGGGCAGAGACGTTTTACCATCTCATGTGTCTATAGATGGTTCCATGGATAAATTTAGGTCCCCTCCTACTAGCAGCAGACCTTTACAGAAACCTCCCAGTTTAGATAGTACTGACTTGATAAATCTGGCTTGTTTAATGTTTGGGGAGTAGACACTGACCAATGTCATGAGTTCAGCGTTTACTTACCCCTTAAGAAAAAGAAATCTACCCTTCTCATCCTCAAAAGAATCCAATAATTCAAACTTAACCCTCTTATGTATAAGAATCATGACTCCCTTAGACTTAAAGGAAGTAGAAGTAGCGTGGAAGATTTGTGTGTAGTATTTGTCCCGAAGCAAAGGGATTTTATCTTTTTTAAAGTGGGTCTCCTGGATGAGACCTATGTCAATATTCTTTTTCAACAATTCTTTGAAAAGTGAATGTCTTTTGGCCGGATTGTTTAGGCCATTAACATTGTAAGAGGTAAAACTTAAAGGAGCCATATTAGCAATTTGAGGAGAGTGTTGGAGACCTTAAAGAACAATTTTACTAAAAGTGGATATGAACACACTACTGTAAAAAGTAATCCCTGGGTGAGCCCACTATATATTGATTGTGGAACACCCGTATTTATAGGGGATTCTTTGTTGGGGGAACAAGTACTAAGAGGAAAAAAAAGTTAACTTATCTTGAAACACCCCCTTTGGAGGAATAGTGGTCAGCAAGCGAGTTTATAGGGAGCTATAACTATATAAAAATAGATATATAGAATAAAATTCAAGTAGGATTAAAGTTGTATAATATGATGGAATGTCCTATAGGCTCCCGGTGTTTCAGAGAGTCACCTATATAATAAGCTTAATTTAGGCTGGGCATAGACTATTGTGTCATATAATGTTATATGAAGAGAAGAGCATAGGAGAGGACATAACAGTGCATAATCAGCCATCTTCATAACGAGTGATAAATCTAAACAGATCATACAAAATATATGTAGCAATTTCCAGTATTATAAAAGAAAACATGAACTTTTAAACCTTATCGAACAAGAACCATTTTAGAGCAGAGGGTAGCAGAGGAAAACGTACAACGCATAGAATAACAGTGAAAACTATCACGTTCTGTCTGAGTTTTACAGATTATGTCAGAAGTATGATCTGGAGACTCAGGTGATGAGAGGCAAAAGTAGAGTGTTGCAGATTAAATTTAAAAAAGAGAAAGGAGGAAATAAAACCTTATTATTATATTCCAAGTAGGCAGTATTCACTCCCCAGGTGCCTGAGAAGAGTCCCTGTCCTCTTTGTGCAGTGATCTATCTCTAGAAGTGTGAGATCAAGATTGAGACGAAGAGTCTCTTCTTCGTGCTAGGTTTCTGCCACGCGGTTTAGGGGGACGTTTCCATTTAGGTTCCTCAACCCCTGCTATGGCGCCAGCAGAGTACATCTGACCTAGGATCGATGGCAGGCGGAATTCACTGTACCATTCTGGAAGATCAATTGAAGCAGTCTGAAGTATGTCACAGAATTTATCCAAATCATCTGGTGTTTTAAGCAAAGCATTACGTCCATTTCTAGAAGCAAACAAGTCAAAGGGAAATCGCCATTTGTATGGAATGTCATTGCACCTGAGCTCTGATAGCAAGGGATGCAGTGCGCACCTGTTTCGTAGAGTGATTGGTGATAGATCCTGAAAAATCGTGATCTCTGCATCATTGAAAGAAATCTTATCTTGTTCTCTTGCTTGGCGCATGATATTCTGTTTTAGGTTAAAGTCCGATATACAGCATATGATATCTCGCGGGGCCTCTCCATCCCCCGTTCTAGGTTTTAGAGCTCTATGTGTGTGAGCCATGTAAATCGTGCTCTCCTTCGGTCTCCCTAGTAGGGTGTTAAAAATAACCATTAAAGCAGAATAATATCTTATGTCGTCACAGATTCAGGAACCCCTTTCATGCGCATATTATGGCGTCTGCCTCTATTATCAAGGTCCTCCATGTGGCGATTCATTTCTATGAGTTGCAGGTTATGTGTGACCACTGTTGTAGTTCTTCTATATATGCGTCTCTACTGTTCCCCCGCTTTCTCTACCACTACAATGCGCTTGACTAGGCACTGAAGCCTTTCTTTGAGTTCATAGATTGCGCCCATCATGCTATTTTTGATATCTGCTGCTAACGTGCTCATGTCTGCCATGGTTGGTAGCTGGCACATATAGTTAAGCAAAGAAGCAGTGCTCACCGGGGAGTCTGTAGAGGTAGAAGCAGTGTCTTCAGTAGTCTGCATAGCCAGGGGTGTAGTCGCCATATTGCAGGCCTTGCGGTCCGAGTCTCCAGGCTTCTACGAGCGGAAGATGGCAGGGATAGTTTTGGCCGTCTGCATTTCTGGGTCGCTCTGGTTCTTTGCAGGAGCTGCGGGTTTGTTGCTCTTTCCAGCCATGTCGGTGAGTGGTGAAATTCAGTGAAACGCGGTGAGCCAGTGTCGGAGCTCGGTCTTAAGCTGCCATCTCGCTCGCCAACTGGCCACGCCCCCCTAAACTTATTTATCTTAATATATAGGTCTATTATTGATCAACTCATTAATTGATAGTTCTATGATCACTATACATGATTAATAGATCAGCGTATAGCAGGCTTAGCTTCTGCGGTGCATGTGGTTGACCTTGCATAAGCGCATTGCATTGCAGCAAGAACTGAGTAACATCAGAACATTTCTCAAGCGCTATCTTAATATAAACACAACCTTGTACAGGGAACAGATAGCTTACTGCAGAAAATTACATTAAGGGTTGCTCTAACCAACAATCTAACTCTGATTAAAGAATAACTCTGCTTATAATCATAAAATCATGAAATTCACTCAAATAATCTGCAAAACATTTTAAAATATATATAATCTACCTAAAGCAAGATGGAGATCATAATTTATCTGCATTAGATTTTCTGACACTGCGTGCTACCGCGCACGATCGCATACGCGCACGTGCGCTCCTGCGTTGCCCCCGTTATCCCAGAGATCAATGAATGGGAACATAGTAAAATACATAGTTTTTAATTATGGTAGCATGTATTATTTTAAAGTTATAATGGCAGAAAACTGAGAAATAATGATTTTTTTTCCATTTTTTCTTAATATTCCCATTTAAAATGCATTTAGAAAAAAAAAATTTTTAGCAAAATGTACCACCCAAAGAAAGCCTAGTTGGTGGCGGAAAAAAACAAGATATAGATCAATTCATTGTGATAATTAGTGTTAAAGTTGTTGGTGAATGAATGGGAGGTGAAAATTGTTCGGATGCATAAGATGAAAAACGACTGAAGGCTAAGGTGGATACCCAAGGTGACATGTGATATGATGATAGGCATCTGTATGTACGGTGCCAAGCACACAAATAACTATGCTGTGTTCCTTTTTTTCTTTCTCTGCCTGAAAGAGTTAAATATCAGGTATGTAAGTAGCTGACTCAGCCCTGACTCCTAACAGGAAGTGACTACAGTGTGACCCTCACTGATAAGAAATTCCAACTATAAAACACTTTCCTAGCAGAAAATGGCTTCTGAGAGCAGGACAGAGATAAAAAGGGTCAATAGTTCATAGATTTTAGCTCTGGCATACTTCAATGAATGTGTCATTGAGCAAAACCAATGAAACAGTTAAAACTTAAAAAGTAGATTTATGTTTTGAAGGATTACACAGTACTGGTTTCTGAATACTATGATTATACCATATGGTGTAAACTTTAATTCTGCTATAATAAGTACTGTTCTGTTTGTTAAAAGCTATACTAAGCTACGGTTGTACTTACTGTATGTGAATCTATGTCATGCATGTACTACAGATTTGTACTATTAAGTTTTCAATAAACTTTTAATTGCAAAAAAAAAAAAGTAGATTTAAACATAAAATAAAGCTGTAGAATATCTTAAAAAGTCATTTTTAGGAAAAGGAAGATAGATACAATCATTTATTTGATTAGTTTATTTTCGCCTCGGGTGTCCTTTAAGCACAAATTTACAGTACATCAGTGTATAGTGTATAGTGTATACAAAATCAGCCATCAAATAACAGTCGAGACAATCTTGAAGCAAAGGATGGCAGTAACCACACAGGATAACGTGCCACGATAATAAGGCGTAAAGTGTATCTGAGATGAGGGCCCTCAATCTTCCTCAATCCCCCTCTGGCCTGATCGCTCCCATGCCATCATCTACTGCTTGCCCGTTCCCCCGCCACTGGCCCTGGAAAATGCGTCAGTCAGGGCCAGTTGATGCATGCGCAGTCAGGCCAGGTGCGCTCCCCTATCTCACTCCCGTCGCCAGGAGCATTCTGCACCTGCGCAATAGTACTGCGCAGGTGCGGAGTGCTCTAGGCTATGTGAACGTGGCACATGTGCAGTTGGCCCTGGAGCGGAGGACTTTCTGGGGCTAATTGCGGCTAAACAGAGAGGGAGAAAAGGATGTCGTGGGAGCGATCAGGCCGTAGGGGCTGGAATAAGCCCCAGGTATGTATAAATGATGTTTTATGGAGAAGAAAAATAAGAGTGATTTTTAACTTTTGGATTGCCTGGTTAGCATCCTTATTACTTGTTTACCAGATACAAATAAATAATTTATTTTATTTCTGACAGGTACTCTTTAAGAAAGCCCAAAATTGACTGGTCCCCACTTATTTGGTCCCTGGGATGAACAATTGCTGGATGTATTACTTTCCATGCCACACTAGTTGGATTATATTGAATAAACAATAACATCTGGAGGACAGTACTAGGGATGGTCAATGAGATGTAAATAATTCCATGTTGATGCAAGGTTATGCACATTTTCTTTGCAAATTTAGGCAGTGTGAAAATGGACCAACCCAATTGCGCTTTGGCTGGATTTGAATGATTAATTTTTAAGCTGCATAAATGTACACACATAATCCTTTATTAAACTGAAATATTTGCATCTCATTAACCATCCATAGACAATACCTTTTTCCCAGTATCTCCATGTTTGATAAAGACATATTTTACTACTGGAAAGGTGAATCACTGTGAAATGTATTTTTTCTATCTATATAGTGAGCAGGAATATCACCTGATCTCCCTGAGTTTGCTTTAAGAAAACTGGGTGGAGCCACACGGGCTATTTCCATATACCCTAAATCTATATACTCCTTTCTTGACAACTGTGTATAGCATAGATACAAACTAAAACGAATAGACTAATGGATGACAACTTTCATTGAGCCATCTCAAGCTGTTTTCTATGATCACTGTAAGGTATGGAGGTCACGGTTTTATTGCAATAGTAAATTTCAGTCTGCACACCAGTGTCTTAAAGGGAACCTTAAGTGAGAGGACCATGGATGCTGCCATCTTCATTCTCTAATAAGCAATGCCAGTTGCCTGATGCTGTGCCTCTAATGCTTTAACTTAACTTTACCGGCCTAGAATGAGCATCAGATGCTTTAACCCTGGTCTGATTCCAGTAGCTGCATGCTTGTTGCAGGTTTGTGACTCAAGAACAACTAAAGACAAAAGCCCCTGTTCATTGATAAAGGGCGTACATTTAAAAGGAGCACCGAGTAAAAGGGGTTTGAGGAAATCCAGTACAGTATTAGTACTCTATTAGTAGAGTAGTAGAGTATACTGATATTCTAATATTCCTCACTGTACCACCATTTGCTCACACTAACCCTACCCTACCCTATCTATGCCTAAAACGAACCTCCCTCACTTAAGATGGTAGGAGTGGGGCATAAGCAGCAGAATTGTTCTTGTGTCCGTGCTGAAGTATGCTGAAATTGGGCAGCCAGCGCCCAAATTAGGAAGGGTGTTGGGAAACTGGAAAACGCAGAAGCTGTCACCAACCAAGTCAGCTGGATGAAGCTTGGAGTCTTGTGCTACAAGCCTCCAGCGCCCCAGCTGTAGCTAGTATTTTGCTTTCTTGGAGTGCATGCCTCTGTCAGCCCACAGTTGTCCACCCACAAGCTGCCCTGCCCCTCCCTTCTGGCACTGTGGCTATATTTTGCGAATATTGGACGTCCCATGCCTATATTTCCCTCCTGATGCCATCATAATCAGTAGTTAAATTATGGCTCATGGCAGTGCCTAAATTAAGAGGCCCGCGGCCCGCCCATTTTAACTGTTTCACGCCGGGGCTCTGAAACAATTGTTGGTTCCTCTGGATATGCATTGGTGGAATAAAAGTACATGGGCTTTAAGATACCAGTGTGCGGACTGCAAATCACTATTGCTGTACATTACAGATGGGATTGTAACCCCAAAAAGAAGGTTACAAAATATTCTTGCAGATTTGCCTTCTGAAAAATTGCCACAAGATGGCAGCACTGAGTATCTAGGCCTATGGAACCCAATAGGCACATGGGAGGTAGAGTAAGCGTCAGACAGGTGGCATAGACTGTTGCTAAGTGATCCAATATGCAAGTTAGGGGAATTTGCTGGAACTTTCCAGAAACCCTGCGTATCCAGTAAGGGAGCTACTGCGCAGGCTCAAGGGGCAGAAAGACCAGGGTGTAGCCAGAAGGAACAGGCTGAGACCAGGGAGAGCGCTCCAGAGAAGAGAGAGAGAAGGACTTACGCCAGGAGCTGGTGGTGCGGAGCGGGCAGGAGGTGACACAGATAGGCCGTAGCAGTCGCCCATACAGTAGGAGAGGACCCAGCGGCCATAGAGAGACCAGCGCATACCAGTAAGGACAGACCGGAGGCCGTATGAGGCGGACCTTGCCTAGACCTGAGCCATACCAGAGGCCACAGACAGATGAGTACAGTCCTGCGGGCCAACCCCAAGCCACCTAGTGTGTTTCAAAGTGGTGTTACTAGAGACTGTTAGTGTGAGAAAGCTTTCCACACACAGCGACATTGAACTTAGAGAAGATACTGTTGATGATAAGGAGTACATTGCATGTTCAGGCCTAGCTGCTGCTGATAGACTGTCATAAGCCTCCCCAAAGTACCCGCATAGCTGATGCAGCCCCCACCAGCATTAAGATCTGGTTGATAAAGAGACATTGTCCCTGTCAAGTCCGTTTCGAGTCAGGAGTTGAGTAACAAGTTACAAGTTCTTCAGTTGATGTGTTCTGCAGAGTGAACAGGAGTGTGATATTTAACCAGTTCGGCCTATCTGGACGAGCTTCCTCGTCCAGATAGGCACTGCTGCTCCCGCCGCATGGTGCGCGCGATCGGGCGCGCTCCCGCGTGCACACCCGCCGCCCCCCGCTAGCCCCCGATCAGTGAATGGGAATATAATTCCCATTCACCGATCTAACTTCCCCGCAGAAATACCGACGCTTTACCCCAGGAAACTTCTTCTATGCTTTTTGGTTCCTGGATGCGAGATCGTTCGCATCCAGGACTTTTTTCACTGTGGCCATCTTGTGGCCAAATAGTAAACTGCACCCACATACATTTTTATTTAAACAATTATATTATTTAACATTTAAAATTAGCAGTTTCCCTCCCACACCAAAAATTACCCACATACATTTTTTATTAAAAAAAAACAAAAAAAAAACAATAAAAACAAAACAAAAACAACATAAATAGTTACCCAAGGGTCTAAACTTTTTAAATATGCATGTCAAGAGAGTATGTTATTATATTATTTAAAATTATAAGCTTATAAATAGTGATGGATGCAAATTGAAAAAATGCACCTTTATTTCTAAATGAAATATCGGCACCATAAATTGTGATAGGGACATCGTTTAAATGGTGTAATAATCGGGACAGATGGGCAAATAAAATACATGAGTTTTAATTACGGTAGCGTATATTAATTTCAAACTATAATGGCCAAAACCTGAGAAATAATGAATTTTTTTCATTTCTTTCTTAATCTTCCTGTCAAAATGGATTTAGAAAAAAATAATTCTTAGCAAAATGTACTACCCAAAGAAAGTCTAATTAGTGGCGGAAAAAACAAGATATAGATCAATTCATTGTGAAAAGTAGCAATAAAGTTATAGGTGAATGAATGGGAGGTGAAGTTGCTCGGATGCATGAGATTTTTGGCACTGCGGTGCTGAAACGGTTAAAGTAAACCTGTCAGCATTACAGTGGAAGAGTGGAGGAGGAGTCACATTGCATTTTATGATATTAAAGTGTGCTGCAGGAGCAACCAGGTGATACCTGAGCAAGATACAGAGTAACAGATTTGGATTACAAGATTTGCATCAACTCTAATTCAGAGTTCATTCAGCTTTAACAACAAAGTGCACTTAAACAAAGATCTGTTGTAGTGGGAAGGTGTTGATGGTATAGAGGGGTGCGTAGGTCACTTTATAGTTTATTTTATTTATCTTTATTTTACTTTAATCCTTTTTGATTATTTGCTTTATCTTTTATTTTGTTTGTTGTTTTGGGAAGCCCAATCAAGAGGGGAGGGATTCTGAGGAGAGTGTATTGAGTGCTACAAATACAACCTAAAGAGTACATAAGATCTTGGAGCAAGGTGAATGTCCTGATTGGACCAACCAACGAGCTGTGAACTACTCAGTACTCTATTGCGAACAGTCACGAGTTTCCCCCAAGGTTTCGCTGAGCAACAGAACACCAACTTAGTTGCGAGAGACTGAGAACTGATTCGATATCGGACTGAATTGTTCAGTAGACCAGTCCTATCCCCAGCCCACGCCCAACATCGGTACTGTGAATTGTATGTGCTGTAAAGTGGTTGATTGTTGTATGAGAAGACCTATTGTAGCTCACTATAATTTCTGTGTAACTAACCGTTTCCTTCCGCAGCTTTTAGGCCCCGTTTACACTTAATCAGTTGGTATGCGTTAGTGTGTGTTAGTACGTGTTAGTGCGCGTTGGTACACGTTTTTTCCATAGCAGTGCATTGTGACAAAGATTTCAGTTAAAACGCGTTAAGTGTGAAAGGTGACATAGGAAAACATGGGCATTACTTTGAAAATCAGTTTTCTTTCCGTTTTAACTGAGAGCAACTGATTAAGTGTAAAAGGGCCCTTACCGGTGCACCTGCAGTGAAGACCAGAAGATTGTATTATTTGACCTTTGATGTGCAAGGAAAGTGTATCTTGATAACTGATTGATTCCTTTCTACAGTGACCACTGTTAGGTCACAAATAAATCATTGATCATTTCATCTGAGTCAGTGTCTGGTAGATTCCACTTAGCTGAGTGTCTGGTAGATTCCACTTACAGTAGCTGAGTGCCTGGTACTCACGGATCAAACGGGTTTCAGGATCCCTTATTCTGTAGTCAAACACCTTGTGAAAGGTGTGCAGCTGGCACATTCTTACTATGGATCTACTTTATGTATGTGATCTATGGAGCTTCTGTTCATCAACCATAGTACAGTATAATCTCGTTATAACAAACCTCGCGTATAGTAAACATTCGGGTATAGAAAATGACCTCTCCAGGTCCTGGCCAATCTCCATTATTAGTATATGGGAGCCACGCCTGGTATAGTAAGCCCAGATATAATAAACTTCTGTTATAGTAAACATGTTTTTTGCACCCTACGTGATGCTAACTCTGGATATAGTAAAAAGTACGTGGTGCATGTGTCATATGTCAGTATGAAACCCGGGAGGTGAGTGGCTGCCTCTATTCAGTGACTACTGCAATTTTTAAAGAGAGCCAGAGACGAAGCACCAGTGGGAACATGACAGTAAACACCTAATATGCTCTTTGTTTCATTGTTCTCTGTTTAATCTGACTGTTATCACCACTGATAGGAAACCCCGACTGAGCATTCAGTCTGGCTTTGCTACGGAATGATTATAGCTGAGTCTGTCTTCTCTGGTGTCTTTTCAAGCCCAAGTCTGCCCCCTTGTGGCTCTGCTATAATGACTCAGCAATAATCATTCCGGCAAAGCTAGACTGAATGCTCAGTCCAGGTTTCTTATCACAGCTGATAACAGACACTTTTAGCAGTGAGGATGAAACAGAGAGCAGGGTAGGTGTTTTCTCTAATGTTCCCACTGATATATATGGTAAAATACATGAGGGTGCTTCGTCTCTGGTTCACTTTAAGGAGCCATGGATACTGTACTAGCAATTTGTCCAGCTTGGCTATGCAGCCCTAGAGTTTACTTAAACTTGTAGTCCACCAAATGTGCAAGTGCTTGTACTGTACCACCAATAGGAGGACAGAGTTGATCCTTTGCAGCAAAGAATGTACCAGGGCATGCTGGGCCATTTTTAAAGCAGTAGGATCAGCCATACTATGCCAGGGAAAAAAACACATATGTAAGTAGATAAATACTTGATCTACTTACATAACACATGTATTATACTGTCCACGTTTTGATTTCAGTGAATGTTTTATAGTAAATGAGGAGAATTCTGTTCCTGGTGGGGGCCATGTCTTTTGCACACAGTTAAGGCTAACTCGTGATGTCATTTCTGCCCTTTACTTTTTTTCTTGTCTCCTCCAATCGCTGAGTCGCCTCAGCCTTGCTTGTAAACACAAGTGAGTAGGGGATTAGGTTTCAGATAAGGAGCTGGCAGGGAAATAAAGGGAAGAGGAGGAATAGATTATAGATAAAAAGAACCCCCAGCATGCAATTCTTGCACCGACTACTAAAGGGCAAGTGATAACTCCAAATCATAACAGCAGAAAAAGTTTTGAACGTTTTGAATGCAGGATTAGCATCTTTATCAATTAATACACTCAGACCAGTTGCTGTTGAAATTTGATTTTTATGGTGACGATACCGCTTTAAGACAATTTCTGATATAGTAAACTTCTGATATAGTAAACCACTTGTCGTGGCCCCCTGAAGTTTACTATAACAAGAGTATACTGTAATAACATTTTTGTCAGTTTGGTATTGATGACACTTAATTTCACTACTATTCAGTACAGTCAACAACAGCAGAAGTGATTTGGCTGTCATGTTGACCATCCATTGCATTTTGCATGTGAAAACTATGAACTCAATCTAATTAAATCAGCACAAAGTATGCAGAAGCCATGATAGTTTGAATTTAAAGTCTGTCATGATCTATAGGTTGGAAAAAAGAGCAGGGCTGTAAATATCAGAGACAAGTGAAGGTCGGAATGTGAAAGCAGCAGATGAAAGATCTTGTGCCCTCCATATGGGAACACATATCTTGCTGAGTGATCAGGATATCAATCACAAAGATATCTTTCTGCGGGAGCAAGGGTGGTGCTCTATACCACACTTAAATTATTCCAAAAATTGTACATACAAGAAATGCCTGCAAATAATAGATGAATATAAAAACAACAAAGTCTCACAATAAAGTTAACAACTTGAACAAAAAGTGGTGGAAAACAGAACTTTTCACTACAGATAGATAGATAGATAGATAGATAGATAGATAGATAGATAGATAGATAGATCATGCATTCTACATATATTTAAAGGACACCTGAAGTGAGAGAGATATGGAGGCTGCCATATTTATTTTCTTGTAAACAATACCAGTAGAAATCAAAGTCACAATAAAATGAGTAGTACTGTTCCACCCCTGGATTCTTATACAATGTATACTGTGTTTACATGTTTGTCTGCAATCCTGAAGACTTATGGAAATGGAGAATAAAAAGACAAGTTGTTCATGAAAAAAAAAACATGTTTTGTGCGAGTGGAAATTGTAAAACAATACCTGTAGCCTGGCATCTTGATGATCTTTCCTGCATCAGTAGTGTTTGAATCACTCACCTGTCACAAGCATGCAGCTAATCCAGTCAGACTTCAGTCAGAGACATCTGGTCTGAATGCTTGTTCGGGGTCTGTGACTAAAAGTATTAGAGGCAGATTATCAACAGAACAGCCAAGCAATCTGCATTGTTCAAAAGGAAATAAATAGACTTCCGGTTCCGGCGCCTCATGTAGTGGACGCATCTCCCGAAGCTCCGACCCCATCTCCGGCAATCTGAACTAATCCTTCCACCTACGGACACCCCTGCACCTTAAACCGATCCAGCACGGCTCAGAGCACGGTGACAAGGGGCCATGGATAAGTTTATCGCCAAAACCCAGCGGCAAACGCGCACGGTAAAAACGGCTGCACGAGCGGCGACCCGCAACTAGGCCGCCTCGCTTACTGAGCCGGAATCCGGCAGCGATGACGAATCCCTCTCCGGCCATGGAGGTAGGTCTCTTTCTATAGACTATAAGAGACTGGCAGCAGATGTAGCAGCATGTCTGCAAAAAGACGTGGCAGCCATTTTAGCTAACGCCTTAGACGAGCACATGGCGCCCATTACTGCGCAGATCGCACAATTTGCAAACAGAGTGACAGCTGTGGAACAACGTACTAGTGACCTGGAGGACTCAGTAAAGTCTTTGCAAACTAAGTCAGATCTAAGTGACAAGAAACAGCTAATTCTGGCAGATCGTATAGAGGATCTTGAAAATCGATTCCGCCGCAACAATTTAAAGTTCGTGGGCCTTCCGGAATCTTACAAACCAGAGACATTGATGGAAATTTGCTCAGAATTAATTCCTGATGCATTAGGCCTCCCTGGCCCCTTCAAAGTCGAGAGAGCACATCGTCTGGGACCAATTAAACCCAATAATAATAGGCCTAGAGTGGTAATTGGCAGATATCTTGATTTTAATGAAAAATCACACATTTTGAAAGCTTACCGTCTTAAAAAAACACTTAAAGTCCAGGACCACAATATCTTGGTTTTCGCGGACTACTCGGTAGAGGTCTCTAAGGCCAGAAAGGAATTTGGCCCAGCATGTCAGATGCTATTTGCAAAGAAGCAGAAGTTTGCACTGGTTTATCCGGCAGTTTTAAAGAGGAACTCCAGTGAAAATAATTTAATAAAAAAAGTGCTTCATTTTTACAATAATTATGTATAAATGATTTAGTCAGTGTTTGCTCATTGTAAAATCTTTCCTCTCCCAGATTCACATTCTGACATTTATTACATGGTGACATTGTTACTGTGGGCAAGTTATGTAGCTGTTTCTAGCTGCTCTGGCTGTTACAGACAGCTTTAAACAGCCATTTCCTGTCTGTGAACATTGTTACATTGTGGCAGTTTGCCCAGAGTACCGCGGTATTCAGAGCCTCTTGTGGGAGGGGTTTCAGCACAAAATTAGTCACACAGCGCCCCCTGATGGTCTGTTTGTGAAAATCATTCTATTTCTCATGTAAAAGGGGGTATCAGCTACTGATTGGGATAAAGTTCAATTCTTGGTTGGAGTTTCTCTTTAAAAGTCTTTCCATCTGATGCCCCAGCGCTTTCATTTTCTACATCTGCGGAAGCCATTGACTATGCAAAAGCTCTTAAGTCTTTGACAGACACTTCAGATTCGCAGCCACTCAACTCCTCGCTCTCTGGCTAGGCTGCTATGCCTGCTTTGATGCCAGCTTCCCCATCTGCTCTGGGCGATGTAGCAGACGACCTCGGCCCCCAAACAGCTGCTAATAATGATTGGGCCTAGCCTCATGTGACTTGGGATCGGTATGTGTGGGGAGCTTTGTAAAGGCTACGGATCGTAACAGTTGCTGTTTTACACCAGCTTTATGAGCTGGTAATTTTCAAAGGTTATAGTCTTTAATATATGTTACGTTTACAAGTCCATGATCCTATTGCCTAATTTCTCTTTTTTATATGTATATAGGTGGACTCTTTAAAACTTATGTCTAAAGTTTATAGATTGCTATCAATATAATTCATTAACATCATTCAGGTCATGGTTTGACCTGACCCCATAACCAATTAGGGGTTAGCAACAGGGAACTTGAGTAATGCTTGAATTAATTTGTGTGAGCCCCTTCCGACCCCTGTACATCATTGCAATACTGATATGTATTTTTCAGGTTACATGGACTCGGGTTGGTCAATGGCTACAGCACTACATACTGCTTATGCTTTGTGGGGTTTGCCCTTTTATCATGAGGAAAAAAGGAAGTTCAATGAGAGAGAGTGTTTTAAGTGTTACTTTTAAAATTCTAAATCCACTGCTGTTTGGGGTACTATGTTTTTTTCTACACGTCAAACCCGTATGTTTATCAATGTATAGATCCAGTTCAATTTTGGGGGGGGGGGGGGGACGACGCGCTGCTGGGACGCGTCTCTTCCCCACCGATAAGAGTATAATTTTTAACATAATCATCAGGCTACATAATCCACCTTGATTTGAAGGTATATACCTGGAATGTGAAAGGGTTAAGATCAGGTGAAAAAAGGGTTAAAATCCTACGTCACCTACATAAATTGAAGGCTGACGTAGCAATGCTTCAGGAAACGCATCTGACAACTAACGAATTTAAATATTTACAAAAACAATGGGTTGGTACGGTCATAGGAGCCCCTTCGGTTGGCCATAAGGCAGGTACCATTATCTTACTACATAAAAACTTACAGTGTCAGGTTATTGACCAGCAATTTGATATGGATGAGGGTAGATGGGTCTACATTAAACTAGATATTCGAGGTCACCAGGTGATTTTTATGACTGTTTACGCCCCTAACACATCAAGTAAAGCTTTCCTGAGTTCAACCTTCAATAGCATCTATGATATCTCAGTTCGATTCCTCTAATTATTTGGTCGTGGGTGGGGACTTTAATGGGGTTAGTAACCCCAAGGAAGATAGAAGATACAGCGAACAATGCCCCCCTAGAGGTAAACAGAATGAGAATGATCGTTCCTTAGCTGACTTTTTGGAAATCACCGATCTTACTGATATATGGCGATATCTCCATCCATTATCCCGAGATTTTTCTTTTTTCTCCCATGTACATAATTCTCTATCCCGTATTGATTTATTCCTGACTAACAACTCTACTATGCGTATTATCAAAGATGCAGAGATTTCTACTATGGTAATATCTGACCAAGCACCAGTCTCCTTAGATTTGTCCCTGCCGAACTCCGGGGAACGATCATTCTCATCCTGGAGGTTTCCTAGTCAAATGGCGAAAGATGAGGATTTTTTAAACCAGCTTGAGTTATGGTGGTTGGAGTATGTTAGAAATAATCGTAGACATATGAAGAACCCGATTTTATTTTGGGAGACTGCTAAGGCAGTGTTACGAGGGGAGGTTATATCTTATGTGAGTAGCAGAAAAAAGAAGGCGCAAACAGATTACATTTCAGCTTCTGCGAAAGCTAGAGAGGTTTATATACAGTACATTGAAAGTATGTCAGAGCAAACTAGACAGACTTGGCTGGATGCCAAATCAGCGTTAGATCTGTGCTATGATAGATATGCAACATACTGGAGATCTCGCTCTGACTGGACTTTTTTTTCTTTCGGTAATAAATCTGGTAGATTATTGGCAAACATGGCCAAAGGAAAAAGGTCTATACATCATATTACTCATCTTAAAGACAAGCATGGGACTATACAAACAGATCCCAAAACTATAGCAAGTATTTTTCAGAAATACTACCAAAAATTATATGAAGATCCTGTACAAGATCAAGTTAAAGCACAAGAATTTCTGAATAAACTTCGTTTGCCATCCCTCTCAGAGGAAGATCTCCAGCATTTAAATGCCCCAGTTCTGGACTCTGAAATCACTGCTATTTTGAAAGTTGGTCCCAATGGCAAGGCACCTGTTCCGGATGGCTATTCCATGGAATTCTATAAAGGCCTGAAGAAACATATTCCTCCCTACTTATCTAAGTTGTTTAATTACATTTTAGATAAACACATTTTCCCACAAACAGGTTCTGAAGCGCATATTAAGGTAATACCGAAAAAAGGCAAAGATGTTCTGGACCCAGGGTCCTATCGCCCCATATCCTTGTTAAACTGTGACATCAAAATACTTTCTAAAATTATGGCCGAACGCCTTGCATTAATCTTGCCACGCTTAATTGAATCATCTCAGGTGGGATTCGTTCAGGGACGTGCTGCAGTGTCTAATATTAGGAAGGTTATGGCTGTGCTGGAACACAATAGACTTTCGTGTTCTTCTCGGCAACCGGGGGCTATTTTGTCCCTGGATGCCGAGAAGGCATTTGATAATGTCAGCTGGCAGTGGCTTGATCAAGTAATGATAAATATGGGCTTCCAAGGGACATTTCTAAAGTATGTTCACTCCATGTATACCAACCCTGTAGCTAAGCTGATAGTTGAAGGTGTAGCTTCACCTACTTTATAGCTACATAAAGGCACCCGCCAGGGTTGTCCCCTATCACCTCTATTATTTAATTTGGTGATAGAACCGCTGGCAGAACATCTTAGATCAGGATTAATATTCAAGGGTATAACGATCAGAGCCAAAACAATATATTGTTCGCTCTTTGCGGATGATATCCTACTGTATATAAAGGACCCAAAAAAAAGACCTGAGCCGCATCTTCACATGTCTAGATGAATTTGGTCAATTCTCTGGTTTTAACCACTTCACCCCCCCAGTGCTAAATTTCTCCGTCCCTCTGCGCACCGCTTCACCCCCAGGGACGGAGAAAGGCGCACTTGTTTATTTACTTGCTGGGAGTGGGCGGGGAACTCTCGCGCACACTCCAGCCAGCCCGCACAGCAGGTGACTAATTGGATGTTAGGAACGAGCGTTCCTAAATCCAATTAGCCTCGCCGATTGCGAGTAGAATGAAGACGGCTTTAAACAAAAGCCGTCTTCATTCAAAACAATGTAATGTAAACAAATGTGCAGCGCGCGATCGCGCGCCCCCGCGACCCGCGCGCGCACACACACCCCGGCTCTGCAGTACAATGATTGGTTATGGAGACTCTCCAGTCCCCAATAACCAATCATAGTACATAAATACTACAATGGAGGCAGCGCTGAAAGGTAAAAATAGCGCTGGTGTTTCAGGGGTAAAACCCCTCAGTTGTGAAATGGTTAAAGTTAATAAATCAAAATCAGAAATTTTATTTTTATCCCATAGCTCTGCAGACACAAATTTAGCGGGATTTAAAGCTCGGGATCTAGGGGTACAGATCTCTACGACATCTATTCGCTACTTAGGCATCCACATACCAAGAGACGCCACTCAGTTATATCGCTTAAACTACTCCCCCATTATACACAGAGTTATTTTCGAACTTTCTAGTTGGAAGAATCTGCCGCTTTCTCTATTAGGACGGTGTCACTTGATTAAGATGATTAGTTTTGGCAGACTCCTGTATCCACTACAAACTCTCCCACTCCTACTCCAACATAAGGATGTACAGGCCCTTAATAGAGACTTTCATGCTTTTTTATGGCAGAATAAAAGAGCAAGGATTCCCCTACAAATACTACAGAGACCAAAACCAGACATTGGGGCCAACTTTCCAAATCTAAGAGCATACAACTTAGCTTCTTTGTTAAGGCATTGTAGGGATTGGTTAGGAGGTACAGAATTTTTTACTAACACCAAGTTTGAGCAAAGTCTAGTATTCCCATGGTCTTTGGCAGGGATCTTACATTCTAGAGTTTCCCTGCTCCCACCATGCATAAAAAAAAATATCCTTATGCGAGATACATGTATTGCAATGAGGGAAGCAAGGAAATTTCTAGCTATACCAGGCCATCTGTCTCCTTTAATGCCCCTATGGTCCTCACCTGCATTTCCGGGAGGACGTCTTTCACAAATGGCAAGACTTTGGATAAATAAAGGTCTTGAAAAGTCATCTCAGATTTTAGACCGAGATGGTAAACTGCTTCCTTTTGCATCTCTTAAAGCTTGTTATCATCTCCCAGCCTCCCATGTCTTTTTATATCTACAAATAAAACATTTGTACACCTCGGTGCTGGGATGAAATGGTTCTCTTGCGGACCATACCAAATTTTTACAACTTTTTGGAGGCCTAAAGGAGAAAAAGTCTATCTCTGATCTATATAACGAAATTAGGTCCTTTAAAGTCCCTACAGGACATCTTCACCATCTTAAATTTTGGGTGAAAGCCATAGATTGCCAACCTGAAGATTTATCTCAAGGCAAGGTAAATGGCTGGCATAGCATTAGACAGGTGGTTCGGGGAGAAATTTGGCGGGAGATGCAGATGAGAATAATATTGACTGGTTATTACGCTTTTGATTTTAAGATAACTTCAGCAACCTCACATTATCTTACTTCATGCCCGAAATGTGGACTTGCATCACCGGACTTATTTCATTTGCTTTGGAGCTGCAATAAAATACAAAATTTCTGGAAAACCGTAGCAAAACTTTGTTTTCAGGTGACGAAAGTAACAAGATCCTTAGACCCAAAGTTGATGCTTTTTCATAGTGAATCTACCTCAAATGGCAATTCAACTAATTCTCTAAAACCTTTGGAGCATTTATTCTTTCTAGCAGCAAAAAAATGCATTCTAACACTTTGGATACATTCAGAATATCCCTCACGTAGACAAGTCTTCGAAAAAATGAGCTCTTTAATGTACATTGCTAAGTTTGATGCTGAACAAACTAAATCCAAATCTACCCGTAAGTTTTTTAAAATTTGGCGCAATTTTATTATCAAATTTGCTCCTAAAACAGAATTGCAAAAAATAATGCGCCCTTTTACCTATACCACTTGGTATCTCAGAAAGAAAATAGCAGGAACTTTGGGTCCTTTGGAAATTGAGGAAGATATATAGTAAGGTCAGAAATATTCTATATCCTTTCACTGTTAGCCTATGATATTTGCTGGCTAAAGCCTTTGCACATGGATTTATATACTGGATCTTTACTGGATTGTGACGTGTAGCTACCTAGCAGCATATGTTTCTTTTATTAGCTACTCCTAGCTCTAATTGAGACATATTCATTTTTGATGGCAGTGAGAGTGCCGTCAACTCAAGTGGAGTAAGTTAATTGAGGGGTTATATGTGGTCCCAGGTTAAGGGGAGGGAAAAGTTTGGGAGGGTTAGGGGAGGGTCATATAGACACTGGGGCCGCTGAGGGTTTAGTTGGGGTAGGGGGGGGGGGGGAATATTAATACGAGAAGGGCAAACTGAATGGAGTAATTTTAAGATGTTGTTCTTTTGTTCTGTTTTAAATGTTCTCCATGCTTCCTTATCTATTTTTAACATTTTTGTATGTTATTGACTTCTCGAAATAAAAAGTTTTTAAAAAAAAAAAAAGGAAATAAATATGGCAGTCTCCATATTCTTCTCATTTCAGGTGTCCTTTAATGAAATAAACATTATGAATGACTAATGCCGGGCATACACGGCTAGATTATGCACCGGAATCGTCCCTGCTCATCCCCGCGGCCGCCCGGATTGATTCCCGCTCCTCCCCGTGGGCACTCCTTATCTTCTTTTCGTTTTTTGCAATTGTCCGCCAGCGGGTATCGAGCGGGGAATCGATCCGCGCGGTGATCGGACCTGTCGAAAATTATCAATCAAGCCATCAGCGGCTCGATTGATAAAAAAAAACGAGCCGTGTATGCCCGGCAATAGCCAAAGATTTTAAAGAACAACCATTATTCATGAGTATGTATACATATAGGATATATATATATATATATATATATATATATATATATATATATATATATATATATATATACATTTGTCCCAGAGTAAAATGTACTATAAATTACTTTTTTCCTATGTAGCTGTAATTGATCATAGGTAATAAAGATCTGACAGCTCTGACAGGTTTTGGCCAGTCCATCACTTCATGGATGGATATTCTCAGGAATTATTTTCAAACATATTTGCTTAATGGCAGTGGCATGGTCCAACTGTGAGAATAGTGTGAATGTAAGGAGAAAGCAAGGCTCTCCTTACCTATGTAGAGGCAAGGCTCTGGATAACCATAGAGTCTCCCCAGTTCTCGGTCTGTCCCAGCAGAGTCCCACATAGAAGTTATTTGACGTGCTAAGTTGATTACCTAAATATGGAAAAGGGGGGGGGGGGGGGGGAGATTGCGCATCCCTAAAAACATGGTGCAAATGACTGGTTAATCACTCAGGAATGCACCACCTCTACTTTTTTTTTTTACTTTTATTATTTATTTATTTATTTATTTTTTACAAATCTTTATTTTAATTGAGTTGGAGGAATATATAATCACTGATAGAAACACAACCACCAAAGCTTGACAGTACAAACATAACTCAACGGCAAAACCACAATACTGGGTATATCCTCTATAGCTAAAGTCTTGGTGGTCTGTGAAATACTCCAGGTCCAAATTTAAATAAGAGCAAACAAAGCACATACACCCAATCACAAAACAAAAAAAACAAAAGAAAAGGGGGGGGGGGGAAGGTATGCTAGTCCAATTGGAATCTTCAACCAAATGTACAGCCTTCAGATCCTACTACATATTATTCTCCACCAGCACCATCTCCGATCAAAATCATTACTGCAAGACTCTCTCTGAAGTCCAGCCAAGCTGCCCATTGGCTATAAAACTTCCCCATCTTATTTTGTGCCAAAATTACTAATTGCTCCATCCTCACTGTATCATTGAGGGCTTCAGACAGGTCAACTGCCCCCAATTGGGCATCAACTTTCCAATTCTTGGCTATGAAATACCTGACTGAGGACATCAAATAGCCAAGAATAGATCCCTTTGAGTTTTTTATTGAACCTGGAAACATTGAGAGTAATGCAATCTCTGGGGAGTGGGCTATATGGCATAAGTTCATTTCCTCCAACCACTCAAAAGCAAGTCTCCATAAATGAGAAATGCTATCACAACCCCACCACTTATGTAAATAATCCCTTTCCCACATCTCTAGCATATGTCCGAGCCACCCACCTGCCATTTTGAAATATGTGCTGGAGTAGGAAACCATTGGATCAGGAGCCTATAGTTCCTTTCCTGCACTTTGCTCGACCTCGATGACCCATGCGTCAGGGCCAGTGCCTTTTTCCAGTCACTAGGTGAAAACTGTTTACCTAAGTCTGCTTCCCATTGTGAGCAGGTATGATTAAACTGACTGGGAGAGACATCCAGCAGCATTTTATAAATTTTTGATATAGCATGTTCTGGTTGATGTTCACTAAGACATAGGCTCTCAAAGGCCGTACAATTCCTCATTAACTGAGATGAAGGCGAAAGTGATTTAACATAGCTACATAATTTCTGATATTGTAACCATATGCACCACCTCTATTAGGCTGAAAATGCATGACCTGCGTCTGAAACAAATGCTATATTTATTATGTTATTGAGGAACTTTGGCTTCCTCTATAGTTTGCATGCAAAGTATAATATACTGGACACTTGCACCACTGTGAGGTAAACCTCTGGGCAAGTGGCCTAAGCTAAGTTAAAAACAACATATGTTTAACCCTGGGAGTAACTAAGCAAAAATGTGTACCTTACATTTTAATTGACAGCGAGGAGAGGGCCAGCACATACCACAACAGGCTGCTCACATGTGCAGCACCTCTAATAAACTATCTGCACAATTCGCATTCAAATCAGATGCAAAACATATGCATAACTACTATCAGGGCCGGGCCGAGGCATAGGCTGGAGAGGCTCCAGCCTCAGGGCGCAGTGTAGGAGGGGGCGCACAATTCATTCAGCTGTCATTCTTAATTGTGTTTGAAGCAGAAAGAAATAAGAAAAGGGAATACATAGCAGTGACTGCAAGCCAGATAACTAGATATTAAGGTGTTGGGGAGGTTGTGGGCCCTGGGGCACCTATTAGTCTAATAGCAATCAGTGTGTGACGGCTGGGGTGGCAGGGATGGAGGGGCGCACTTTGGTGTCTCAGCCTTGGGTGCTGGAGGACCTTTTCCCGCCTCTGACTGCTATTACTTACCATGAAAACAGGAAATTCAGGAGTACAGCCTGGGAGCAGCTAACTTGGTAGTTACATACTAGCAAAATTAGGAAGGGGGGGGGGGTTGCGCATCGCCGCCTCTCCCCGCCCCTCTGTCTTCTTTCCCTGAGAGGGGCGGGGGAGAGGCAGAGATACGCACGGATGGACGCGTATGGAGGCAGAGCTGCAGCTGAAAGCTCTGCCTCCCGGGGCAGCAAAATCCACGACAAAGAAAGTTGTGGATTTTGTGGGGGGGGGGGGAGTTAGGGGGGATTTAGTTAGAGTTCAGCCGTGAAGATGCAGCGTTTTAGGTAGGGCTATGATGTTAAAGTGATTTTTAAAATAAAAACGTGAATTTTATGAGACTTCAGAGTCTCTTTAAAGTGGACCCGAGATGAAAAAATTACTATAGCAAGTAACTTGTCTATATATCCTATCTAAAGTTTAGATGTTTTATACAGCAAATCTAGCTGCAAACAGCTTCAACGGTATAGGATTGATTTCTTCCTGTGATACAATGAGAGCGGCCATGTTTTGCTGGTCATCATCAACACAGGCAAATCTCCACCCCTCAGCCACTCCCCTCTCCGCCCCCTCTGAAATCACTGTATATAGGGGAGGAGTATATATATATATATATATATATATATATATATATATATATATATATATATATATAAAATATGCAGTGCATGGGGAGAATAGCATACAGCAGAGTAGCCCCAGTAAAGATAGTACTGTTACCCCAGTCAGCATAGGGTTAGTATAGTTGTCCCTCCCCGGGGGCCGCCGATACTCTTAGCTTCGGTGGCCTCTTCCCCGCAACTGTCGCAATCTACCGCTGTCAGGGGGCCATGAGCAGCGCACACTAGGATCCAGGCGGGCGGCCGATTCCCCTGTAACTGGCTCAATCTCCCACCACCAGCCGCTACTCTGACCGCATAGCAAAGCGACCCGCTGCGCCGCTATGACAGGACAGAGGGTCGCCTATTAGCGCGCATACAGGAAGTCTTCCTGTATGCGCGCTAATAGGCAACCTGCTGTCCTGTCATAACGGTGCAGCGGGTCGCTTTGATATGCAGTGAGAGTAGCGGCTGGCGGCGGGAGATTGACCTAGTTACAGGGGAATCGGCCGCCCGCCTGGATCCTAGTGTGCGCTGCTCATGGCCCCCTGACAGCGGCTTCTTGTCTCCGCTCCAGCCGGGAGCGCCTGTACCAATCAGCAGCTTCCTGCCTCCACTGCAGCCCGGTGCGTCTCCACCAATCGGTGCACAGTGGGGCAGGCCAATGCAAATAAGGATGTGACGTGCCTTCTCGTTAAAGCTCAGCCCCATGGAACGCCGAGGCTCTGGGAGAACTGGGGGCAGGGCTCTAGTAGTTTATTAGTTTAAATAGTAATTCATATAATAAAAATAAGCATTTGGGGGGAAGAATGCCCCAGAAACTATATGTAAGGGACACAAAACTGAAATCAGCAAAAGTTTGTCTCGGATCCACTTTAACCACTTGAGGACCCACCCTTTACCCCCCCCTTAAGGACCAGCGCTGTTTGTTGTGATCTGTGCTGGGTAGGCTCTGCAGCCCCCAGCACAGATCAGGGTGCACGCAGAGCGATCAGATCGCCCCCCTTTTTTCCCCCCTATGGGGATGATGTGCAAGGGGGGTCTGATCGCTCCTGCGTGCAGGCTAGTTGCGGGGGGGGGGGGCACCTCAAAGCCCCCCTCCGCGGCGACATTCACCCCCCTCCCTCTCCTACCTCTCCCCCCGGTGATCTGGGCTGCACAGGACGCTATCCGTCCTGTGCAGCCAGTGACAGGACGTCCCCTGTCACATGGCGGCGATCCCCGGCCGCTGATTGGCCGGGGATCGCCGATCTGCCTTACGGCGCTGCTGCGCAGCAGCGCCGTACAATGTAAACAAAGCGGATTATTTCCGCTTGTGTTTACATTTAGCCTGCGAGCCGCCATCGGCGGCCCGCAGGCTGTTCACGGAGCCCCCCGCCGTGAATTGACAGGAAGCAGCCGCTCGCGCGAGCGGCTGCTTCCTGATTAATCAGCCTGCAGCTGGCGACGCAGTACTGCGTCGCTGGTCCTGCAGCTGCCACTTTGCCGACGCACGGTATAAGTGTGGACATGTCAAGCCTCCTGTTTTTGCTATGCAATGCAAATTTTACAGTTAGGTGACTAGAGTAGGGACTGTGGTCTAACTAGGAGACTTGACTTGCCACTGTTGCTAAATGTGCATTTGTTTATGCACAAGGTAATCCTGTTTTTTTATGGCAGTTGATGACGGTGATTTTTTTTGCAGGCCTTGACCCAACCCAGAATTTTTTTTCCACTGTGGTTAACAGATTTTTATTATCTACTGTAGGTGATAGCTTACAATTGGTAATAGTATTCAAAATCTAATTTATTGTGTGTTTTACTCCAGGGTAAAGACTGAAGAGATTAAACTGACAGGTGGAAGTTAAATTACACTAAAAGAATACCTTGAATGCCAGGTAAAAAGAAGATGGATGTTACTTTCTGGATGACCCCCATGCATACACTTTTGCGGCAAGTCCCTTTCAGCTGGCAACTCCACTCACCAACACCTATAGAAGGAATCAGTCAAGGGATTATGGAGGTGTTGTATGCAACCAGACCAAACCAATTCCCTACACCTTGTCTTATCCAATTAAAAGTTGTCAGCTGGGAGCATGCCATACGGTGCAGTGGGAAAGTACAGATACGCTGTGGCATTTATGTGAAATAAAAAGCTTCACCTCTCTAGATTCATTTAAAGAAAAGAAGAAACACTCATCTTAAATTTGACTGTTAAATAAAGTATAACTGTGCAATTTAATCCTTCCAGAGTGAATGACCATAAATAAGCAAACAAAGCAGTAACAAAGAAATAATAAAGTGAATTTCTGCTTCAACAGAGAGAGCAGTCTCCCAATCATATAGTATACAGCAGTCCATAACGGAGTCAAGTCGTGGACTTTACTGGGGCTGACAGCGGTACAATGGAGTGGACTGGAAGGCCATTGAGAAAAAATTCCTTTTGTTCTCTTCATCTCGGGTACAGTTTAAATTAAGCTTGACAGTACAACCTTAAGTCTACTGTAGCTCAGAGTCGCATCCCATAACCATCTAAGTAGCCAACGGAAAGGAGGACAGCTTCATCACAGAGGGCAGCATCTGAGTGATTAGTCATTTTTTAGACATAACATGATGAATGATGACTCATTCGTATGTTAGCACTGGCTGATGATCATGGGCGTCCGCACATAGAGCCAGGTGGGTCCACTGCCCCCCCCCCCCCCCCCTGGCCCCCCGCTGCAACCCCCTGGCCGCGTGCCTGTGCGGCCAGCAGGAGGGGAGCAGCGCAGAGAAGAGGGAGAGCTGTGGGATCAGTGGGGAAGGAGGGCCATCTCCCCCTCCTTCTCTCACCTTAGGGCTCTCCCTCCCTCCCTCGCTCTCCCCTCCAGAACTAATGTGCTGGTGGGTGGCTGGCAGCGGGCGGAACTTACCTCCATCTCGCTCCAGCACCGGAAGTTCTGGTGCCGCTGCTCTGGTCTGGACCAGACCAGAGTAGTGGCAAATCCATCCCGCGCCTGCAACGAGACAGAGGTAAGTCCCGCCCGCTGTGAGCCACCCACCAGCACATTAGTTCTGGAGGGGAGAGCGAGTGAGGGATGGAGAGCCCTAAGGTGAGGGAAGGAGGGGGGAGATGGCCCCCCTTCCCTGCTGATCCCACAGCTCTCCCTCTTCTCTGCTCTGCCCCCCCTTCTGCTGGGGGCCCACCTGGCTACCTATTCTGGGGACATATACCCCTGCCTACATATACTGGGCACATATATCCCTGGCTACATATACTGGGCACATATACCCCTGGCTACATATACTGGGCACATATACCCCTGGCTACATATACTGGGGACATATACCTCTCCCTACATATACTGGGCACATATACCCCTGCCCTGCCTACATATACTGGGGACATATATCCCTGGCTACATATACTGGGCACATATACCCCTAGCTACATATACTGGGCACATATACACCTGCCTACATATACTGGGCACATGTATCCCTGCCTACATATACTGGGCACATATACCTCTGCTTACATATACTGGGCACATTTACCTCTGCCTACATATACTGGGCACATATACCTCTGCCTACATATACTGGGCACATATACCTCTGCCTACATATACTGGGCACATATACCTCTGCCTACATATACTGGGCACATATACCTCTGCCTACATATACTGGGCACATATACCCTGCCCTGCCTACATATACTGGGCACATATATCCCTGGCTACATATACTGGGCACATATACCCCTAGCTACATATACTGGGCACATATACACCTGCCTACATATACTGGGCACATATATCCCTGCCTACATATACTGGGCACATATACCTCTGCTTACATATACTGGGCACATTTACCTCTGCCTACATATAATGGGCACATATACCTCTGCCTACATATACTGGGCACATATACCTCTGCCTACATATACTGGGCACATATACCTCTGCCTACATATACTGGGCACATATACCTCTGCCTACATATACTGGGCACATATATCCCTGCCTACATATACTGGGCACATATATGCCTGCCTACATATACTGGGCACATATACCTCTGCCTACATATACTGGGCACATATGCCCCTGCCTACATATACTGGGCACATATACCTCTGCCTACATATACTGGGCACATATACCCCTAGCTACATATACTGGGCACATATACACCTGCCTACATATACTGGGCACATATACCCCTGCCTACATATACTGGGCACATATACCTCTGGCTACATATACTGGGCACATATAGCCCTGGCTACATATATTGGGCACATATACCCCTGCCTACATATACTGGGCACATATACCCCTGTCTACATATACTGGGGACATATACCCCTGCCTACATATACTGGGCACATATACCCCTGGCTACATATACTGGGCACATATACCCCTGGCTACATATACTGGGGACATATACCCCTGCCTACATATACTGGGCACATATACCCCTGGCTACATATACTGGGGACATATACCCCCCACTACATATACCGGGCACATATACACCTGCCTACATATACTGGGCACTTATACACCTGCCTACATATATTGGGCACATATAACCCTGACTACATATACTGGGCACATATACCCCTGACTACATATACTGGGCACATATACCCCTGGCTACATATACTGGGCACATATACCCCTGGCTACATATACTGGGCACATACACCCCTGCCTACATATACTGAGCACATATACCCCTGACTACATATACTGGGCACATATACCCCTGGCTACATATACTGGGCACATATACCCCTGGTTACATGTACTGGGCACATATACCCCTGGCTACATATATTGGGCATGTATACCCCTGGCTACATATACTGGGGACATATACCCCTGCCAACATATACTGGGCACATATACCCCTGGCTTCATATACTGGGCACATATACCCCTGGCTACATATACTGGGGACATATACCCCCACTACATATACTGGGCACATATACACCTGCCTACATATACTGGGCACATATACCCCTGGCTACATATACTGGGCACATATACCCCTAGCTACATATACTGGGCATATATACCCCTGGCTACATATACTGGGCACATATACCCCTGGCTACATATACTGGGCACATATACCCCTGGCTACATATACTGGGCACATATACCCCGGCCTACATATAGTGGGCACATATACCCCTGGCTACATATACTGGGCACATATACCCCTGCCTACATATACTGGGCACATATACCCCCCACTACATATACCGGGCACATATACACCTGCCTACATATACTGGGCACATATACACTTGCCAACATATACTGGGCACATATACACTTGCCAACATATACTGGGCACATATAACCCTGACTATATATACTGGGCACATATACCCCTGACTACATATACTGGGCACATATACCCCTGGCTACATATACTGGGCACATATACCTCTGGCTACATATACTGGGGACATATACCCCTGCCTACATATACTGGGCACATATACCCCTGGCTACCTGTTGTGGGGACATCTCTACCCTTGGCTACCTGTTCTGGGGACATCTATACCGCTGGACACCTATTATGGGGACATCTATACCGCTGGCCACCTATTCTGGGGACTACCTATTTTTGGGGAACCACTGCTGTCAGATTAAGTGTATTTAGGGGAACTGCTGCCAGGTGAGAGGTGTCTACCATATTAAGGGGCCATTCTGCCTATTTATGTGAAATTATGTCTATTTATGTGCCTCATGACTGCTGAATTTGTCTTGTTGGGGGCCTCATGGTTACTGAATTTGCCTTGTTGGGGGCCTCATGATTTGTTGGGGGCCTCAAGATCGCTGAATTTGTCTTGTTGGGTGCCTCATGATTGCTGAATTTGTCTTGTTGGGGGCCTCATGATTGCTGAATTTGTCTTGTTGGGGGCCTCATGATTGCTGAGTTGGTCATGTTGAGGGCCTCATGATTGCTGAATGTGTCTTGATGCAGGGGGAGGGGGGTGCTCATGATTGCTGAATTTGTCTTGTGGGTGGTCACATGATTGCTAACTGCGAGACTATGGAAAAAGCTGAATCATCATCATATGAGACAATAGCATTAAACCTACTTTTTCAGCTTTTTAAAACAGAAAATGAAACTGGAAGGTTCTAAAAAAAAATGAATACATTTTTCAGGAGTAGGATGGATGAAATTGTTTATCTTCACAGTTTATTTTCAACTTGGATTTTCCATAATGTTCATGTGTGACTTTTGGGTTGCAGTTTGGGCACTCGGCCTCCAAAAGGTTCGCCACCACTGTCCTAATCTAATGTCCCACCATTGCTAAGTTCATGTAAACTTGTCTCCACCAGCGACCACACCCACATTCTGGTCCATGACCACACCCATTTTTCGGTGCTGCGCGCTGTGCATGCTGCATTACGTAGCCCTTATTTTTTTGCGCGCGTACACCACACCAAATTTTCGGCACGCGCCGTCCCGCTCCTTCCTCCCCCCCCCCCCTTTTTGCCCCCCCTGGAAAATTTTCTGCGGGCGCCCATGCTGATAATATTACAATAAGAACAATGATTACATAAAATACATACAATATAAAAAGCAGGGACGTAAACATGTGCTTGCTTCAAGGAACTTCCAGGTAAAAAGTTGGTCATTTGAGGAAAACACAGGTCACTTCATTCCACTTCTACTTTGGTAAATCATTCCATTAATCATTCATCAATCTCATATTTGCTTAAAATAAAAATGTAGGCTTCACCATTATCAGACTGCAGAGGAACTGATTGCATCTTGTTTCAATAAGCTCACGGAGCATGAAGGAAAATATCTCTATATACTCACATTTATATGTCAAATAATATCTAGTCTGGGAAGCCACTGAAACTTTTAAAGACTTGAATAATCTTTTTGACTCTTCACCTATGTTAGTTTGTGCTTTAGGCTGTTGGTTTATGCAGCAACAAAGGTAATTTGAAATGAACAGGAACACCACAAGAAATAGATTCACCCTTCTGCATTCTTTTTTTAGGACTGAGGTTGTTTCACATACAGTTCAGAATCGATCTACAGAGCAATCAGGAGAGCTTTGATTGAGATCAGTCTGGTGCCCATTTATCTCCAATGTTCTCCTGCTCTATGAATTGATGATGAATTGCATGGCCCCGTGCAGCATATTGAATACTGAATACTTTACGGCAGTAATCTGTTGTCTTGTCACCGAGTCGGCTGCCAGCATGAAGAAACTGTCTGCTGTCTTGCAGGTTTGGCAGCAGAGTTCAAGAGCAGCAGATGCACAGATTTTAAGCAAGTGTACATTTTGTTCTTGTCAGTACAAGACAACAGATTATCTGTTCTAATGACTTCTTTGCCACCAGATGACACTGTTCAGAGATGTTGACTGTGATTGTGGTAGAAACAAGCAGTTTAGTAATAATGAAGAAATTTAGAGATTGTTTAAAGAGTTTATTTTATCAAAACAAAGAGATTTAATACAAATGGCATTATTGAGTTTGGATGCAGAGTCATGATAACAACCATGGCTCAATTCAACAAGAATATGACTTATATGAAATTGTATCTGCTTTTTTTTTCCTTTATGCATTATGTCAGAATTCTGCTAGATTCTACAGTTGCAGTTTAAAATGGCAGTTGTTCCACCATTAGATGACTAGTGGAAATAAATTAACTAGCAGCTGTTGGTGAAGTATTGGGGCAGTAATTAGGAATATTATTATTATTATTGATTTTTAAAGCGCCAGCATATTCCATGGCGCCGATATGGATGTGTGTTAGATGTTTTATTTAAATTTATAGCAATTTTGAGGAGATAGGTTCCCCTTATTCAATTAACTTTTCTCCTGAGTTTTCTTCCATTAAATACATTTTAATGCACTTAACAATTGAAGAAGTACTACAAAGTAGGTAATACGGTCATCTCAAAGTTAGATTGAGTAATTTCTTGCTTGGTGGGAGTTCAAAATATATTTTATTAATAAAGTTTGAAAATATCTCTGTGGAGAAAAATCAAGTTAATAGGATATGGCCCATAGAATGTAAAATTCTTCACAAATTACTTCATGTTCTTTGTGAACTTCGTTGCCAGTTGGTAAATGTACAAGGGTTGTCCAGAAAGTATCAGCAGTTTTAAAATAAGCAATTAAGGAAACCGTTTACTTATTATATTTTAGCCACACTGTAACTTCTGATTATTTCTCTACACAATCGCCTCCTTTATTTAACCATTTATCATATGTTTTACAAGGTTTTCAATCCCTTTGTTATAGTAACAGCACAGTCCCCACCAATTGGTTGGAGGGGCTTCATGTTAATTCTGCTGAACAGTTACTGGCACTGGCGTAACAATAGGGGATGCGACCCCTGCCATCACGGGGGGGGGGGGGGGCTAGGGCCCGCTCAGGGACTTTTGGGGGGCAGGAGGGGTCGCAGCATAAGAGGAGAGTGTGGCAGGTCGGTGGGGAGGCGGGAAATTCCCCCCCCCCCTCCCTCACCTCGGGCTCTCCTCTCAGCGCTCCCCCTCCTGCAATCATTAGTGGCAGTGGGCAGGCAGCAGCGGCGGCGGCAGGCTGAGTACATTACCTCTTTCTCGCCGGAGCTCTTCCATTCTCTAAGAACTTCATGCAACTTCCTGTGTAAACAGGAAGTTGCTCTTAGAGAACGGAAGAGCTCCGGCGAGAAGGAGGTAATGTACTCAGCCTGCCGCCGCAGCCGCTGCTGCTGCCTGCCCGCTGCCACCAATGATTGCAGGAGGGGGAGCGCTGAAAGGAGAGCCCGAGGTAAGGGGGGGGGAAATTCCCCCCTCCCCACCGATCCGCCATACTCTCCTCTTATGCAGCGACCCATCCTGCCCCCCAAAAGTCCCTGAGCGGGCCCTGGAGGGGCTGGGATATTTTTTTTGCAGTGGGGCCCGGGGATTTCTAGGTACGCCCCTGGTTACTGGTGTTCTGCAGTCATGTGACACGCAGTGCAGGGAGAGGAGAGGTTACCCTAATAGATGCAAGTTAAACTACACAGAAATAATACCTTGCGTGGCAGATCAAAGCAAACTGCTGTTACTTTCTGGATGATCCTCATATAATTAGCTGTCAACAGCATGAAGTATAATCAGGTATGAAGAACCAGCACTCTAGATTTAAAATCTTTCTTAGATTATTCTCCTATGACATAATTTTCACTTAGGAATAATTAAACTTGTTTTCCCTTTTTTTGTTTTGTAACAGAAAAAATGTACAGAAGAATTGGACACTTTGTATAACTTGTCCTACTCTAATACTCTATGACAGAACATTCTCCCTCTTTCCTGGCTGCAATGAGCTTTTTGAAGGGTTTAATAAAAGACCAGGTGGCTGTAACGAGGAAATAAGTGAGTGGTTTGGATGTGCACAATACTGTGTAGTTACCAGAGTGGATCATTTATGTAATCAATCCATCTGCACTGCTTCAATCAGTCTGATCTGATGTATTAGCTGAAAGACGAGAAGAATAATGTACAAAGACTGTAAAGCATTACTTGGCAGCAAGTACAATCTACATTGTGTAATTAGCAAATATTTCTTTCCTTGATGTCCATACATTATTAAAACTGCAAAAAGAATCACAGACTGCATTGATCAGACTGTTAACCTTAAAGGACAACTGAAGTGAGAAGAATATGGAGGCTGCCATATTTATTTCCTTTTAAGCCCCCTGGTGGTATTTCTGAGAGTAAGAATTAGCAGCTGGGAGTGGTAAGCATGAGCAATAGCAGCTCCTGCTGCTTACCTGGGTCCCGCGTGCGATATGTGCTGCCCAGCGGGACTCCGGGGCTCACCTTCAGGCCAACGGGATCACCTTCTCCTCTCTGCTTCCTGTGGATCCCAGTGGCCAATGAGCGGTGGTGCGGTGTGACATCATCGGGGCGGAGCCGCACTTAAAGTGGACCCGAACACAAGACAGAAGGAAACAGAGAAATGCAGCCTGTACATGGAGAGAGTTTAGCCTGCCTAATCCCCCATCTGGATGCTATCTGTGGGCACAGGGCAGACGGTAAACATAGAGAAATGCACCCTGTATGTATGGACAGTTTAGCCTGTCTAAGGGCTGGTTCAGACGGACGTTTGGAGGCGTCGCGTTCATTGGCGTCGCGGTGGCAATGAGTTCGGGCTTTCAGCAGCGTTCGCGTTGCGTTCGGATGCGGTCGTGTTTTTTCTTCCCCTAAGGGGACATTACCAGTCGCGGTTAACCGCCCCTGGAAGCAGCATGTAGCTTCCAGGGGCTCCTTGAACGCCAGTGAAAATCGGGACACGAACCCCGCGTTCGTGTAAACGCATGTAAAAGCTTGGTACAACGCCAAGCCCTGAACGCTGGCGGTAAACGCTGCACAAGCGTCCGTCTGAACCAGCCCTAAATCTTCCTCATTTGTCTCTAATCACAAGTTGTTATTTGATCTCTCTTGTGTCACATGACTGCCATGGCAGAGATGGCAGATAAGCCTATTTGAAAGCACAGGATGTTAACAATATAGCCATTTAGTTCCCAACTGCTTCGGAGTTAAGTGCTTCTGCTGATCTGCCTTACTGTTACAGATTTTTGCCTGAATTTTGACTACTCTCTGCCTGCTGCCTGCACCAACCTCTGCCAGGATTTTGACTACTCTCTGCCTGCCTATCTGCCTGATAGCAAGGAGAAAAAAGTCTGAAAGGAATCACGCTTCTACTGCCCCAATTGTGATTTCGCCTTCTGTGCCATTCCGTTTCAAAATATACCACACTCAGGAGGTGTATTAGGTATATATGTACATACTGTATAGTCTTGTGCCTTATTTGTACAGTTTCACTATTTTTTAAGTGTATTCATAAATTTAATTACTATACATGACTTCATAGTAGAAATGAATCTGATTTCTCAGCATCAACATGGGTTTACTAAAGACAGGTCCTGTTTGACTAACATGCTCAGCTTTTATGAGGTAGTGAATGCTAATGTGGATATTGGGAATGCTGTAGATGTGATATACTTGGACTTTGCAAAGGCCTTCGCCACTGTTCCCCACAAAGTCTGGTGCAAAAGTTGAGGATGCAAGGACTGGGGAAGAGTCTGTGTGCATGGATAGGAAACTGGCTAATGGACAGAAAACAAAGAGTTGTGGTCAATGGAACGTACTCAAAATGGGAGACTGTTAGCAGTGGGGTCCCACAGGGGTCTGTACTGGGTCCAGTGCTCTTCAATTTATTTATTAATGACCTAGTAGATGCAGTAGTGAGCAATGTTGCTATTTTTGCAGATGATACAAAATTGTGCAGAATCATCAACTCTCAAGAAGATAGTGTCATATTGCAACAGGATTTGGATAGGATGGCTATATGGGCACATAAATGGCAGATGAAATTCAATGTTGAAAAATGTAAAGTCATGTATTTTGGTCGTACCAATGGTGTAGCACCATACAAAATAAATGGGATACAGTTGGGGACATCAAACTTGGAGACTTAGGAGTACTCATCGACAACAAGTTAAATAATCGTACTCAATGCCAAGCCGCTGCAGCCGAAGCTAACAAAATTTTGAGATGCATTAAAAGGGAAATAAAAACTCGAGATGCTAGCATAATATTACCCCTGTTTAACTCTCTAGTAAGGCCACATCTGGAATATGGAATTCAGTTCTGGGCACCACATTACAAAAAAGATATCGCAGTTTTAGAGCAGGTGCAGAGACGAGCAACAAAATTGATACGTGGGATGGAAGGTCTCGCTTACCAAGAAAGGTTAGATAAACTGGGTTTATTTAGTCTAGAGAAAAGACGCCTTAGAGGAGATCTAATTAACATGTATAAATACATCAGAGGGCAATATAATAGCTTGGCAGATGAGCTTTTTGTCCCTAGGCCTTCTCAAAGGACTAGAGGACATGATTTGCGCATGGAGGAAAAACGTTTTAGCCATTTATTTAGGAAAGGGTTCTTTACAGTAAGAGTGATTAAGATGTGGAATGCATTGCCACAGGAAGTCGTTATGGCAAACTCTATACCTGCATTTAAAGGGGGCTTAGATGCTTTCCTTGCGTTGAAAGACATCCATGGCTACAATTACTAGGTAATGCCTAATGATGTTGATCCAGGGATTTTATCTGATTGCCATCTGGAGTCGGGAAGGAATTTTTCCCTTTTGGGGCTAATTGGACCATGCCTTGTAAGGGTTTTTTCGCCTTCCTCTGGATCAACAGGGATATGTGAGGGAGCAGGCTGGAGTTGTACTTTGTACTGGTTGAACTCGATGGACGTATGTCTTTTTTCAACCAAAATAACTATGTAACAATTTTGTGTTCTAGTCTTGTATTATACGCGGGATGTCTACAAGACCTTTATTCTGACATATTTTGGTGAGTTATGACTTATGAATTGGAGGCCTAAAATTCTTGAAAAAAATGTACCATTTTTAGACCCATAAATCCATAAAGAAATTAACCTTCAGGGAGGTTAAACAATACCAGTTGCCTGGAAGTCCTACTGATCTATTTGGCTGAAGAAGTGTCGGACAAACATCAGAAACAAGCATGCAGCTAATCTTCTCAGATCTGACAAAAAAAAGACCCTGCTTGTTCAGGGTCTATAGTGTAAATGTATTAGAGGAAGAGGATCAGGAGGACAACCAGGCAAATGGTATTGCTTAAAGATCTGAAGCAGAAAAAAACAGATACTCACCTAAGGAGAGGGAAGGTTCCTAAAGAGCCTTTCCGTTCCTCCTATGGTCCTTGTGTTCCAGCACTGGATCCCCCGTTATACAGTGCATGAGCACACATGCACACATTCTTGCGCACTTGCACATGCACAGTATGAAGTAGTGCATCTTCGGGGACAACTCTGGCTCCCAAAGTCTGCCAAAGCCTCCCCCAGCAGCAGAAGTGAGCAGTCTCCGACCCATGCTAATGGGGGATCCAGCACTAGGACGTGGAGACCGTAGGAGGTACGGGAAGGCCAGGGCCGGATTTAGGCCAAGGCCCTCTAGGTCGTGGCCTAGGGCACCACAGGATCAAGGGAACCAAAGCAGCAGGCTAAACTGGTGCAGCATTTGCAAGCTTGCAAATGCTGCAATGCAGGGAGATCAGGCGAGCACCTGACCTGTGCAGCAGCCACCTTGCTCTCTGTGCACGTTTGCATTGTGGCCAGTGGCTATGGAATTGGGCAGCATTGGAGAGGGAAAGGAAGAGGAACCTTCTGCACTGGAGACGAGCAGAGGGATGAGTGACACAGATGGCTGCTGCGGTGTGAAGGTGAGCTGGCTAACTATACTGAAGCGGGGTGGGAAAAAGAGGGATTAAGTGAGTAATTTGGCTACCTATACTGAAGGGAAAGGAGGGAGGGGTCACCTTGCGACCCATACTGGAGGGAAAGGAGGGAGGGTCACCTGGCTACCTTTACTGGGGGGTTATCAGGCTACCTATACTAGAGGGAAGGGGGAGGGGTCATCTGGCTACCTATACTGGAGGGAGGGGGAGGGGTCATCTCGCTTACTATACCGAAGGGGGGGAGGCTGTTGACAGTGGCCTTGAGCAGTAAAGAGTACAAATCCGGCCCTGGGGAAGGCTCTATAGGAGCCAGAGCCTTCCTTCTCCTTAGGTGAGTATTTGTTTTTTTTTTGTTTTTTTTTGTTTTTCTAGGCTTTAGACTCACTTTAAAAGGAAATAAATATGGTAGCCTTAATAACTTGTCCTTTAAAGTGATCATACTCATATGCACAGTTCTTAAAATATATTAATAAAATAGGATAAGATTGTAGGTAGAGCCTGGTATAATAAGCAAACATTCATGTTTATATTGTATTTTCAGATTCTTATTGATTTTCATAGTTTAACAATTACCAATAAGAATAGTATGCTTCAAATGCACTCTTCAATCGTTGGTATTAGGGATAGGTCAAGGCAAGTCACCATAGTCCAGGTGTCAGTTTAGGAATCGTAAGTTCATTGTTACTACTTTACTACACCAATTTAATTTGATGTCAAGATATAAGTGCAAAAAATATTAAAGAGGGAAAGCCATTTACCCAGACTACAGATCCAGCAGCACTGATCACATAGAAGGCGCACAATGCGAATCCCTAGCAAGAATTTGTTTTTGCAAATAATGGTTTACTTGTGACCCCTTTATCATTTGTAGGCAGTACATTGGGAGAGCGGAGTGGGTCTAGATTAATTAAATTCATATCTCATGTTTCAGTAGGAGTGATACGTTAATAGATTTGTATTATAAAAAAAAACCTGGGAAAACATTATCATCTTTTATTTATAAAAAGCCAAAAGATTGCACAGCACTTTACAATAATAAGGTGTGCAGATGACAAACCTGTATAAATAACAGCAATTAATATATCCATAAAGTGCCTAATTGGTCATGGTGGAAAAAAAGTCTTATTTGATCATTTTCTAAAATAAATCTTTAATGAAAGAAAAAAAAAATTAAATAGTTTATCTCAAGAGATGGAAGATCAAATGATGCCATAAGTTGGAAAATAATACAGTGGCTAATAGTGACATGTGAGAGATAGATAGATAGAGAGAGAGAGAGAGAGAGAGAGAGAGAGAGAGAGAGAGAGAGAGAGAGAGAGAGATAGGAGGCACTTGAGTTTGAAGAGGTTGGGATTGAGGACTTGTTTATTCCTGCTAAAGAGGTTGAAAACACAGTGTGTGTGTGCATGCGTGCGTGCGTGCATGCGTGTGTGTGTGTGTGTGTGTGTGCGTGCGTGTGTGTGGGGGGGGGGGGCGGTAGGGAGAAAGAGGCGGGGGGTGGAGAGAAGTTACACATTCAAATCAAACATCCAGTAACAAATGTTGGTCTTAAGGCAGGATGAAACACTGATTCTGAAATCATAAAAAAACAAAAATCAGCATTGATTAACCACTTGTCACAGGCCATTTTACTTATAGACTAAAAGCCATTTCACAGAGCTCCTCCCATTCAGTTGGCCATAACTTTATCACTGCTTCTTACACTTGAATGATCTATATCTTGTTTTTTTCACCACAAATTAAGCTTTTTGTAGGCGATACTTGTATTCAGTTTCTATGCATTTTTTAGGCAAATGCAAGAAAAAATATGAAAAAATACACTCTTTCTCCAATTCCATTCCCTATAGTTTTAAAATAAGCAATGCTACTATAAATAAAACCTACTTATTTTATTTGCCCATTAGTCCTGGCTATCACAACATTTCAATTATATCCCTAGTACAATGTATGGAGCCGATATATTATTTGGAAATATAGGTGTCGTTTTTCTGTTTTGGGTTTTTTTTTGTGTGTCCCGTCAATTGCAAGCCCTTATATACTAAAATAACAGTAATATACCCTCATGACATACATATTAAAAAAAAAAAAGCTCCCTAAGGCAACTATTTATTTTTTTATTTTTATTTTTTTACTGTTTTTTTTATTTTATTTTTTATTTATATTTCATGTGTTTGCTTGGTAACTGAGGGGGAGGAGGTTTCATGGATCAAGGTCATGTCAATTCATTACAGACACTGTGATTGGTTCGTGGAAGCCTTGCATCCCTTCCCAAACCACCGACATGGAAATACCGCTGGGTATGATTGGCGGCGTTGTGCGCATGCCTGCGCACCCACCGCTTAAACACTGGACAAGTATATGTGTGCAGTTAGACTTAAGCGGTGCCTATCTGGACGACTAAAGTCATCCAGATAGGCTGAAGTGGTTAAAATATATATAAAAAATGTCCTCGGCAATAAATAATAATTGCACATTCAGGAGTATGAAGCTGTAGTTCCTCAGTGACCTATATAAGCAAAAGGAAGTAGATTTTTTCTGTGATTGGGATTTTTCGGTGTTTTTCCTGTGTTTGCAATTTTGGTGCGATTTTGGTGTGATTGCAATTTTGGAGCCCTTTTGGAGTTCAAGATAGACACTCACCCAGGATGAATATAAAGAAAATAATGTATTTACCATGGTGCCGGGCTTCGGACACAGGAAATGGTGTTACAGGTACACCACATTTATTGTGAGGGTGCAAAATTATGTATTTTTTAATTCTTCATATTGTGTATAGAAATACATTCTGATTAAAAAATAAACACAGGAAATTCCCTGCAGCTGATTGGATGTTTGACGTTAACAGTGTGAAATTGTTGTTTTTTCTCTTTAATAAACTGGATACTCTTTATCTTCAACTGTGTTTAGTACTGCTAGACATGTTTTTTCAGCAATATCTGTTTCCATCAAGAAAATAAGCAACTAATGCAGATGGAATCTTTCCATGAATGTATGCTGCAAATAAAATGGTTATGTAACTTAATAAACTATAAATGTTCGAGTTTTGCAGTATGTTCTTACAAATGAAATAGGTAGTAGAAATAGAGAAATGTCACATATACAGT